>NC_140171.1:135017463-135669373 GCF_963971535.1 Notolepis coatsorum
TAGAAATCTGCCTGAAAAGTTGCTGTTTCACTATGTGAAACAAGGCTTACATTTAGTTCACAATGCATCAAAATGATTTTGTTTTGATTTATGATGACATAAGATACAATCATTCCAAGGATTACTATTCTAAGGATGAAACTATATAGTGGAACTAATAGTGAACCTATAAATTAACCTTTTCAAAGTTCTGAATCCATACGTTAGTTCAGTATACTGTGAAAATGTCTCTAATTTCAGAGAGACACAGAGAGAGAGAGAGAGAGAGAGAGAGAGAGAGAGAGAGAGAGAGAGAGAGAGAGAGAGAGAGAGAGCGGGCAGTGGCTTGGAGGGAGTCTACAACAATCTGAGCAAAGAACTGGATTTTCACACATTTAGAGGTGATATAAGATGATATCACATCTTAATTAAGTCACCACAGTCAAAAGGAATTAAGAAATGAGAAACACATCAAAGGTGTGAGAAATGCACCATGGGTATTTCTTTTCAAGTCAACTCAGGCTGTCAGCCACACGATAAGACTCAGTGATCCTCTGTGTCCGAGCCATGCTGAGAGTTTTAACACACGGACCTTATCCCTGGTAATTGGAGCAGGGGGTGGCTACTTGTATGAACAGCAGCTACTCTGGCTATTACACTGGCTATTGTTGTTTGGTCTCAACAGTCACTGTGGAACAATTCACTTTGCAAAAGAACATATATTTAGTAGCCCACTGTTTTCTTTATGAGAGCTTTGCAAGTGATTGAATGAAAGTCATATAATTCCTATTCTTGTGTGTGATCCAAACACTGTTTCCCCCCCCCCCCCCCACCCCGCCTTTCAGAGGGGCTGTGAGGAGGCAAATGGCTACACGTGCAATTGGTCTCTCTGTCCCGGCAGAGTAGACATGTGATGGATTGCTATAGTGAGGATGAATATATTGTTGCGATCATTCATCTTGCCAACTGTGACACACCAGCACAATAGGGCATAACTCAAGGTACATCGAGTTCCATTGACAGAAGGACTGACAATATTCAAGGGCAAAGGTCGGCTAATATTAGCTCTCAGAACGTACACGGCAACTGCTTCACACATGTCACATCAGTGTGTAAACATCAGTGTATTCAATACAGTAGTTTTCATTATGAAGTTATTCAAATGATATCTCTCCCATATTGCCGATAATTTATGGACAAACTATTTGGTGCCAGCTTAGACTTTATTATTACATTACTTAGATGATGAAGCACAGACTTTTAAGATATAAGATAAGATATTCCGGCATAATAGCAGCATGGGGGAGGGGAGGTACAGGTAGTAGAAGACATGATACAGGTCGTAAAATGATTGTACAGTGTAGAAGTAAAAATAGAATAAAGATTAGTCAGTGTAAACAATATAACAATATAATTAACTCTGGGCATGCGCATAAGGGCAAGTAGGCAGTGTAAAAAAAGGTCAAGGTGCAATATGAGGGTATGTACTGTATGCCCTCTCTAATTATATTTCCCTACAATAAATATAGTTACAAATATATATATATATAATCTAAAATGTAATCTTTGATCAAATGGTCAGAAGTTAGCAAATTACTTCAAAGACATGAATCATCTCCCAAAACGGATTTCCCTGTGCTTCAATTTCTTTAATGTGTATGTATGTGTGTGTGTATTTTCCTATATCTTTGTATTTCATATATACAGAAACGTTCTATGTGAACGTGGGCCTACAACAATGTGGTGCAAATTAATAATCCATCCACTTACACTTCCAATTTGTAAAGCAACAAATGTAAGAAATGACTATGTACCCTGGCTGTTTAACACTGGATAATAAAACGCTTACACATAAAATGTCACAATATTCAACCCCATATCAACATGAAGTATTTGCGTGCATAACACAGATGAGCAATTTTTTTTGACAAACTGTGATGAGCACAAAAAAAACACACACACAAGCTATTAATCCTATTTAAATGCCTCCATGGACAGGCATTTGATGCGTTTTTATGGGGAATCATAGCACTAGTCCATAAATTTACATTAACATGAGATTCACTCCAGTCTCTGTGAGACGACCTGCAAACAGTTTGTCTCCATGCACTGGAAATTAATCATACGTTGTCAAAGTCTTGACATCTGGTTGAGTGGACGTCCGCTGTACGCAGAGATAAGGCCCAACACCCCCCCCACTGCGTTTTCACTCCCAATAGCTTCCCTATTGTTGGATTCTCGTGTTATCAGCCAGTAATCCGTTATGGTTTGAAACCGACCCCAACAGCACGGCACAGACAGGTAGTTCAGAGTTAGCCAAAAACTAGGGCGTATTTATTTCTGAAACAGGAATGAGCGAAATAACAATAAGAACAACAAAGGGGAGAATGTTCTTGGCAGAGTTGTCTGCGGCTCTGCAGATTGTCCCGGTATTGAGATGGTGAAGCGGCGTAGCGCCACTGCCTCTGCGGCTCTGCAGCTACTCCAGGATCCAACTCGGGGAGGAACGGAGAGAGAGAGAGAGTGGTCAATAAACAAGCCAACGGAATACAGAGGCAGTCCAGTCCTTCTTAGCTGAGTCCAGTATAATCACACGTGACTTAATCTTCAGTGTTACCAACACACAAGTTTAGCTGAGTCCAGTACAATCACACGTGACTTAATCTTCAGTGTTACCAACACACAAGTTTAGCTGAGTCCAGTACAAAACAAAAACGGCAAATCTTCAGTGTTATCCAAACACACAGAAAACAGAGAATCCAAAAGGTTCGTTCCAAAAACTCACCAAAGCGCAAATGCGCAAAGCGGGCAACGAGGCACAGCTCCAACGGATGATAGAGAAACACAACAGCGGCGACTTCCATAGACGTCCTGAAGAAAAAACAGACGAGGCACAACAACGGGGGAACAGGCAGTAGCAGTGGTAATCCAAAACGACCCGACCACGATTGACAGAAAGGCCCCGAGTATATGAAGGGCTCTGGAGCGCTGATTACAAACAAACGACAGGTGTGTGACGGCAATTGGTAATTGACCTAGAAGCGTGTGGCGGCAATGAGCCAATCCCCCTCACAGTACCTTGAAGCGTGTGGCGGGAATGGGCCAATCCTCACACTGTGGTTCCGTGAAGTCTGCGTTGTGTTTGTTATCTCTTACTCATCTTACTGGCTGTCACACGCTTTATCCCCCATTAATACATCCATAATCAGAAGAATCGACACACTGGAAACGTGGTACCTTTCCTTGAAATGTTATGTTTATTCAATAAACATAGACTCGTACAAGATGGAAACAGTTCTGAAAGTCTTTGGAAAGTCTATTAAATTCATTATTCTATCGATCTCTCCTGTTATCAGCTTGATGGTTTGTTGCGGCCCAGTGGTTAGCCAAAAGCCTTCCCTGGTAGCCGAAGCTAGCTATCTCGTGGCAACCGGAGGGTGGAGGGCCTCCCATCCCCCACCTCCAGCTTACTGATGTATCTGTCAACGTGTCTACGCGTCTGCTTGTCTCCTAGTCTGCTTCACCTGGAAATTCACCCCAGCTATAAAGTGGATTCCCCTAGCAACGGCCATTAGCCATGGCAACGGTGCAATGTATCTACGTCTCTTGTCCCCTCTGACCCACTCTAACGCCCTTTTCACTATCTCTTCCCCTACCAGCGGCCTGCTAGCCCATAGCAACCCCACCCTATCTCATCACCATAGCAACAGCTTCTCCCCTCCCTCGCCGACCAGCTATCTTTGTTGATGCTAAAGCACCTCTGCCGATGACCTTGTGCTGCTGGCTGCTATCACTCCCACACCCTGCCCCCTGTCTCTGTCTGTTCTGGAGAGTCTAACACACAATACAATGTTTAAACTAATATCTCTCTATAGATATGTACTTTACCTACATGGTATAACCCTTTAGACCAGGGGTCTCAAACTCCCAAGGGGTTTCAAGTATTCAAAAAAAAAGTACAACTGATCCAATCTTCTCAATCTTTAGCAATAACATTTCAGAACATGAATGGTTCTTCAGAACATAGGCTTCTCAGTGGTGTCAGTGGACTCATCCACAGCTATGGAAATGCACTGTGCATTTTTTTTTATTCTATCACAAAGCTGTTTAATCAAATCACCAGCCAGTATTTCAGTTATTCTGGTTGCTGTGCGATCTGAGGGGGATTTGCTTTTGTTTGCCTTCAAACATGGTCTCCATCACTTCAGTCATACATTATTTTCAAATTGCCACCCTTCACAAGAGCTACCGTTTCTTGGCATATAGTCACATTGGTTTGGTGCTGGGACTCAGGATGAATGCATATTTTTCAGTCCATTCACTTTTGAATTGCAGTCGACTTTTCTTTTACTGACCATCTTTGAAAATGCCATATTTTTCTGCTGGCTGCCTGCTGGCGAAACTAGGCTAGTAGCTACATTTATCTCACGGAGATAAAACTGGGAGCGAGTTTACTGTAGATGCGCTGTCAACTCTGCTCTGACTCGGACTGAAAGAGACAGACGACATGCAGTCCGTGAAGACCCGCCCTACTCCCCTACTCTGCATCTGATTCGCAGACTGTGGGTGAGGGGGGAAAACACTGACGGGATGCTGAATGTGATTGGACCAGACCCGTACACAGACACAGACAGACAGTGGCAGTGCAGCCGGACATGCAGAGCACTGCTCGCAGTCAGAGGAGATAGCGAGGATGCATTTGCCTTCCACTTTACTTGATATCACTCCGGAATCACGTTTCAACCAAGTCACTAACGTAACGTTGCTGTCATGAGCCTGCGCTATGGTAGCCTACAAGTGATCAAATAAATAAAACTTCCAACTCTCGCGCAACGACTTGGCAGTTGCGCGCGGGCCGCATTAACACTAAACTTTGATGTCAAGTAGGGGGCCGAAAAATATCATCCCTCGGGCCGCAATTGTCCCGCGGGCCGCGAGTTTGAGACCCCTGCTTTAGACCTACAACGCCTGCTAATAATGCATTATGTATCCTATACACACAAATGTGTTTCCCTGTTTCAATGGGATAACACACACACACAGTATTGTACCCATTCTGCAATCTGTTAATAAAATGTTCAATCAATCAATCAATCACAGAGAAGATGTATGTCTCAGCGTTTACAGTTTAACACGATTAAACTGATATCTATAGGTTGTTATAACCAGAAATGAATGTCATCATCATCATACTTTAACTTTTTTGAATTTGTTTTTTGAATTAGGGGTAGGTTGCTCTATAAGCCTTCGGCTTCAAACCTATCCTTTTCGTTTGTTTATTTGTGAAAATCTTCGAAAAATTATTTATTTGTTTGTTTATTTATTTATTTATTTATTCGAAATAAAATAATTCATTCATTCATCATCATCATTTTTATTTATTTGTACATGGAATTGTTACAGTCCAACAGTGTCTTCAGTACATATAGTTCACTTAACCTCTTAACACATTCGGGGCCATTGGGATGAGTCTAATTAACACTTTGATCGCCATGGGTTAAATTCATAATTTACCACCCCTAGCCAGCTCTATTTGTCTATGGAGAAGTTCCCCTTCTTTGCAGGGCTATAACTTTTTCTATTGCTAAATTGCCATTATTATGGCCCATTCAATGTCCTATATCCATTGTTCAGGGTGTAGCAACGATATACTTTTTCATTCACATATTCATACTAAAATATGGTCTAAAGTATAAGTATGTTTTTATCGTTTTCTGCAGCTTTCTCCAGAACTTGATTTATAGCTCCAAATGCATTATATTGATGATGAAATACAGTTTGATAGCAATCGGCGCAAGATAAAAAATTTCAACTGGACGTGGTTCTAGAAGTTACTACGTATCATCTGATATTGACCGGATGGGCGAGGGGGCGTTTATAATTCCGTGGGCAACGTTATACCATTCGTCTAGTGTGGGTCATATGGTCATCAGAGCAGTTTATATGGAATACGTTAGAAAATAACGCTGGATCTTACCGTATGTTCCTCGCGCCGTTGGACGATCAGCGTGGAGTAGACAGTTTTCGATTATGGGATGTTGATCCTAATGAACCATTTCCAGGTTGTATAATACTATATACGTCCAAATAACGTTGTTTATTGAGTTAGGGCGAGCGATTGATCATCCAGTGTGTTGAGATGGAGTCCGGCTACCGATCGCGAGTGCCCGGACGACATATGGATGAGCACTTCCTGTCTGCCGATCGGCCACCAGATGGCGCTCTTGAACCGTTAGACAGTTGAGTGGAGCTCACCAGTACATCTCATGTCTCCGGAGGAGAAATATGATTTCGATCACAGATTTTTGAATTATTGATATCAAAGACGAGTTACGGCGTCTTCGGCAGCATGAGCATGGCTAGGAATGACGTCTAAACACGTCATCTGCGATTAAAGTGTTAATGTCAAGAGGACCGGGGAATGTAAACAAACGTGGGGCTGTTTTTACAGCTAAATATATACTTTATAGTATTGCTATTTGTCCATTCTCATTGTCAATTGAGTCCATAAACCGTCCCTTCAAAATGGCTTAAAGAAAAAATCATCAATAGGTTCTCATTTTATAGCGCTGTGAATATAAGCGTTATACGGGATTTGGGACTAGTATATTTTCTGGAAGGCTAGATATAGGGCTAATAGCTGCTAACGTTATATCCAATGGCATTTCCGTTTTACAGATGCTACAGAAATAACTCAAACTGCATATGAACGGCACGATCCCAAAGCATGTATGCATGAAAGGGGGGGGCGGGGGACGTTGTTTCTGATTATCGATTACCAATAACTGCGTTAGCCTCATTAGCCTCACAGGCCGAACGCCTGGTTGAGTATCATAATAATGCCCGATTGGGCTGTACTTTACGTGAAAAAGATCTTACCGTGGTCCGGGCTGATCCCCCCGAGCATTTCCCCGTTATCGATCGCCATATGGTAGATCGATATGTCCATTGGCTGATGATAAATCCCCTTATTGCATGGTGAAATCTGCTATCCGAAACGTAATCCAAGCTACATGCTGCACATCCAGAATCCTGCTACTGAAATCTCCATTGAAATAAAATACTGATCCGTTCAGCCACAGGGCACACTGCATTATCGCGATAGCGCCCCTAAGAGGATCTGGCTGGTATTGCACCTTCTCGAATTCATAGAGTAGGGTAAATCTGCAGTGCCGCTCGGCGACCTTGAATAGGTTATTAAAATGGAATAAAAGCAATAACAACTTCCCACGGATATATCCGTGCCTCTGTCCACAACGGGTGGAATCGAAACACGGAGATCTCCGTGCTTGGGCGGGAATGTGTTAAGGCTTAGTGGTCACATGCGTGGACAGCACTTTTGAGCTCTTATGTCCACAATTGTGTACACTGCTGAATTGGGGTCTTATGGCTACATATGTGGACACTTATACAGAAGAGTATAACATACAATGGTAAAAGTTCAAGATGGCGGCGAATAGGAGGGAAGATTCAAGTGGCCACTCCAGACACAAACATCGACCAGGTAAGAAGTACTGCCTTATTTTATGGCTTATTCTTATTTAGATATTTATTAGGGCTGTCAGTTTATTGCGTTAATTAGTTTAATTAATTACACAGCAAATTATCGCGTTATGAAAATTAACTCAAAATTAATTACAATTTTTTTTTTTTTTATATATATTTTTATTTGTTATCTCATTCATTCCATAAGAACGTAGAATACACATGTACAGACTTTTTTTTTATATGTTCCATTTGCATGTTCTTGGTATCTGATTCTACAGTAGGGACATCTATGGATCTCAGGGAATGTATTCTCAGTGTCAGAAATAGTGTGTCTGTTACTAGGCTTGAGTAAATTGTAATATATCATTGTATTAGAATATCAATAAAACTTTTTTTTATCTTTGACTGTGAATAACACCATGCTCAAATTGACCAGACCTGAAAAATCTAAGCAAATTAATAGATGGAAGATGATTAAACAGAAGGTTTTGTAGATACAGTACTGAATTCTGCCATCCGGACACATGCAATTTGAAATATGATTATAGAATATAGAATATCAGGCATAAAATGGTTATGCGATTAAAATATGATTAATTAGATTAATTAATTACAAATCCTGTAATTAATTAGATACATTTTTTTAATCGCCTGACCACACTAATATTTATATAAGCGTTGGACATTTGTCATGACAAGCAAATTTGGGGAAAAAAGTGTAAAAATAAGAACTTAGAATGTCGCTAAACATGAAGTACACTTTTGTGTACTTATGGACTGAAGCTTGTTGAAACAGCTAATATACTAGTAAACATGCACACATGTAAAATGAGAAAACTAGTATATCTGGTGCAGTTAAAATGCTGTACATTGTCTAAATCAGGGAGGGGGAACTGGCGGCCCTCACCGACGCTCCATGCGGCCCCAGGCCAATATTGATAAATTATTATTGTTTTCAGCTGTTAAATACACGCAACTTTCCATGGTCCATTTCAATTACAACCATCCTAGGAGCTACCTAGACTTTTTTTTTTTTTAAACTTTGGCCATTTCCCTGGCTCTTTTATACGTTTATCGCATTTATACTTGGTCAAGTTCGACCGACAGAAGCAGGCTGAAAGGGTTCAGATGGGGGGGAAGACACTCTGGGAAAGGCACGGCTGCAGTCCGGGATTCGAACTCGCTCAGCCCCAGATCCGTGACGAGCACGGTTGTCCACGGCGCTGAAATAGCACTTGCGGTACGTGGTGAGCTACTGGAGCTCCCCTGAGCTACCTAGACTTGAGGTGATGGCAGAGAGGGGGATGATAAGGAAGCTGGAGAACCCCTACCACCCCCTCTACGACGAGCTAGTCAAGATGAGAAGCTCGTTCAGCCACAGACTCATTCCCCCCCGACACTCAACTAACCGCCTCGGACAGTCCTTCATACCAGCGGCCATCAGGCTCCACAACAGTGGGCAGCGACTAGCAGCCTCCAGGCTCCACAACAGGGGGCAGCGACAGCGACTGCTACCAGACATTGACCTGGGACTTATAGGAACCCAAGGAGGACAACCTACACTACCTTAGGCTTACTGCACCCTATGTGGATACTGTGATACTGTGAATAATGTATATTTCAGTGGATACCGTGATACTGTGAATAATGTATACTCAGTAGATAGTCAATTATAACACTACCTCATGCATACTGCACCTTAAGTGACACTGTGAATAATGTGAATATTCCTCAGCTAGTCAGATAGTAAATTATATTGATCAAATTGTTTACACTGCCTGTGTTGTTTTTTACTACCTGTATACTGTGTTGTTTTACTACCTGTTCCCCCCCCCCCTCCCCCCCATGCTGCTATGATGCCTGAATTTCCCCAAGGGGATCAATAAAGGAATATCTTATCTTATCTTATCCACCACTAGAGCGCGCTCTCGCCACTGGCAAGAGCTCCTTTAGGCCACATGACGTCAGGGTGGAGGGAACAGGGAAGGAAGGAATAGTCAATGAGGAGCGGCAAACATATATCATGTGCGCGAAAAGAAAAATTTACCAAGAAAATCGTACATTTCAGCAAAGATGGGAAATGGACTATCTTTTCACAGACTTCAAAGGCAAGCCAATGTGTTTAGTGTGCCTACAGACACAATCGTCCATGAAAGATTTTAATTTAAGTCGCCATTATATGTCCGTCACCGGCCATAAAGACAAATATGAGAAGTACACTGGAGCCCAAATATAAGGACACATTCGGAAAGTACAGGAGCGACATTGAAACACTGCAAACGCAATTCAATGATCGGTTTGAAGATTTCAACAGCATGCAGTCACACGGATATCGCTGTTTGCCCCCCCCCCCCCCCCTCACCACTACGGTGTCAGAGCAGCCCCCACCGTTGCAGCTTGAACTGTGTGAGCTACAGTCAGATCCTTTTTTTCAAGCAAAGAGAAATGAGAGGGGAATTTCGTTTTGGAAACTGCTACCTGAGCCCCGCTTCCCACTCCTCAGGGACTTTGTCCTCTCTATGGCCAGTATGTTTGGGAGCACATACATCTGTGAGAGCAATTTCTCAAACATGAAGCACATTAAGTCAAAGGAGAGAAACAGGCTGTCAGATGAAACGTTATTTCATCTGATGCAGATCGCATGCACAAACATTGAAGTTGACATTCCTTCTATTGTGCGCCAACAGGAGAGACCACAAGTGTCTCATTAAAGACAGAACCATTATTGACCCACTGTGGGGGGAGGGTGAATGTCATGCCAGTTTGATAAAGGGTCAATGGGAGGCATGTAGAATTGCACAAAAAGGAATTCATTATTCTGATGAGTATTGCACTTGGCTACTTGTTTACTTTTGTAGTGTTCAGATAACACTAATAACACTGAAATGCATGTTATGGATATGAAGCAGTCAGGAATGTTTTGTTTAGTAGCAGGATAAAAGTTTATACATTTAACAAAATCATTTATTATTGCACTTTTGATTTACTGTTGTAGTGAAATACAGCAGGAATGCTGCTTTGTGTTTGTTGAGCAGTGGGCTTTAAGTTCATACATTTATTTGAATAGAAGCCTTCATTATAATTTGTCATTTTTGTATATATTTGGGTTACACAGCAATACTTTCAAATTCAGCTCATGAAGTTGAAATTAAGTGTAGAAGGGTGGATTATCCCTGCTTGTGGGAGTAGTAGTACACAGACACTGGGTAGTAGGATACTATAGTATTGGACCTATAAGTACCCCCGTCTTTGGCCCGGAACGTCGTACTGGAGGGCTTGCAGCTGGAGTGGATGGGGCCCAGGAATTACTAACCTGGGGACTGGTACTCTGGTCTCCCTCGCCTTCCAAGGCGGTCAGCAGTAGCTCCCCACACACCCTCACTCCCTCAGTACCTCCGACAGCCCTCCCACACCCAGTGACTGTCAGTTCAATAGTATTATTGGGCTTCCCTTTTGGGCCCACTTCCTGACGGGCAGACCCCAGGTGGTAAGAGCCGGCAACTGCACCTCCTCATCCATCACGCTCAACATAGGGGCCCCCCAGGGCTGTGTTCTGAGCCCCCTCCTCTACTCCCTGTACACACATGACTGCGTAGCACAGCGGAACAACAACACCATCATCAAATTTGCTGATGACACAGTAGTGGTGGGCCTGATCTCTGCCAACGACGAAAGGGCCTACCTGGAAGAGGTAGAGAACCTGTCACAGTGGTGTCAGGAGAACTGCCTCTCCCTGAACGTCAGCAAAACAAAAGAGATGATTGTGGACTTCAGGAGATCGGGGGTCAAGGACTACAGCCCCCTCAGCATCGACGGGGCACCGGTTGAGAGAGTGAACAGTTTCAAGTACCTCGGAGCCCACATATCCGAGGACTTGACATGGACCACACACATTGACAGTGTTGTGAAGAAGGCACGACAACGCCTCTACTTCCTCAGGCGCCTAAGGAAGTTCCAAGTCAGTCAGAAGATCCTTAGGAACTTCTACTCATGTACAATAGAGAGCATCCTGACCGGCAACATCACCTCCTGGTTTGGGAATAGCACTGCACAAGACCGTAGCAGACTACAAAGAGTGACACGTTCAGCCGAACGCACAATTGGAGGGGGGCTTCCCACCCTCCAGAACATTTACAACAAGCGGTGCAAGGGGAAGGCTAAGAGAATTATTAAGGACTCGAGCCACCCGAACAACTGCCTCTTTGAACTGCTGCGGTCAGGCAAGCGATACCGGAGTCTTAAGGCGAGCACAGAAAGACTCAGAAGAAGCTTCTATCCCCAGGCCATCAGGCTGCTAAACGAACAATAATCACTATGCAACAACCATCAAATGCACACAGCACACACACCCACACGCACACACTCACTCAAACAAACAACACACTGCAGCACCCACTCTCCACACTTTAGATCACACAAACACACTTACACTTTATATTTATTGATAAAGGATTTGCACTACAACTCGTACACCTACTGTGAATTGTACCTAAATTGCACCTAGTCCCATTTCTCCATTTCTGCCTTGCACTATATAGTATTGTATATTAGTACACTGCACAGTATTGTATATTGTATGGTAACTACGTCTATTCTGCATCGAACATTGTACATATGTCTAAACTGAACACGGTGACCTCATTTTTTTTACTTCTAATTTTACTATGTTATTTTATTTCATACTTATCTTGTCTTGCACAGTCTCTGGAGCGCAACAGTAAGAAGCATTTTGTATAAAAGTATTCTGTACTTCTGTATGACAACTATTAAAGAAACTTGAAAACTTGAAACTTTAAGCAGTACCCTTCCTTGACCACCTGTATAGACCCTTCAAATGCTATTCTGTAAATGGGGTGTAAGGGTTAAATAATTATGCCGTCACAATATTTACCCAGAGAATAAAATAGCAAATGGAACTCAAAGAAAGAGACACACACAATGATCCCAATTAAATCTACGTTTAGTGAAGCCTGGGCAGATTATACATTACAACGTTAATGCTTACTCATATGGCACCGGGTGCTCTTGTTATCAATGTAGGGGAAGCTCTTCCCACCATAGGCACCGAGTGATCAATACATTAAACCACCCCGCTTGTACTGGGGGAACCCAGGCATAGAACGTAGACACATTGGGAGTCTCAGAATCAAACAGTCAAATAAACCAATAACAAAAATAACCAATAAATGTGGGCCCACGTTATCAAAGAAAACCTAACCTAAGCCGGCTTAAATTGTTTGGGGTACCCCTTAGACACTGGTGATTAGCGTTCACTTCAATGGACGTTGCTGTTGATACACGTGGTACTGTTAGTACCTAGCCAAGATGGCGGACCCACTCTTGTCACCACTAGTCCAGATGACAAGATGGCGTCGGCAATCCGCGAGCACAGCCAGCAGGTTGGGCGAACAGCAGGCAGTGGTTAGCGGGCAGAGCGTGCTGTATGGCGTCCTCTGCTGGTGGGAAGAGGCGTCCTCTGTACCGTCTGGGAAACGTCCACCGCTGCTGTTGCTGGCTTGCTTCCGTCGCGCGAGCTAATACTTGGGCTACCTTTTTTTTTTTTATCCACTTTTTCTCCCATTTTTTCTATATTTTCTCCCATCCCAATTTCGTATCATCCAATTCAACCCTCCCCTGTCACGAACGCTGTTTCTTGCCTAATCCCCTCCGGTACTTGAGGTAACAGCAGTCGCATCTTTTCACCTGCGCAGCTCGATCTCTCAGTGGTGAGGAGTAACGCGTGGGAGGCTCACGCTGCCCCGGCACTTCCTGATTCCACTGCGCAGGCGCACCAACCGACCTGTAGGAGTCGCTGTCCACAACGCCCGATCCCCACTGTTACGAACTGGCTCAAGCTCGCAACAAGAATAGGGAGACACAGGCACAATTTAAGAAATAACAAAGAATTTATTATCAGTCAGCCAATATATATGAGTATCAGTGTGTCAGCAGTGTGTGGATGAGTGTATGTGCAGCATGAATGTGTAGGTGTAAAAGCAAAGAAAAGCAACCAAAACGAATGAACCAAAAGTAACAGCCAAATGACCAAAGAACCAAATAAACAACAGACAGCAACCAGACAAACAAAGAACCAAAAACAACTGGGGAGTTCGCCAGAGATCAGAGGCAGCCTCTCTCTGATATCCTGCTGGGACACACCGGCCCAGGTGTGCACCAATTAGCTGACGAGCCTTCCCCAGCTCTGCTCTGCCAGCCAGAGCAGAGGAAGGCTACACAGTGTGGGGGAGGGTCGTCACACCTCCCCCCATAAGACAGGGACCCTAGGGTCACTGTTTTCAACCCAGACACCGTATTACACTCTAATAAAAATTACATGTCCTCCAAAAAAGTGACAGCTGAACATGGGTCGCATAGACATGCCCGCCAACTCCCCATCCAGCCACACCACCCCAGCCTCAGCAACTCCGGTGCGCCAGAGAAGCCTTTTAAGAGTAGAGGGAGCCCCAGCCTCAGCAACTCCGGTGCGCCAGAGAAGCCTTTTAAGAGAAAAGGGTTAGTAACCGGAATGGGCAGACAGACATATTTAAACACATGGGTGAAAATTTGGATTTTTATATATGTTTTCCTCTTCCTCTCCCCCCATATTCACTCCATTCTCCCCTTTTCCCTCAGTCATCTGTTGTCTGAGCTGCTCCTCTCTGCCACCTCCTGCCTGAGCCTGGTCAACAACAGCTTGCTGCTGCTGGAGACGATCAATCTCCGTTTTCACATCCTTCTGCAGGTTAACCAGCTGTCCTTGCAGCTCAGTCAGCTTGCCCTCTGATTGGCTGAGGGAGGTCTTGAGGGCGGATACCATCCCGGACGAGCCCCCACTTGTTACGAACTGGCTCAAGCTCGCAACAAGAATAGGGAGACACAGGCACAATTTAAGAAATAACAAAGAATTTATTATCAGTCAGCCAATATATATGAGTATCAGTGTGTCAGCAGTGTGTGGATGAGTGTATGTGCAGCATGAATGTGTAGGTGTAAAAGCAAAGAAAAGCAACCAAAACGAATGAACCAAAAGTAACAGCCAAATGACCAAAGAACCAAATAAACAACAGACAGCAACCAGACAAACAAAGAACCAAAAACAACTGGGGAGTTCGCCAGAGATCAGAGGCAGCCTCTCTCTGATATCCTGCTGGGACACACCGGCCCAGGTGTGCACCAATTAGCTGACGAGCCTTCCCCAGCTCTGCTCTGCCAGCCAGAGCAGAGGAAGGCTACACAGTGTGGGGGAGGGTCGTCACACCACCCATCAGTTTCCCACCCCCTAATACGGCTAATGTGTATTAGTACGGACGACCAGCTAAACTGAAAGCAAATGTGGAGCGCTGGGCTCGAACAGGCGGGCCCAGCGTCTCCAGATTTCGTGGCGAGCGCCTTGCCCACTAGGCCACGTAGCCGCCTTATACTTGGGCTACCTTAAACACAGCTAAGCTTTGGGTCTCGGCGCACCCTCCTGCTATTCGGTTATACTGTTAACGCAATGTGGCTGGCTACACCACCGGTCTCTTCAGCGCCTCACGCCCGGTAGTCTACTCAAGTCAGACGGAGCCGTTAGCGGCATGCTACTATACCGCACACAGTAACTACTATAACCCGATAACGTTAGACGTTAGTCTCGTTAGCTTAGACGTTAGTCCTTGGGTTCGGTTTCTCTTACTCACACACTATCACGGATACTTCTAGGATAACCCGTCACTAGCAAGTATGTCTCATCACCCGTCGCTCGCTCCGGCGGGGCTCCCCTTCACTGACTTCTTCAACGGGGGGGGGGGGGGCTATTCCAAAGCACCTCCTGTTGTGGCTGCGACTGTTCACGGCCAAGTCCAATGTCGAAGAGAACTTCCTGTTCCCCTCACCTCCAGGTGATTCCCTCTTCCTCGTTGCTTGCTTCTCTCCACTGCTCCACCTGCCACCACTGCACTCCGCCCCCCTGCTGGCAACCTCCACCGGTCCCACGCAAAGACCGCTCCAGAAAGGGAAACAAAGGCTCAATGTTATTGCTAGTAATCCATACTGCATCTGGAGAGGAGTAGCACCTCACCTCATCATTAGACTGGGCGAGCTATCCAAAGGAACACTGTCAGTCTATCCAAAGGAACACTGTAAATCACACGTTATACACACACAGGGAAAGTAACAGTTAGTTAGCACTACTGAATACTTTGTAGAATATTCAGGCTGCTACATAAGCATTACTAAATGCGTTTGAAATGGAATAAAAACAAAGTTACAACAAATTATAATTGTTTATATTAGGGATGGGACTTTCTAGCAAAAGTGCTATTAGAAAATTCGTGTTTCATAATATCGAATATGCGAATATATGTATATAAAAAAAATTATATTAATATTTATATTTTTTGTATCAGCTGACCGACAATAAATCAAAATGACACCATTCACCATCATAGCCTATAATAACAGCATTGCATTGGCCTATTAACCGGCTTTAATAAACAAACAGAAACAGTAGCATGTGCATCTTTTTGATCAATTAGGCTATGAAAATTAGGCTGCCTCTAAATATAAAAAGGAATCAAATAAGAATGTTTGCTTATAAAAAAAAAAAAAAGCATTTTACAAAAACGAATATTCGATTGTAAAAAAATGAAATCGATCTTAACACATTGACCGCCAATCACATTGTACGACGGGTTTGCTGGTCATGCGAATTCTGCCAAGCCACGGCGTACGACGTTATTGAGATCATATTTAATTTTTTCGCCATGGTATTCATAATTCCGCCACCCAGCCTCTGCTGAGACAGTGGGACTCTGCACAACAGTGCAACGCTTCAATACCGCCGCCTGGTGGATGATCGGTCGAGTTACAACCGGAAATGGATCTGGTGATCTCGGTGCATCTGGGAAATCCGTCCGGCAGTCACATATTGTTGCGGGACTCTAGACACACATCCGTGTATATGGATCGCTGCCATAACTCAATAATCGATATGATTTGGGCGTTTATTGCGCCATACAAACCGGAAATGGATCTAGTCGATCAACGTCAAATAAGTGGGATCTTTTTCCTCCAGTCTCATCGGTGAACGGTAAGAGGACAGTAACGTTATTTTCAAGGCGATTGTACATTTCTTTATTTACAAACCATCTGATCAATAAATCAACCCATACTACATAAAGCATTTACTGACGATGACGGAATTATAAACGACCCCCCCCCGTTCATCCGCACATGATGAGTCATAACGTTTAGGATCATGTACAGTTGACATTTTTTATATAGCGTGTATCGGCAACAAACGGCAGTTGATCATCTATATATGCGTTTATGCCTATAACTCACGTTACTGCAGAAAACGATAAAAACATACTTATATTCTAGGCGGTATTTTTGGAAGAATCTATGAATGAAAAAGTATAACGTGACTTCCGGTTTTGTGATGGGTGGATAAGAGACCACTGAAAGAGCTCCCGGTCAAATAACATCGAGAAAGGGAAGTAAAACCGTCTAAAACTAAATAAAAGGTGACAATTCAAAGATATAAGAGAAAAGGAAAGATGTCCACGAGAAAAAGTGAGAGAAATAAGACCCCAGAAGACGTACAAACACTGGAGGAAAGATCTAGACACGAGGAAATGACGGAAGAAATGGCTCAGGTGAGGGTGACGTAGGTAGGCAGGGACGGAGACCCCGTGGAGCCCGCCTGGTTAGCGAGGATACAAGCGACCATACTGGCTGGCCAGGAGCTACAAGCTAAGGCTAACCAAGTGCTACAAGCTAAGGCTAACCAAGAGCTACAAGCTAATGTGCAAGCTAACGCAAAGGCTATCCAAGCTATACAAGATAGCATACAAGTTAGCGCACAAGCTAACACGAGGAACATGCAAGCTAGCGCGCTGACTAGCCAAAAAGAGCTACAAACTAGAATATTCAAGACAGCATTGATGGATTAAGGGAAGAGTTGAAGAGGGGACAGGACGAGCTCAGAGGGGAAGTGGATAAAGGACTCGAGGCAATGAATCGAAAAATACAAGAGCAAGAGAAAGACAAATATGTTGGAAGAAAGACGACGTGATATGAGACAACCAGACACAAGCTTCCCGACACTGATGGATCTATTGACAGAATATGGATATTACTCAGGGTATAGACTTAATGTGACGAAGACACAGACATTAGCACTGAACTACACACCAACGATAGAGATCAAAGAAAAATACAAAATCAAATGGGGCATGGACAGGATCAAGTACCTAGGGGTGAACATCACAAAAGGGGTGGAGGGGTTATACGATGCAAACTATACACAGATAAATCAGAAAATCAAGAGAGACCTAGAAAGATGGACGGTAATGCCCCTAGATTTCAGCTCAAGGATCGAAATCATTAAGATGAACATATTACCAAGGTTACTATATCTATTTCAATCCCTACCTATATTAATACCACAAAAACAATTTAGGGAATGGGATAGACAGATATCAAGATTAATTTGGGGGGGGGGGGGGGCAAGGATCAGATATGTGACTCTACAATTACCAAAGGAGAAAGGAGGGATGGCAGTACCCAGTTTGGAAAGCTATTACTATGCAGCACAGCTTAGAACAGTAGCATGCTGGTGCAATGTGAATTATGAGGCCAAATGGAAATATATAGAAACCAAAAGAGAGGGATTCAAAGTGCAGGCACTGATAGGAGATAGGGAGTTTACAACTACTAGACCCAATTACCAAATTCACTATAAACATATGGAACACAATAGTAAAGAAATACAAGCTAGAAAAAGAATCTAAGATACTGAGATGGATAGCACACAACAACAAATTCAGACCAGGGATAGAAGACCATGGGTTCAAGAGGTGGGAACGGGGGGGTATAACAGCAATGTGTACAATGACAGAAGGAGGGAAGATGCAGACTCTACAAAAATTGAAAGAAAGATACGGACTAGAGAATAGGGACCACTTTAGATATTTACAGATTAGGGACTACTATAACAAGGAAATAAAGCAAGACAGAGACAAAGAACAGAATGGGGTAAGATAATGGTAAAGTCATACGAAGGACGGAAGGGAAGGGTGATATCAGCACTATATCAGGCAATAATGGACAGTAAGGAAAATACAACATTGTATGTAAAAGAAAAGTGGGAGAAAGAGTTGGAAATAGAGATAACAGAGGAGGAATGGTATGACACATGTAAGACACAACAAACAACCACATGATCAAGGATATGGAGGGAGTTTGGGTGGAAAAAAATAATTAGATACTTTATAACACCTGAAATACAGGGCAATTACACACCAGCAAAGAAAACATGTTGGAGGGAGTGTGGACAGGAAGGGGCGAACCATACACACATATTCTGGGGATGTCAGAAGATAAGGCACTACTGGGAAGAGATAGGAGGGATAATAAATGAAATAATAGGATACGAAATACCCCAGGGAGGCCAAGTGTTGTATTTGGGGAATCTGTCACAAGAAGGAATCCAAGGGGAAGACAAATACTTGATTAAGATATTGATAGTGGCAGCCAAAAAAGCTCTAACTAAACTGTGGTACAAGGTAGAAGTGCCGACAAAGGATCAATGGATAGAGTTGGTAGAGGGGATACAGGAAATGGAGAGAATCACACATCTGCTGAGGCTGCAAGAAGAAAAGTTTGAATGGAAATGGGGAAAGTGGGAAGAATACAGGAGGGGAAGTAACAACATCACAGAGGTTTGAAAAGGATACAAGGAAATGAATGAAAATGTAAATAAATAATGCAAATATAGAATGGACCGAAAGACCCATGCCACACTTTTTCTTTACTAATCTTTTGTCTATTTGTTTTATATTTATGTACTGTTGAGATGTTGAAATGTATTGTCTATGAATGTTGTCTATGTATGTTGTTGAAATAAAAACGTAAGTTTAAAAAAAATAAATAAAAAGGTATAACGTTCCTACATCCTGAACGATAGATAATCGATGTTGAATGGGCCATAGTAATGTCAATTTAGCAATACAATTAAAAAAGTTATAGCCCTGCAAAGAAGGTGAACATCTCCATAGGCTTAGACTGGTGGCAGTGATCATACATTGATGGATAGAAGCGTGGCAGTCAATGTGTTAACACATTGAGTGTCACGGACGCCTTTTGTCGTTAGTTCATGCCAACCTTTGAGTGCCCCCGACGCTATATAGCGTTTGTTTGTCTTTTTTATTTTATTGGTGATTTGAATTCATATTTCATCAATCAAGCCTCGGGTTAGTGCTGCAGAGTCTCTCTGAGCTCAATTGGGAAGATACCGCCCCCTATCGTCTCTCCCTGTGTAACTGCCCCCCTGGCTATAATTACATGGAGAAAGCTCGCAGCTCTTGCCGTGCTGGTGGTGGCATAGCCATCATTCATCGGGCTGAGCTGAAGCTCTCTTCCCTACCGCTGCCTGATTTTACCTCCATGGAGTGTCTGGCCTTCAAATGCAAACCTCCTTACCCCATGACAGTGCTTCTCATATACCGGCCCCCAAAATCAAATCCCTCATTCCTCCCTGAAATACACGATCTACTCACATCACTCTCCGCTATGTCAGCCAATATTGTCATCATTGGTGATTTAAATATCCATGTTGACAACCCCTCCTGTCACCTTGCAACAGAGTTTCTGAGTCTGCTTGAGTGCCTTGGCCTGCAGCAGCATGTTGAGGTTCCCACGCACAACAGGGGCCACACCCTAGATCTGGTCATTACATCAGCCCCCTTAAATAGCCTAGAGGTATATGACCTCGGTGTGTCCGACCATAAGGTGGTCTCAATGACCCTGTCATCGATGCTGCCCTCTACTAGACAAAAATGTCAAATGTCCTTCCGAAATTGGAAATCCATTGACCCAGCCACCATGACCACAGACATCCAACGCATCACCTGCCCAGCCTCTGCAACAATGGATGAACTAGTAGAGCACTACAACTCATCCCTGAGCAGTGTCTTTGACCTCCATGCCCCCGTCAAGACACGTGAGGTCAATTTTAAACGCTCCGCCCCCTGGTTCACACAGGAACTGAGGAAAATGAAAAGAGCTGGTCGTGCCCTGGAACGTCGACTCAGACACTCTGGACTCACTGTCCACAAACTGGCTTTCCGTGACCATCAAAAGGTGTACTGCAAGTCCCTGAAAGATGCACGGTCAAACTTCTACTCCAACCTCATCAATAAAAACACTGGCAACTCTAAGCAGCTTTTTTCCACCATAAATCACCTACTGAAGCCACAACCATCCTCATCCACTGAAGCTACAGAAGAGCGATGCAATAACTTTATGGACTTTTTCAGATCTAAAGTAAACAACATCCGCTCTCTGATGCCCAGCTCTTCCTCTCTGTTTCCCCCTGCCTCTAACCCACCACCTGAGAGCTTGCCATCTCTCCCATGTTTCACTGAGGTTCAGCAGAGCCACATTGAAAAAACACTCAGAGGAATGAAACCATCCACCTGCACCCTGGATCCCATTCCAACTGCCCTGCTCAAATCAAACATCCCCAGCATCAGCCCAATCATCACCCAGGCTGTTAACCTCTCCCTTCAAACTGGCCATATCCCATCCACCCTCAAAGTTGCCATCATCAGCCCCCTCCTAAAGAAGCCCACCCTGGACCCGGAGGTTCTTGCCAACTACAGGCCTATCTCAAACATTTCCTTTCTATCCAAGGTTTTGGAAAAGGTAGTTGCCTCCCAGCTCCAGGACCACCTTAAAAATAACACCCTGTTCGAGAAGTTCCAGTCAGGCTTTCGCTCATCCCACAGCACGGAAACAGCTCTGCTCAGGGTGACGAATGACCTCCTAATGACCGCTGACGCAGGATCACCATCACTCCTCATCCTCCTCGATCTGACAGCGGCGTTTGACACTGTGGACCACACCATCCTCCTGGAGCGCCTCCACAACACTGTTGGACTGTCGAGCCATGCACTACAGTGGTTCCAGTCCTACCTCTTAGGCAGGACAGAATATGTCTCACTGGGAGGACACAAGTGGCTGCTCGAGGTCACCTGTGGTGTTCCGCAGGGGTCGGTTCTTGGTCCCATTCTATTCATCACATACATGCTCCCCCTCGGTCGTGTCATCGGCAGACATGGAATGTCTTTCCACTGTTATGCCGATGACACACAACTCTACATAAAAACGGCCCCAAACCCCTCTGCAGCTCTGTCATGCCTCACCACCTGTCTTGGGGAGATAAAGGCATGGATGAACAGCAACTTCCTCCAACTAAACAGCAAGAAAACCGAGGCACTCCTAATTGGCACCCCTCACCAGGTTCAGTCTTCATCCATATCACATCTCACCTTTGACGGCCAGGTAATCCCCCTCTCCCCCTCAGTCACAAATCTGGGGGTTCGATTTGACCCCCACCTGACCTTCAACACCCACATAAAACACCTCTGCAAGACCTCATTCTATCACCTAAAAAACATATCAAAACTCCGTCCCATTCTAACCCTGTCAGATGCAGAGAAGCTTGTCCATGCCTTTATCTCCTCAAGACTGGACTACTGTAACGGACTCTTCATCGGGATTCCTGGCAAGAGCATCCAAAAGCTGCAATACATCCAGAACAGTGCTGCCAGGATCCTGATGAGAGTCCGTAAACACGATCACATAACCCCCATCCTCCACTCACTACACTGGCTCCCCGTCTCATCCCGGATCAACTACAAAATCCTTACGATCACCCATAACTGCATAAACGGACACGCACCCCTCTACCTTCAGGAACTCATCACTCCACAATCCTTCACTCGCACCCTCAGATCCGCAGGTAGCCTGCTCCTTCAGGTCCCCAATACCCGGCTCTGCACCATGGGTGACCGAGCCTTCTGCACGGCTGCACCACGCCTGTGGAACAGCCTCCCCATCCAGCTGAGGGCACCACAGAGCCTGGACTCTTTTAAAGCAGGCCTGAAAACCTATCTGTTCAAAAAGGCCTTTGACTGTTAGCTTTTTATTTAAATTTGATTGCGCTTTGTTTTTAAATTGTCTGTTTATACTATGTTTTTAATTAACTATGTTCTATTTTTATTCTGTATTTTATTTGTTTTACTAATAACTATTTTATTCTATTTTTTTAACTGTTTTAACCATGTAGTGTAGCACTTTGGGATCCCAGCGAACAAAAAGTGCATTACAAATCCAATCTATTATTATTATTATTATTACTTTACACTGCTGAAGGGGGGGTGGCCAGTTTGCTCATTTTACTTTTCCCTCAAGCCAACTGAAGGATCGATTGTGCTCGCCGGCCCGGAAAACGCGTGGATTATGTATTTACAGGACCCAACACTGTAATCAATAAGCGTGATCGATATTTGGAATGGCGATCAGGAATTGGAATAATCTTTTTGGATAACATCTGATCTCAGGTAAGGAATTTATTTTACCAGTCTTAGGATAATCAGAGCTGTTTTCACAGAGATTTGCATTTGCCCTATGCGTGTGTGTGTCTGTGTGTGCGCGATCAGGAAATGAGAGAATCGATATTTCAGCCCGCCTCTATAGCGTGCATAAGTACACATATACTATCGATAATCTAGCGTTTATTTGAAAACGATTCATAAATAGGCCGAAAAATGACAACGTTTTTGTGTATGCCAGAATATTCCAGTAAATGCCTTTTATCACGGAATCTATATATTTTCCTGGAAAACAAGGGATTTTTAAAATGCTATAAAATGAAAATGAACCGATTTAAAAACAATCCGTTTCGACAATGTTGACTGCAAACAAGTCATTGATAAGCGACAGGCAGATTAGACACATAGCCATAATTTAAGACAGAGATTATGCGTTCACAAAGCTATCATTGAAGTGGGTCCTGGCATTTAACCATGTTTCCCATGTTAATACTTTGCCGCCCAACCACGAGTTAACTCGGGTTTCGGTGCCATGCGTTGAGGACCAGAGCCACGAGTTAACTCGTGGCAAGTTGTTATTGTTTTATTCCATATTAATAAACGGATCAAGATCCCCGATCGACTCTGCAGATTTACCCGCCTCTGTGAAATTGGCGACATGCAATACCGGCCAGATCCTCTTAGGGGCGCCATCGCTCCACTGCAGTATCATTGTGGGCGAGTGGATACTTTTTTTTTTTTACAGTCTATGGGCGTTTCATTTTAGCCTGATCCCAAGCGAACAGCATGCACCGTTGATCATGGTTCGAAGTGCAGATTTCAGCCTGGAATAATGGGATTTATGATCAGCCAATGGACATATCGATCTACCAGATGCCGATGAATAATGGGGAAATGCTGCCGGCGACCACATGGGCTGACGGTAGGACCCTCTTCACCCAAATTACAGCCGGATCAGACATTGTTGTAAAACGCAAGCAATCGATCAGTGAATGTGGCTACTTGCACACCCTATTGCTAATCAATAATACTAATCGGCGTCCCCCGCTGCCCCCATTCATCCATAGATGCTCTGTAATAGTCCGGATGATAAGCAGTTTGTTTTATTTCATTCGAATATATACAACAGAAATGCCGTTCGATATAACGGTAGTAGCCTTTAGCCCTATATCTAGCTTCCCAGAAAATATTTGAGACGAAAAGTGCGATAAACCTTATATTCACGACGCTATAAAATGACAACCAACCGATGGATTTTTTTTCTTCTTTAAGCCATTATGAAGGCACGGTTTATGCACTCAAGTGACAATGAGAATGGACAGATAGCAATACTATAAAGTATAGATATAGCTCTCCAAAAGTACATCGGTTTGTTTACAAAGCTTTGTCCTCCAGCCACATATTAGACGGCGACGGCCGGTCCTCAATGTGTTAATGGCTGGCACTGAAAGTGTTAATAACAGAAACGACTATTCGAATTTTCGAATATTCGGTCCGATCCCTAGTTTATATGGCTTATTTATCACATCTGTGACTATTATGGGCTATTTGAGTGATGGGGTACTACTGGCGGGACTGCCAATAAACAATGTGGCCCCGGTTCCGGTTCAGGGTCGAGGATGGAGTAGTCGCTTATGGCCACGATGTGACACCCGTATTTTTATATTTAGTCCTAAAAGCCTCTTTTTATATTTTCAACTCGGTTAAACCTTTTTGTATATACCCCCTTTATGTTTCTACCTATTTATTTTGGCTGCAAGAACCACAATGGCGACGAGATAACTGAGAAATTATTCCAAGAAGGACGACGCGCCCGCAGATATAGCCGCCATTGCTGGGCTAATTGAAGAGCTAAGGCAGGCCCTAACCAGCAAAATCAGAGTGTCCGCTGCCTCGCTCTAAACCAAACTCGACAGCCTCTGGACGACGGTTAACGATCATGCCGAGCGTCTGACCTCCGTGGAAGGCGGTTTAAATACTTGGACTGACAGGGTGGACGAGCTAGAGGCTAGGTGTACGGCGCTAGAACAGAGCAATGACAAGCTAAAGGCTAAGCTAACTAATGTGGAGTCCCGAAGTCGCCGGTCTAATATACGCATTTTGGGATTGGATGAGTCCATTCATAGCGACCGGCCCAGCGACTTTTTTGCGGAGGTACTGGTAGAAATTCTGGGGAAGGAGGTCCTCCCTACACCACCTTACTGCCAAGCCAGCACCCGGCTCCAGGCCTAGAGCGGTTATTGCCCGCCTGCACCACTATCGAATAAAAGAGAGGATTATCTGGGAGGCACGGAAGAGGAGAGGGACGCTGAAATACAGAGGGAAACCAGTCCTAATCTTTGAAGACTACTGCCCCGAAGTTGTGGAACAGCGTTCCCGCTACAAAGACATCATGGGCCCCCTCTACAAGCTAGGACTCAAGCCGTCTCTACAGTTCCCTGCGAGACTTTTCATCACGGACGAAGACGGGGCGAGAAAACATCTCTCATCGCCTGAGGACGCCATGGACTTCTTGAAGACCCGGCGTGGAGGGGACCCAACACCGGCCTCACCAATACCAGACGCGGTAGTAGCTTGATTTTGGGCCGCTAGCACCTCGCTATGGCTAAACGCGCCAAGCTTCATATTACTCTATATTTCTTTGTTCTCAGAAATATGGTTGACTGTGTGACGTTAGGTATCGCCTGGATGCTTTATTTTTCTCTGAGTCGGACTTAACACATTGTGGACGAACAACGATGTTCTCCGTGTTTCGATTCCCCCCGTTGTGGACAGAAGCACGGATATATCCGTGGCAAGTTGTTATTGCTTTTATTCCATTTTAATAACCTATTCAAGGTCGCCGAGCAGCACTGCAGATTTACCCTACTCTTTGAATTCGAGAAGGTGCAATACTGGCCAGATCCTCTTAGGGGGCGCTATCGCGATAATGCAGTGTGCACTGTGGCTGAAGGGAGCATTATTTTTTTGACTTTTTTTGGAGTTTCCAGTAGCTGGATTCTATATGTGTAGCCTGTACCTTGGATTACGTTTTGCATCGCAGATTTCACCATGCAATAAGGGGATTTATCATCAGCCAATGGACATATCGATCTACCAGATGGCGATCGATAACAGGGAAATGCTCGGGGGGATCCCACCGGACCACGGTAAGATCTTTTTCACGTAAAGTACAGCCCAATCGGGAATTGTTATAATAATATAATGGGTGGGACAGGTCTTCGCCACAAACTATTCTACATTTAGTGGCCATATTGATCAACAAAAATCTCCCCTTTAGACTCATAGCTTCCTCTTTAGATAGCCAAGGTCGCTATGTGATTATCAAAGGGGTTCTTAAGGGTAAAGAAATGACATAAAAATGGCTTGGTTTCAAAACCAAATTTTCAACAATACTAAACGACATGGCTAAGAACCACCAGGGTAAAGCCGTGGATGCACTCCGAAATACTGGCCGCTATGAAAACCAGAGACAAAAAATGCTCCGAGTTTTGTAAAAGTCAGTCAAAGCTTACCAAAAGCACGAGCAGTGAACTCCAAGCCCACGTGACTGAACTCAAACTGGAAAGAAACAGACTAAGAAACGACGTAAACTCCATGATCAAAACTGCAAAAAAGAATTTCATCAATGACAAAACTGAGGAAAACAAAAACAAACCATGTGAACTTTGGAAATTACTCAATAATCAACTAGGCTGCAGTAAAAAACTTAAAACCAGATTCTCAAACATAAACATAAAAACGGACAACACGCTCATCACAGACAAGCTGGATGTAGCCAATTACTTAAACATTTTCTTCACAAACATAGCTTCACAACACTGGTAAACCCTGACACTGGTAACGTCGAACCGTCCGACTACATGCCAGCTGGACCAGCTACCCTCCCCACTCCTCCAGACCATAGCACCGGACATCCTCCCATTCCTAACTGCAACCATCAACTCCTCACTCAACTCGGGGGTGGTCCCCACCTCCCTAAAACAAGCCAGAGTCACGCCCCTCATAAAAAAACCAACCCTGAACCCCACCGTCATAGCCAACTATCGTCCTGTCTCTCTTCTCTCCTTCCTTTCTAAAACACTTGAACGTGCTGTATCCAACCAACTTACTGCTTATCTCTTACAGAATGACCTCCTAGACCCCAATCAGTCTGGCTTCCGGACTGGCCACTCCACAGAAACGGCCCTCATTGCGGTCACAGAGGCACTTCACTTAGCAAAAGCGAAAGGCCTCTCCTCTGTCCTGATTCTCCTAGACCTATCTGCAGCCTTCGACACAGTCAACCATCAGATCCTCCTCGCGGCCCTCGCAGGAATGGGAGTGGCTGGATCTGCGCTGACATGGCTGACATCATACCTCAATGACCGCTCCTACCAAGTGTCATGGAGAGGGACTCTGTCGGCCACCCGCCCCCTCCGGACGGGTGTCCCCCAGGGCTCGGTCCTAGGACCCCTTCTCTTCTCCCTCTACACTAAATCACTGGGTAACATTATCACGTCTCATGGCTTCTCATATCATTGTTATGCCGATGATACTCAACTCTTCCTCTCCTTCCCTCCCTCAGATATCCACGTCTCTGAGCGGATCTCGGCCTGTCTGTCCGACATCTCCGCCTGGATGACGACCAACCACCTCAAACTGAACCTAAGCAAAACAGAATTGCTCCACCTGCCGGCCAAATCCTCCCCCCTGACCGACCTCTCCATCACAGTCGAGAATGCAGCTGTGACCGCGTCGCCGACCGCCAAGAACCTTGGTGTTGTCCTCGACGACCAGCTGAACTTCTCTGCTCACATCGCAGCGACAACCAGAACCTGCAGATTCCTCCTGAGCAACGTCAGAAGGATACGCCCCTTCCTGACAAAAGAAGCCACCCAACTCCTCGTCCAATCAACAGTCATCTCCCGCCTCGACTACTGCAACGCACTGCTAGCTGGCCTCCCGGCCACTGCCACCAAGCCTCTTCAACTCATTCAAAACGCAGCGGCCCGTCTGATCTCAAACCTACCGAAGTCGGCCCATGTCACCCCACTTCTTAGGGACCTGCACTGGCTCCCCATTGCTGCACGTATCCGCTTCAAGGCCCTCGACCTAGCATACCGTGCGGCAAAGGGAACCGCTCCCGCCTACCTCCGGTCAATGGTCTCTAACTACACACCCTCAAGACCCCTACGCTCTGCATCTTCTGGCCGCCTCAGATCTACTCCTATCCAAGCTCCCGGAGGGTCATCAAAGAGAAGCCGCCTATTCTCAGTCCTTGCCCCACAATGGTGGAATGAACTACCCATCCCAGTTAGGACAGCCGAATCCCGTCCAATCTTTCGCCGTCGACTAAAGACTCACTTCTTCAACCATTATCTGAAATGATAAAAAAATAAAAATAAAAAAATCTAACCCCGACTAACCTTAATGTCATGCACTTGTCCTAATAAACTAACCTACACTGTAACACGCAACACTTTGATGAACATTGTTACTCAGCTGATAGAGTTATACCCTTCTTGCTGTCTTGTCGCACAGAACTTGTAAGTCGCTTTGGATAAAAGCGTCAGCTAAATGACTAAATGTAAATGTAAATGTAAATGTAAACAAACTACCCTCCCACTCAGGGCATTATGGGGTAGAACACATAGTAGCTTACTGAGCGCCCTCCAACCTAACAAGGCCACTGGCCATGACAACATCCCCTCCAAATTCCTCAGAGACTCAGCAGCCGCCATCACCCCAGTCATCACACACATAATAAACCTCTCCATAAAACAGGGACACGTCCCCAAGGACTTCAAAATTGCTAGGGTGACCCCTCTGCACAAAAAGGGCAGCAAATTAGACCCAGGCAACTACCGCCCTGTTTCTATTCTTACCTCCATCTCGAAAGTCATGGAAAAAATAGTCTACGAACAGGTCGAAAAGTACCTAGCGGAAGAAAATCAAATCTACGAATTCCAATCTGGCTTCAGAACATCCCACTCCACTGACACATGCCTTCTCTATTTGAACGACCACATCAAACAAGAGGTGGACGTGTGCAAATACTGCGGTATGGTCATGCTGGACCTACAAAAGGCCTTCGACACTGTCAATCACTCCATTCTGTATGGCAGTGAATGCTGGACCTTGAAGCCCACCCTGCAGAAGTCCTTGGATGGGTGCTACACCAGAATGATGCGTGTGGTGCTCAACATCAACAGGGATGAGCATGTCACTAATGCAAACTTGTATGGGGGGGGGGGTGCTAAAGGTGAGCGATAAAGTGGCAGTCAGGAGAATGAGGCTGGCAGGTCACTGCCAGAGACACCATGAGATGCCAACCAGCAAACTTGTGCTGTGGGAACCAACACACAGGCATCGATCACGAGGACGTCCCACATTAACCTACGTGGACGTACTCAGGAGAGATGCGGGAACAGAAAGCACCGGCGAGCTAGCCAGATGCATGGAGGATCGGGATGACTGGAAGCACCGATGGAGGGCCCGTCCGAGGACGACCTAGATAGAGATGTACCACTGTATTGCACATCGTTGCGGGCAAGACCACCCGCATTTCATTGTATACTTGTATGCCGTGACAAATAAAACTCTTGACTTGACTTGACTTGACTTACTAAACAGTCCTGGGAAAAATACCTGGACATAGAGATCACGGATGTAGACTGGCAGGATGCATGGACCTACGCACAAAAAATCTCTGCTTGCAACCGCACCAAGGCTATCCAAGTTAGAATCTTGCACCGCATTCATATTACCCCTGCCCTTAAGAGTAAAATGGATCCCAATACATCCCCACTCTGCTTTAAATGCAAGATAGAGACTGGAAACCACGTCCACTGCTTTTGGACCTGTGTAAAGCTTCAGAGCTATTGGTTCGACATCGTAGAGGAACTATCTGACATATTTCAGACCCCCATCGAGCTGGATCCCCTCTGCCTCTTACTAGGCCTCCCAGATATTCTTATTGCCAATTTCAAACATAAGAGACTGTTCAATCTGTTGACATTTGCTGCTAGGAAGAACATCCTGTTGTTCTGGATCAAGGATGCGGTCCCATCAAAGAGGTCATGGCACAATATCATAATGGAATGCATTCCCTGTGAATATATCACGTGCATGCTGCACTCCAAGTTGGACACTTTTTATGAAATATGGGACCCATCTATCACATATTGGACCTGCGCTATCCACCACTGTACTCGCCGGATTTCCCCATTACTCTTAGCCTCCCTAGAGATCACTAATGTCTTGTATGTAGGTGCTCTGTGTCGTTCCAGAAGGTATCGTAAGGTATTTAAAAGTACATACCTATTCGCACACACATACACACACACACACATACACACACGTGCACTCACACATATAAAACATGCACACATAAAACACACATGCACACTGTACTAAACGCACACACATAAAACACACACACAGATATAAAACACACAAAACAAACGTACACACTCCACACACACAGTCTGTATCAGTCCACTGGGTGCTATCATTGGCCAGGAGCCGACTCCCTAATCGCCACTATTGCTATACATACATTGTACAACATAGGAAGCCATCTGAGCCATGTTTTTGTTGTTTGTCCTTTGTCATGTCTGTTAATGTACTTTTATAGTTTATATTATGTCTTTATTATGCGTATTGTCATTATTGTTGTTAGTGCTAGTGTGGTTAGTGTCTTTGTTATTAAGTCTACTGTATTGTGATGTCTTGTTCTATGTATGTTTTGAAAAAAATATATATATATATTTATCAAAAAAATATAAAAAAAAACAATGCGGCCCCCCAGATTGAGTGTGGAAATTTAGTGGCTCTCACCATATACAAAGTTGCCCACCCCTGGTCTAAATGTAATACATAACAATTCAATCACTAAATACATATATACATACATAAATTAGTTGGGTTAAAAACGTTGTACAGTACCATTGAAATAATTTACAAATAAGTAATGCATGAATGACATTGATTTGTATTGGATTTTGTCATGTTTTTATTTCCAGAGCGTTTTTCTGTGCACCAAGCTATGCAGCTACTTGGGTTGATTGATAAAGACAACTCAGATTTAGACTTATCTGACACCGATGATCCCATCCTGGATACAAATTACCAACCATCAGCACAGGAGGAAAGCAGCAGTGAGGATGAGGGAGGTGACAGTAGTGACGATGAGGACCCCATTCCTGAGCCCATAGAGCACAGCAGAGGACATAAACGTCGCCATGGTGCAGATAATGGTTAGTCAAGTCCCAGTAGATTTTAGTTTATGTTATGTAGTTAGGGCCTCAGGGCTACGTGAAGCATTGGAGGCAGAATGCTTATTTACTTCTAGGTTCATTGACAGGGACGGAGAGTACAGGGACAGGTTCATCCCACACTCCCAGACGTCGATGTCGAACTGTACCGATTGAGACTGATCGTGCAGAAGATGACTCTGAGGAGCCAACACCAGGACCAAGCCAAACCAAAAAAAAAGAAAAAGGGAGAGTCCAAACAAGGTAATTGTTATTATTTTAGCATGCCTTGAGGGTAAATCTTCAAATTTCATGTAAACGTCCACGCAGATTAAAGTTTTTCATGCACAAATAGGCCTACACCTCATTTGCTTACATGGGTAAAATGTAACTTACTGCATTATATACTATAAATACTAAATACTATTTTATTCTGATTCTGGTTGCGCAGGACGTGGAATATGCTGGACATAGCTGGACCCCACTAGACTATTTTGAACAGTACATAGATAGAGATCTGATGACACTGATTTCAGAATGTTCTAATGCCATGTCACTGTCTAGGAGTGGGAACCCACTCAACATGTCAGTCGATGAGGTCTACCACTTTTTTGGTGCCTGTATTTTTATGTCCTGCATCCGATACCCAACCATTAGGATGTATTGTGTCACGTTTTAGACTCGGACGTGAAAGTTGTAATAAGATATTTAAAAATAAAAGAGATGAAACACTTTTGACTGGTATTTATTATAAAAAGTTAACAAGCAAAGTAATATAAAAAGTGAATAAGCAAAGTATTATAAAAAGTGAATAAGCAAAGTATTATAAAAGGTGAATATAGCAAGGTATGATTGAAATCTAGTTTTTTCTTTTTGATCCACTTTTTCTCCCATTTTCAATTTTTCTCCCATCCCAATTTTCGTATCGTCCAATTCAACCCTCCCCTGTCTTTGAACGCTGTTTCATGCCTCCCACAAGCCGGCTGCAATGTGGACTAAGTCATACATAGCACGAGTCCCCTCCGATACTCGAGGTAACAGCAGTCGCATCTTTCCACCTGCGAGGCTCGATCTTTCAGCGTCAGGGGTCTGGGCTTTGGAGGGGCCCCGCCCCTGTCGCTTCCTGATTCTACTGCGCAGGCGCACCAACCGACCTGTAGGAGTCGCTGTCCACAACGCCCAATCCCCACCCATCAGTTTTCCCTCCCCCTAATACTGCCAGTAGTGCGGACGACCAGCTAAACTGAAAGCAATGTGGAGCGCTGGGCTCGAACAGGGAGATGATCTGTTTGAGCCCAGCCTCCAGTATTCGTGGTGAGCGCCTTGCCCACTGCACCACGTAGCCGCCCGATTGAAATCTAGTTGTTACAACCGGCCGGTCGTGTAGAAAAGAAAATGCAGTCGAGTCAGTGGAGTCCAGTCAGTCCGTCCAGTCAGTCCAGAAGAAGTCAAAGCAGAGAAGTGAAGTCCAGTTCCTTCCCTGTCAGGGTGTTTTATTAGCGGCATCTTGTCCAGTGTGTATGTGTCTTTGTCCTGAGTGCACGTTGTCTGTTTGTGTGTATTGGTCAGCCTGTATGTCAGGCGTGCATGAGTGCTTGGTACGCACATTTACGTGCACATATGTGCATGTGTGTCTCTATCGATAACGATCTGTGATTGATGGAGAGTGTGGTATTTGACCAGTAACTGACCGGGATTTTATAATCCCTTGGCCAGTCGTATATATTAGTTGGCTTGTGGCATTTTGTGACAATGAGTTGAATTATTTGATCTGGGCTAATCTGGTGAGACCCCTCACCAAAGGTTCTAATGGACTTAAGTGGACACACTGATTGTGATCTGGTCTGGAGCTTTGCCAGATGCAGCCGTGTCCAGCGTGAACTTGAAGTCAATGTGTGTGTGTGTGTGTGTGTGTTGAGAGTGTGTGTGTGTATGTGTGTGTGTGTGTGTGTGTATGTGTTGAGAGTCTGTGTGTGTATGTGTGTGTGTGACAGTGTCCAGCATGTAGTCAATGTGTGTATGTGTGTTGAGAGTGAGGGGGGGTGTGCTGTAAGCCTATTTATGTGTCTCCTGGATCGTGGCCTGTGAGGGGGGGTGTGCTGTGTCTTAACTTAGTAATTATTTAACAATTGGTCCAAAGCCTTTAAAATCACTGACATCACTGACAAATACACGCGTGCCAGATTCTTCAAACTGAGGGGAGCAATAAAAGTGGTAATTGATGATGATGTGCCTGAAGATCTGAAGATGTCTGACAAATTCTGGAAGGTGGGGCCTTTTCTGGAGCGGATTCTGCGAGGCTGCAAGTCTCTAAATTGACCTGATTGCACATCTATTGATGAGCAAATGATACCTTTCACGGGAGCCTGGCCGTACAGACAATATCTGCCAATGAAGCCCAACCCAGTTGGCATAAAGAACTTTGTGTGTGCTACTGCAGATGGCATTGTGCTTGACTTTGAGCTCTATCAAGGTACAAATTCACTGATTGAGAAGGTCGAAGAACCCGAGGGACTGGGCTTGGGAAGCTTAGTCATCGAGCGTCTTTGTCAAACCCTGAAACGCGGCACAAAAGTGTATTGTGACCGGTTCTTCACCACCATCAAAGGTGCGCAACAAATGATGGAGAAGGAGCTGTACATAACTGGTACAATAATGAAGAACCAACTCACTGGAGCGAACGACAAGTTACCCAGTGACAAAGCCATGAAAAGCGCAGGAAGAGGTACCTCATCAGAAGTGTCCGCTGAAGATGGAAAGTTGTGTGTAGTGAAGTGGTACGACAACAAGCCAGTATTGGTCTATTGTTCATGGTACACAGCCTGAGGACACCTGCCAGCGCTGGGACAAGAAGTTGAAACAATATCACTGTTTCGCGACCAAGCATTGTCCGTGAGTACAACACCAAGATGGGTGGAGTTGACTTGATCGATAGAATGATCAGTTACTATCACATGAGCACCCGTACTAAGAAGTGGACAATGCGGATAGTAATGCACTTCACGGATCTGGCTTTAGCCAACAGCTGGCTACTCTACCGCAAAGACCATGCAATATGTGCTGGACCAAAGACAAAACCCATCCAGTGCCTTGAGTTCCGTATGGAAGTGGCAAAGATCCTCTTGGCCCAGCATCATGGTGCAGATGCTGACCTATCGGAACAATCAGAGGAAGAAGATGCACAACAAGGGGTAAAACGTCATGTGACAGAGGTGCCCCATTTCTCGGTCCGCAGGAGGGCTAATGCCCACCTCCCAGAGATGATGGGCCTGAAGAATGCCATGCGCTGCAGACAACCAGGCTGCACTGGAAGAACCTGAGTGTGTGACCTGCAAAGTGTTCAAACCGTGATGGCAGTGTGATGGCAGTGATTTTTGTCACATTAGGTGTGTGTATGTGTGCGTGTGGGTGGGTGTGAGTGTGTGCGATTAATCACATTCCTCCTCCAACTCCTCTCTGCTCAGATTCTGTGAAGGTTATCAGGTGACCCCTGGGCCTCCGTAAGCAGGCCGGGTCCTTCTGTCCTCAATGTTTGCACCTGAAGGATGTCGAGGTTTTTTGTATATAATGTATATATTGGGGGAGATGACAGCATCTAAAGGTGCCAGGTCAGAGAGGTAGATGTGGTGGTGGAGGCGGTCAGAGAGAGAGTTAATGTGTTTAGCAGCAGACTAAGATAGAGCCCAGGGCATGCCGAGGTCGTTCAGCACATAACAACTGATAAGGACTGCGAGCAGGCAGAATGGTCAGAGAGAGAGTTTGACACCACTAGAAACAGAAGTTTTAATGTGTGTGAACAGCGCGTCACATGGCAACCAGAAGAGGGGCGGGGTCTGTCATTGCTATGCCGAGATGATAATGATGATGATGAATATTATAAATGTCAGTTTCCTTCCGGGTGTAAGTTAGATCTAGACACGAAGCTGACGCGAGCGGACGTGGATCAGAGACTTTCATCCCTCTCTCACCCTCGCCGGTGGGGGAGGGGAGATGACGCATCATTCGCTTCGGCTAACGGGAGAAGGGTTTTGGCTAACGACGAGGCCTCAGCCACCATTGGACTGAACAGCAGAAGAATAATGAATTTAGTGTTCCATCAAAGACTTTTCAAGGACAATACGAAATGGGTAACATCTGAGGCTTTTGTTTATGTAATAAACAACGATTCCAAGAAAGGTACTACGCCATCCAGTGTCGAATTCTTATGTTTACGGATTGCATTAAAGGGGAATGACAAAGATTGTACAGCCAGTATGAGAAGACGGAAAAGAAATAAACAACGCAGAAACTACATGAGCCAACGATGAAGTGGCTGATTGATCCAAATCTAACACACCCTTTCATGATGATCGAAGGGTTGGTGGTTCGAATCCCGCTCAAGCCCATGTCCATCCCACTGCCGTTGTGTCCTTGGGCAAGACACTTAACCTACTTGCCTCGTATGAATGTGTATGCATGTGAATGAATGTTGGTGGTGGTCGGAGGGGCCGTAGGCGATGATTATTCGCCACGCTTCCGTGAGTCTGCCTCAGGGCAGCTCTGGCTGCAATTGTAGCTTACCACCACCGGTATGACTGTGTATGAACAAATAATGGACACTGTAAGCGCTCTGGGGTCACTGGGGTGTCACAAAGAGCGCTATATAAATCCAATCCATTATTATTATTATTATTTCACATATCCCTTTTTTTTTTTACATTACGAATACAACATTTCACATGAGCCATACTGTGACTGTCAAAAAGGGGCATATTTTTTTTATTATTATTTGTTTTACTATGATGGGTTCTCTTTTTTTTTATTGTGACGTTCCGTCATTTGTATGTACCGTGACAATTAAAAAGATTTACTTGAATGTTTTATATTGTGTAACAGGCATACGATATCATCCTGCACTTACTGTTTGCAGCTTTTAAAATGATACATGCATTCGTTTTAACTGTCCAAAAGGGGCAAAAGTGCAATGTTTCCATGTTGTTTTTACTCCGATATTCAAAACATGTTCAAAAATGTGTGTGTATGTGTTATTAATACATGCAAAAGCAGTCAGGAATAAAACTATGTTCAAGGTGGAAATAAAGAGTTTTTCATTCTATTACACAATGGTGTAATTGGGTTTTATGGAAATTCAGACCAAGAATCCACATATGTGGTCATCATTTTTCTCTAAAAGTACATCATATCAAAAGATGATTCTACGTTTTTATTCTAATTAGGGTCCAATAAGCCCAAATAGCCAAGAGAAATAAAAAAAAATGCATGAAAAAAAAAACAGCTTGGGCCTTAGGTTAATATGATCCACTCAATTCCATGGCCGAAAGATTCAAAATCCAAGATTCAATCGTTTTATTTCAAACCAGTGTTAGTTTGGCTACATTTACCATTGTCCGGCAAAACAACATTTGAAAATAAATGAAATGGGAAAAGAGGAACCCCCCCCCCCCCCCCCCCCCAAAAGTTTAAAAATAAAACAGCCAAAAACTATAAACTATAAAGGAACATGAAGAAGAAAACTCTTATTTTACCTCCCCCTACACACATAGCAGTACACAGGGATTAAAGCAAAAAAAAATCTCCTGACTGAACTTTTTTTCAGGCCAAGTCATATTCTTATTTTAACCTCCACTGTATTTCTTTTTAATAGCGTTGGCGTTTTAAGGGAGCCTACTTGTTTCGGTTTCGTCGATAATCCAATGTACAGTTACCCCCCCACCCCACCCCGCCTACCCAACCCTTCCCCCCCCCCAACCACCTCCAATGTACAGTCCCCCCCCCTCCACCCAACCTACCCAACCTCCTCCAATGTACAGTTTCTTCGTTAAATGTATATACACTCTTTTTTAGACTCTTATTGTATCACAAACAATACTGTATTTGTAAATCTGGTATGTCATAAATGTATATATGTAGCAGTATTATCTATGGCACGGTGGTGTAGTGGTTAACACTGTCGCCTCACAGCAAGAAGGTCCAGGGTTCGAATCCCGCTTGCGGACCAGGTTTCCATGATGCCAGTTACCCAGGTGGGGTATCTCCCAGGCCTTTCTGTGTGGAGTTTGCATGTTCTCCCCGTGCTCGCAAGGGTTTCCCCCCCCGATAAGATAAACCCAATGGAAAAACATGCACAACAACAAGATCGCTAACGCTGTGGCGTCCTTGACGAAGACGGACAGGAGCACTTGGATTGGTCCCCTGGCGCGGCTCACGTTGCGCCTGTCTGCTCCCGGCTGCCCTTGGGGGGGAAGGACGACGGGATGGGTTAATCGCAGATACGCATTGTATGCATGGTTCGCATGTGTGCCAAATGATGACCTCGGAGCAGGTCCTAAATTATTATTTATTATTATTATTATCTGTATGTCAAGTATGTCATATATGTTATGATGAATTGAAAATGGGGGACCCTGATGTAAACAAGAGGAAAGTCTTTCTCTGGTCTGCAACCCCTTAACAATTGTGTGTATTGAGCTGTACTGTATTGTACCCATTCTGCAATCTGTTATAACAATCAATCAATATTTAACAGATTGCAGAATGGGTACAATACAGTACGGCTCAATACACACAATTGTTAAGGGGATGCAGACCAGAGAAAGACGTTTGTCTTGTTTACATCAGGGTCCCCCATTTTCAATGCATAGTGACATTTATGACATACACAACATTTATGGCATAGGGACATACATGACATACTACAAGACAGGTATATAGTAATGTTACATTTGTGACATATACGATATGCAAATATACAGTACTGTTACCCATAGATCCTAACAGAGATTATATACATTATGATGGGGAGGAGACTGTACATTAGGGTGGGTGGGAGAAAAAAGATACATACGGTGGGGAGAGAATATACAGTGGGGAGGAGACCGTCTACAGATACACCCAGGGTTCGAATTATCTCCTGAGAGCTATGGGGGCCCCCTGAATTTTTTTTTTTACAATTATTTTCCTGGAATTTTGGCTGTTTTTGAAGTCATATTTAGAGGAATATCTCATTAGGATTAGTCTAATACTAAGTAATAATGACATCACACAACAGTCTAATCATTAGACTATTGTGTGATGTCATTATTCAGTCTCATTCTTAACCATCAATATTTGTTCATTTTCTTACTCACCTCTGATATATAATGCCATATTTACTTATTTGCATTTTGCATCTGATAAAATACAACAATTTAATTTAAAAAGATGAGACCAAATTTATGAACTTGAATTAACATTTATTTGTCTCTGCACTTATAAATCAAAAACTAACAAAATAATCTAATGGAAAATAAATAGTTGTATGGCACAACAGCAGCATTTATCAGGATACAGTAAGTAACATTATCATCTGATAATAAAATGAACATAAAATAAATACTTGTATAAATCAAAATAAATAATGTTATAAACAAATGTGCACAGGTAATCAAGAACTAAATGAAAGATAAATTAGAAGTAGCAGCATCTTCTTAGAACAACAAGAAGAAAAGTAACTACTGCAGCATGTCACCGACATGCAGACTGGAAGAGCCGGGATTTGAACCACTGACCTATTTTATCCAAAGCTAATAGTGACGACTAGCTCTACCTCCTGAGCTACAGCCACCACATCACGACTTAAAGTGTCACACAGGCAGCCAGGGGTTGATGCCTTCTATCTCAGACCACAAGAGTAATAACAACATCTGCAATTAGAGCTCTGCATTATCAGAAGCCATTACATCAAGCTATAGATTGTGTCATCTCAAGTGGCAATTATTACTTTTTTCTTAACATTGTGGTGGTTGAGTAGCAGCGCAGTCCAGGTCTAGTGGTGGAGACTCGGGTCTGGCAGTGGCAACCGGCGCGGTAACAATAACGGGTGCACTGCGCGCAGGAGCAGCAGAGCTAACACTAGTACTAGCACTAGCAGTGTCAACTTCAGTGACAGTAGCGCTGCTAGCTGCTGCACTAACAGCGTCAGTCTTTGGCCTTTTTATAAAACCAAAGCTGTCCAGCTTTGTACAGCCTTGCGACGGGTTGAGCCTTTTTTTTGGCGGCATGTGGCGTACTGTTTATGTTTTCAGTTGCAGGACACAGACTGGCAGCCTTCTGTTTACAGCAGCTGCTTGCTGCTTCTTCTTCACTAGGTTGGAGTAGCGTTAAACTTATGGGCGACGCTCATGGGCGACGCATAGCGGCTTGGAGGTGAAATGCAGCCTATTCCAAAACATTAATTACTCTGTTCTTTTAAAAACTGAAAAGAAAAATATGATCTATTAACAATTTATTTAGGTAACATAAATAATACTAATTCGTACATAAAAAATTAAGTAAAAAATTATATAGATTTTTTGAGAGACCCCCACAGGGGGTCTTGACTATGGGGGCTCAGACTCTAGCTATGGGGGCTGAGCCCCCATTGGCCCCCTCATAATTCGAACACTGGATACACCTGTGTGATGTTGCTACGGAGTTAAGCTAATAAAGGATACTCACAACCACAGCAGAGGACTCACATATTTGTACTGTGAAGTAACACGACAATGACAAATGTGTTGTTTCTGTTTTTCTTTTTGACATAGTTGCGGAACACGGAACAAGTTAACAACTCACCACCGTCTACAGCCCCCGCATCATACTGTAGCCTAGCCAGTCTCTTGAAACACTGCTATCTTCAAACTTCCATTCCTCTCAAAACTTTCTTTTGTTGGGGTGGTGCCGCTCATCCTTTTCGTCTGAGAACACTGCGTGTGTTTTCTTTTTAGTGGCCGGCTTACTCCTTCCATTATCGTTATTATGCTGACGTTAGCTAATAACTATGTGTTGGGGATAATGGTTCCGCACGGACCATATTGTTTGTTACATTGCTGTCTGCAAACTCGCTCAGAGTGTCAACATAGTGTTGACATTGAGTTGATGTTAGCTGCTAGCTGGCTACCCAAATCCACAACAGCCAGGCAGCCAACCGTACAAAATACAGTCTCAGCCAATCACATCAATTTGTACAGTTAGTTAGCTCCACTCCATTGCGAAATAAAAGTTAGCCAGCCAGGACAGCCCGTATTAGCAAGCTACAGTTGCTAGGTAGCTAACCGTTAGCCACCCAAAGATCGGTAGCTAGCGAACGTTAGCCACAGCTTCAAAAACTAATTTCAATTATGTTATGAGCTATCAGCTAGCCAGCTAGATAACGTTAGAGAACGCCTCGTGTAGTAAACTAAAGTGAATAGTTTACTGGGCCATTGTTTAATGCTTCAGTGGTGTTAAAAGAGGACCTGCACGCTTGCTATCTTCGGTGCAAATGATACGGGTCTGTGACAAGACAGGTCTGTGAGGGGGAGGGCACTGTGATCAGTGTGTGTGCGTCAAGCTCACGTTTGATTGGTTAGAATGGTCAAAATGCCCTACGCATCTACAAATCATATTATACCAGGTAGCCAATTCCGTCAGACTCCAAATCAAATTGACGAAAAAATTAATAAAAAAGACTGAAATCCGTCTGGAGACGGAACGCTTTAATGCATGAGTACACTGATAGACTGTTCATAGTGCAATGTTTACCAAAACAAACAAAATGTACATACTTATTTTGCATAAATGAAAACATCAACACAATTAAATTAACACTTTCTTCGCCAGGCTTATGTACATCATTATACCATCCTCTGCCAGCTCTATTTGTCTATGGAGAAGTTCCCCTTCTTTGCAGGGCTATAACTTTTTAAATTGTATTGCTAAATTGACATTACTATGGCCCATTCAACATCAATTCTATCTATCTATTGTTCAGGGTGTAACAACGTTATACTTTTTCATTCACATATTCATACTAAAATACGGTCTAAAGTATAAATGTTTTTATCGTTTTCTGCAGCTTTCTGCAGAACGTGATTTATAGCCCTAAATGCATTATATTGATGATTGTATACAGTTTGATAGCGATCGGCGCGAGATAAAACATTTCAAATGGACGTGCTTCTAGAAGTTACTACTTCTCATCTGATGTTGACCGGATGGGGGGGGGGGTTCGTTTATAATTCCGTGGCCAACGTTAGATGATTCATCTAGTGTGGGTGATATGATCATTAGAGCAGTTTGTCTCGAACACGGTAAAAAAAACGCTGAAACTCACCGTAGCTTCCTCGTAGCGTTGGGCGATGAGTGTGGAGCAAAAATATTCCTATTATGGGATCTTGAAATATGCGATCCATCTCCAGGTTGTATAATAGTATATACGTCCAAATCATGTTGTTTATCGAGTTATTGGTAACGGATTGCTATCCATTGTGTCTAGCTCGAGTCCCGGGACTATTAGCGAGTGATCGGACCGAATTGGAATGAGCACCAGTTTCCGGTTTCCGGTTTGGGCGATCCGCCGATCGGCCACCAGATGGCGCTCTTGAACCGTTGGAGAGTTGAGAGGGGATCAACAGTAGATCTCAAGTCTCCGGGGGAGAAATATGATTGCGATCACAGATTTTTGAAATATTGATCTCAATGACGTGTTACGGCGTCATTGGCAGAATGAGCATGGCGGGGAATGACGAGATTGGGCAATGTTACACAATTCCTGTGAGTCTATGGAACCCATCTGTAAGTATCTTTTCCAAAAAATGCATTGTTTTGTATTTCTAATCAAGTACTCTAAAGCAGCATTTTTCCACTTCAAGATTTCAAGCTGTTTTGGGCGCTTTGTGTGACAGTCACCCACAGTCTGCACTGGCAGACAGAGAGAGACATAGAGAGATAGAAGGGGATACTAATTAATTTCACCGCAGGGGGGGCATAATCCCACGGGACAATGCATTGGTAAATTGTTTCAAATTACAATATATACCCCTGTGAATATTATTGCATGGACCGGAATACGCGTGGGAGTGTGCGTGTCGTGCGCTATGATATTTTGCAACAGGTTGATGTGACGCGAGTGCCGACAGGGAGAGAGAGCGTAGAGGGTGCGGGAGGGGGAAGAGGGATGCGGAGCGTTTTGCGCACGCTCCCGACTGCGTGTGTTTCCCCGCACACGCGGTCGGGAGTGTGTGGGGTGCTCCGTGTCCCTCTCTCTCCCTCTCTGGCTCTCTCTCTCTCGCTCGTCACGGTCTGTCTCCCGACTGCATGTGTGTTTCCCCGCACGCACGCAGTCGGGAGTGTGTGTAAGAGGCTCCGTGTCCCTCTCTCTCCCTCTCGCTCGATCGTTCTCTGCTCTCTCTGTCGGCACCCGCGCCACGTCAACCCGTTTGAGGAAGTGTCAGTATCTCCACTCGCTCTGTTGTTGAGCGAATGGTTGAGTGCGCTACAACCATAGAGGGGGCGTTAGTTATGCAGATCAGCTCCTTGCTACGTAGGATAGCGAGTCAAATCAGATTGGCTTAGTTCACTGGGGGAGGATCTTGTCTCAACTGAATTGGAGCAATCCGCCAAAATGAGAATTAGAGACACAGACCCCATTGATACAAACCCCCATTGCTAGAAAACAATGCTGACAGCGAGGTCTGGCTGGAGACGGAGCTACAAGCTAACATGGAAACTAACACGATGAATATGCAAGTTAGCATTCGGATCAGGCTAGAAGCAATACAGAACACTAACAATGCTAACATACAAATCAACACGCAGGCTGGACTTGATGCAATACAGAATATTCAGAGGAACATGGAGGCTAATTCAAAAGAAATAAAAACGTTAGACAACAGCGAGGCTTGAGACGAAGCTACAAGCTAACATGGAAGCTAACGCGATGAATATGCAAGCTAGCATCCGGATCAGGCTAGAAGCAATACAGAATGCTAATGATGCTAACATGCAAACCAATACGCAGACTGGACTCGATGCAATACAGAATATTCAGAGGAGCATGGAGGCTAATTCAAAAGAAATAAAACAAACAACCCCCAAAAGAAGGACAAAGAGACGCTGGATACAACCGGACCAACCAGGACTCGGGCACCGAGGTCGGCCGGACCGTCCGGGATGCAAGCACGGAGGTCGCCCAGGCCGGCCAAGATGCGAGCATTGAGGCCACACACACCAACCGGGAGCCGAGCGCCGAGATCAACCAGACCAGCCAGGATTCAAATAACGAGATCTCACACACCAAACAGGACTCGAGCACTGAGGTCACACACACGGACCAAGATTCAATACCACATATACATATTATTTGATAGTGAATGGATGTTATGATTCGAGACACACTGCAGATAACACACAGACCACTGGGAATACAGACAAGGTAAAAATTGGGACGATTCTGGACATATAATATAAATAACACGTACTAGACTAAACTGTAGACACTAACACACATGACGCACAACTAAGACGACGGGGAACATGGGGAAAACATTCAGAGACCTGACCGGGAGCTCTGGAACTGTACTATCATATGAAAGATACAAATTCAAAGAAAATGTTGGACAATAATAGGGGCATTGGAGAATCCCCATTGGGGAATCTCCGTCGTTATAGGAGGGGCCCTCTCCAGGAGGGCCTTACCCCTCCAGCTCGCCAACGGCAAGAAGGTCCAGGGTTCAATTCCCGCTTGGGGACCAGGTTTCCATGATGCCAGGTACCCAGGTGGGATATCTCCCAGGCCTTTCTGTGTGGAGTTTGCATGTTCTCCCCATGCTCGCAAGGGTTTCCCCCCCGATAAGATAAACCCAATGGAAAAACATGCACAACAACAGATCACTAACGCTGTGGCGTCCTTGACGAAGACGGACAGGAGCACTTGGATTGGTCCCCTGGCGCTGCTCACGTTGACGCGTGTCTGCTCCCGGCTGCCCTTGGGGGGGGAAGGACGACGAGATGGGTTAATCGCAGAGACAAATCACATCTGCGATCCTAAAGAGACAATGCATGCGTGTGTGTTCCGGTGTGTGTGCTAAACTAACCGCTGTGTGTACCACTAAAACATTGAGTGTCGTTGCATGCCGAATAAAGACCTCTGCAACAGGTCCTGCATTATTAAACGGGGTTAAAAATAATTACCTGGGAAGTGCCAATTGTCTTTAGTTTTTTTTTCTTTTTCTGAGTTATGGTAGAATAGCAGTTGCTTTGAATGTGCACATGGACAATTGTGAAGGACATGAATTCAAAATGTTGGACATGAAGAGAGGCTTGGAGAATCTCCTTTGGGGGATATCTCCGTCTCTAGGGGGGGGGGGCTTCTTCAACAGGAGAGCTGATTCCCCTCCAAACCGCCAACAAGGGAAAGAGTGCTAATCATATGGCTTATTTTATAATTTTTTCTTATTGTGTTGTCAGTGCTATTTTTTCATAAATGTATATAGTTATATCGGTGACACGGGAGGTGCAGAGGCGGGCAGGCTGAGTTCGGTGGGGGGGAATGCTGGGGGTCGGGGCCATCGTTCCGGCGGTTCGACCCGGGGGAGGGGGGCCTTGCGTGTTGTGGGATCGGTATGGGGAGGGTGGGGTTTCCTGGGGCCCTCGGCCGCTGTGGCCCGGGCGGTATGGTCACCGGGCCGGGGGGGCACCGGGCTTGGGGTCGCGGGGTTTCGGGGGACCATTGAGGCGTGGTGCTTAGGCCTTCTGCGGGCCTGGGCTTGGGGTTCTCGTGGGCCGGGGGGTTGGCGGTCGGGGCGGGTGGGGGCTCTGGGTGCTCGGCTCTGCGCATGGTGGACCAGGATATGGGGGTGCTCTGTTTCTCAGGGAGGAGGGCGGGAGGGAGGGGTTTCTCTTGTGGGGGTCAGAGCGGCTGAGCTTTGCCCAGTGGGGTCCTGTATGTTGCGGGGTCGGTGGGCGTGGGGTAGGGCTCTCGGTGGCATGGGAGGTAGCAGGCTTGGCTCGGTCGGGGGGAGAATCTGTCCCTCTCCTCTGCTGGGCCTGGCCCAATTAATTCAAGGGATCCATGACGCTGGGGGCCCGGCTCCGCGCGCATCGGCCTGGGATATGGGTGAGTTCTATGGGCTTAACTCAGGGGGGGGAATGTCGGGGGGGGGGGGGGGGGGGTTGGGGCATCGTTTCCGCGGTTTGGCCCGGGAGAGTGGGGTCTCGTGGGTTGTGGGTTCGTTGTGCGTGGGGTGGGGTGCTTGGTGACATGGGAGGTAGCGGGCTTGGCTCGGTGGGGGGGACGGGGGAGTACCACCCCTCGCCCCTCCACTGGGCCTGGCCCAATTCAATTCAAGGGACCCGTGTCGCTGAATGCTCGGTCCCACGTGGGACGGACCTGGGATGTGCTGGAGCCCGGGTTCCTAGGGGTGGATGGCGGGAGGGGGGGGTGGGGGTCTGGGAGGCTGAACGCAGCCGAATTCAAGGGGCCCATGTTAATGTACTATTATGTTATTGTAGGTATTGTATAAGTGTTGTTTGTCTATAAATGTTAATAAAAATGTAAGTTTAAAAAAAAAGAAAACAATGCTAAACACTGGAAAAGGCCATTTATAAGACAGGGGACCTTTAACATAAATAAATAAATTTTGTGTATCTATCAGTTAAATTTCATATTTACTGAGGTTCATTTATACACACACATTTATCTATATATTTATAGTACACTGCTCTATTATATCATGTATTATTCTATATTATACTTCTATATACTATACTAATATATAATTGTATTATTTTTATTTTATTATACTATAACTAAATTATACTATTTATACTACAATATATTATATTGGTATACAGTATTATACAATATCTTAATATACTGTATATGTGGCAGAATAGCCCCCCCCCCCCCAAATAATCCCCCAGCCATGTTTCAACCCCCCCATCTCATTACCATTCACCTTTTGTCTCACCTTCAACCCCCCACCAGCCCCCAAACCATGTCTCCATCATCCTAACCCCCCCCCCCCATCCAATCCAATTGTCTCCCTCACCTGGACACACCCATCTCTATGACCTATAGACCAGCGTTTCCCCCTGTCTCGAGGAGCCTGTTACGAGACCCCCCCCCCCGGCTAGGGACTCGTTGGGTCTCTCCAGCCAATTATCCTGGGTTGTGAGCTTAATAAACCTTATCAACTGCGTCTACATTTGTCTGAGTAAATCCTTACTCACATGCATATTCACCCACACCTATGGCCCAGACCCTCTCTCTCGGCTCTCTCTCAAAGGTTCTCCAGGCTTTGATGAATATTGTCCATGTTTCCTTTCTAAATGGCGCGGCAGCTTGCATGTCTTCAGGGGGCCTTGTTTCCCCTGAAAGCACACAACAGGTCTTCTGGTCCCACTAAATCACATCGATGGTTAGGTATTCACTTGAGTGCAATACCTAATATTTATTTTAGTTTTCTCTTCTGGTCCCACCAAATCACATGGGTTCAGGGCACCATCCCGCCAGGACCTTGACCTCTTCCAGGTAGGCCCTCTCGTCGTTGGCAGAGATCAGGCCCACCACCACTGTGTCGTCAGCAAATTTGATGATTGTATTGCTACTCCGCTGAGCCACACAGTCGTGTGTGTACAGGGAGTAGAGGAGGGGACTCAGAACACAGCCCTGGGGGGCCCATATGTTGAGGGTGATGGATGAGGAGGTGCAGTTGCCTGCTCTCACCACCTGGGGTCTGCCAGTCAGGAAGTCCAAGACCCACTGGCAGAGGTCATAGTTCAAGCCCAGGTCCCTGAGCTTGGCTATGAGTATGGAGGGGACTATGGTATTGAATGCCGAGCTGTAGTCGATGAATAGCATTCTCACATAGTTCCCCTGCCTCTTGTCCAGGTGTGATGCTGCTGTGTGCAGCACATGGGCTATGGCGTCCTCCGTGGACCTGTTGGGGCGGTATGCAAATTGCAGGGGGTCCATGTTGATGGGGATGGAGGAGCAGATGTAGCCCTTTACTAGCTTCTCAAAGCACTTCATGGCTATGGAGGTGAGAGCTACAGGGCGGTAGTCGTTGAGGCAAGCAGGCTTGGATTTTTTGGGTACAGGGATAATAGTGGACTTCTTCAGGCAGGTGGGGATGACAGCCTGTTCTAAGGACAGGTTGAAGATGTCAGTGAATACTGGGGCCAGTTGGTCGGCACAGACTTTTAGGACGCGGCCGGGGATGCCGTCCGGACCTGCTGCCTTCCTGATATTCACTTTTTTAAAGGTCCGCCTCACCTCATGCTCTGTTACCCTGAACACTGCGCCTCCATCAGCAGCCGACCCCCCCCCCCCCTTGCCGTGGCTTGTGAGCTGGTGTTGTTATTACCAGCATCAAACCTCGCATAGAAGGTATTATAAATTATATTATTATTATTATTATATTATTATTATAAATTATAAATGATTTATCAATGGTTAGGTATTTACTTGAGGTACAATACCAACATTTATTTTTGTTTTCTCTTCTGGCTAAATCACATCGATGGTTAGGTATTCACTTGAGGTACAATACCAATATTTATTTTTGTTTTCTCTTCTGGTCCCACTAAATCACATCGATGGTTAGTGTTGTGAAGGGCCAGATTAAACCGAATATATATATTTATTTATATATATTTATTTGTATATTCTCTAATATTCCCTGATATCCCTTGTATATTCCTTGTACAATATGCATTGAATATCCATTCTAGCCTACTGAACATCCCATAATAGTCTCCATTCTACTATTGGTCGAGACCTTGGTGCCAGGCTGCCATACCCCCCAGACCCAGTTCAAACGTACCGCTCAACATGTACGAACAAGTCCTAGTTCCGCGTAGGAATCTGGCTACCGCACCACTAAAGGTACTATTTGTTCATAGTGCGTATATATACTGCGCTACTAAAGTAGGACTTCCTTTTCAGTCCAGTTTCTTACCCTCCAATAGAGTGACAGACGTAAAGCCTCCCCGCGACGCCACGTGTGGGAGTAAGGCCAAGTTCGGCCTACCATCGGTATTGAGACATCGTGTATATTAATATTTGAATAGTCATATTTGGCACTATATCGTCGAGTTGGACGTAGTCTATTAAGCTAATAATAGTCTATTAATATGTAGTGCTTCGTGCGGTGAGAATACTACCGTAGTCAGTACCCCATCGTTTCGGGCAGAGAACTGGCTGCTTATCCAGGATGGTCGACCCCATGTGAGACTGCATCCGAGGAGCCCCAGAGCCGACGAGCGAGTGGACCTGTATACCGGATTATTCTACCGACGACAGCCCGCCTTCCCAGGCACGGATTATGCTTTGTATACAGTGATTATTCCATGGATAAAGACCCCCGACACTGCCGTGTGTTGGAACCCCCCCCCCCTGGAGAGGACGCAAGGTGAGGAGACGCTCTGCAAGACGAGGTCGCTTCACGTCTCTCCCCCGTGGACCGGAGAGAGCCGGCTCACAGAGAGTCCACCTGCTTTCATCTGTGGTCCAAGGATCGCTGGCGCACCGAGCTGCACAACTGTGGGTTCACCCAGGATACCCTTGGCCGGACGAGGCAGCCAGACTCTACCCCCCCCCCCCCCTCCTACTCCTGTTGTCTTACAAGCGACCGGATTACCCCCCTTAGTGTATCCAGTCTTATAATCATTAAAGTATCATTGCTGTTATTCCTTAACTATTCCAGGTCGTATATTTACCGCCTGCGCCATCAGAGATTGGACATTCTCTATTGATATACCGACGAATACTCTTTGCCATAAAAGTGCATACTATTTCAATTCATAAATGTAATTAAGTGATTAAGTGCTTGCTCTACACACCATTGCTGTGTAGGAATAAATACATACTTCGACTTCGTACATTTGTGTTGGATCCGTTTCATCTACGTGAGAGTGTTTATCATAATATATTTATGCCGAGTACTGGGTGGCCGAATATTAAGTACAAAGGTAGTGGTAGTAAGTATCATATCTAGTAATACAGTCAGGGAATTGTACCCCTCAGTTACAATTGGTCCTTCGAGCCGGATGGTAATTAGTGTAATATTAATATAGTGTTATTAATATTGAAATGGCCTATGATGAACACTCCACGAAACGATCCTCCTAACCAACGCCCGCAGCGCGAACGACGGCTCCCTCAGTACTTAGAGGCTTACGCTGTCAGTCAACAACCTAGTCTTCTACTAACAGTAAACGCGGTAAAACTAGAAAGTAAAAGTATGTCTAACCCCAACGCCCAGACTACCCCGACCATAGAGGCCCCTACGGGTTCTAATGTAACTGACCAAGTTCACGGTGGGGACCAGTGGGAACCAGACATGACTTCACACCCCGCCAGTACTGAAGAAGTAGTCCCCGATGAGTCCCGGGAGGAATACAACGCTACCGAGAGAGAACTCGGCACGGAAGAAGACGGGGAGAGCACCGTGGAGATAGAGCTCCAAGGCTCCGCAAGGAGTACCCCGAGGGAAGGCTCCCCTATACAACCGCCTTCTCCCAGCGAGGCAGAGAGGACCCTACAGCAGGCCTTCCTCATCAGCCTGAACGCCGCTGCTGAACGCGACCGACTGCAGACCCAGCAGCGGAGCGAAGAAGAGCATATACGTCTAGAAATAAGACGCATTCAGAGGGAAGAGAATGTGGCCCGAGACCGAGCAGACAGCCAGCGAGCAGCTGCTGGTGCTCTACGGGACGCAGAGCGCGACAGACAGCAAGCGCAACTAATAGAACAGCTGATCAGACGGACAACACCCTCTCCCTCCGCCAGAGGCTCCAGGAACTCGTCTAGACACACCTCCAGGGCGGCATCCCCTAGCCGAGTAAACAACCCTGAACTTGACCAACAGACGAGGTCTATACCCCCCACAGACCACCTCCCCCCACCGGTCCAAGCGAGACCTAGCAACCGGGAAGGAGCAGCATATCCTGTGGAGAGGCTAAACCAGGGACTACAAGCACTGGATGACCTAACTGAAGACGAAGAGGAAGAGGAGGAGAACCACGCCCGACGACAGCACAGTACTCTACCGGACCAGGAGGTCCGGTACAGCCCAGGCTATACTCCCGCGGAGCTGCGCTACAGACCCCCGACTCTATACCCGGGTGAGCACGACCCGCACCGAGGAACAGCACCTGGACAAGCGGGCCATGGTACACTGCCGGTACCAGCCCATACCAAGGAGCGGGAGGAGACTCGCCTAGGAGGCCTCTCCCCCAACGCTCGCCGATGTATCCACAGTCAGCGTCATACTATCAACTCTATCTTTAATCTTTCAAAATGTTCAGTTGCTATCGCTATTAGCTCTATCTTTAATTTTTCAAAATGTACAGTTGCTATTGCATGCACTCATCTGTGTTTCACCACACACATGAGTGCATGCTTACCAACTGTCCGTCTGCAACACTACTATCACCGACATCTAAGAAGGGAGATCCCCCCTTGAACGGCCCTTCTAAGGTTTCTCTCCTCCACATTGCCTGTGGAGCTTTTTTTCCCTATTGTTAGGTTTTAGTGAGTTTTTCCTTACCTTCGCGTGGGGTATGTCTGGGAGTGCTTGCATTCTTTCATTTATTTGCATTCATCTAAAAAATGTTTGGACCCTATGGTGTTCTTGTTCTGTTCTTGACTTATTGTTATGTTGTCTTCTTGACTTGTTTAAAGAAGACCTGTACGGCCCATGGGGACATTAACGTGTGTTGTCGGGCCCTATAAATAAATTTGATTTGATTTGATTTGATACATTGGCACGCCTATGGTACCCGACTTCACCCAAGAGAACCGGGCCCAGTATACAGAACTCCGCATGTGTCTGGAGACCATGTTGGTGGATGTATTGGATGAACGCCATAAATACGCCATCCTACTGAAGCACTTAAAGGTACCCCGCGCACATAATATAGCGCTCGCCTACGCGACTTCCACCACCCCATACACAGCAGCGCTGGTAGCATTGGACCAGAGGTATGGGCGCATATGGGATTACGTGATCCAGGAGATCCGACACATCGACCGCTTACCCCCAGCAATAGACAATCGAGCACTGGACGACCTGTCCATCAGAGTGCAGTCCCTGGTAGGGATGTTGGGAGCGCAGAGAGAGAAGGGGAGGCATGAACTTTACGCCAACTCAAATGTGGAAAGGATCTTGGAGAAGCTGCCGCCCGCTCGACAGGAGCGTTTTAGGCGGCAGAGAGACCACCGAGACCCGAATGGCCCCGAACCGAACCTCCTCGATCTAGCAGACTTCCTGGCGAGAGAAGTCAGCAGCCTACGGCTAGATACATTCGGACGGAGCACCCCTGGCTCCAGAGAAGGAACCAGACGACTAAATGATGGAAGAAGATCGGTGACTGTGATGCACCAATCGGAGTCAGTACCGAGCAGCAGGAGCCACAGTACCCCCTCCAGAACGGAGAAGTGGAAGATAGTGTGCCCCTACTGTGAGAAAGAACACTGGCTAGCGCAATGTGACTCCTTCCCCAAGCTGAACGCGGAGGAAGCAAGTCAATGGATAAAGTCCAACAAGCGCTGTTTTCGCTGTGCGCGCTCACACATGGCAGCCGAATGCCGCTTAAAGAAAAGGTGCACCAAGTGCGATGGAGCCCATCTGGACATACTTCACGACAGTAACAGACGGCGCCCTTCACCCGCACCATCCAGCAGCAAAGCGAGCGTCATGTACATCGATCCCGCCAGCAGCAGTGGAGCCAGAGTACTCCTAAAAGTAGTGCGTGTGACACTAAGCTACCAGAATAAAGTCCTGGACACTTACGCCGTCCTCGATGACGGGTCAGAGAAGACCCTTCTGCTCGCCTCCGCTGCGGCCCAGCTAGGGCTGCGGGGAAGCGAAACCCAAATGACAATTCGGACAATAAGACGAGATTTGAAGACGATAAAGGGCGAGAATGTCTCATTCTCTATCGCAGCAAGCGGCCAGCCTGAGCGACGGTACCAGATTACAGACGCTTTCACCAGCCAAGAAATAGGACTGTCGCGGTACACATACCCCGTCGCCAAGCTGATGGAGAAATATGCACATCTGCGCAAGTTACCGATCCCGCTCATAGACAATGCTATGCCGAGCCTGTTGATAGGCTCCGACCATGCAGACCTCATTGTCCCGATAGACCGGGTTCATACCGGACCCCGAGGCTGTCCTGCAGCAGTCGAGACCCGTTTGGGATGGACTCTCCAAGGCCCGCTCGCCAAATCTCTCAACCGAAGTACAGCCACTAGATGTCTCCACTCCCGAGTCACAGAGGGAGAAACCGCACTCCTGCAACACGTAGAGCGGCTATGGACCTTGGAACAAATGCCCTTTAAGAACGGAAAGAAAGACATTCGCTCTAAAGATGACATTTACGCCATTCACCTCCTCGAGACAGGGACCAAGAGAGTCCCGGTCAACGGCGTGTTGAGATACGCCACGCCACTCCTGCGGCGAGAAGGAATGCCTACTTTCCACGCCAAGACAGACGCCACAGAACGGTACCTGCTGAACACGGAGCGGCGCTTAGCCAAGAACCCCGCCCAAGAGAGTGTATACCGCGCTGAGATTGAGAAGCTCATCACAGCGGGACACGTCACAAAGATGGACATTAAAGAGGCTGACCAGACCACTGAATCGTGGTACGTGCCTCACCACAAGGTCCATCACAACGGTAAAGACCACATAGTATTTAACTGCAGCTACCAGATCGGATCCCAAAATCTGAATAAAGAGTTACTGCCCGGTCCCACACTCGGCCCCTCCCTACTCGGCGTTCTACTCCGCTTCCGCCAGGAAAAGGTGGCCATCAGCGGGGACATTAAAGGAATGTTCCTGCAGGTGAGATTAGTAGAGGAGGACAAGCCCCTGTTACGGTTCCTATGGAGAGAGAAGCCAGGAGATGAGCACCCAGCCATCTACCAATGGGAAGTCCTCCCCTTCGGAACGACGTGCAGCCCCTGCTGTGCTACATTTGCACTACAGAAACATGTAGCAGAGGACCCAGCAGCGGACGAAGAGGTCCGACACAGCGTAAAGAACAGCTTCTACGTAGACAACTGTCTACAAAGCCTTTCAACCCAGGAAGAAGCCGAGGCTCTCCTGATTAAACTCCGCGCCTCATTGATCAAAGGCGGCTTTGATCTCAGGCAGTGGGCCAGCAGCGATCCGCAAGCACTGCGCAGCCTCTCCTCCGAGGACAAGGCAGCCAGCAGCGAGACCTGGATGGCTACAATCCCGGGAGAAGCCCAGGAGATGACCCTGGGATTGGTGTGGCGATTCAAAACAGATTCGCTTCACTACAGACACAAGCCCCTGACTACGGAGCAGGGAAGGCCGGCGGCGGCGCCGACCACCAGACGGAGTGTGTACACAACACTCGCCTGACAATATGACCCGCTAGGATGTATTCTACCGTACACCACCAGGGCAAAAATGATTGTACGAGCATTGTGGGACAAGGACCAGGGCTGGGACGACCCCATTCCCGCACACCTTGGATCCACCTGGAGAGAGTGGGAGATGGAGCTCCACTCACTCCCAGGCGTTAATATGCGCCGAAGCTACTTCCCACCCACGGTGAGGCCAGAGACATGTAAAATGGACTTACACGTCTTCAGTGACGCCTCAGAGGTCGCATACGGATCAGTAGCCTACTTGCGGGCCCAAGAAGAGGGGGGAGAGATCTACACAGCATTTGTCCTCGCCCGCTCGAGAATAGCCCCACGCAAGCAACAATCTATCCCACGCCTAGAGCTCTGCGCAGCCCTAGCCGGAGCGCACCTAGCCACGCTCATCCAACGTCAGCTCACCATACCGGTGTCTAGAACAATCCTGTGGTCAGATTCCACGACAGTACTCGCCTGGATCAAATCGGACTCATGCAAGTACAAAGTCTTCGTGGGAGTCAGAGTCACCGAGATTCAAGACTTAACCGAAGAGTTAACCGGAGAAACAGAGTGGCGCTACGTTGATACAAAACAGAACCCAGCTGACGTCATCACCCGGGGAATGCCCCTAGATGACCTCACCCGTCGCAATGTCTACAGTGACGGCCCAGCATTCCTAAAGCTCCCGGAAGGAGAGTGGCCCACGCCTATCCCGAGGGAAGCCAGTCAGGAGGAGGCTGAGAATAAGAAGCCTGTGTTCTGTGGATTGAGCACTGTTATCTCCGCAGACCCCAACATAGAGAGTGCACAACAAAGGACATTCCTACTGCACTACCTACCGTCTCTACAGACCCGCCAGAAGTGGGTAAAGGAGAGAGACAATTTGACAGAAGGAACAGTCGTCATGATTATTGATCAATCACTGCCCAGAGCTATGTGGCCGGCCGGCCGCGTAAGCAAAGTGATCACCGGTGCCGACGGCAAGGTCCGAGCAGCTGAAGTGCTTGTCCAGGGTCGCACTTACACCCGTCCCGTGGCGAGGCTCATAGAACTGCCCCGACTCCCAGACACAATCGATGATGACCATGACCCTATAACCCTATGACTTTGTGAAGTTGACTGACCCCTACAGCAAACCCTTATGTGTAAATAGACAACGCGATTAATCTGTCTCTGCTTAACTGATTAGGTCTGGGACCAATCAGGGGGTGGCTGTTGTGAAGGGCCAGATTAAACCGAATATATATATTTATTTATATATATATATTTAATTGTATTTGTATATTCTCTAATATTCCATGATATCCCTTGTATATTCCTTGTACAATATGCATTGAATATCCATTCTAGCCTACTGAACATCCCATAATAGTCTCCATTCTACTATTGGTCGAGACCTTGGTGCCAGGCTGCCATACCCCCCAGACCCAGTTCAAACGTACCGCTCAACATGTACGAACAAGTCCTAGTTCCGCGTAGGAATCTGGCTACCGCACCACTAAAGGTACTATTTGTTCATAGTGCGTATATATACTGCGCTACTAAAGTAGGACTTCCTTTTCAGTCCAGTTTCTTACCCTCCAATAGAGTGACAGACGTAAAGCCTCCCCGCGACGCCACGTGTGGGAGTAAGGCCAAGTTCGGCCTACCATCGGTATTGAGACATCGTGTATATTAATATTTGAATAGTCATATTTGGCACTATATCGTCGAGTTGGACGTAGTCTATTAAGCTAATAATAGTCTATTAATATGTAGTGCTTCGTGCGGTGAGAATACTACCGTAGTCAGTACCCCATCGTTTCGGGCAGAGAACTGGCTGCTTATCCAGGATGGTCGACCCCATGTGAGACTGCATCCGAGGAGCCCCAGAGCCGACGAGCGAGTGGACCTGTATACCGGATTATTCTACCGACGACAGCCCGCCTTCCCAGGCACGGATTATGCTTTGTATACAGTGATTATTCCATGGATAAAGACCCCCGACACTGCCGTGTGTTGGAACCCCCCCCCCTGGAGAGGACGCAAGGTGAGGAGACGCTCTGCAAGACGAGGTCGCTTCACGTCTCTCCCCCGTGGACCGGAGAGAGCCGGCTCACAGAGAGTCCACCTGCTTTCATCTGTGGTCCAAGGATCGCTGGCGCACCGAGCTGCACAACTGTGGGTTCACCCAGGATACCCTTGGCCGGACGAGGCAGCCAGACTCTACCCCCCCCCCCCCCCCCTCCTACTCCTGTTGTCTTACAAGCGACCGGATTACCCCCCTTAGTGTATCCAGTCTTATAATCATTAAAGTATCATTGCTGTTATTCCTTAACTATTCCAGGTCGTATATTTACCGCCTGCGCCATCAGAGATTGGACATTCTCTATTGATATACCGACGAATACTCTTTGCCATAAAAGTGCATACTATTTCAATTCATAAATGTAATTAAGTGATTAAGTGCTTGCTCTACACACCATTGCTGTGTAGGAATAAATACATACTTCGACTTCGTACATTTGTGTTGGATCCGTTTCATCTACGTGAGAGTGTTTATCATAATATATTTATGCCGAGTACTGGGTGGCCGAATATTAAGTACAAAGGTAGTGGTAGTAAGTATCATATCTAGTAATACAGTCAGGGAATTGTACCCCTCAGTTACAGTTAGGTATTCACTTGAGGTACAATACCAATATTTTTTTTTTCTCTTCTGGCTAAATCACATCGATGGTTAGGTATTCACTTGAGTGCAATACCAATATTTATTTTTGTTTTCACAGATTTTCATTTTGATCTGATGATTTGCTTGTTGAGGTTGATTCTCCATCAGCTTTCCTTTTGCCACCAAATTTGCGCTCCATTTGAACTCTTTCCCCCATCGATTACAATTCGCCCACCAATGAGTAGATACATCCTGGATCAAAAATAGATCAGATTTGAAATGCTAATATGGTTAGCATGAAGTGGTGCAGTTAACTCAATCTCCGCCAATAATGAGTATACTCCATCTCATAGCGATAAGCTTTTTGGCTGCTGTAATGCCTGCCAGAATAATTATTTTCTGTTGTATGGATGTTGGTAGTGAAGATATATCGTTTAGAAGTAACGTTGCTGCCGTGAGTGGAATCGATACCACAGATGCCAGAGAGTTTAGCTGCAACCCCTGGTGACATAACTCCCACTTCTACATTACAACAATAACTGTGACCGGACTTGTATTGCTGCACTATACACTATTCCATCCATTGCAAGCCAACGCCCCTCCATCCATTAACCCAACTGGACTGTCACTGTACTATTTATTTGCACTAGCACTATTGCACTTGGGACATTGATTGATATTATATTATTGATATTATTATTTTTGACATTGATATGACATCTGTAGGGCTGTCCCCGACTAAGGATTTGGATAGTCGACTATGATTGGCCAAAATTTGCCGTTAGTCGACTAAAACAAATTAAAAAAATTTAAAAATAAGTATAATATATATATATATATATATATATATGTATATACATTTTTTTTGTATCATTCCATTTGGGCTGTGGGGGTGCTTAATGTCTGAAGGAGTCGACTGAAGGCTTCTTGATATCTCTGCAAAAGCATGCAATTGGTCCACTGATGGATATATCTTGTTATTACATGGCGTTTTCACATTCGTCGTGAAATCCTCTTTCAGTGCCTCTGTGCCTGTTTTCTTAGTTAGTTACCCTCTGGTATGCGTGCCATTAGCGTTAGCCACGCTTCTAGGCCTCTTTTCTTTTGGAAAGAATGATACATTTTTAATTTTTTTATTAATAATTTTTATTTTTATTTTGTATTCGACTAAGAGGTTGGCAGTCGTCTACGGCTCCTTTCGACCGATTAGTCGACTAATCGACTAATAGGGGTCAGCCCTAGACATTTGACATTGATATTATTATTTTGTACAATGCTATACTCAGTATGTTTGTATGCCAGTGGTGATGCTCTAAACTCAATTTCGTTGTACCAACAATGACAATACAGATTCTATTATATCTATTCTATTCTATAGATTTCCAAAAATGGGCCACTGGTGGGCAATCCCAGAACATATGCATATATGTTCTCTTAGAGAGCATAAAGTCCACCGGGAGTCGGCCACCAGTCCCATAGCAAACAGTTTCCTAGGTGTGAGATACGTCCTATGAATATAATTAAAATGTATTTGTTGGTGATTAGGGTTGCGGGAGGCTAATATAGCATTTGTCCAAACGTCGTCCCAGTCAAACTCAGGGTCTAACTCTGGGATGTCCCCTCGCCAGACTGTATCTAATGTACATTTTTTATATGTGGATTTGATTAAACATGTATAGAAATCTGAGACAAACCCTCTTGTGGTTGTCCTGTCACCGATAAGCCTGACAAAAGGGTGTCGGCAGGCAAACTTGTTAAGTTAAATAGAGTTAACCACAGAGACTACGGATAGTGACTAGGGCCAAACACAGTTCATGTCAGACACACGCTAAAGGTATCTAAGCATGAAGACCACACACTGATGCTGTGAGACAGGTGTTAGAATGTTATGTGACGCCCGGGGCCTGATACAGGGTTGGTGTGTGTGTGTAACCCTAACCCAAATGGTTAACCCTTTCACTGCGACAATACATAAGGTTAACCCTTTCACTGCCACACGACAAAGGGTTAACCCTTTCACAACCACACTACAGACGGTTAACCAGTGTGGTAGTGAAAGGTTAACCTTCTGTAGTGTGGTAGTGAAAGGGTTAATGGCACGTCAGCATGTCATTGTTTAGCCCAGGGCCAACATATGTATATTGACAATGACCTTATCGTTCTATATGTAATGCTCATCCTCAACACTTGAAAAAATTTACATTTGGTGACTTTGAATGGCTTCTTTCAAACAAGATTGTAACTACAGATTCACATTGCATCCAGTCCCTGTAGTCTGTAAACACAACCTTCTTACTGGGGTTCCTTCCTTATCATTCCTAACTCATGTGGCAATCAGTGTAATTCAGGCTATACTCAGAGTTCTCTCTCCACAGACCTATGCGTCTCTGTGTGTGTGTGTGTGTGTGTGTGTGTGTGTGTGTGTGTGTGTGTGTGTGTGTGTGTGTGTGTGTGTGTTGTAGCTGCGGGTGTGATAACACTGGGTGGTTGAGAGTAAATCTTTGTATTGGTGCCTGGCTCCCTCCCTCTGCACACACCTGCAGAGCTCAGATTAAAGCTGAATTATCTGTGGAGAGCGCCTGCCTCCTCCTCAATCGTAGGTTTCATCTCTGGCTTGTTATTGCTGCATCCCTCTGTAGGAAAGGAGCTGCCACAGTCCAGTGTGTCTCTCACAACTCCTGGCACCGAAACACCATGTCCCCATACAAACCTTGGACTGGCAAGGAAAAGACTATTGTGTTGTCATTGCTTACATATTATATAACAATTTAGTCTTGACATGATTACTGTCCAATGATCTTGAACAATGATGATGAGGAAGGACGATAAGGAACGAGACAACGTGTTATTTGCCAGAGATGAAAATAGCTTACTTACAGTAAGGAGAACCTGCGTTTTTCATTCAGCTATTGTAAAAACCAGACAAAGACATTAGAAATGAAAAAGGGTGTCATCCGTTGTAATAGCTGTCTAGATTCAAACAATGAATTCAGCCTAACCAATTATTAAAGGGGACATATTTTAGTAATATAGGTCAACACGTTGAGAGAAATCTGTGGTTTTTCAATGTACCGTAATTTTTGCACTATAAGCCGCACCTGAATATAAGCCGCAGCAGCTAAATTGAATGATGTGTACATATATAAGCCGCACTGGACTATAAGCTGCAGGTGTTTTAATGTTTAATTACAGTCTTCCCACCAGCATTGGGACACAATACTGTCGGACAAATAACAAGAATTAACTCATTTACAAGTTGTATTAAGTTTAGCAAAAAAGGGAACAGATAAATAACACTTCAATGCAGTCAAAAAAGCAATATTTCGATTTTAACATTTTCGGGTTTGGTCACGTCGAGTCACATATAAGCCGCACCGTTATATAAGCCGCAGGGTCGAAAAATGGGGGGAAAAGGCACGGCTTATAGTCCGAAAATTACGGTATGTAATGTATAGATTGGGGGGAGATGACAGCAGCTGGAGGGGCCGGGTCAGAGAGGTCGAAATGTGCATGGCTTAGCAGAGGGTGGTGGAAGCAGCGGTTCGGAGGCAGGAGGCAGTCAGTGTGAGCAGCACACTGCAAGAGGGCAGAATGTTTACATTCCTATCAAGAACATCAACAAGCTGATACGAAGACACAGGGCACAGGAGCAGAGCGATGGAGGTTGACAGTAATGAAACGTTTTGATGTGTGTAAAGGTTAAAGCAGTTGTCATGGCAGCGGCACATAGTAACCAGAAGAGGGGCGGGGCCGGCGTTGCTATGACGAAGATCATATACATTTTGCCCCTTCCTATAAAAACAGTGGTTCCGGGTAAGGGCAGACTACAATCTGACTGAGACTAAGAACGACCAAAGAAACGAATCCCATGGGAGAGGAGACACCATCAGAGACCCCCTCCTCTCATCACAGAGAGGGGGGGGGGGAGGATGCCACATCATCATTAGCTTCGGCTAACACGAGGAGGGTTTTGGCTAATGACAGGCCTGAGCCACTATTGGACTGATAGCAATGACAATACAATATGATAACATGTGAGATGAGGTTTCTGTTTATATCAATAAACAATGCTCTTTCAAGAAAGGTATGCTGTCTGAGGGTCGAATTCTTATGGAGGTGGTGAATACACTAACGGGGAATGAGAAGGTTTTATCAGCCAGTATGAGGAGATGTCGGGGGAATCAAATACACAACGCAGAGTCAGTGGATGGAAATGAGAACACAAGCCAAACAGACGAAGACGTGATACTGGCTTATTACTGGCTGATTGATCAGAATCCAACAACGTTAACTCAATGGACGCCACAGCGATATGCGTGATGTGTTGTTAACACTTTGGCTGCCGGAAAACGCCTAAACACGTCATTCCCGGCCATGCTCAAGTTGCCGGTGGCCGATCGGCGCAATCGCTTAACAGGAAGTGCTATGGAGATTGTGCTGGTCGGCCGTATTATTGATTACCAGTGATGGGAATAACGGCGCTATAAGTAATGACGTTACTAACGGCATTAGTTTTTTCAGTAACGAATTACTCTTCCAATCTCAATAACGCCGTTGCCGTTACTGCAAATAAATGCGGCGCGTTACTATGAATTAACCTGTTTCTTTCATCAGACATATCTGCGCTGAGGGGCAATATGTTCTTCCTTGTTTAGTGCGCAAATTCTCCACTCATCTCTGCAAGCACTGCTCCACTGTCTCTGTCTGTCTACTCTGGTCCAATCACATTCAGCGTCCCGTCAGCGTGTCTCCCCCCCACCCACAGTCTGCGAATCAGAGCAGAGTAGGGCGGGTCTTCACGGAATGCATGTTGTCTTTCAGCAGGGCCGAGTCAGAGCGAGTTGACAGCGCATCGACAGGTTGTCTAATCTGCAGGAACTGTAGCTAGTAACCTCATTCCCAGTTGTATCCCCGTGAGATAAATGTAGCTAGTAGCCTAGTTTCGCCAGCAGGCAGTTAGTAGAAAAATGTGGCATGTTCAAAGAAAGTAAAAGAAAAGTCGACAGTGAAAATCGCTGCAATTCAATGGTGCATGGACTAAAGAATATGCGTGCATCCTCCCAGCACCAAGAAACGGTAGCTCTTGTGAAGAGTGGCAATTTGAAGCCACTATGAAACAAAACAGTTATTTTGATGCAGCCTTTCCTCAGAATTCAGTGCTAAGAACCACAAAAATAAATGGAATGAAATCATATCAAGCTGCAAGCAGAATTATTGTTAAAAAAATGCACATGCATTTCCATAGCTGTGGATGAGTCCACTGACACCACTGAGAATGCTCAGTTGCTGGTGTTTGTGAGGTTTTAGTGAGTTTGTTTGTGAGAAGATTGGATCAGTTGTACTTTTTTTTGGAATACTTTAAACCCTTTTTTTGTGGAATATTTGATGCGGCCCAGCCTCACCCAGACTCTACCTCCAGCGGCCCCCAGGTAAATTGAGTTTGAGACCCCTGGTTTAGAATGATTCGATTAGATTCTTATATCTGTATGTTGTGTATGTCATAAATGTCATGAATCGAAAATGGGGGACCCTGATGTAAACAAGACGAAAGTCTTTCTCTGATCTGCATCCCCTTAACAATTGTGTGTATTGAGCCGTACTGCTGTACCCATTCTGCAATCTGTTAATTAAAATGTTCAATCAATCAGTATATATTTGTTATTTATTTTTGGTATAGTGCTTAACAAGCATAATTTAATGTTGCCCAGTTGTGGCCTGTTGAGGGGCAATATATATCAAAAGTTCCAAAACATCTATTGTATTTGTATGATCCACTATATAAACATAGTAATTATAATATCTACATACATGGCATTTGATTGGAGGCTAGTCTCACTTTGTCCCACAGCAACATTAAAATAGTTTAGATTTGTGTATGTTGTTTATGTAAAAATAATAATATTGAAAGTAACGCAATAGTTACTTTCTGAAGTAACTAGTTACTTTTATAATTTGTAACTGAGTAAGTAATTTAGTTACTTTTTGGAAGAAGTAACTAGTTACTCTTTAAAAGTAACTTGCCCAACACTGTTGATTACCAATAACAGTGTTCGTCTAACTAGCCACATACGCTGATCGTATCGTATCATAGCAAGCTCTGATCGGGCTGTAATTTACGTGAAAAAGATCTTACCATGAGCCGGTGGGATACCCCCGAGCATTTCCCCGTTATCGATCGCCATCTGGTAGATCGATATGTCCATTGGCTGATGATAAATCCCCTTATTGCATGGTGAAATCTGCGATTCGAAACGTAATCCAAGGTACAGGATGCTGATTCAGAATCCTACTAAAAATCTCCATTGAAAGGGAAACAAAAAAGTGATCCGTTCGCCCACAGGGCACATTGCAGTAGCGCGATAGCGCCCTTAAGAGGATCTGGCCGGTATTGCATATTGTATAATTCATAGAGTATTGAAAATCTGCAGTGCCGCTCGGCGACCTTAAAAATGTTATTAAAATGGAATAAACAACTTGCCACGGCTTTATACGTGATTCTGTCCACAACGCATGGATTCGAAGCACGTATAAATACGTGGTTCGTCCCCAATGTGTTAAGGCTGTCAAAGTTAACGCTGTATTAACGCGGTATCGCCCGATTCTATTAACGCCACTATTTTTTTTAACTCACGATTAACAATTTTGTTTTAATTTTTTTTTACTAGACTTCACTCAGGTGTATTATTGATGCTCTCATTGATACTATGTTTGTTTCTGAAGTGTGTGTGTGTGTGTGTGTGTGTGTGTGTGTGTGTGTGTGTGTGTGAGATATATGGAGAGAGGGGGGTGAGAGAGATGAGGAATGGGCAAAAGAGAAAGAGAGCTGGGAGAGTGTGTGTGTGGGAGAGAGAGGGGGGGTATGTGATTAATCAGCCCTTGTGTGGGTGAATGTAACAAGTTCCTAACGTTTTGTTTCCCCTATTATTTCATGCACACTTTATTCATTGTGTTAAATTATTATTTTCTGCATCACTCTGTTTTGAATTTGATGCAAATTTGCAATGCATGAGGGTCATCCTTTTGTGTTAAATGGCTGCATAAAGCAAGCATTTGTTGACTCGCATGTTGATAAGAGTATTAAACTTGGAACTTGAAAAAGATCTGTTTAAGGTAAAACAAATGTAAAAAATTTAAATGCGATTAATTTGCGATTAACACTTTGATTGCCATGGGTTAAATTCATGATATACCATCCCTTGCCAGCTCTATTTAACATGGAGAAGTTCCCCTTCTTTGCAGGGCTATAACTTTTTAAATTCTATTGCTAGATTGCCATTATTAGGGCCCATTCAATGTCCTATATGTATTGTTCATGGTGTAGCAACGTTAAACTTTTTCATTCACATATTCATACTAAAATATGGTCTAAAGTATAAGTATGTTTTCATCTCTTTCTGCAGCTTTCTCCAGAACGTGATTTATAGCCCCAAATGCATTATATTGATGATCAAATACAGTTTGGTAGGAATCTGTGCGAGATAAAAAAAAGTCAACTGGATGTACTACACGTCATCTGATGTTGACCGGATGGGCGAGGGGGCATTCATAATTCCGTGGGCAACGTTATACCATTCATCTAATGTGGGTCATATGTTCATCATAGCAGTTTATATCGAACACGGTAATACTACACGCTAAAACTCACCCCAGTCTCCTCGGGCCGTTGGGCGATCAGCGTGGAGTAGACAGTTTTCCATTATGGGATGTCGAAATACCCGATCCATTTCCAGGTTGTATAATAGTATATACGTCCAAATCATGTTGTTTTTTCGAGTTATTTCCACCGATCGATGTTCACTGTGTGAAGACGGAGTCTCTCTAACATTAGCGAGTGCCCGGACCACATATGGAGTGAGTCCTGCCGGTTCAAAGGTTGATATCCGGTTTCGATCTGCCGATCGGCCACCAGATGGCGCTCTTGAACCGCTAGAGGGTTGAGAGGAGATCAGCACTGTGTGTCAAGGCTGCGGAGGGGAAATATGATTTCGATCACAGATTTTTGAAATATTGATATCAAAGACGAGTTCCGGCGTCCGCGGCAACTTGAGCATGGCGGGGAATGACGAGTTCCGGCGTTTTCGGCAGTTAAAGTGTTAATCGTGAGTTAACTATGGACAATCATGCGATTAATCAAGTTAAATATTTTAATCGATTGACAGCACTAATATATAAAAAACATATTTTTGGTTCAACTTTAGGTAGAAAAGAGAAGAGCGAGCTGCCACCTTGTACACACATACAAGGTCTTACTAACAACAGCGATTGTGCCTCCAATTCTGAATGGCAAGAGGGGGAGCATGTCTATGTTCCCCGGGTCCTATGTTCCCCGGTAGCAATAGATAGTCAGACCACCAGCCCTGATTCCAAACTCTAACCATAACCAACTTCGAAAGAGGGGCTAAACTTAACCAGTTCGAAACAAGGCGGACATTAATAACTAATCAAATAATAAAAATTAATAAAATGTTCAATCAATCAATCAATCAATCAATCGGGGAACATAGGACCCGGGGAACATAGGGATGACCCCGCAATAGGGAGGGTTCTTGTCACAGCTGAACTGCAGAAAAGGTTAACATTTTCTCAGTGATGAGACAACCCCTCAGTCTGTAAAAACAAAAAAAAATTCACAATAGGTCCCCTTAAATACATTCTGCAGCATAAAATTGTGTTTAGTTTAGATTCCTTCAAAATAGCTATTTGCTCAGTAAATGCTCATTTTAATCTTAACATAATGTACCCCTGTGTATCGGCAGTGTGCAATACATGAGAATCAAACTGGCACCCCATACACATCAATTCTGGACATGCCCCACTCATTCTATTAAATCTTTTTACTCAAAAGCATTTGACAGGCAGTGGGAGTCCCGAGCCCCTTGTGGCCATTCTGGGCGCTACAAATTACACCGTTCTGAACTCTGGCAGTGATAAATGGATATATACCTGGGAACTGTATTGGCTAAAAAACACATTTTACCATTATGGAAATCTGATGCTGTTCCATCATGTGGCTCTGAGAGCTGGCAAGCTGGGTGAGATCCTCCACTTGGAGAAGCTTAGAGTCAGGATTGCAGGGAGGAGGAGAGTGTTTGATAAGGCATGGGGACCAGTGTTAAAAGACATTTAGAGGGTCTGAGGGAGGGTGAAAGTGTGGGATGAATGATCAATAATACAAATCCTATAACAGCAGATGAACCGTAGCTAAATGTTTTTTCCCTAGCACTTTTTAAAATGTATGTACATTTGTTTCCCTCTTGCTTGCTCTCTTGTTTACTAATGAGTCTTTTAACTACCTCCCCCGTTGATATATATATAATCCACAAATGTTTACGCTGCTATAAAATTATTCTAAAGAAAAAAACAAGATTGCTTGTTTATACCGTTGTAAACTGTAACTGTAACGAACAATTACCTTGCAATAAAAGAAAATTATATATATATATATATATATATATATATATATATATATATATATATATATGCTATTACATCTAAATACATTAATAAAATGGATAATTAATTTTTTCTTTAACTGTGCATGATTGGGGAATGATCATTCCCTTGGACGTGACAGTGCTGCCATTTTGGTATGTAATTATTCATACCAAGGCGGGCCCGCGCATCTTCTGATTGAGTGCTAAGATTTCCATCAGGCTCTGTTCATATCTTTGTCTATAAGGTAACCCTGTCACAATTACCATAATTACGTGGTGCTGCATGCTGCCTTTTCCATGGCACTTTACTTGACACCCAGTTATGGTGAAATGATTCATAATGACATTTTAATGCAACACAAAGTATCTCTCTCGGTTTAATTTCATTTTGTGTCAAAAAATTACCTGAGTATCTTACAAAAGGTTGAGGGATACATTTGCATTCATTAAAGTAATTAATTTGCAGTGCAGCTAGATCTTCCTCAGGTGTATAGCCTATGTGCGTATTGAATGAACAGTAGGCTTATATTATTCTAATGACTTGTTTTATTTATTATAGACTGTATTAATATTCCATATTTATACCGTCTTGTTGCACGCTCCTGGCCACCTGCCTCACCACACACACACACACACACACACACACACACACACACACACACACACACACGTGTACTGTATAGCCTATGTGCGTAATGAATGAACTGTAAGCTTATATTATTCTAATTGTTTTATTAGGAGATCGCAGATACTGTATGCGCTACCCTATAGTAGTAAAGGCTTCCACAGGCTGATTGTCACGCACCAGTGTCACAGAAGGCTGCTCGGTATTTTGGTTGACATCGACCTGCATTAAATGTAGTAAACTGGCATGAGAAATGTGGGAAATTGGTATGCGGTGGTACGATTGACTATGAAACCTCAAACAACTGCAGACATGCCGTGCGGAGTCCGGTCCGCTCACAGTACGCCCGACTCTGTGGAAGCCTTTACTACTATAGGGCAGCGCATACAGTATCTGCGATGTTGTGAGACAGTATAGCTCTCAATATCTCTCCACGAGTTGATGAATACGGGGGTAACTGTCGTAGGTTTTCTCTTACGAACTTCCAACGAGGTGGTCGTAAGAGTAAACTTACGACAATGTTGGTAAATGAGGTCCAGTACTACCAAGTTTTGCTCCAATCTCAATAGCAAAACAAGCTAGGATGATCCTCCACTGCTGTGTATTCTGATTGTGCCTTCAGTGGAGCTATGCAATGGTACGGAAGACCTCCATTTATATGTATCCCTCAACCACTAGCTGAGGGGGCTGCTGACCTTGTTCTGACCTTCTCCTCATCCTCTCCCCTCCTCCAGCTCCGACCTCCTACCACGTTGTGTGATGTGAGAGAGGGAAAGTAGCAAATCAATAATGGACAGAATTCTTTTTTAAATTTACACTTGAACATACATCTATTTGCAGCCATGTGGCTTCTGCACAGCAGACAATACATATTTTGGTATCAATAAAAAAGGTGTGGAGTATTTTTAAACCATATGGGGCATTTTTGCGCTGCGGTTAGCAGCAGGCCTTTGTTTGAAACTCTCCCATACTTTCACTTGGCAGATAATTTTCAAGCACATTGAATTTGACAGCTATTATGTTTTTGACATGTTCATCACATTATCTTGTGAATATTTGACAGTTGTTTAGTCAGTGTGGAAGTGATCTGCCATTGCTGATGCACTTGCTGATAGTATGGTTTCCTAGAGTGCTGTTCTATTTCATACTGGTTTCCACTCAGCGTCATTCTGCACTAACCTCACTTCGTGCACAGCACTGAATAAAAACTCCACAATGTACCTTTACATACCGACATCCGTCTGGCCACACCCCTATCCGCTTACCTTCATAAGCAGGTGTGTGGTCACCTACTCGCCTCCTTCTTCACTTTCACCACAAGGAAGTGCCTTGGTATATACCCCACTTGACGAGGTTGTTAGTTGAAGAAAGTTGAGAGGAAAACAGAAGAACGGGAAGATACGTTGACATTATATCTTTATTTTCTCTCTCACTATTTTCGAGAAAATACGGCGATATTGTCTTCGTCACTGGAGTGTCTGGAAGATGATGATCATTCTGACCTCCACCGGCTTTTTCGTATTAGGGGCTCGCGCCACTGATATACTCCCCAACTGCAGTCCTCCTTGCTGCGGCTGGATGGGTATTGACCCTCCGGTCATACAGCTGGACTGTGGGAGGCACCGGCTGTTGTGAGAAATCGGTTGCTTCCGTGTTGGGTGAGTACTGTTTTGCTTGCAAGCGCTAGTTGTCTGTTTACGCTATGGGGGTTAGCTGACAATTTTACGAAAGCCGACCCCGGACTGGGGTCCTCTGCTCGGCTTCTTAAGTGGCGGACGGAGGATCTTGGTCTGACGCCCATGATGGTCAACCTAGTGGGCCGCGACCGAGACCTGGTTAAAACCCGGGATTCTCTGGACGAGCGGATGCTTCTCTGTCCCGTGCAGGCCCCATCTTTCACATGAATGTGGAAGTACACCCTAACGAGGAAATGTGGGCATGGATCTTCATTATCGGGAGTTCCATGCTCAAGTCGGCTGCTGCCCGGATGGGAATTGTGCCGGCTCCGCTGTATGTCTGGTAAATCACTGTTGAAAACTGTGTTTGACATTTCTTTTTCTCTTCCCTCTTAGGATGGGGAGGGACTTGGACAGCGGCCTGTCTGAAGTGTGGCTTGTTATGTCGTTGTGTACAGTTCAGGTGATAGCTGCTTAGCTTGCGTGCTAGTTGTGGCCTACTGTGTTAGCCAGTCAACTGTTAGCTGCGGCGCTAGCTCGTTGTGTTTATTAGGCTAGTAAACGTTAGCTTGTTGCTATCAGTCGGACGGCTGTTAGCTTAATGCTACACTGTTTAAACGTTACTGTGACTATAACATGCCTTAAACACTCTGACTACGACGTCATCTTTGACAGAGGATGTTAGTCGACCCTACACCCGGGTGCCAGTGCCAGCGAGGACTTCGTCAACATGGAGAACGGCGGCTGGGTGGCATAGCGGACATATCCTCGTCACCAACGCAGGAGATGCTGGGTTCGACTCGGTGTCAAGTCAAGTCAAGTCAAGTCAAGAGTTTTAATTGTCACGGCATACAGGTATACAATGAAATGCGGCTGGTCTTGCCCGCGACGATGTGCAATACAGTGGTACAACATATAATAGAGTCCAATAAAAATACAGTGGTACAACATATAATAGAATCCAATAAAAAACAACAGTGCAATAAACAGGTACATGGTGTGCCATCTCGGTATCTGTACATAGTATTTACAGAGCATATAGGACATGCTAGGTAGCTTTAGTAGTGCAATACACTGTTCCTGATGTTATACTAATTTAAGTGGTCTTTCCTCTGGCCATAAGTGTGCGTGTGTGCGGCATGAGTGTTAAAGTGGCTGCTAGTGTGTGAGCGTGCTCAGCGTGCGTGTCGTGTATGTGCTAGTGTGTGCTTGTGTGTGGATAGTTCAGTTTCTGTGTCTCTCAATGTTCATTGTTCAAGGCTCTGATGGCCTGGGGGAAGAAGCTTAGCCTAAGCCTCTCCGTCCTAGTAGCTGGGGTTCGCAGGCGTCTGCCTGACCTCAGCAGCTGGAACAGGCTGTTATTGGGGTGGTGGGGGTCTTTCATTATCCTGCAGGCTCTGGATTTGCACCTCTTGTTGTATAGAGCCTGCAGGGGAGGTAGCGCAATACCCGTGGTACGCTCGGCTGAGCGCACCACTCTCTGTAGGGCCTTCTTGTCCTGTGCCGTGCTGTTCCCATACCAGGCAGTGATGTTTCCGGTCAAGATGCTCTCTACAGCTCCTGAGTAGAAGGACTGGAGTATCTTCCCCGATACTCTGAACTTCCTTAACTGTCTCAGGTGGTAGAGGCGCTGCTTCGCTTTCTTTACTACTGTGTCTATGTGTGTTGACCATGTCAGATCCTCTGAGATGTGGACCCCCAGGTACTTGAAGCTGCTCACCCTGTCCACGGTAGCCCCGTTAATCATCAGTGGTGTGTGTGTCTCCTGCTGTCCTCTCCTATAATCCACGATCAGCTCCTTGGTTTTACCAATGTTCAGGAGCAGGCTGTTGTCCTGGCACCAACGTTCCAGTACCTCAACCTCCTCTCGGTAGGCCTTCTCGTCGTTGTCTGAGATCAGCCCCACCACCACTGTGTCGTCTGCGAACTTCACTATGGAGTTGGAGCTGAACTTGGCCACACAATCGTGTGTGTAGAGTGAGTACAGCAGGGGGCTTAGAACACAGCCCTGGGGGGACCCGATGCTCAGGGTGATGGTGTTGGAGGTCTGACCCCCCACCCTGACCGCCTGGGGTCTTTCACTCAGAAAGTCCAGTACCCAGGCGCTCAGGGCGGAGCTCAGACCTAGCTCGATCAGCTTGTCCACCAGTCTGGTGGGGACTATGGTGTTGAACGCTGAGCTGTAGTCAATGAACAACAGTCTCACATAGCCCCCCTTCTGACGGTCAAGGTGGGAGAGAGTGCTGTGCAGTACCTGGGAGACCGCGTCGTCAGTGGACCTGTTTGTGTTATGGTTTGTAACCGACCCCAATCGCACAACACAAGACAGGTATGATGGTTTGCCAAGAAACAGATATTTATTGAACAACAGGGAAAAACAGGGAAAAGGGCACTGTCCCTTTAAGGGAGAATCACAAATACAGGAATATAATATGAGGGGAAGGAAAGGTGCCTTTAAGAGGCGGGCAGGAAAAGGGAAACACTATGGGAAGGTAAGGGAACGCCTAAGGGAAGGTTAAGGGAACGCCTTGGGACAGAGGAACTAGAGACTAGGTAAACAAGGGACAAGGAGAACTAGGGATAGAGGACTAGGGACTAGGAGAACTAGGGATAGAGGACTAGGGACTAGGAGAACTAGGGAAAGAGGACTAGGGACTAGGAGAGTTAGGGAACAGGAGAAACGGGGACTAGGGGAACTAGGGACAAGGAACTAGGTGGAACTAGAAGGGGAGAACTTGGGACCAGGAACTAGGTGGAACTAGAAAAGGGGAGAACTAGGGAACAGAGGGGACTGAGGCCCCCGGAGGCGGGCTGGGGAAACAGGGAGGAACTGGGAAGGACTGGTGGAAATCATCTGGGCCGCTCTGCAGGACAGAGGAGATAGTTAATGCACAAAGGGAAAAAACAGAGCAGGTGCAGAACAGTCCAAATAACAAAGTGAACAAAGTAATAATATCTTCGTGTGACAAACACACAGGGGGAGATGTAAAGTCCAAAAATACTATTCTAAGTGAGAACCAAAAACAGAGGCAATACGCTGGGGAACAGCAGCGGGACGAGGGCAAGGGGCATTACGCTGAGTGAGTGACATCACAATCAAAACTCACCCAGGCGTATGCGTAAAGGTACAGGGACAGCAGCTGCGGGGTGCCGGCTGTCCGAGCCGAGGACAGAGTGGTGCAGGAACAGGCAGCGGGGCGGGAGCGTCGCCACCGGGGCGCCGGCTGTCCGAGCCGAGGACAGAGTGGTGCTGGAACAGGCGGCGGTGGCGATGGCGGTGGCGAGGGTATCGCCACCGGGGAGCCGGCAGTCCGAGCCGAGGACAGAGTGGTGCTGGAACAGGCGGCGGTGGCGAAGGTGTCGTCACCGGGTAGCCGACTGTCGGAGCCGGGGAACAGAGTGGTGCGCCACTGCTTGAGTGCGCACCGGAACCGAGAGACGCGTCGGGGTGCGTCTGCGAGGAGGAGTGTGCCAAGCACGAAGGTCTAGAAGATGCGCGTAGCGCGCTGGTCTGGAGAGCGTGCCAAGCTCGAGGGTTCTTGGAAGATGCGCGTTGCGCGCTGGTCTGGAGAGCGTGCCAAGCTCGAGCGTCCTTGGAAGATGCGCGTTGCGCGCTGGTCTGGAGAGCGAGCCAAGCTCGAGCGTCCTTGGAAGATGCGCGTTGCGCGCTGGTCTGGAGAGCGTGCCAAGCTCGAGGGTTCTTGGAAGATGCGCGTTGCGCGCTGGTCTGGAGAGCGTGCCAAGCTCGAGCGTCCTTGGAAGATGCGCGTTGCGCGCTGAGGACTGGAGAGCGTCTGCGCTGGTCTGGATGTGCGTCAGGACGAACAGCTGCGCGGGGGTCTGCAGTGGAACGCTGGGGTGCCTCCCGTGGAAGTACAGGGAGCGCAGACCAGTCTCCCCCACAGGCAACGGCGACAGCTGGCGAAGGCTGGAGCAAACATCTCGACGCCGGAGAATGGAACAGCATAGGCAGACAGAGGATCTCCCGAAAGAGTCTAGATGTTTAGAGAATATGACTCGGCAAGTTTACAACACGACCCCACGCCAAAACGAGGGGAAGCGCCCTGGTATTTAAAGCCCACAGGGGGACTAATTAGCCTGCCACCACAGGTGCGAGAGATAATAGAATATCGAACAGGTGTGGCCACTAAGGGTAAGGAACGAGAGGGTGGGGGCTAGAGAGAGTGAGTGAGAAGGGAAAATAAACAGTATAGAAGGGAAATAAACAGTATAGGCTTAAAGAAACAGAGAAAAGGTAGTGAGCAGCGGGCAAAACCTCACAGTTTGTCCTGTATGCAAATTGCATAGGGTCCATATCACTGGGGAGAGAGGCACAAATGTGGTCCTTGACCAGCCTCTCGAAACATTTCATGACCACAGAGGTGAGTGCCACCGGTCTGTAGTCATTTGGGGAGGGTTTCTTCGGTACCGGGATGATGGTAGACATCTTGAAGCAGGCAGGGACTACTGACTCCGCCAGGGATTGATTAAATATGGCGGTGAACACCGGGGCAAGCTGGTTTGCACAGGACTTAAGTATGCGTCCTGTTATACCATCTGGGCCCGCAGCCTTCCTGGTGTTCACCTGCATAAATGCTCTTCTCACACTGTTCCGACAACGAGAGAGCGCCCCTGCCCCCCCGCGGTTGCCCCCCCGCGGTTGCCCCCCCCTCCACAACAGCCGGTGTGCCAGTGACGTCACTAGCCAGAGGGCTAGCGGCGACACTGTCTACACCGAACCGAGCGTAGAAGGAGTTGAGTTTGTCCGCGAGAGAGGCGTCGTCGCTCCCCATTGAGGGGGCGCTGACTTTGTAGTCAGTTATTGTCTTCAGTCCCCTCCACAAGCCTCTTGTGTCGTTTTGTGCCATTTGTGTCTCCAGTTTCTCAGCATATGTCCTCTTAGCAAGTTTAACAGCCTTGCGCAGAGTGTAGACTGAAGCCTTGTACTCTTCCATATTTCCTGACTCTCTGCCCAGGTTATAAGCCGTGGTGCGTGAGTTCAGGGCTGCTCTTATAGTGCTGTCCACCCAAGGCTTCTGGTTTGGGAAAACCCGCGCCTTCTTTGTGAGGACAATACCGTCTGCCACTGTTGTTATATAACTCACAACGGTATCAGCGTACTCGCTGACGTCACTGGCGCTTCCTTTAAACACGTCCCAGTCTGTGTCCTCGAACGCATCACGGAGCGCGGCCTCTGATTCGTCAGACCACTTTTTTGTCTCACGTGACACGACGACGTCACGCGATCTTTGTTTGTATGCAGGAATTAAAAAAATGGAGTCGTGATCGCTCGCGCTTGCAGCGCCCATCAGTGGCGGAGCCGCTACAGCCTTGTATCCGGCTTTGAACGGGGTGTAACAGTGGTCGAGTGTGTTTCCCCCTCTTGTGGAGCAGGCGATGTGCTGAAAAAAGGTCGGCATCACTTTTTTCAGATTTGCCTGGTTGAAGTCACCAGTCACTATCGTCGCGGCTTCCGGGTGTTTGATTTGTTGTTTGTTGAGGTGGTCGTGTAATTCCACCAGCGCTTTGCCAGTATTTGCCTGTGGGTGGATATACACGACGGATATAATGACCGCGGTAAACTCACGGGGTAGGTGGTACGGTCGGCACAGGATTTGGAGATGTTCCATATCTGGGGAGCATGAACTTGAGAGGACATGTACTTCCTTGGGATTAACCCAGAGATTGTTCGTGAGGATGCAGACCCCACCTCCGATGCTCTTCCCAGAGGCTGCCGTGCGATCTGCTCTCAGGACGGTGAAATTGTCCGATGGAGAGACGCTGTTGTCCGGCGTCACTGGCTTGAGCCATGTCTCCGTAAAACACATGACGTTAACGTCTCTCATCTCCCGTTGGAATCGGACCCTCGCTCTCAAGTCGTCCATCCTTCCCTCCAGCGAACGTGCATTCGCCAGAAAGATGGATGGAATTGCTGGACGGTAAGCAGATCTTTTTAATCTGAGTCTGATACCGCCTCGTCTACCTCTATGCCTCTTTCTGCCGTTTCCTTTGTTGTTCTCCCGCTTGATTTCTGTTAGCCATTCTGGGCATAAAGTGTCTCCCAACTCCTCTTTGAGTCCGGAGTTTAGGTCCATAAGTGTCTGGCGGTCGTATGACATACCCGCCAGTGATGTTTTAATAAAAAAAGTAGAAAAAACAAACATAATAGCAAAAAATTTGCACAATCGTCGCGGAGCTAAACCAAAGGCGACTGACCGGGGTCGCGCCATCATCATCACCCGTGTTCCGTTAACCAGTGTTGCAGTTCTCTCGGCCTGCGCTCAGGGTGAAGGTAGGAGTCCTGAGCGGACTTTAAACACTTCTTCTTTTCTTCCCTTCTAAATGTTTTGTAATAACGATGTTTCCAAAACATGTGTTGCTGCAATACATTGAGGATACGACACGTGTTGTGTGTGAATTGTCTTGTCACTGGTATAGCTTCTCTCTCCGTAGTAAATCGGCGTTGTTTTTTACATGTGTAAAAATGAACTGGTTTGGTTGTGATGAGAACATGTGTGTTCATGTAACGTTGTACCGTGGGTGAACTCACAACTAAGAGGGTTAGTTAAACCTGTGAAGCTATGTTTAGTGACATGTGATTGAGGAATGAATCTTTTCTCAGCCTGTGATGACAATGAACAGCATGTTCACATATTAACAGGGGTGCCTGTTCACCTTGGTCGTATCAAGGCTAAGATAGGAGGGGTGACCCCCCGGTTCCCTGGGGCTTCCCCCCCCTCCTCTCAGACATGTTTGTTTACAATATATTGTGTCACTGTGTTTGTGGGGATACGATGTAACCCTCAGCTTAAGTTGCTGGGGTTGTGCTTCTGCTTGAGAAACAATTTTTTCCTAAAGAAAAGGTTGTTTGGTCACGTATCATGTGTGATTAGCAAGGTCTGTGGCCATTACATAATCGAGGACTTGTGTCTTCCCTCGTTATGAAAAACGGCGTTCCTCTGTAGTAAGAGTGTACTTTTGCCATTTTTTGTTGTGATGAAGGGTTGTGTGTGTCGTTGTGATCTACAACTGGGTTAGGTTTGGCCCACAGAAGCACATGTGTAAGTCTGGACCGGGGCTCTTAAAAGGGCCCTCTCTGTTCTGTGTTTTTTCCTTAGTAAAACTCAGATAGCAGGTTAGCACATGAGCTATGTGAAGCTGTTAGATGCTTCATGTAGCATGCTATGACTGTGTCATGCTCTACTTTGTCATTACATCGTATCAGGGGTGAGGGGTCGTAAAGGGGTGAACTGGTAATCCTTTCCTCCCCTTTTCTGATTGGTCAGGGGTTAAAACCCCCTGTCCTTCAACGTTCCTGTCACGTTGCTGTTCGGCACGTTACAGGGTGGGGGGGGGGGGGGGGGGTTTCCTGGTCCCACGGCCTGAAAAATTGGCCGTGTGCACCGCAGAAATGTCCCCGCCATAGAGTACGTCACTGAGCGCGTCTCTATTGGTAAGACTTCCGTGAGTTGTTCAGGTCCATGTTATGGATCTGTTTCAGGGAGTTGTCAGAGCTCCTCCTCACGAAGCTCCTCCTCAGGGAGAAGTGCCTTCGGTGAGTTCGGACTCTCCTTCCCACTGAGGGAGCCTCCTCAGAGTTTCAGAGCCTCCTCCTCAGATTGTCAAGGTGAGTAGAACTTCAAAAAGGAGTTCTGCTCTATTGTGTGTGTATTCGATTCAATTCGATTATTGAGTGTGTATTGGTTCAGTGCCTCCTCCTCGGAGAACCCTAACCCAAGTGTTACATAGCTCAATGTTGCAATATTCTTTTCAATCTATACGGCTCGCGTGGGAAGTCTCTCTGAGGATTCCCGTCTCCTCTCTGTGGTGAGGGTGGCGGGATGTAAGAATGTAAAACATTTTTACCCTCGGCCGCGTCACGTGGGATTCATGTCAGTCTGTGTTTCTTTCTTTTTTAAATAAAAAGAGGAAAGAACATGAAGCACGACGGCTCCTTGTCGTTCTCCCAGGCGACTTGGAGGAACAATGTCTGGTGTCTTGTTAGACTATCCATTGATGTGTTTGGGTTTCGACGCGTACATAGTGCTGGCTCGGGGTGTTTCTGATAAGAATCACGCATGAGGCTGGTACGCCTTGGTTGCTCGTTATTGAAACGCCGTTTTTATAGGGCAACTGGGATGGAGGTTTTCTCTTCCGAGCGCCTGTTACTAGGTCTCGACGAATTCTCTTTCATATCTGGGGGATGTTAACGGAATAGATCAAAACATAGGTAGAGGGGTCTCACGCCCTTGGGGTGGGCTACTGAGCGCGGTACGAATGGGACCATCAGGGTGGCGCCCTCTTTTCATGTTTTAGATCCACACGCGTACCTACCCCCTCTCTTGGAGTGGGGATGTGGCCGTGATTAGGGCACGGGACTGGTCTGGTCACGCTGGTCCAGGTCAGTTAACCCGTTGTCCGCCGGGGACGCAGATCTGCTGTTCTGGTACCCTGAGGGACTTGTGCTTTTTTCGGGGAGAAAAATGCCGGGTCGGCCCGGGTGTCACAGGGTTGGGCGTTATGGAGACCCTTTGTTGGGTACACGTTGTACCTGGCCCTATCTTTTCGCTCCTCTCTCACGCATGGCGAAGAGGGGGCTGTTGGGGTGGTCTTCTGGACCTCCTCTGGTAGCCCTGTGTGCTTCCCGAGCCGCCGGGCCCGGTCCGAAGTTGTGTTTCATCGACCCGTAGTCCTGGAATAACCCCTTTTTGAAAACTGAAACACTTGTACTTCGGTATAGCCAGTGTATACCCGCAGGTGTGTTTTGGAGTTTTTTCTTGAGGGGTTATAGGAACAACCACTGCATGTGGTACCAAGAGGGTGGTTGATTCCCTGGTGTGTTGGAGCAGAGTCAACTCCCGGGTTACCCGGTTGAGTGTGCCCCTGCACGTTCATGACGTCTGCCAATCGTGTCAGCCTTCTCTGCCTCGACCCCTCTGGGTAGGGGTTTTTGGTGGAGGCTTTGTCATGGTGCGCAACAATGCCAGCATACGCCCCTTCCGCCGGGGTGCTGCTTTCAGTTGACCCCTTTGGCGCAGTGCTCCAGGCTCGGGTCTAAAGCCTGCTGCCTGGTTTAAGGGATTGACCCCTCTTGGGTCGTCTCCCCGGTGCGCTGCCTGCTTCCATTATGGTTAGCCTTTTGAGTGCTTCAAGTTATGGCCATGCTGACTGCCTGTGTTGCAAGGTTAGTGTGCCAGGCGGCGTTCTAGTGGGGGGAAGGGCCCGCACTTGGAAGGGCCCTGTCCGAATACGCTGGCGATGTGGGGGGCGGTGTCACTAAGTGACCGCCTGGTGAGGTCTTGATGCTTGGCGTCATTGACCTCTCCGGGCCCCCTATTTCCAGTGGATCCAGTCCCTTCAGTGGGTCTGGGTCTTCCTTCGCGCTCCGCTGCTACGGCCTTGCCACGGGGTTGAGTTTGCTCTTGACTCCGTGATTTTGGGGGCAGTAACGAGGTTTGTTCCTTCCGTTCGTTCCCTGGTGGCATGCGGGTTGTGCGTGTGCGTAGTCGTGGGGTCAAGCCACGGTCTGCTCACCCTGTGTGTTGAGTTGCTCGAGTTCCTCTTCGCACGGTCGGATCCGTCTCCCTCCCGTCCTCCAATAGGGGGGGTCGGGGGGCTCTGTCCTCTCCGGTCTGATGGTTGTGGGGGGCCTCAGCGGGGTACATTTGTCGAGCTTCTGGCTTCCGCTCAGCTCCTGTTGTGCAGAATACTGGTGACGCTCAGCGTCGGGACGCCACTGCGGCCCTTGCAGGGTATCTGCAGGTTTAGCCCAGTCAGATTTAAGGCTTTTTAAGACTTTTTAATGCCACTCAGAATTAAATTTAATACCAATTTCACGATAACAAAATGGCAAAAATCATGGGTACTCTCAGTACTCATTCAAGGGTACTACGACTATGCCTGCACCTCATGGTACCAAAGCACCTCAAAGGCACTAAAAACAAGATTACAAACATCACAAAACAAACTGGTCAGACTACTGCTTAACCTCACTCCTAAAACCCATTTTTACCCCTGCCCACATTCAAAACCGCTCTTAAAGAGCACCTACGGGAGACTGCAATTCGAAACTGGCCACCGTAAATGTCCAACCCCCCCTCCTAATGTACAGTCTCATCCCCATCATATATATATAATATTTTCTGTTAGGATCTCTGGGTAACAGTACTGTATATTATTTGCATATCGTATATGTCACAAATGTAACAGTACTACAGTATATACCTGTATGTCATGTATGTCCCTATGCCATAAATGTCATGATGTCATGTATGTTTTTACTGTATTTATTTCTGTATATTTTATTTCATTTTTATTCTATTTTACTCTACTCTTATCCTAGGCAACTTGATTGATTTGTGTTATTATTCTAATTCGTGACCTGTCCTGTCTAAATGTTTAAATGTTGAGCGATTTGCAGTGTCAAATTTCCCACGGGATAATAAAAGTATTTCTATTCTATCTATTCTATGTTGTGTATGTCAATATGAATTCAAAATGGGGGACCCTGATGTAAACAAGACAAACGTCTTTCTCTGGTCTGCATCCCCTTATTATTGTGTGTATTGAGCTGTACTGTATTGTACACATTCTGCAATCTGTTAAATAAAGTTTTCATTCATCCAGTTGTTTTGTTTTTGTGGTTTGGTTGAATGAATACTTTATTTAACAGATTTCAGAATGGGTACAATACAGTACAGCTCAATACACACAATAATAAGGGGATGCAGACCAGAGAAAGACGTTTGTCTTGTTTACATCAGGGTCCCTCATTTTCAATTCATAGTGACATTTATGACATGCACAACATACATGACATCATGACATTTATGGCATAGGGACATACATGTATATATTACTGTTACATTTGTGACATATATGATATGCAAATATACAGTACTGTTACCCATAGATCCTAACATATATATATATATATACATATACATATGATGGGGAGGAGACTGTACATTAGGAGGGGGTAGGTGTGTGGTAGAAAATAAATACATAGGGTGGGGTGAAGCTCTCACTCTCATCAACACAAACGTGTCCTTGCCCTTGTTTACATCCGTGAAGAGATTTTTTGGATGCAAGAAGCCAATCCAAACCTGGCTATGTAGGACGTTTTATCTTTTCCACACGTGAATGTTTTAGCGACTTCAGAGTCAGGGAACATCGCTTGAAACACCTCTCCTAGTCCCTCATTTCCATTGTAGGACTGATGCTTTGCGACCGTATTTAGAACCCACAGTACCTCAGCTTCAAGGGTTGGCGTGGAGCCGAACGTTACCCGGACAGGTGCAGATGTAATTGGTGGTAGACCTACCTGTCCCTCAGCAGTTGATGTGGACAGCGTCGCCGTCGAAAATAAATTTGATATTGAAGTTGTCTGCAGGCGGGTTTTTGCAGAGGTAAACATGCTTAGCGCTGTGCATGTGTGACTCGACTGCTTTTATTCCCATCGTTCCCAGTTTAAAATCCTTTTTGCAGAGTTTGCAACGGGCCTCGTAATTATCTTTCACTGGGACCAACCACAGTGCAAACAGAGGGTTTTCGAGCCAGTTCTCATTAAATTTGCACTTTCCCATGTTAAATTAACGAGTGCAAATAAATACAAATCAATTAAACTAAACTAAACGTCAGCGTTATCGCTACGGCTTGAATAACGTGTTACCTATGCTCCGGTGTTCTGAAATAGCTCCCGACGGCGACACACATTAAGGACCACATTAAGGTTCCGCCCCACTGCGTACCGTTTGCGTGAAAGAAAAAAAAAAAGCCTGATTTATCTCCCGTTAATAGTTTCCCCCCAGATTTCACAATGAAACATAAGATGACATGGCATGTTTTTAAGACCTCCGAAAGTCGGATTTAAGACATTTTAAGACAAATTAAGGCCTTAATAGTTGATAGTTGAATTTAAGACTTTTTAAGACTTTTTAAGGTCCCGCGGACACCCTGCCTTGACCTCGCCTTGTGGTGAAAGTTTGGGAAGGAGGCGAGTAGGTGACCACACACCTGCTTATGAAGGTAAGCGGATAGGGGTGTGGCCAGACGGATGTCGGTATGTAAAGGTTCATTGTGGAGTTTTTATTCAGTGCTGTGCATGAAGTGAGGTTAGTGCAGAATGACGCTGAGCGTCACCAGTATTCATAGAACTTGGTTATATATATAGGAATACAATGACTGCTGGGCTGATTGGGCCTGGGCCCTGTTCCTCGTACCTGGCTAATTTTCAGGATAACTTGACATAAGTCGGACTTTCCCGAAGTTTTCGGTTCCCCGCAACAGATCAAAACGTTTTAACCTGCTCCAGCGCAGAGTTTAGTTCAGTTAGCTGGATAAACTGGCCATGCCCTCGCAAAAAATGCCAGCTCCCTTCCTCACAGATCCCATTCTGAATTATGTTTTTGTGCTTCGTTTTTCTAGAGGGGGCTTTTGAAATGTAAAATAATAGACCTAAAATGCTGATAATAAATCATATTCAGCCTATGGATTTACTTTGTCATAGCATGTCATAGCTATACGGCGCTCGCGAGTCACGATACACACTATGTGGTTATTTTAATAACGGAGCATTGCAAATGTGAATCCTGTGGAGATATTTTTAATTAATGAAAATCGGGCATTTGGCTCTGATTCGTTTCATATTCTCCGCTGTGGATGTATTTGCTTAACGGAGCGCCCGGATTGTGTTTCATTCAAGCATAAATTGAAGCGTCTTCATGCGTGGATGTGAATTACGATGAATCTGAATCTGTGGATTGTTGAATTGTATCACTGTCACTCACACGTCATTGTGATATTGTAACTGGGATTAAAATTGTGAGGTTTTGTCCGCTGCTCACCTACTCGCTCTGTTCCTTTAAGCCTGTTGCTCACCTACTCGCTCTGTTCCTTTAAGCCTACTGTTAATCATTGCATTCTCCTCACCTCACTAGCCCCCTCCCTCGCGTTCGTTTGCTCTTCTGCAACCACACCCTTTGACTACCTGTCATTATGTGTTTGATTGGTCTGGTGCCGAACACACACTTTTAGTTTCAAGTATCAATTACCTCCCGCACCTGATGTGTATTCTAATTAGCACCCCTGTGGGCTTTAAGTACCTGGCTCTTCCCCTCTGTCCCTCGTCGGGTCGTGCCGTAACATGCCGTAACATGCCGTATCATTCCGTATCAGATTCTCTATCACCAAGACTCCTACAGGAGGTCCTCTGTCTGTTTATGCTGTTTTCATCTCCGGCGTGAGATGTGCTCCAGCCTTCGCCTCCTGTCGCCGTTGCCTGAGGGAGACACTGGACTACGCTCTCTAAGACTTCCACGGGAGGTATCCCAGTGATCCACTTCAGACCTCCGCGCAGCAGACGTCCTGACGCACATCCAGATCTCCACGCAGCAGATGCGCTCTTCACTCCAGGCGCGCATCCAGACCTCCACGCAGCAGATGCGCTCTTCACTCCAGGCGCGCATCCAGACCTCCACGCAGCAGATGCGCTCTTCACTCCAGGCGCGCATCCAGACCTCCACGCAGCAGATGCGCCCTCCGTACCGGCGCGTACTCTAAGCAAGTCGCGCACCACTCAGACCTCCGCTTGGACAACCCTTTCCCTGTGGCGACGCGCTCGCTCCGTTCTGTTCCAACACTCTTTACGCACAGCGCCTGGGTGAGTTTTTATGACTGTCTTTGATCCTATCCGTTTTTCGTGTGTTGATATAACACTGAAGATATCCAGCTTTTTATCAGACAGTCACTCACCCAGCGTTAGCCCTTTTTGGATTGTTTTCATTGGGATAATATTTTGGCCTTATCATCGCCTCACTGTGTGTTTTCACACCGAAGATATTTATCACGTGGTTTTGTGTTTGGGACGTTGACTCACTGTGTGTTTACACACCGAAGATATTCATCACGTGGATTTGTGTTTGGGACGTTTACTCACAGTGTGTATATACACCGAAGATTCTGTCACTTTGATAACTCTGTTTTTGGGACTAGTCACCTCTCCTGCACCTGCTCTGTTCCCCATTGTACTCTGAGCTAACCCACTCCCTCTCTCCCTCTCGGTTCCGTTTACCCACCTCGGAGATCTGCCGAGAGAAGTCTGCAGAGCGGCTCTGATGTACCCACCTGCTTCCCCAGACTAACCATCCCGGGAGAAGCTGCAGAGCAGCAACATTCATTAATGCTTGTTCCTAGGCCTTACCCTGTTTTTCTCTGTCCCAGTATGCAGCTCCAGCCCTCGCCCTGTTCCTAGGCCTTACCCTGTTTTTCCCTAGTCCTCCTAGTCCTCCCTATCTAGTCCTCCCAGTCCTCCCTCTCCCCAGCCCGCCTCCGCGGGTCTCTGTCCCTGTTTCCCCACTCTAGTCCTCCCAGTCCTCCCTGTCCCCAGCCCGCCTCCGCGGGCCTCTGTCCCTTTCTCCCCTCTCTAGTTCCTCCTAGTCCTCCCTGTCCAGTCCTCCTAGTCCTCCCTGTTCCTGACTTCCCTTGCCCCGGCCCTGTTTCCTTTAGCCTTCCCTTTGCCTTCCCCTTAGCCAGCTCGCCTCTTAAATGCACTGGGCCCTTCCCTTTTCTTGTTTATCCAGTATTGGTGTTCTCCCTTAAAGGGACAGTGCCTTTTCAATGAGTGTTTTCAATAAATGCCCGTTCTTGGCTTACTCTCATACCTGTCTTGTGTTGTGCGATTGGGGTCGGTTACAAACCATAACAAAAATGTCTGAGGAGATGCGCTGTTTGGCGGATTTGATGACGTGGACGTGACTTGAGAAAAGTGAATGAGCAATTGCAAGCCTTTGATGTTTTGATGAATGCATTTGAGAAAATGCATTTATCTGTTCAAGCACTGTTATCTGATGATGAACAAGAGGGTAATAAACATGACTGGTGTCACTGGTATAAACCAAAGGTTAATCAATTCAATGCATGTATGGATGATGTCCGAAACAGATTCAAACCTGATTAATAGTGAAACTGTATAGCCTCCAAGCCTCTCTGACACGTTATTTCGGGGGTCGTGCCTTGAAAACTTTGGGAACCATGTATTTATATGATACCTAAGTGCATACAGTACAGATATCCTCATACGTATCTATTAATTCGTATCAATTAGATACTCTTTGGGCTTGTTTTTATCTACTTATTCTGAAAGAGTTGAACTAATTATTTTCGCTAGCAAGATCTCATTCGATTATTCATTCCATTAAGCCTACTGCCAGCAGGCACATTTAAATAAATATAATCTGATTGATTGGGGTAATGAGGGACTTAAAATTATCCTATAGATATGCATTTAACTTGTCTGCGAGGCTATTGAGCCGTACTGTATTGTACCCATTCTGCAATCTGTTAATAAAGTTTTCAATCAATCAACCAATGCCGTTAGAAAATCAGGATTTCTGCCATCGACACCTGCTGTCTTTTCAGGTGAGGCGGCCGCGCGCAATTATCCTGAGTATCAAGTCTAGTTCGAATTAACGAGAGTGAATCAGCGTTCGAGGAACAGGGAAAGCCTGGTTTCAATCATCGGGTTAATTGAATCTGGCTAATGGGACTTTTGATCGACTTAGTTGAACCAGGTACGGGGAATAGGGCCCTGGTGTGACTGGAGGTTAACAGTAGGATATGAATATAACCGTGTTCTATGAGTATAGTGACGCTCAGCGTCTACTGCACATATCTCACTTTGTGCATATGCACTGAATAAAAACTCACAAAATGTACCTTTCCATACCAACATCCGTCTGGCCACACCCCCCGCCACCTATATAAGCAGGGGTGTGGCCACACACTCACCTCCTTCTCAATCTTTCACCACAAGGCAAGATCAAGGGCCGCAGTGGCGTCTAGACGCTGAGCGTCACTATACTCATAGAACACGGTTATATTCATAACCTACTGTTCTATGTCGTATAAGCTCTCGCGCAGCGTCTACTGCACAACGGGAGCTGAGCGGGAGCTGATGCTCGACAAATGTACCCCACTGAGGCCCCCCACAACCATCAGAACCGGGGAGGACCGAGCCCCCCGACCCTCCCTAATGGAGGGATACCCTCCCTATTGGAGGACGGGAGGGAGACGGATCCGACCGTGCAAAGAGGAACACAAGCAACTCAACGCACAGGGTGAGCAGACCGTGGCTTGACCCCACGACTGCACACGCACAACCCGCATGCCACCAGGGAACAAACGAAAGGAACAAACCTCGTTACCGCCCCCAAAATCACGGGGTCAAGAGCAAAGCTCAACCCCGTGACAAGACCGTAGCAGCGGAGCGCGAAGGAAGACCCAGACCCAGAAGGGACTGGATCCCCCCGGAAAAAGGTGGCCCGGAGAGGCCAATGACGCCACAGCATCAAGACTAGGGATGCACCAATATGAAAATTGGCCACCGATACCGATTGTTCAACTAACACAATCGGCCGATACCGATACCGATACCGATATTTGTGTATTATCTGTATAGTATTTGTAATTTCTTTTTAATATATTTTTTTTTATGAAACTACTGTATATTTGTATGTGTATGTTTGTATTTGTAGGCCTCTTTACTTACTTAAAAAAAGGAAACATCAAGAAATATGTTTATGGTATTAATTCCACCATGCCATGTAGCACTATCCCTCTCCCAGTATCGTCTGGCGGCCTGCAGATGGATACTATTCTCTCAACCAGCGCTCTCAACCAATGCAATAGAACCATTTTGATTGACAGTCGATTCGGCCAATTACGTCACACCGCTAGCACCCACCTCCTGCTGTTCTTACCACCAATCGGCAAGCGTTTATTCATTTTCTACTTCCAGGCATGCCGCCATTGATCTGCTTGCGAGAACCACAACAAGCTAATACGTTAGCTGCCCGGCCCGCCGACCAGCGCTCCACAAGATGACCAAACGAGACACAATGATTTTACTGCAACAAATGTTATAATAAAACAAAGCCTTTCTATACATTTGTCTGGTTGAAAACTTTATTAACAGATTGCAGAATGGGTAGTTGGGTACGGAATGAGCAACGGAATGGAACTGAGCTATGAACGGAGTAATGCCTTGTGTTACAAAGGGTCAGATTAAACCGAATATATATATTTATTACTTGAGATACCTTGTATAATATTTGTATATCGTCTGATATCCCTTGTATATTATTTGTATATATACACGGAATATCCCTTTACCTAGGTACAAGCCAGACCATAATATTCGTTCTCCTATTGGACAGCGACCCCTAGGCGCCAACGGCCATACCCCCAATGGCAAGTTCAAAGCCACCGCCAAGGCATGTCTCAACATGTCCATGTTTGCGCAGTAATACGAGACAGAACTGAGGTTGGCACTAGATTATTCACCTTACGTATAAATACGTTGCAGGTGGATACAGCAGTAGTCTTATCCTAAAAGTTGAAGCCTTTCACCACGATACAACGTGCCGTGAAGTGGGCCTCTTTGCCCCTGAATAGAGCCTTGAGAACCGCGTGCAAATAGATAGCTAAAGTGTCAGAGTTTAACGCTGTATCGTCGAGTTCGACTTATTCTATTGTGAAGTAATAGTCTATTATTTATAGTGTATCGTGCGGCTACCGTTCTCCGTGACCATCATTACCACCGGTTCGTCGTACTTCTAGCTAGTGCACTTATCCAGGCTGGGCGGCCTAAACTCGCGCCACCACCCGAGGAGTCCTAGACGAGAACCGTTGGATATGTACACCAGAGAACCTACACCGGCGAATGCAGAGCCCTTTCCGGCTGGATTATATTGCTTTGGTACTGTGGCTGCTGGAGCAGAGAACCGTCTACCCCACTGCTGTGTGGGATCTACCCTGTGAGGAGCACCATCGAGCCCGCCTCTAGGACCACAGAGGCTGGCTAGCTTTCATCCATGCTGTCGTGCATACTGGAGTATAGCTGTTGCTTTGTCTACGGACCAAGGGAGTATTGCACTGGCTCCTGTATCTGGAGCCTCGTTATTCCGCGTTGATCCAGACTTTGCTCCCGAACATTCCTCTACCCTGCCGGCTTACAACCGGAGGGAACCCCCTAGTGTCTCCAGCTGACTACGAGTGTACCTTATGTAATTCTTATGCTACAGGTGGCGTCAGTTATACCAATCTTACTATTCCCATGGACTTACGCTCTTGACCTACTTTAAGTGTTCTTCGCCTTACAAGCGCAATCATAATTCTCAATCTGTAACCTACCGTTGCTGCTCTAATAATAAATACCTCTAACTAGAACTTTCTTTGTCATTGCCGTATTCTTGTGTGGGTGTTCACCAGATATACCATGTACTGTATGGCCAGTAATTAAAGTACATAACTAAGTAGTGGTTTAATGATACCATACTCTCAATACAGTCAGGGAATTGTACCCCTCAGTTACACCTTGCTTACTTGCTATGTCCGGGTAAATAATATGCTGATGTTATTGAACGTGTAACACTAACTATATAACGTTAATGCCACAAAACGAATGTTTGTCATTTTAACAGCAGATACTTTCTTAAATGCCATCTTCCCGAGAGAGGGGTGTTGACGGGGAGCTGTGGTGGGTTCGCTTGGTTGTGTTATTAATAGCATTGAACAGCTAACCGAAAGCTAGCGTTAACTAACGTTAAAGGTTTAGCCATAACGTTACGTTGGCTAAAGTTGGGGCTATTCATAATCCAGCAATAATGGCTGCAGACCTGCAAGCAAAGTACAGCAAGTTGGCAAAGGAGTATTCCAAACGTAAATCACATTTTCACCAGTAACGTTAGTCTTCCACCTCCCGGTAGCTCATGCTAGCTAACCTAGCTCATGTTAGCGTCGTCACTGAGCGACCACCTCGCGTACACAATTAATGACATGTTGTGGACAGCCATATCGGTGACAATGTTTAGCTTTTAGTGCCAAATGTGCCAAAGAGTCTGAAGCGGAGTCTCAAAAGAGAATGTTGAATATTTAGTAGTAACTTTGATGCAGTAGCTTGTGTGTGTGTGTGGGGGACTGGGGGCGGCGTCGTTGTGCAGGACACGACTGAATTTATCGGCTACTGCCATCGGCACATTCGAGCTTATCGGCCGATAGGCCGATTGCAGTCAACAAGGCACTTATCGGCCGATACCCGACCGATACATCGGTGCACCCCTAATCAAGACCTCACCAGGCGGTCACTAGTGACACCGCCCCCCACATCGCCAGCGTATTCGGACAGGGCCCATCCAAGAGCAGGCCCTTCCCCCCACTAGCACGCCACCTGGCTCACCGACCCTGGCATACCCAGGCAGTCAGCATGGCTGTAACTCGAAGCACTCAAGAGGCTACACTACAGCGGGAGCAGGCAGCGCACTGGGGAGACGACCTCCAGAAGAGGCCGATCCCTCAATCCAGGCAGCAGGCACTTGACCCGAGCCTGGAGCACTGCGGACGAGACAGGCGCCAAAGGGGTCAACTGAAAACAGCACCCCGGCGGAAGGGGCGGAAGCTGGCATTGTTGAGCACCATGTCAAAGCCTCCACCAAAGAATCCCTGACCCTCTAGAGGGGCAGAGGCAGAGAAGGCTGACACGATTGGCGACGTCATGAACGTGCAGGGGCACACTCAAACGGGTAACCCGGGAGTTGACTCCGCTCCAACAGACCAGGGAATCAACCACCCTCTTGATTCAACATGCGGCGGTCGTTCGTATAACCCCTCAGGAAAAAACTCCAAAACACACCTGCGGGTATACACTGGCTATACCGTAGTACAAGCGTTTCAGTTTTCAAAAAGGGGTTATCCCAGGCCTACGGGTCGCCGAAAACAACTTCGGACCGGGCCCGGCGGACCGGGACGTACACAGGGATGCCAGAGGAGTTCTATAAAAAACACCTCAACAGCCCCCTCTCAGCCATGTGTAAGCGGGAGAAGAGAGGGGCGAAAAGAATGGAGAAAAAGACCAGGCCCCTTTAGCACAGCGCAAGGTACAACACAACACGTACCAAGCAACAGTGAGGGGTAAACGTAGTACAACCACGAACATCTCCATAACGCCTAACCCTGTGACACCCGGGCCGACCCAGCATTTTTCCCCCTGAAAAAAGCACAAGTCCCTCAGGGTACCAGAACAGAAGATCTGCAACCCCGGCGGACAACGGGTTAACTGACCTGGACCAGCGTGACCAGAACCAGTCCCGTGCCCTAATCACGCCGACATCCCCAACTCTAGGAGAGGGGGGTAGGTACGCGTGTCGATCTAAAACATTATAGAGGGCGCCACCCAGACGGTCCCATACGTACCGCGCTCAGTGGCCCACCCCAAGGGCGTGAGACCCCTCTACCTATGCTTTGATCTATTCCGTTAACATCCCCCAGATATGAACGAGAATTCATAGAGACAAACCTAGTAAACTGGCGCTCGGAAGAGACAAACTCCATCCCAATTGCCCCATAAAAACGCTGTTTTAATAATGAGCAACCAAGGCGCGCAAGCCTCATGCGTGATTCCTATCAGAAACACCCCGGGCCAGCACTATGTACACGTCGAGACCCAAACACATCAATGGATAATCTACAAGACACCAGACATTGTTCCTCCAAGCCGCCTGGGAGAACGACAAGAAGCCGCTGTGCTTCATTTCCTCTGCTCTTTATTTAAAAAAAGAGAGAGAAAACACAGACTGACATGGATCCCATGTGACGCGGCTGAGGAAAAAAATCTTTTCATTTTTACACCCCGCCAACCTCTCCACAAGAGGGAGACGGGAATCCTCAGAGAGACTTCCCACATGAGCCATAAATTGAAAAGTCAAGGTAACATTGAGCCATGTGACCAACAGACTCAAGTTACACATATATCGAGCGTAGCAGAACACCAAGTCCCTACACTCTGCCCCGACAACTTGACAACAACAGAGAACCACACATGGGTCTGTAAAAAACTCACGGAAGCCATCGTCTAATAGAAACGTGCCCAGTGACGTATTCTATGACGGGGGGAATCCCATGACTCAACTGCCCGTGCTAGGTGCGGAGTCAGAGAAACCCTCCCCCACCCCCCCTGTGCCGAGCTGACCTAACAGCTTGGCCGGACCGAATGAAAAGAGGGTAAAAAAAAAAAGACCAATCCGAAGAGGGAAGGAGGGGTTTATGCGGTTACCCCCTCGCAAGCCCAACCCTTAAATACGACAACAACAATAGCCATATGATACCTTAAGTAGCCAGCATGCTAACGAACAGCGAATATCCAAGGATAAGCTAGCCCAACGCACGGTAACAGGGTTTATATAATCAATCACTGGCGGAGTCAGTGGTCCCTGCCTGCTTCAAGAGGTCTACCATCATCCCTGTGCCGAAGAAACCCTCCCCAGCATGTCCAAATGACTACAGACCGGTGGCACTCACCTCTGTGGTCATGAAATGTTTCGAGAGGCTGGTCAAGGACCACATTTGTGCCTCCCTCCCCAGTGATATGGACCCTATGCAATTTGCATACAGGACAAACAGGTCCACCGACGACGCGGTCTCCCAGGTACTGCACAGCACCCTCTCGCACCTTGACCGTCAGAAGGGGGGCTATGTGAGACTGTTGTTCATTGACTACAGCTCAGCGTTCAACACCATAGTCCCCACCAGACTGGTGGACAAGCTGATCGAGCTAGGTCTGAGCTCCGCCCTGAGCGCCTGGGTACTGGACTTTCTGAGCGAAAGACCCGAGGCGGTCAGGGTGGGGGGTCAGACCTCCAACACCATCACCCTGAGCATCGGGTCCCCCCAGGGCTGTGTTCTGAGCCCCCTGCTGTACTCACTCTACACACACGACTGTGTGGCCAAGTTCAGCTCCAACTCCATAGTGAAGTTCGCAGATGACACGGTGGTGGTGGGGCTGATCTCGGACAACGACGAGAAGGCCTACCGGGAGGAGGTGGAGGTACTGGAACGCTGGTGCCAGGACAACAGCCTGCTCCTGAACATTGGCAAAACCAAGGAACTGATCGTGGATTATAGGAGAGGACAGCGGGAGACACACACACCACTGATGATAAACGGGGCTACCGTGGACAGGGTGAGCAGCTTCAAGTACCTGGGGGTCCACATCTCAGAGGACCTGACATGGTCAACACACATAGGCACAGTAGTAAATAAGGCGAAACAGCGTCTCTACCACCTGAGACAGTTAAGGAAGTTCAGAGTATCGGGGAAGATACTCCAGTCCTTCTACTCAGGAGCTGTAGAGAGCATCCTGACCGGAAACATCACTGCCTGGTATGGAAACAGCACGGCACAGGACAAGAAGGCCCTACAGAAAGTGGTGCGCTCAGCCGAGCGTACCACGGGTATTGCACTACCCCCCCTGCAGGTTCTATACAACAAGAGGTGCAAATCCAGAGCCTGCAGGATAATGAAAGACCCTCACCACCCCAATAACAGCCTGTTTCAGCTGCTGAGGTCAGGCAGACGCCTGCAAATCTCAGCTACTAGGACAGAGCGGTTTAGGCTCAGCTTCTTCCCCCAGGCCATCAGAGCCATGAACAATGTACATTGAGTGCTCAGAACATTGAACTGTCCACACACAAGCACACATGAACACACACACGACACGCACACTGTGCACGCTCACACACGAGCAGCCACTTAACACTTTAACATGAGCGGGCACACACTCATGTCGCACACACGCACACTTATGGCCAAAGGAAAGGTCACTTTAAATTAGAATAACAGGAACAGTGTATTGCACTACCAAAGCTAATAGCATGTCACACATGCGTTGTAAATAACTATGTACAGATATCGAGATGTCACTCCATGTTACCTGCTATCTGTTACTGCACAATGTTGTTTCTTCTTTTGATTCTATTATATGTACCACTGTATTGCACATCGTTGCGGGCAAGACCACCCGCATTTCATTGTATACCTGTATGCCGTGACAATTAAAACTCTTGACTTGACTTGACTTTATAACAAGGCCAAGGTTTATATGTGAACACGACACCCGTGTTTTATGTTGCAAGAACACAGAAGATTTGATAGAGAGAGCGGTCTAAAAGACCATGGTACCTTTACACACACGAGCACTACTGCAGACCAACACAACAGTGTTGTGGCTCAATATCACCGTTTAAGCAACAGAACACACAACTAACCTCTACCTTTATATGAAGAACATAAGTCTTCAGGTCGAGGAAGAAAAAACCCTTTCGACCGAGTGTCAGCCACAGGCCTTGCTAAGCACACATGTAATGTAGCGACCAACAAAGACTAAAAGTCTAGCCCTCCTATCAAACCCACACTAGCGAAGGTTCACACATCGTATCCCCATCATATGTAGTGAATAAACACACAGTTTGTAACAAAATACAGTCCCTCCTAGGAGGGACTTTTTATTTGGACAAAATCATATGCGGGCCAGGGAAGGGAACAGGGAAAACAATAGGGGGAAAAGTCACTTTCTAGCGACGCCTGCCACGAGCCGCTCGGGGTTTGCCACCCCGGAGGGACGGTAAAGGATTGGTGCCTGGTCTTGACGATCCCTACCGTCACCTCCGAGCGTGGATGGGCCGGCTGTAGTGGTCGAGGCGCCCTCTCTCCTCCTGGCCTTCTTCGCCGAAGGGCCAGCAGTGGCGGTGGTAGCGGCGGCGGCTTTGGCCGCGGATCCCCGACGACGAGCCTTCCGCCTGACTCCACCGGCGACATCGGGCGGGGGGAAATGAGGCTGGAGCACGGACCGCTCCTCCTGCATTTCCCTGCAGGTTGTAGTCATGAGCTGCAACGCCGACCCGAAGAGCCCAGCATCGGAGAGGGGTGCCGTCAGTAGTAGAAACCTCTTCTTCTCCGGCACACGCGCCTGCTCCAGCCAAAGGTGGCGCTGAGCTAGAGTGGCCAGGGCGCGTACTTTCCCAGCGGCGACGGCCTGCAGCTGGACCACATGCAGGATGGCTCCGGCCGCCTGGGCGAGCTGATCATGTTGTAACTCGGTCAGCTCCGTACCGCCCGTCATTATCCCGGACATAAACCTTGCTAGCTGCGAGATGTTAGACGTGGCAGCTAGGGATTGAGTCGCGGCGATGAACGACTGGTCGCTCCAGTTGGCCAACCGCCTCGCCAATTTCCCGTGGGGAACCGGCTTCCTCAAAGGCTCCCACACCACCTCAGGACAAAGGAGAGCCGCCATCGGCCTATCAAGCTGAGGCACCCCCTCCTTCATACCCTCTACCAGACCCACCACCCTCGTGACTCGCACGTAGGCGGGAGTGAGGCCCGTGATGTGGGAGACCACCTGTCCCTGACGGACGTAGGCCTCCATTGAGGGGAAAAATGGGTAGACAACGCCTGTCTCCCTCACAAGACGACGTGATGAGATCATCAGGGACAGGAGCAGGCAGTGGCTGCGGCAGCAGCACGCCGTTTGCGACGGCCCCGCCGCCATGAGCTCGGGGAACAAAGCACGCAGTTCCCCCTGCATACTTTCCCCCACCGAGCCCACGTCCCTCACATGCGACAGACTACTGACCATTGCAGAGCCACATTCCGATGTGGCTGATAGTAGGGCATCTCGTCGCTGAGTCGGAGGTTCTAACCCAACACCAGAATACGAGGGACCCCAAGGAGACATATCACCCCCTGACAGTTCAACCTGAACGGGAGGCGGACATGACTCCACCGGGGCGTCGAACAACAACCCATCTGCCTCTACCATGTAATCCTCTGTTTCCATCGGCCACGGAGAAACAGACGCATCATTATCCGGCTCCAGCAACTCCCCGAAACCAGGCCGTTCGCGTCTGCAAGCTGCCATCCTACGACGAGAGCGAGCAGACGAAAAAAGCTTGCGTCTCAAATCCTCCGCCACGAGAGGAGCCGGCCGCCCAACGGCAGACGACTCTCCGGCGGCAAAGGAACCAGAGCCGGAACCAGGCCATCTCACAGGAGACGACGCTGGTGCACCAGCTCCTTGGAGAGGCAAGCTACCCACCGGACGCCTACCGGGCGCGGACGCCGCCCACGACAGCGGCGTCAAACCCACCCCAAGACGTACAGCAGAGGAGGCAACGAAGAATCACTGGTGAAGGGCGACGTGGCTAGCGTGACCCCCCGAGGTAAACATTATAACTTAGCTTTTTTCTTTTGAATTGTATGAGAGAAAGAAAAAAGCAAGAAATAATGTGAACGCTTTACTCAACTTTCTTCAGCTAATAACCTCGTCAAGTGATTGGTATACAGGCACTCTCTTGTGGTGAAAGTGAAGGAGGTGAGTGTGTGGCCACACCCCTGCTTATATAGGTGGCGGGGGGTGTGGCCAGACGGATGTTGGTATGTAAAGGTACATTTTGTGAGTTTTTATTCAGTGCATATGCACAAAGTGAGATATGTGCAGTAGACGCTGAGCGAGAGCTTATACGACATAGAACTTGAATGGGGAGCATTGAGACTGTGTTTCTCAGGACATGTGTCATAGATAAAGACTACTGTATGTGGACAATTTTCAATCATTGGAAGGAAGACCAAGTAACATGGAATAAACATGGAACAAACAAACATGGGTAACATGGAATAAAAACAAACACAAACAAACAAACATCAAACTAACTTCACCATGGTAAAAAGAAAGGCAATGTAGACTCACCATTCAATGTCTGTCCTTTTGCCAATAAGTTAGCATAACATGGCTGGTACCTACAAATCCCCTAAATTGTCTAGTTTCCAAGGAAACCTCTATCTTTGTCCAACAATAACAAGGAAGTAGCGATATGGCCAGCATCACTGTCTTTTGAAGGTCATAGCAGGCTCAATTTTAAAGCTAGAACAAAGAGAGTAATATAATTTCAAACTAGACAACTTTTATTTGTATGCTATTGAGAGTTCACAGTCCTCATTCCAAATGACCACTTATCCACCTGAGAGGATAGAACTGAACAAACCAGGTTGAGGGCCTGCTTCTCCACCACTCTGCCCGGTGGGCCCACACTTAACACTTTGAGTGCCAACGACAAGAAATCTCGTTGTTCGCCACCATGCGTTGAGTGCCAACGACGAGAAATCTCGTTATTTAATCGTTATATTATCGTATAGCTTACGCTCTGCTCTCTTGGAACTATCCCTTTATCCAATCTAATAATGAATAATTTTTCTCCACATGCACACACCCATCCGCCTGGCCACACCCACATCTGCTCCTCTACATAAGCGGGGTCGTGGCCACACCAACAGCTCCTTCCCTATTTTCACCACCGTAAAGTGCCTGTATACACCACTTTAGGTTTAGTGCCGAAATAGTTGTTGGAAAGGAGCTACATTGACATTGTATCTTTGTTTTTTTCTCTGTCGCAAATTTACAAAAAAAACTAAGAGATAATGTCTTCACCGTCGGAGGGTCTAGATGCTCACAACGTTACCCTCCACCAGCGCTTCACTATTGCAGCGTCCTCCGTGCGTCGTGGGGCATCTCTGGCTCCGCGGTCGTGGCAGCCAGGTGTGCCTGGGCGGCGCCCGGTGGTGAGTTTGCCTCCGAGGGGCCGTTGAGCCCCCATCTCCTGTGAGATGGCCGGGTTCCGGCCCTGGTTCCCCCTCCAGTGGACAGTCAGCCGAAAGGCCGACAGCTCCTCTGGTGGCCGAGAATTTGCGTCGCAGACTCTCCGCCTCGGCTCACTCTCGTCGTAAGGCGGCGAGCAGCAGGGGTGAACGGCCTGGTTTTAGTGTTGTGCTGGAGCCGGATGAGAGTTCTCTTGCCTCCGATGGAAACTGAGGATTACATGGAGGGGGCGGTAGCTCTTTTGTTCGAAGCCCCAGTAGAGCCGTATCACTCTCCCCCTCTGGGAGTGGCAGGGAGTGCTGCGTCTCCTTGGGGTCCCTTGTACTCCAGGGTTGGGTTAGAACCTCCGACCCCGAGACAAGATGCCCAGCTATCTGCCGCGTCGGACGTTGGCGCCCGAGGCAGCCTCCCGTACGCAGGCACGTTGGAAGGGGGGGTGCAGGGGGTGCGGCAGCACCCCCCCTCAGTTATTGCAAAGAATAAAAAAAATAATAATTGTATAATTGTATTAAAATAATGTAACTGTATAACTGTAACACTGTATATTATAAGTTTATCCTGCTCAAAGCACCATTTTAATATTGTGTGTATTGAGCCGTACTGTATTGTAGCCATTCTCCAATCTGTTAAATAAAGTTTTCATTCATTCATTACACTACTGTACGTACACAATCATATGTGTAAAACCGACAAGATTGCAGCAGAGTAGATTTTCTAGTGATGACAGACTGTCACAGACTGATTGAATGACAGGTGAAACAACTAATTGTATTCACCTCCCGTCTCCCGCCCTTCCCACGCACCACAAACCACTGAGCTACTGTGATACAGTGCTTGTGCAGTCAGTCGATTTTAGCTAGTAGTCAGACTTTGCTAGCACAGAATGTCTCACTCGCAGAAAATAAAAATATCAGATTTATTTTCGAAACGTCCCGCCGGTCCCAGTGACAGTCCCACTAAATCTGATAAACATCAGAGAGAGACAGAGACGACAGGTTCAGCCTCAGCATCAGGTATTGAAGAGTTAACTGAGTCTGTTCCCCTATACCCCCCCTCCAATAGTACCCAGCTGCAGCTCCGGAGACCAGCGCTTACAAGCCCCGCACATACAAGCCCGCACATAGCAACCCCTCGCTTCCATTGGCTGATTTTGGTCACGTGATTTTGGGTCACGTTGCACTGCGGGATTGATTGATTGATTGATTGAAAACTTTATTAACAGATTGCCGTATGATTTGGGTCACGTTGCACTGCGGGATTGATTGATTGATTGATTGATTGATTCATTGATTCATTGATTGATTGATTGAAAACTTTATTAACAGATTGATTGATTGATTGAAAACTTTATTAACAGATTGCCGAATGGGTACACGTGACCACAGGCCCTGATTGATTGATTGAAAACTGTATTAACAGATTGTAGAATGGGTACACGTGACCTGACCGATTGATTGATTGATTGATTGATTGATTGAAAACTTTATTAACAGATTGCAGAATGGGTACAGTGACCGATTGATTGATTGATTGATTGATTGATTGATTGATTGATTGAAAACTTTATTAACAGATTGCAGAATGCAGTACAGCTCAATACACACAATTGTTAAGGGGATGCAGACCATGCAGTACTGTTACATTTGTGACACAGTAAATATATACAAGGGGGAGGGAACTGTACATTTATGATGAATTGAAAATGGGGGACCCTGATGTAAACAAGACGGAAGTCTTTCTCTGGTCTGCATCCCCTTAACAATTGTGTGTATTGAGCTGTACTGCAGATATATTTCAATTGCCTTACTTATTTACATAAGTATTATAGGCCTACAGCAGTATTGTACAGACAGTCTGTGTGAAGTCTGTGTGGTTCTCCAGCTGCACAAAGGCAGAGCAAGAGGCTCTACAGAGGGTGGTGATGATAAAGCCATGATAAAGACCTTCAATCAGCTGAAGGGGAATCCCTCCAAGCTGCTGTCAGCGCTACACACCTTCGGCCGCTCTGGTATCAGCCATGCATCAAAACGTGCACACGCACTCAGGCGAGTCGCTAACCGTGCTGGGCCAAGTATAGCGGCTCAACCCACCTCTGTTGCCCGTCGTAAAATGAAGCTCGGGGGTCGACGACGGCTCGCTGCGGGGAGGCCGAAGAAAAGTGTGGTGAGCACAGACCATCGCTATAGTTTCCCAACAGGAGTAAAGTCTGGAACGCACCACAGCCTGTCACAAGCAGTAGAGATGTGTCGTAGCAATCCGAAGTGACATTGACCACCAATATAGCATGTACATAAAGACCCAGTGCCTCATCCGTAGCTAATATTGCACTACCACAGGACCTAGCATGTCCTACCATGCTCTGTAAATAACTTATGTACATATACCGATATGCCCTACTCTGTTTACTTGTTTTATTTATTATGTCGTTCTATTGGATTCTATTATATGTTATTACTATTGTATTATGCACATCTTTGCGGGCACGACCACCCGCATTTAATTTTTTTTTTTTTTTTGATATTTTTTGCACAAATCTCTCCAATATTCAAAACATCTCTTTCCACATCACCATATGCAACTTCCAAGATTTGCCTTTTTCTTTTTTGTAAGAACATACAAAACATGTAAAGGACTCATACAAATACATTAACAACTCAAGTTCAAGTTCAAGTTCTTTAATAGTTGTCATACAGAAGTACAGAATACTTTCATACAAAATGCTTCTTACTGTTACGCTCCAGAGACTGTGCTAGACAAGATAGTATCAAATAACATAATAACATAATATAGCATGAATTTAGAAGAAGAAAATGAGGTCACAGTGTTCGGTAAGCGTCCCAGACACATGTAGGTGTGCATGATAGCATGCATGCATGTGTGTCTCCAACATATGTATGTGGGTACGTGTATTGATTGATTGATTGATTGAATTGATTGATTGATTGATTGAAAAGTTTATTAACAGATTGCAGAATGGGTACAACTGACATGGAAAATAAAAAAGACTTACGAAAAAAAGAAAAATACTATACTATACATTGTGCGTATACATCCCTGATATATATACTTTGCATGTAGACCGATCTACCTGCGAGCAGGTATGTGCTGCATCCTCTATCGGGATGCCACCCTTCTCCATATTGCATGTGAGAGAAAGCGTCCCAGACACATGTAGGTGTGCATGATAGCATGCATGCATGTGTGTCTCCAACATATGTATGTGGGTACGTGTATTGATTGATTGATTGAATTGATTGATTGATTGATTGAAAAGTTTATTAACAGATTGCAGAATGGGTACAGTACAGTACATCTCAATACATACAATTGTTAAGGGGATGCAGACCAGAGAAAGACTTTCATCTTGTTTACATCAGGGTCCCCCATTTTCAATTCATCATAACATATATGACATACATGACATACAGATAGACAGTACTGCTACATCTATACATTTATGACATATCAGATTTGCAAATACAGTACTGTTTGTGATACAAAAGTGTCCAGAAAAGGAGTGTATATACATTTGGCGTAGAAACTGTACATTGGAGGAGGTTGGTGGGGTGGGGTTGGGTGGGTTGGGTGAGGGCTGTGTACGTAAGCATGTGTACATGCCTCACATGTGTGTGTGTGTGCATCTTCCAGGTATGCGACTGTACTCCTATCTCTTGTGTGTGTCTCGTATCCATGTGTGCCTCCGCCCCCTATGTGAGTGTATATCTCAGGTGTGCATATATATGTGCGTCTCAGCTACGTATGTGTGTGTCTCCTATGTACATGTATATCCCCCATATGTGTCAGTGAGAGCCTATACCTCAACTATGTGTATATGTAGGTGTGTGTATGCCTATTTCCTATAAGTGAGTATGTGCATGTATGTGTGCCCCTGACATGTATAACTTAGCCTTGTGCATATGAGTGTGTGTAAACCTATTATGTACACATACGAATATGTGTATCCTAGATACTTGTATGCGGCTAAACATGCACATATGAGAGTGTGATAGAGACAGTGACCATTCCATAGATATACCATCCGGACATAAAATCCATGTACATACATATATAACACATTATAAAGTACAAGTACCATCAGATCAGATCCCCTTTTTCATATTCATCCTTGATATCATTGTAACCCCACCTTAATCATTTGTCCCCAGACCGTTCAGTCAGGTGTAGAAAACTGTCCCATAAACGTGTATGCAAATAAACAACTTGTGACAAATAAAACTCTTGACTTGACCACCAGCCTCTCTATCTAAATGTTATATTGTTAACTGTCTAGTTAGGCATTAACTGTGTTAATCTAAATGTTATATTGTTAACTGTCTAGTTAAGGCATTAACTGGGTTAATTAATCTAAATGTTATATTGTTAACTGTCTAGTTAAGGCATTAACTGGGTTAAGTGGGGAGTGCGTCATGGTACAGTTTCAGTAAGTGGGGAGTGTAAACAAGTTGAACGCGTCACGTGAAATAACGTTACGTGAATAAACATATAACGTTACAATGTACAGTTTCTGACAGCTGGCTGTGTTGTGAAATGTGCATAACGTTATGAATAAACCGCGAAGTCACGCGAAATAACGTTATAAACGCGAATCTGGTAGTATATTTATTTGTATCTTCTTGAGATGATAACATTAACATCCGCATTTTACCGCATGGCGAGCTAAACCAATCAGAGAGGGGCTTCGCTCAACCAATCAAAGAGGGGGCTGCAGAAATGGAGCCCAACCAATCAGAGAGGCGTCTGCAGAACTTCAGCCATTGGGTGGGACCCAAATCACGTGACCAAAATCAGCCAATGGAAGCGAGGGGTTGCTATGTGCGGGCTTGTATGTGCGGGGCTTGTAAGCGCTGGTCTCCGGAGCTGCAGCTGGAAGCATCTCCCCCCCTCGGGCACCAGGGGCTTCCACTGAGGGGTGATGCAAATAGGGATGGGGTGTTATGGCAGCTGATGATGGAAAGAGTGCGCACCGAGTCTGATCCCGAGTTGAAGAATTGGCTCCAAAAGAGAGACAACTGGATGTCCAACAACATCCAAAAACGAAATCTTACAGCTGTTTGCCCATGATATTCAGTGACAAATTAGAGGCAAAGCATCCAAAAGCCCATTCTTTGGCTTGAGCACTGACGGAACCACTGATGTCACTGGAAAAGAACAATTCTCGTGTAATATACAGTTTGCCGATGACAACTTGGAAGCTCAGAACTTCTTTTGGGGTTTTTACAATGCCCGGCCCAGACACAACAACCGAGACGCAGTTTTTGTGTATAAAAGACATTCTTTTACGCCTCGACCTGCCCATGGAGAGGCTGATAGGATACTGTTTTGACGGGGCCAGCAACATGTCTGGGGGGTACAGGCTAGACTAAGGCTGGAGGTACACCTAGGGTGTTTTCGTTTCGTTTTTCAGATGAGTTTCGCTTTTCCAGGTGGCAACGTAGTGGCAGCAGAGTTAGACATTCGTTTTGCAATCTGAGCACCTTCGTTTTGCCTCCTGAGCACAGTGATGTAGTACAATGCCAAAGCAGTAGATGGCAGTAGGTGGCGAACATGAAGGCAATCTTCAACCAATCAGAACTTGAATGTGCCAATACACTTCCTGCAAAGAAAATGTCAACAAGCCGCCATCTTTAAATGCCTATTTACCCAATGCAGCTCTTATTTTTCAGCAAAGTGTAATAAAAGTGCAATAAACAAAACGGATACATTCACTGTGTGTTCTGCCTCTCATTTGTTGATGAAACAAAACTAACATCAACACAAGTGACCACCAAGAGCGGATAGTTTAGTCTCAAAAAAGATTGGCGATGTTGTTAGCTACATTGTTAGCTACATGCTAACGTGAATGGAATATGCCAGTATAACAGTATAGCATTGTGGCTAGCAGCTAACGCTAGCCAGCCAGCACCAAACTGATGATATCGGGAGCTATCAGTAGCTAGATAACATTAGAGACAACGCCTCGTGTATTAAACAAAAGTGAATAGATGACTGGGCCATTTTGTTTAATGCTTGTTAAGATTGAAAGAGGAGCTTGAGCTAACAGGGTCTGATAGCTAACGTTAGCTCCCATTAGCCAGCTGCTCATGCAATCGTTAATGCTGGCAGAATGAATGGATGTAAACTTTATTTAACATATTGCATAATGGGTACAATACAATACGGCTCAATACAAACAATTGTTAAGGGAATGCAGACTGTTGTAGCTTGGACTGGGGTCCTTATAACAATAACTTGACAACACATGGTAGCTGCAGCTATTTGGGACAGCTCTGTTGTCACCGGACGTTGGTGAGGGCACGCAGATGCCGGTATCTACTGCGCATGGGCGTTGAGCAACAACGGCTCGCGCAGATTACACGACACGTTGTCGGCGAGTTTTTGGCGTTATTCCAAAACGGAAACACAATTTAGCGTTTTCAGTAGGGCCAAAACGTTTCCTGCCAAAACGGCATTTCTATCTAACAGGGACAGCAAACGTATTCAAAACGTATTCAAAAACGAACACACAAAAACACTAGTCTAACCATGGCCTAAAGGAAATGTGTCCCGACTCTGTTTTTCTCCACTGCGCAAACGAAAAAAATCTCAAAGGCTGCACCCCCTACCGATTTAAAGTTCCAACGTGCCTGCCCGTACGTGAGGGACGCGAGTGACGTGGAGGGAGGTATGGGGGAGTTGCTTGCCTTGTTCCCTGAGCTAATGGCGGCCGCCGCAGCCGCTAATGGCGTGGCGTTGCCGCAGCCACTGCCGGCACCTGTTCCTGATGACATGATAGGTCATCTCTGGCAACGTTGTCCTGTGAGAGAGACAGGCGTTGTCTGCCCATTCTTCCCAGCAATGGAGGCCTACATGGCACAGGGACAGGTCATCTCCCGCATCGTTGGCCTTACCCCCGCCTACGTGCCAGTCATGCGGGTGGTGGGTTTGGTCCAGGGGCTTAAGGACGGGGTGCCTCGGCTTGATAGCCCGATGGCATCCATACTTTGCCCCGAAATGGTGTGGGAGCCGTTAAGAAAGCCGGTTCCCCAGGGGAAATCGGCTAGGCAGTTGGCAACGTGGAGTGACCAGGTGTACATCGCCTCGACTCAGAGCCTGGCTGCGACCTCCAACATCGCGCAGCTGGCACGCTACATGTCGGGGCTGATGGCGGGCGGGTCGGTATTGGATGACCATCAACGATACCTTCACGCCCAGGCAGCTGGAGCCATCCTGCACCTTTCCCAGCTGCAGGCGATAGCCGCCGGGAAGGAGCGCGCCCTGGCCACTCTCATCCAGCGCCACCTTTGGCTGGAGCAGGCGCGGGTGCCGGAACAGAGGAGGATCCCTCTCCGATGCTGGATTATTCGGGTCGGCCATGCTGCAGATGACGGCAGCCTGCAGGGAGATGGAGGAGCGCTCCGTGCTTCAACCACATTTCCCCCGACCCGATGCCACCGGTGATGTCCGGAAGAAGCAATGCCGGCAGAGGACCGCTACCGTTGCCTCCGCCACCACCGCCGCCGCTGCTGCTGGGCCTACAGCGAAGAAGGCCAGGAGTTGAGGGAGTGTCTTGACCTCTGCAGCCAGTTGCCCCACGCCCGGAGGGAACGGTAGGGATCGACGTGACCAGGCTCCCCAGCACCGTCCCTCCGGGCCGGCTCCCCGCGGGGGAAAACAGGCGCCGCTAGTGACTCCCCTGTTTACCCCTGTGTGTCCCCCCCCCCCCCCCCAACAAATGATTTTTGTTATTAAATTAAAAAATTTACAAAACGTGTATTCACTATATATTGGGGATACGATGTATAACCCTCCCCTAGCTGTGGGGTTATGTGTTTGCTTAGGGAGTAGGACAGTTTTCTTTGAAAATTGTTTTCTGGTCGCTATATGTGTGCTTAGCAAGGCCTGTGGCTAGCACTCGGTCGAGTCTTCTCTCATCATGAAAAGACGGTGTTCTTCTTGCAGTAGTAAGAGTGAACTTTACCTTTTTTTATCTGAGGGGGTTGTGTGTATTCTGTTACGTTTGGGAAACATGGCATCGAGTCCACAACTAGGTTAAGTGTTAGCCTACAGAAGTAATCACATATGTAGCTTGTACCGAGGTCTTTGGACCCTCTCTTTAACGTCTGTTGTTTTTTTCTTTACTTGGTAAAGTATAAAAATGCGGGTGGCGAGTTTGCACATGAGCCTAAAGCCTTGTATAAAAACCAGTTTTTTACACAAACGAGTTTATCGTCTGTGGCTGGCGTGCAACTGTTAAGCTTATCCTAGAGGATATACGCTTTTTCATGTAGCATGCTAGACTGGTATCATGCGCTGCTTGTTGTTATCATATCCGAGGTGTGGGGTCATAGGAAGTGAACTGATAAACCCCTCCCCCCTTTTACTGATTGGCCAGGGGGTTGGACCTCCTGTTCTTCGGTCTTCCTGTGGGGTCAGCGCGTCACGGGGGGGGGGGGGGGGGGGGATTTCCCTGGGCCCACGCCATATTTGGACAGGTGGGTCACGGGATTTCCCCGGCCATAGAATACATCACTGGGCGCGTTTCTATTGGTCATGAGACTTCCGTGAGTTATTTCAGGCTCCATATTGTGGACCACTGTCATTGTCAAGATTGGGTGATGTGGTGCGTTGGAAACTGTTAGTTTTCTGCTCTGCTCTCTATTTGAATATGTGTTGAGCTTTTGGTCACGTGGCTCAATGTTTACATATATCTTTTCAATTGTTACTCACGTGGAAGGTCTCTCTGGGGGTTCCCTGTCTTCCCTCTTATATACAGAGCGGTGTTGACAGGGTTTTTTCCCTCGGACGCGTCATATGGGACCCGTATCTGTGTCTTTTTGGCCGGCTTCCTGCCGCTCGTCCCAGACGGCATGGAGGGAACGTTGTCTGGTTTCTTATTAGAATTACCATTGATGTGTTTTTTGGGTCTCGACGTGTACATAGCGCTGGCCCTGGGTGCTTTCGGTGTGGAACCACGTCATGGGCTGGCGCGCCTTGGTTGCTCATTCATAAAAACAGCGTTTTTTATACAAGCGACTGGGAAGGAGATTTTATCTCTTCCGAGCGCCAGTGTACTAGGTTGGTCTCGACGACTCACGTTCATCTCCGGATGGAGATGACGGAGTAGATCAAAGCATTGGCGGAGGGGTCTCACGCCCATGGGGTGGGCCACCGGGTATGGTGCATTCACGTTCTGACCGTCTTGGTGGTGCTCTCTGTGATGTTTTGGATCGACACGCATACCTACCCCCCTTAGGACTGGGGATAGCGGCGTGACTAGGACACGGGACTGGTTCTGGTCGCGTCGGACCAGGTCAGTTAACCCGTTGTCCGCCGGGGCGCAGATCTGCTGTTCTGGTACCCTGAAGGACTTTGTGCTTTTCCGGGGGGAAAATGCCGGATCGGCCCGGGCGTCGCAGGGATTGATGTTATAGATGTGTGTGTCATAGGTATGTCACTACGAGTTGTCCTTCACAGTGTGTGCTTGGTCCATATTGTGTTGTACCTTGCGCTGTGCTAAGGGGACTGGTCCTTCTCCATTCGTTTTCGCCCCTCCCTTCCCCTGCTGGGCAGGGCTGGGAGGGGGCTGTCGAGGAGGTTTTCTATTGAACCCCTCTGGCATCCCTGTGTAGGTCCCAGTCTGCCGGGACCAGGTCCGAACTCGTTCTTGTCGACCTGTTGGCCTGGGTTAACCCCTTTGAAAACTGAAACACTTGTACTGCCTGTATAGCCGGTGTATACGCGCAGTTATGTTTCTGAGTTTTTTCTTGGTGGGTTAAGGGAACAACCGCCTCCTGTTAAACTAAACATAGGGGGGTGGTTGATTCCCCGGTGTGTTGGTAGCAGAGTCGACTCTCGGGTTGAGGCCGGGCTTGACCCCGTCTGCCCGTGAGTGTGCCCCTGCACCTTTCATGTAACGTCTGCCAATCGTGTCAGCCTTCTCTTGGAGCTCGACCTCTCTGAGGGGTCGGGTTTGTGGAGGTTGCGACATGGTGCACAGCATACCGAACGCCCCTTCCGTCGGGGTGCTGTTTAACAGTAGACCCCTTAGGCGCCTGTCTAGTCCGCAGTGCTCCGGGCACAGGTCGAGTTATGCTCTTGGGGCCTGTTGCCTGGATTGAGGGATCAACCTCTTTGGGGGTTGTCTCCCCGGTGCGCCGACTGGCCCCACAGTATTGTGGGGGTGTAGCCTCTGTGGAGTGCTTCAGGGCGGCGTGCCGTAGGGGGGAAGGGCCTGCTCTTGGATTGGGCCCTGTCCGATACGCTGGCGATGTGGGGGGGTGACCGTCTGGTGGGGTCTCGATGCTCGATGGCTTTTTTCGGGGCGTCCTGGCCCTCAGGCTGTTCCTGGGGCTGGGTCCTCCTCCGCGCTCCGCTGCTACGGCCTTGCCACGGGTTGGTTTCTTGACCTTTGACCCCGTGATGTTGGGGGCTGTGACGGGGGTGTTTTGCTTCCCGGCCGTTCCCTGGTGGCATGTGGGATGCGCGCCTGAGTGGTCGCGGGTCCTTCTGTGTGAAGGTAAGTCCCACGATCTGCTCACCCTGTGCGTTTGAGGTGCTAAACCCTCTTCGCACAGTCAGATCCGATTGCCTCCCGTCCCCCTCTAGGAGGGTCCGGGGGCTCTGGTCCTCCCCGGTTCTGATGGTTGTGGGGGGCTTCAGCGGGTACATCTGTCGAGCTTCCGCTCTGCTCAGCTCCTGTGTTCCAAGAGAGCAGAGCGTAAGCTATACGATAATATAACATACGGTTATTCTATAACTGTTGTGAAGGGCCAGATTAAACCGAATATATATATTTATTTATATATATATATATTTAATTGTATTTGTATATTCTCTAATATTCCCTGATATCCCTTGTATATTCCTTGTACAATATGCATTGAATATCCATTCTAGCCTACTGAACATCCCATAATAGTCTCCATTCTACTATTGGTCGAGACCTTGGTGCCAGGCTGCCATACCCCTCAGACCCAGTTCAAACGTACCGCTCCACATGTACGAACAAGTCCTAGTTCCGCGTAGGAATCTGGCTACCGCACCACTAATGGGACTATTTGTTCATAGTGCGTATATATACTGCGCTACTAAAGTAGGACTTTCTTTTCAGTCCAGTTTCTTACCCTCCAATAGAGTCACAGACGTAAAGCCTCCCCGCGACGCCACGTGTGGGAGTAAGGCCAAGTTCGCCTACCATCGGTATTGAGACATCGTGTATATTAATATTTGAATAGTCATATTTGGCACTATATCGTCGAGTTGGACGTAGTCTATTAAGCTAATAATAGTCTGTTAATATATAGTGCTTCGTGCGGTGAGAATACTACCGTAGTCAGTACCCCATCGTTTCGGGCAGAGAACTGGCTGCTTACCCAGGGTGGTTGACCCTACGTGAAGCTGCACCCGAGGAGCCCCAGAGCCGACGAGCGAGTGGACCTGTATACCGGATTATTCTACCGACGACAGCCCGCCTTCCCAGGCACGGATTATGCTTTGTATACTTTGATTATTCCATGGATAAAGACCCCCGACACTGCCGTGTGTTGGAACCCCCCCCCCTGGAGAGGACGCAAGGTGAGGAGACGCTCTGCAAGACGAGGTCGCTTCACGTCTCTCCCCCGTGGACCGGAGAGAGCCGGCCCACAAAGAGTCCACCTGCTTTCATCTGTGGTCCAAGGATCGCCGGCGCATTGAACGGCACTACAGTGGGTTCACCTGGGATACCCTTGGCCGGACGAGGCAGCCGGATTCTACCCCCCCCCCCCCTCCTACTCCTGTCGGCTTACAAGCGACCGGATTAACCCCCCCTTAGTGTATCCAGTCTTATAATCATTAAAGTATCATTGCTGTTATTCCTTAACTATTCCAGGTCGTATATTTACCACCTGCGCCATCAGAGATTGGACATTCTCTATTGATATACCGACGAATACTCTTTGCCATAAAAGTGCATACTATTTCAATTCATAAATGTAATTAAGTGATTACGTGCTTGCTCTACACACCATTGCTGTGTAGTAATAAACGCATACTTCGACTTCGTACATTTGTGTTGGATCCGTTTCATCTACGTGAGAGTGTTTATGATAATATATTTATGCCGTGTACTGGGTGGCCGAATATTAAGTACAAAGGTAGTGGTAGTAAGTATCATATCTAGTAATACAGTCAGGGAATTGTACCCCTCAGTTACAATTGGTCCTTCGAACCGGATGGTAATTAGTGTAATATTAATATAGTGTTATTAATATTGAAATGGCCTATGATGAACACTCCACGAAACGATCCTCCTAACCAACGCCCGCAGCGCGAACGACGGCTCCCTCAGTACTTAGAGGCTTACGCTGTCAGTCAACAACCTAGTCTTCTACTAACAGTAAACGCGGTAAAACTAGAAAGTAAAAGTATGTCTAACCCCAACGCCCAGACTACCCCGACCATAGAGGCCCCTACGGGCTCTAATGTAACTGACCAAGTTCACGGTGGGGACCAGTGGGAACCAGACATGACTTCACACCCCGCCAGTACTGAAGAAGTAGTCCCCGATGAGTCCCGGGAGGAATACAACGCTACCGAGAGAGAACTCGGCATGGAAGAAGACGGGGAGAGCACCGTGGAGATAGAGCTCCAAGGCTCCGCAAGGAGTACCCCGAGGGAAGGCTCCCCTATACAACCGCCTTCTCCCAGCGAGGCAGAGAGGACCCTACAGCAGGCCTTCCTCATCAGCCTGAACGCCGCTGCTGAACGCGACCGACTGCAGATCCAGCAGCGAAGCGAACACGAGCAGATACGTCTAGAAATAAGACGCATTCAGATGGAAGAGAATGTGGCCCGAGAACGAGCCGGTGCTCAACGGGACGCAGCGCGCGACAGACAGCAGTCGCAACTAATAGAACAGCTGATCAGACGGACAACACCCTCTCCCTCCGCCAGAGGCTCCAGGAACTCGTCTAGACACACCTCCAGGGCGGCATCCCCTAGCCGAGTAAACAACCCTGAACTTGACCAACAGACAAGGTCTATACCCCCCACAGACCACCTCCCCCCACCGGTCCAAGCGAGACCTAGCAACCGGGAAGGAGCAGCATATCCTGTGGAGAGGCTAAACCAGAGACTACAAGCACTGGATGACCTAACTGAAGACGAAGAGGAAGAGGAGGAGAACCACGCCCGAAGACAGCACAGTACTCTACCGGACCAGGAGGTCCGGTACAGCCCAGGCTATACTCCCGCGGAGCTGCGCTACAGACCCCCGACTCTATACACGGGTGAGCACGACGCACGACCCGCACCGAGGAACAGCACCTGGACAAGCGGGCCATGGTACACTGCCGGTACCAGCCCATACCAAGGAGCGGGAGGAGACTCGCCTAGGAGGCCTCTCCCCCAACGCTCGCCGATGTATCCACAGTCAGCGTCATACATTGGCACGCCTATGGTACCCGACTTCACCCAAGAGAACCGGGCCCAGTATACAGAACTCCGCATGTGTCTGGAGACCATGTTGGTGGATGTATTGGATGAACGCCACAAATACGCCATCCTACTGAAGCACTTAAAGGTGCCCCGCGCACATAATATAGCGCTCGCCTACGCGACTTCCACCACCCCATACACAGCAGCGCTGGTAGCACTGGACCAGAGGTATGGGCGCATATGGGATTACGTGATCCAGGAGATCCGACACATCGACCGCTTACCCCCAGCAATAGACAATCGAGCACTGGACGACATTTCCATCAGAGTGCAGTCCCTGGTAGGGATGTTGGGAGCGCAAAGAGAGAAGGGGAGGCATGAACTTTACGCCAACTCAAATGTGGAAAGGATTCTGGAGAAGCTGCCGCCCGCTCGTCAGGAGCGCTTTAGGCGGCAGAGGGACCACAGAGACCCGAATGGCCCCGAACCGAACCTCCTCGATCTAGCAGACTTCCTGGCGAGAGAAGTCAGCAGCCTACGGCTAGATACATTCGGACGGAGCACCCCTGGCTCCAGAGAAGGAACCAGACGACTAAATGATGGAAGAAGATCGGTGACTGTGATGCACCAATCGGAGTCAGTACCGAGCAGCAGGAGCCACAGTACCCCCTCCAGAACGGAGAAGTGGAAGATCGTGTGCCCCTACTGTGAGAAAGAACACTGGCTAGCGCAATGTGACTCCTTCCCCAAGCTGAACGCGGAGGAAGCAGGTCAATGGATAAAGTCCAACAAGCGCTGTTTTCGCTGTGCGCGCTCACACATGGCAGCCGAATGCCGCTTAAAGAAAAGGTGCACCAAGTGCGATGGAGCCCATCTGGACATACTTCACGACAGTAACAGACGGCGCCCTTCACCTGCACCATCCAGCCGCAAAGCGAGCGTCATGTACATCGATCCCGCCAGCAGCAGTGGAGCCCGAGTACTCCTAAAAGTAGTGCGTGTGACACTAAGCTACCAGAATAAAGTCCTGGACACTTACGCCGTCCTCGATGACGGGTCAGAGAAGACCCTGCTGCTCGCCTCCGCTGCGGCCCAGCTAGGGCTGCGGGGAAGCGAAACCCAAATGACAATTCGGACAATAAGACGAGATTTGAAGACGATAAAGGGCGAGAATGTCTCATTCTCTATCGCAGCAAGCGGCCAGCCTGAGCGACGGTACCAGATTGCAGACGCTTTCACCAGCCAAGAAATAGGACTGTCGCGGTACACATACCCCGTCGCCAAGCTGATGGAGAAATATGCACATCTGCGCAAGTTACCGATCCCGCTCATAGACAATGCTATGCCGACCCTGTTGATAGGCTCCGACCATGCAGACCTCATTGTCCCGATAGACCGGGTTCATACCGGACCCCGAGGCTGTCCTGCAGCAGTCGAGACCCGTTTGGGATGGACTCTCCAAGGCCCGCTCGCCAAATCTCTCAACCGAAGTACAGCCACTAGATGTCTCCACTCCCGAGTCACAGAGGGAGAAACCGCACTCCTGCAACACGTAGAGCGGCTATGGACCTTGGAACAAATGCCCTTTAAGAACGGAAAGAAAGACATTCGCTCTAAAGATGACATTTACGCCATTCACCTCCTCGAGACAGGGACCAAGAGAGTCCCGGTCAACGGCGTGTTGAGATACGCCACGCCACTCCTGCGGCGAGAAGGAATGCCTACTTTCCACGCCAAGACAGACGCCACAGAACGGTACCTGCTGAACACGGAGCGGCGCTTAGCCAAGAACCCCGCCCAAGAGAGTGTATACCGCGCTGAGATTGAGAAGCTCATCACAGCGGGACACGTCACAAAGATGGACATTAAAGAGGCTGACCAGACCACTGAATCGTGGTACGTGCCCCACCACAAGGTCCATCACAACGGTAAAGACCGCATAGTATTTAACTGCAGCTACCAGATCGGATCCCAAAATCTGAATAAAGAGTTACTGCCCGGTCCCACACTCGGCCCCTCCCTACTCGGCGTTCTACTCCGCTTCCGCCAGGAAAAGGTGGCCATCAGCGGGGACATTAAAGGAATGTTCCTGCAGGTGAGATTAGTAGAGGCGGACAAGCCCCTGTTACGGTTCCTATGGAGAGAGAAGCCAGGAGATGAGCACCCAGCCATCTACCAATGGGAAGTCCTCCCCTTCGGAACGACGTGCAGCCCCTGCTGTGCTACATTTGCACTACAGAAACATGTAGCAGAGGACCCAGCAGCGGACGAAGAGGTCCGACACAGCGTAAAGAACAGCTTCTACGTAGACAACTGTCTACAAAGCCTTTCAACCCAGGAAGAAGCCGAGGCTCTCCTGATTAAACTCCGCGCCTCATTGATCAAAGGCGGCTTTGATCTCAGGCAGTGGGCCAGCAGCGATCCGCAAGTACTGCGCAGCCTCTCCTCCGAGGACAAGGCAGCCAGCAGCGAGACCTGGATGGCTACAATCCCGGGAGAAGCCCAGGAGATGACCCTGGGATTGGTGTGGCGATTCAAAACAGATTCGCTTCACTACAGACACAAGCCCCTGACTACGGAGCAGGGAAGGCCGGCGGCGGCGCCGACCACCAGACGGAGTGTGTACACAACACTCGCCCGACAATATGACCCGCTAGGATGTATTCTACCGTACACCACCAGGGCAAAAATGATTGTACAAGCATTGTGGGACAAGGACCAGGGCTGGGACGACCCCATTCCCGCACACCTTGCATCCACCTGGAGAGAGTGGGAGATGGAGCTCCACTCACTCCCAGGCGTTAATATGCGCCGAAGCTACTTCCCACCCACGGTGAGGCCAGAGACATGTAAAATGGACTTACACGTCTTCAGTGACGCCCCAGAGGTCGCATACGGATCAGTAGCCTACTTGCGGGCCCAAGACCAGGGGGGAGAGATCTACACAGCATTTGTCCTCGCCCGCTCGAGAATAGCCCCACGCAAGCAACAATCTATCCCACGTCTAGAGCTCTGCGCAGCCCTAGCCGGAGCGCACCTAGCCACGCTCATCCAACGTGAGCTCACCATACCGGTGTCTAGAACAATCCTGTGGTCAGATTCCACGACGGTACTCGCCTGGATCAAATCGGACTCATGCAAGTACAAAGTCTTCGTGGGAGTCAGAGTCACCGAGATTCAAGACTTAACCGAAGAGTTAACCGGAGAAACAGAGTGGCGCTACGTTGATACAAAACAGAACCCAGCTGACGTCATCACCCGGGGGATGCCCCTGGATGACCTCACCCGTCGCAATGTCTACAGTGACGGCCCCGCATTCCTAAGACTCCCGGAAGGACAGTGGCCCATGCCTATCCCGAGGGAAGCAAGTCCAGAGGAGGTGGAAAATAAGAAGTCTGTGTTCTGTGGATTGAGCACCGTAGCCTCCACCGACCCTAACATAGACGATTGCACGTCCATAGAGAGTGCACAACAAAGAACATTCCTGCGGTACCACCCGGAGTGCAAGTCCCCCGCTGATATGTCAGCAGCTAACTACGAGGAAGCAGAATTGCTTCTACTGCAGCGAGCCCAGAGAGACTCGTTCCCCGATTAATTGGCCTGTCTACAGGGAGGAAAGCCCGTCCCATCCGACAGCAGATTAATTCACCTGGCCCCCGAGAGCGACGCTCATACCCTCATCAGAGTGGGTGGTCGCCTACGCAGAGCCCCCAATCTACCGGATGACATTAAATACCCGATCGTATTGAACAGCCGACACAAGGTCACAGAGCTGATTATAAAGAAATACGATGAGGATGTACATCACGCAGGAGCAGAAAGAGTCTTCGCGGAAATCAGACGTCGTTACTGGATCCTACAAGGAAGAGAGGCGGTACGACGCTTCCAGCGAACATGTCTAGACTGCCGCAAGTGGCGCGCGCAGCCCAGCATACCAAGGATGGCTGACCTTCCTCCATGTCGCCTCCGAATCGGTGACAAGCCATTCCACTCAACGGGTATGGACTGCTTTGGCCCGAAGAGGAACCGAGAAGCGGTGGGGTATTGTATTCAAATGCATGACCACCAGAGCGATACACATCGAGCTTCTCCCGACCATGAGCACAGACTCATTCCTTATGGCCTTCCGAAGATTCACATCACGGAAAGGAAGACCGTCTACCCTATTGTCCGATCATGGGACAAACTTCAAAGGCGGCGAAAGAGAGCTGAGAGAGCTTCCAAGCTATGGGCCCAGAACTTAAGACCCACCTCGCTCCAGCACAGGTTGATTTCCAATTCAACCCCCCAAACGCACCCCACTTCGGTGGCACTCGGGAACGAGAAGTGCGCTCCATAAAGACAGCCCTGTACGCAGTACTTGGGGCCCAGACTGTGGCGGAAGAAGTCCTAAGGACAGTCCTCACGGAGATTGAGGGAGTACTTAACTCGAAGCCCCTCGGATATGTCTCCAGTGATGCGGCGGATATCGACCCAGTTACCCCCAACACACTCCTGATGGGGCGGCTAGATCCTGCATTACCCCAGACAATGTACCGGCCTGAAGAAGCGAACGGCCGACGAATGTGGAGGTACAGCCAAGTATTAGCCGACAAGTTTTGGAACAGTTTCCTACTGCACTACCTACCGTCTCTACAGACCCGCCAGAAGTGGGTAAAGGAGAGAGACAATTTGACAGAAGGAACAGTCGTCATGATTATTGATCAATCACTGCCCAGAGCTATGTGGCCGGCCGGCCGCGTAAGCAAAGTGATCACCGGTGCCGACGGCAAGGTCCGAGCAGCTGAAGTGCTCGTCCAGGGTCGCACTTACACCCGTCCCGTGGCGAGGCTCATAGAACTGCCTCGACTCCCAGACACAATCGATGATGACCATGACCCTACAACCCTATGACTTTGTGAAGTTGACTGACCCCTACAGCAAACCCTTATGTGTAAATAGACAACGCGATTAATCTGTCTCTGTTTAACTGATTAGGTCTGGGACCTATTCAGGGGGTGGCTGTTGTGAAGGGCCAGATTAAACCGAATATATATATTTATTTATATATATATATATTTAATTGTATTTGTATATTCTCTAATATTCCCTGATATCCCTTGTATATTCCTTGTACAATATGCATTGAATATCCATTCTAGCCTACTGAACATCCCATAATAGTCTCCATTCTACTATTGGTCGAGACCATGGTGCCAGGCTGCCATACCCCTCAGACCCAGTTCAAACGTACCGCTCCACATGTACGAACAAGTCCTAGTTCCGCGTAGGAATCTGGCTACCGCACCACTAATGGGACTATTTGTTCATAGTGCGTATATATACTGCGCTACTAAACTAGGACTTTCTTTTCAGTCCAGTTTCTTACCCTCCAATAGAGTCACAGACGTAAAGCCTCCCCGCGACGCCACGTGTGGGAGTAAGGCCAAGTTCGCCTACCATCGGTATTGAGACATCGTGTATATTAATATTTGAATAGTCATATTTGGCACTATATCGTCGAGTTTGACGTAGTCTATTAAGCTAATAATAGTCTGTTAATATATAGTGCTTCGTGCGGTGAGAATACTACCGTAGTCAGTACCCCATCGTTTCGGGCAGAGAACTGGCTGCTTACCCAGGGTGGTTGACCCTACGTGAAGCTGCACCCGAGGAGCCCCAGAGCCGACGAGCGAGTGGACCTGTATACCGGATTATTCTACCGACGACAGCCCGCCTTCCCAGGCACGGATTATGCTTTGTATACTTTGATTATTCCATGGATAAAGACCCCCGACACTGCCGTGTGTTGGAACCCCCCCCCCTGGAGAGGACGCAAGGTGAGGAGACGCTCTGCAAGACGAGGTCGCTTCACGTCTCTCCCCCGTGGACCGGAGAGAGCCGGCCCACAAAGAGTCCACCTGCTTTCATCTGTGGTCCAAGGATCGCCGGCGCATTGAACGGCACTACAGTGGGTTCACCTGGAATACCCTTGGCCGGACGAGGCAGCCGGATTCTACCCCCCCCCCCCCTCCTACTCCTGTCGGCTTACAAGCGAACGGATTAACCCCCCCTTAGTGTATCCAGTCTTATAATCATTAAAGTATCATTGCTGTTATTCCTTAACTATTCCAGGTCGTATATTTACCACCTGCGCCATCAGAGATTGGACATTCTCTATTGATATACCGACGAATACTCTTTGCCATAAAAGTGCATACTATTTCAATTCATAAATGTAATTAAGTGATTACGTGCTTGCTCTACACACCATTGCTGTGTAGTAATAAACGCATACTTCGACTTCGTACATTTGTGTTGGATCCGTTTCATCTACGTGAGAGTGTTTATGATAATATATTTATGCCGTGTACTGGGTGGCCGAATATTAAGTACAAAGGTAGTGGTAGTAAGTATCATATCTAGTAATACAGTCAGGGAATTGTACCCCTCAGTTACAATAACCATAGTTATATGAGTATAGCGAGCGCTCTCCTCTGACTCACTGAGGACCCCGTGGTCTTCGCCTGTCGGTTGTGAAAGACTTGGGAAGAAGCTGTTGGTATGGCCACGACCCCGCTTATGTAGAGGAGTGGATGTGGGTGTGGCCAGGCGGATGGGTGTGTGCATGTGGAGAAAAATTATTCATTATTAGATTGGATAAAGGGATAGTTCCAAGAGAGCAGAGCGCTCGCTATACTCATAACTATGGTTATAGAATAACCGTATGTTATTGCTTTTATTAGCGATATCCATACATTTTTCATCAATCCAGCCTCACGTTATCATTGGGACTGTCTATGAGCTTGAACAGGGCAAATACCGCCCCCTATTGTCTCCCGGATGGTAATGCACCCATTGGATTGGACTCAATGGAAATGCATGGGGGGAAAAAAACCCGGAATCCACATTTTACTTCTCAGGCATGTAAAGTGCTCCGCACACGGCGGGCGATTTTTGCCAGGCGACCGACTTTTTTTGCGAGCCGACCGACAGAATTGTATCGCCTCCATTGTTATGAATGAGAGAACCCACACAGCAGGAGATTTTGAAGCGACGGTTGCGCAGCTATTTCTGTCGCCTGGCTAAAAATCGCCTCGATCCTATTTTTTGAGGCGATGGCAGGCGACACAGCAAGGACAATGAGAAAATAACATGACTTCTACAGTAGAAGTAGTACAGAAGTTCTACTGGTGTATCATTTGTACACCATTCATTTATCAATACATTCATTGATCAATGACCTACGTATTATTACCATGCTACTTATGTTCATTATTATTAACAGGAACAATTTAAATAAATAACGTTAGTTGGAGAAGCTATAGTGGCCGCTTGTCATTAACTAATAAATGAACAATGCGCCACGATGCACCTACTAGTGTTTTTATACTCGGGTAACAAAATAAGTTGTGGATGTTGACAGAGTTTAATGTCCAGGCTGCAGCTGATGTAGTTTATAAGGTTTATTGTCCAAAGAAAATGATGGTTGAAAACAGAACAGTTAGCGTCTTCAGTGAAAAAACATTCTCTCTCAGCTGCATAACAATACTTGTCCAATCGGTGGTAATGAACGTATTGTAGCGATCAGTCATGCAGTAATGTCAGGAAGAATGAGGAGAGGTTGTAGTCGTATAGGTGGTTTAATTCCAGCTCAATATGGGTTTAGTTCCCTCATAATGCACAACACAGCTACCTGCTAATACGCTAACCTAACATCCGGTCCGTCCTCTGATATCTCCCTCCAGGGGGAAACAAGTAACCACACCCCCAGCTAGACAGAGCGACGGTCGGCTCTGGTGTGGGGGGCCAGGCGATTGTCGTTGAGCGACAGACGATCGCATCACCAGGCGATGTCGGTCGCTCGCCGTGTGCGGACCACTTAACCCGAGACGATTGCATTCTTTGTGGACCCTCAGAGCAGCGTGGAATATGTGTTTCGAGGTTGGATCATTGGATCAATAAACGCGATCGATATTTGGAATGGCGATCAGGAATTGGAATAATCTTTTTGCAGAACATCTGATGTGAGGTAAGGAATCTATTTGACCAGTCTTGGGGTAATCAAATGTTTTATTCACATATTCCACAACGTGTCCCCTATGTGTGTATATGACGTTAGTGCTGACCAGGTCATAGATAATAGATTTTTCAGCCCGCTTCTCTAGCGTGCATAAGTACACATATACTTTCAATAATCTAGCGTTTATTTGAAAACGATTCATAAATCAGCCGGAAAATTACAACGTGTTGTGTGTATTCCAGTTAATGGCTATTTCCGCAGAATCTTATTTTTTTTTAATCATTTCCAAAAACTTCAGTTTTTCAAAACGGTATAAAACGGAAATGTACCGATGAAAAAACAATCCGTTTCGTACATGTTGACTGCAAGCACGTCATTGATAAGCGACGGGCGTATTAGACACATAGCCATAATATAGAATATAGAAATAGCTCTGCGAAAATCATGAAATATCGGAAAATCTGTCCAAAAAGGCTGGCATTCAAGCGATAAATCGTGCGCCCCCTGCTGGCACTCAATGTGTTAAGCACTCTCCCTGGGTAGTGTGGTTGTGAAAGGGTTAACCTTCTGTATTGTCACCGTGAAAGGGTTAACCATGTGGTAGTGAAAGGGTTAAATATGGTACGCAGGGGTTCCAGGCACAGAAATGTAGTGCCTTTAGTTCCAGGCACAGAAATTAATACCATTTGTTGCACATATTTTTTACCATTCGAGTATTGATAAACATGGTTTACTTCACATTTACATTTAGTCATTTAGCTGATGCTTTTATCCAACGTTCTGTACAACAAGTCATCAGGAAGGGCACAACTCTATCAGCTGAGTAACAATGTTCATCAAAGTGATGAGTGCTACAGTGTAGGTTAGTTTATTAGGACAAGTGCATGACAGTAAGGTTAGTTAGGGTTAGATAAAAAAAAACTTCACTGTGTATTAAAGGTGGAATCAGTAGTATTTTCTTACTTCACCGTGTATTAAAGGTGGAATCAGTAGTATTTCTTCACCATGGTAAAAAGAAAGACCATGTAGACTCACCCATTAAATCTTTGTCCCTTTGCCAGCATAAAATGACTAGTACCTACACATTTCTAAAGTTGTCTAGTTTCTGTCCTTTTGCCAATAATTTAGCATAAAATAGCTGGTACCTACAAATCCCTAAAATGGTCTAGTTTCCAATGAAACCTCTATCTTTGTCCAACAATAACAAGGAAGTAGCAATATGGCTGACATCGCTGTCTTTTGAAGGTCATAGCAGGCTACATTTTAAAGCTAGAACAAAGAGAGTAGTATCTAACTATAAAGGAAGGAATGTGTCTTTTTGCGTGTGTCTGTCTTTCACATATATTGAGAACCATTCATCTGATCAACTTCATGCTCAGTGGGTCTATTACTGAGGACCCAAGGGAGTGCAGAGTCAAATAGGATGAGCAATCAATCGGATGAGCGGTTCTTTAGAACGCCGCAAGCAGCCTTACCGCGAGTAAGGCAACATGGCAACATGTTCCAAATGGCCATGTGCACCGAACGGGCATGCCCCCCGACAATGCTGCAAGCCAAGCAATTGAGAGCCAAGCAATTGCCCCTTTCCGAACTGGCACATTGTCTGAATGGGCACTGCACCAGTCATTGCAAATAGACATCTTGTGGAATCAGTATGTACCAGGCACCTTTTTTACCATGGTGCAGTTTGTTTGATGTTGGATATATATTGGCTTATTCCACCTTATTTGTATGCTGTTGAGAGTACACAGTCTTCATTCCAAACAATTGAAAATCTTCCACATAGCACTTTAGAGGGTAGAACTGAACAAACCAGGTTGAGGGCCTAAGCCTGTATTACTTCCGTATATGTGAATTCCATTTGTATTACCCAAATGCATTTTCCATTAGCCTATCCATTTCTTACCCCTTTGTGCCTTTGCATTAACTCCTGGCTCCAAAAGTAATGTATGGTAAATTATTCCAAAAAAGTAGATGGACGTGATGTTTCTGTCAAATACAATTTCCTTTACCTTCCAGTGTGTCTGCTCCTGTACCTTTTATGTTGAAATGCACAAAGATAATCACAAGCTGTACAATCAGACTGGAAAATGGAATTTCAATACACACAGTTGGGCTCTATTCATCTGCATTCAAACACATATCCCTGAGTGGAATATTTTACCATTTAATGACAGGTTTGAATCCTCCGATTGGGGAGAACAGCTCCACTGAAATTCACTGAAGCTGGGTGAGACTAGCGAAAAACTGTTTTCTATATGGAAATTAAACTTCAAAACCACAATTTCTTTTGTGGTGTGCAATTTAAGCAGGAAGAAGCACAATATAACCTGCTTATTAATTAAAAGTAGGCTATACAGATATGGTGTGGACAATCATGTATACAGATATCAGGTCTGAAAAGCAATGAAGTGACAAATTATTTGAATAAAGATGAAAGAATTGTATCAATAGCATAATGTCTGTCGTTGTTGTGTGTGTGTTGTGTGAAGTCTGTTGTTGTGTTGCTTTACAGCACTATAATGTATATAGAGCTGGCAGAGGGGGTGGGGTTGCAATGTATGTAAAATCCTGTTTGTCTGTTTCAGTATTGAATACCATCACAGTTCCAAAGTGTTTCGAATTACTTGTGCTGAAGGTTGATTTGGGGCCTTGTAACTCTTTAGTTTTGATTGGTGTCTATAGGCCTCCCAAAGCTGAGGCTAGTGCTACTGATAAAATGATGGATATACTGTCATTATATTCTAATTCAGAGATGCTAGTGCTGGGTGATTTTAACTTGGACTGGCAAAATGCTGCTTCTAGTTACCTGAAGGAGGTGAGTGGTAACCTCTGCCTTACTCAGTTGATTACTGAGAGCACTAGACCAAACCCTAAAGATCATGCTAAATCCACTCTCATTGACTTGATATTTTCTAACAGATGTGACAGGATCTCTGCTAGTGGTGTTTTTGATTTAGGAATTAGTGATCATTGTCCTACGGTCTGTGTTAGATCCACAAAGCTGCTGAAATCAAGACCGCGTATTGTTCAAAGGAGAAATCTTAAAATCTTTAACCCCCAAACCTTTTTGGAGGACATTGCTACTAATAATAGTCTATGTTTAGCAGGGTCTGATAATGTGCAAACTGCACTGGATTCTTTTATAAAGACATTTAATTGCTTTGTAGATAAACATGCTCCTTATAAAAGGACTAGGATTAAGGATAGGGTGGCACCGTGGTTCTCAAGTGAGCTGTCAGCATTATTTTCTGAGCGGAACTCTGCGTGGTCACGTGCTAGATGCACTGGGGATACGCAAGACTGGCTTTCCTTCAGACAACTTAGAAATAGAACTACTGCAGCTGTGAGGAAGGCTAAATCTGATTACTTTTTAGACTTAGTCTCGAATTCCTACTCTAACCCAGCTAAATTCTGGGGTGCAGTAAACCTGTCAAAAAATAACCCTGCTACATTGCCATTGTGTATTAATGTGGCTGATTGTAAAATCTCGGATCCTCAGGAAATTTGTCTTGCTTTCAATAAACACTTCATTGAGGCTGGGTCCTTATTTGACAGGTTGTCTACTGGGCTGGCTCCACTGGATGTTGACTCTGACCCTAGCCCAATCTTCGATCATGCCTCGTGTGTACCTACATTTTCCTTCCAGCCATTTTCATCTAGTGAAACTCTCAATATCTTGCAATCCATAGACCCCAAGTGTTCTACTGGTGTGGACAATTTAGACTATTTTTTTATAAAACTGGCAGCCCCTGTCATTTGTGAGCCATTGTCACACATCTTTAACCTTTCTATTGCATCTGGCATAGTCCCGCAAGTGTGGAAATCTGCCAAGGTGCTCCCCTTGCATAAAGGGGGGGATAGGGATAAGATGGATAACTATCGTCCTATCTCCAAACTATCATGCCTAGCCAAAGCACTGGAGACCTTGGTAAACAACCAATTAAAAACCTTTTTCTCAAGTTGCTCAGTGCTAAGTACTCACCAATCAGGTTTCAGAGCAAATCATAGTACTATTACAGCTGTTACTTTGGTCACTAATGACATTATTTCAGCCCTGGACAATGGGAAGCATTGTGCAGTTCTCTTTGTAGACCTCTCAAAGGCATTTGATACAGTAGACCATCACTTGCTTTTGAATAGTCTAGCTAGCATTGGCCTGGATAACGCCGCTTGTGCTTGGTTTCAGGACTATTTATCTTCAAGGTGTCAATCTGTGAATTCAGGTAACTTTCAATCTGATTTCCTGCCATTGTCTAAGGGTGTACCACAGGGTTCGGTATTGGGGCCGGTCCTCTTTACAATCTATATTAATGATATTGTTTCTAGTCTTTCAGCACTAGCAGGTTGTCAGGCTCATCTTTATGCGGATGATACAGTTGTCTACTGCATTGCGGATACTGTTCAGGAAGCTATTGTGAACCTGCAGCTTGCATTTGACACTCTCCAAAATGCTCTATCTAAGCTCAAGTTAGTGCTTAATGCTAGTAAAACCAAGTCTATGATGTTTTCTTGAGCCAGGGGTATAGATTATGACATGCTACACCTAACAACAGCAAATGGTTTGTATATTGAAAGAGTTAGTGAGTATAAATAATATATCTTGGTATATGGCTGGATGATAAACTTTCTTTTAAATTCCATATAGATAACCTAGCTACAAAATTACGGCAAAAGATTGGTTTCTTGTACCGTAACCGCGCTAGTTTTCCTATGTTCTGTAGGAAAAGATTTGTACAGGCTGTTTTTTTGTCAATATTGGACTATGGTGATGTCATTTACAGGCATGCGTCTGTGTCTACATTAAGGCCTTTGGATTCTGCCTACCACTCCGCCCTAAGATTTATTACGGGTGACAAATATGATACTCACCATTGTCTTTTGTATGAGAGGGTAGGCTGGCCATCTCTCTCGTTGCGACGTAGTTATCATGGGTATCTTTTTATCTACAAAGCAATTATTGGCAAACTTCCACCTTATATTACATCTTTGTTGGTCTGGAGTGCTGTCACCTACCAAACTCGTTCGAATGATCGGCTTGTGCTCAGGGTGCCTCGAGTTCGGTCTAAGCTTGGAAAGTCTGCCTTCTCCTATGATGCTCCGTACACATGGAATACCCTGCAAAAGACTCTAAAGCTCGGAACATTCCCGTCATTCATGGAGTTTAAAGGCATTGCACTTGACCTATGTACTGAATCATGTAATTGTTTTTAATCCATCATTGTAGTAATTGTAATTCATTGTAATTATTAACTGTTATGATATTTGTGTCCTTTGTTAACTCGTCATCACTGTAAATGAAGGAAACCTCAGTGCTTTCACGAGTATAAATAAAGGTTTGAAGTGTGTGTGTTTATGGTAGAAGCTACTCCTGTCTATCTGTCTAGGTTGTGCCCTCCTTCCAAGACAGTGCTCATGGAGATGGGGATTATCTGCTAACGTCATTGCAACAAATCATTAGTCTTCAGTTTTGTTAGTCAGTCAAAGTTCCACCTTAGGCGCCTTATTCACTTTGCCGCCATCTTTGTTTTTGTAGATCGCTATGAACGCATTTCAATGAGCTGATGACTAATTCACTTCCAAGTATTTCACAACAAGAAAACCACAGCAATGAAAGTTAATCTGAGTGAGGTAATCATGAGTTCTGATAGTGTATTGTGACTAGTAGTATAAGACAGTAAGAAGGTTAGTGTTTACAGTATTTCTTTTTTTTATTCATCAATATCGGAAATTAATTAAAAAAAAGAAACTAAAAAGAAACACTAACCTTCTTACTGTCTTATACTATCATGCACTCTACCTACTATACTAATATGTCTTTACTACTATGCAGTCAGCACCCAAGTTTCAGCCCTGTTTGATGAACATTGTTACTCAATTGTAGAGTTGTACCCTTCCTGCTGACTTGTCGTACAGAACTTCACTTTGGATAAAAGCGTCTACTAAATGACAAAATGTAAATGTGACTATTTCTGCCTGTTGTTTTGACTATTTCGGTTCTCAACACTTTCAGTGCCAGCAGGGGGGCGCACAATTTAGTGCTTGAGTGCCACCAACCACTTCAATGATAGCGTTAAAACGCCTAATCTATGTTTTAAATTATGGCTATGTGTCTAATCTGCCCGTCGCTTATCAATGACTTGTTTGCAGTCAACATTGTCGAAACGGATTGTTTTTTTATCGGTTCATTTTCATTTTATAGCATTTTGAAAAGCCCTCGTTTTCAAGGAAAATATAAAGATTCCGTGATAATCGCCCTTTACTGCAATATTCTAAAATACACAAAAAAACGTTGTCATTTTTCGGCCTATTTATGAATCGGTTTCAAATAAACGCTAGATTATCGATAGTATATGTTATCCAAAGAGATTATTCCAATTCCTGATCGCCATTCCAAATATCGATCGCTTTTATTGATCCAACGCTACATACTGTACATATGTATTCCACGCTGTTCTGAGGGTCCACAATGAATCCGATCGGCTCGGGTTACATGCCTGAGAAGTAAAATGTGGATTCCGGATTTCATTTTCATTGAGTCCATTCCAAAAGGGTGCATTACCATCTGGGAGACGATAGGGGGTGGTTTTTTCACATCTGAGCTCCTACAGCGGCTGCTGTACCAACGGGAGACTCTCACGGCTCTTCAACTGGATCAGAGAAGGTCATGAATTGTGAGCATGTTGGTTTTAATAGTCTCTGAAGGAGATGTTTTATTAACATTGTGTTTCCTATAATAAACGCACAAAGATTAATGAGCTATGAAGCAAACCATCAAACTCATCGAGCATATCAAGACCTTGTTTGAGTACAACACACATAGAGCCTATTATGATGTCGCCTGGATGTCAAATCTGGGGCTGTTCCATAGACAATGCATAGGCAACTGGCCTTGTGGAGCCATAATGTGTTAAATCAAATGAGGTTTATATTCCAATCTGGTTTATGCCAGATTTGGGCATAAAAGCTTGCAAAAACATTTTATGGCCCACAAAGTCGGTGTCCTTTCATTTCCTGGGGAGCAAGATTGCAGATTTCACAGGTGACATTGCAAATAAAAGAGTTCTCTCTCTCTGATTTCTAGTTTTAGGAGACAGTGCCTGAGCTGTGCATTCTTAAAATGGGTGGCATTCCCCTTTACCCTCTGAGGTCGAACTGACTTCTATGGCAATAATTCTTTATGCGTATAAATTAGGACTTTACTTACCCCCTGCATTATTACTAGGGATGCCCCGATCACGTTGTTTGCCACCAATACCGATCACGGATCGTCTATGAGCCATATCGGCCGATACCGATCGTTTTTGGTATAAAAAATAAAAAATATAAAAAAAAATATATAATTATAATTTTTTTTAATAAAAAATATATATTATATAATCATACTTGTAGTTGTATTATCTGCGAGACATCGCCACCACAAGTCGCTATCTGCAAACAGCTCCACTGTCTGTGTGTACTCGAGTAGCCTCCAGCTACGGCCAGGATTCTCCGGCGCTGCAGCTGGACCTATTGGTATACTGTGCTTTGGAATCACATTCAGCATGCCCTCAGCTCGAATACGCATCGAATCAATGTTATAAGACAAGATATTGATATCAGGAGCTATCCGTAGCTACTGCTAGCCGGCTAGATAACGTTAAGACAACGCCTCAGTGAACCAGGGTTAGAAAAAAAAAAAATCAAGGTCTTTTTTTGCCCCCCTTCATTGATTTTCGGGGGCTTTTTTTTGTATTTCGGGGGCACACAATTTTTATAATGAAAATTAACATAAAGATTATAAAACATTGTTGACACTTTTTTTTTACAGTCTTCGTCCCTATGTTTGATAACGTAATGTTAATGTCTCCATATATAAGGCTCTACGCTAACCTTTTTCCCAAGGAGCACATGTGCTCCTAAATAAAATGTTAATAAATAAAATCTAAATACAAATTTAGGAGCACACAAAGAAATTTAGGAGCACAGTGACAATTGTTCAAGTAACACACACACGATGTGTGACATGGCTTGGTTTCATGTTTTGAGGTACCTTCAATTATCTGTAAATAATACATACATACTAAATAGATTAAATATGATTGTCCCTGAGGGCAAGTTGTGTTGTTGTCTTGATATATCTACAAATAGCAGACGAATAGCCGGTTGCCTCTCAATGAATAATATTATTAGCTATTTTATTTTTAACATCCCTAATTCCAACAGTCAAGAGGCTTGTTTCAAATTGATACATGAAAAACCCCACACTCACATCCACCTCAAACACAACAAAAGAACAGAGCATCTCATGAACGTATTATGTCATGGACTCTATGGACTTGCAGCTGAACTCGCACCAATGCATAGGGAAATAGTCAGACATCCCAGAATTATTTCATAATACAAGTTTTGAATGGACGTTTGGATTAAAATCATCAGGAAGACAGCACTGGAACGTTTGTGAGTATAGGCTCTGGCCAGATCTATCAATGAAATACGTTGCGCGCTCAGCGCTGTGGAATGAAGGAAATGCGCATCGGGATCGGATTTGGATGTTATTCTTTGAAGTTGTGTTACAAATGGAACGGTCTTTCCCCGCCGAACACAAGTTACTTAACGTTACACAGGTCGCGCTATGCAGATGCTTAGCTTGCTAACGTTAAGATAGCAGTGTACACTATGCATGCTTGATGAAAGCAGAGCAGAGCTCTCTGTCTGTCTGCGTTCGCACCTCTCAAGCACCCTGTAACACGCAGCAGGCCCCGCCTCCCTCCCTCCTTGCATTCCACCCAAAAACTGAATTTCAGTCCAGTTTCTGAACTATTAACAGCGGAGCTGTTTTGTAATCTTCACTCATCTCGCACACTGCAGGAAAATGATTTTTCCGGTTCGCACACACACATATTATTAGGGGCAAATACGAGGGAAATGCTCGCACTGTAGAGCATATATATAATTATATATATAATTAGTAAACTGTCGGGGGCTTTTCTTGCCCCCCTTAACTGATTTTCGAGGGCATTTGGTCAATTTTCGAGGGCATTTTGCCCCAAGCAAAATTTCGAACCCTGCAGTGAACTATTTAGTTTACTGGACATTCCATATAGAGCTAACGTGAGCTAACGTTGGCTAACGAGTCAACGGAGGTAACTTATCATGCACTCGACTATTGCTGGAGCATTTGTTGATATCAGTAGCTAACCAGCTAGATAACGTTAGGCAATGCCTTATGTATTAAACTAAAAGTGAATAGTACGTTAGCTCACGGAGGTCGCATGCACTAGGTTAGAGCAGACTATTGCCCGAGCTTGTTTACATGGGTGCGGGAGGAGGAGGAGGAGCGGTTTGCTGCTCCGTGTGTCTGAGACTGAAGTCAGCGAGTGAGATCTCCGCTAAGAATTGGACCATGTTTTTCGATCGGTTTTCACGATCGGCGAAAATAAAGCATTATCGGAATTCACTGATCTCATATTTATACTGAATATCGGCCGATACCGATCGCTGGCCGATCGATCGGGGCATCCCTAATTATTACCACACATATAGATGTTGTTCAACCAGCTAATGTGTCTGTATCTTTCCCAATACAAATAAACCATATTACTATACTTTTTCAAGAGTAGTCACACTGATCATCATTCTAAAATGAATTCTAACATTCTAATTAATTATATAATAACTGGTTATACATGCAAAATGGACAACTGGAACTGGAAATCTTTAAAAAATCTTCAAACAGGGACTGACATTCCATATAGACTAGGCATTTACAGCTGTTCCAATGTAAATGTGCCTTCCCCCATGCACTTTCGCCCGCTCTGAAGTCGTACTCGGTGTGCCAGGCCACGCGCGCGATCTCGCACGGAACCCGCGAGTGCCTGAGTGCGCGACTGGTCTGTTTGAGCCGTGAGAGAGAAGCCCCTGCCCCGCGCGCGGTTGGGAGGTTGTGTGTAAATGCTCCGTGTGTGTGAGAGAAGACCCATCCCCGCGGCGCACACATTTTTACACACTCCTGGGCGCGGTCCCTCTCTATCTCTCTCTCTTTATCTCTCTCTCATTCTCTCTCCCTCTCGCTCGCTTGTTCTCTGCTGTCTGTCGGACTCTGCACTCTGTTTGAGGAAGTAATCCACTCGCTCTGTTGAGCGAATTGTGGGCAGTGACTACAACCACAGAGCCAATCAGATCACAATCAGCTCAATCAGTGCCATAATCAGCAAAACAGTCAAATCAGAACGGCTTAGTTGAGTGAGGGAAGATCTCGTGAACTCGAGACTAGACTGATGAGCCAATATGATAATTAGAGACACAGACCACATTGATATAATCCCCCATTGCTACGAAACAATGCTAAACACTGGAAAATGCCCTTTATAATGCATGGGACCTTTAAGTAAAATTAAAAGAAATAAGAAAAAATAGAAATTAAAAACAGTAATAATAATATATAATATAAGTAATACTCTCCATTTTGGTAGCATAATTTCCAGATAGTTACTGTATGAAAAAAAAGTAAATTTAACACCCAGCTAGACCAGGGGTTCCCAAACTTTTCAGGCCGCAACCCAAAAATAACGGGGTCAGAGAGCCGCGACCCTCACTATTATAAAATATAATATTATATATATATATATATATATATTTTTTTTTAATAAATGGAAATGTATGGTTGAAACATGCACACGTTCAAACGCACACACACTAATAAGCATTGGAGGCTTTTAACCAGGGCCGGACTGGGGAAATCATTCAGGCCAGGAAATATAGTGCAAAATATAGCCCCAGTCAGGCCACTTTTTAAGCAGGGGGTCTGGGGGTCCCCCACCAGGACATTTCTTGTTACAAAGACTTCATTTCCTGCATTCTGATGCAGGCATTTTTTTATTTGTACCCTTTAAATGCCAGTGTTTGTCATGGCATCACAAATTATTCTTAAAAAACAGGCTAGCATATATGTATGATTAGCAACAACACTGATTTTGATGGATTTTCAGTTTTTTTGTAATGTCTGATTGAAAATAATACAATCTTTTATTCAACTTCAGCCCTGATCATAACACCACATATTAATTTTATAATTCTAACCCTTTAAATGCCAGTGTGTGTGATGGCATATATAGTAGATTTTTCTGGGGGGATTATTACAGGCTAGCATGTGTCAATGATTAGCAACAACAGTTTTTTGTAAGGGTCCCGCCTCCACCAATCACATGCGGCTCCTTTTGTGTGTGTGTGTGAGAGCAAGAGAGAGAGAGAGAGAGATAGTTCTCTAACTTGTGTGAGTTGCAGTGATCTCCTGGTTGTTCCCCACCTAGGTTATCTAACTATTGCGCTGCTGCAACTAGAAACACTGTCCTGGCCTGCTTCTAAAAAAAATTCAAAATCAATTTAATTTTTTTTGGAAATCATCTGGCGACCCCCCCCCCCCCCCCCCGCGGCAGCTCACAACCCTCCTGTGGGTCGCGACTCCGACTTTGGGAACCCCTGAGCTAGACCACCACAATGCCATCTCCCCAGCTATACGTGGACTAGCAGTGTCAGAAAGGTATATTGACTGCCAAATTATCTGTGATAAGGAGAGAGGAGAGGAGAGGAAAGAAGAGGAGAGAGGTGAGTGGAGAGCAGAGGAGAGAAGAGGAGATAGTGCTGTTGTTGTTTCAAAACCATGGACAGCGATGTTTGTTTGTAGTGGCTGCTTGTGTAGGGGCTGTCATGCCACTGAAATGGAGCAGAGGAGATCGATAGACAGACAGAACACGTCACTTAGTTCGGTTTCTTAGACAGCTTGCTTTTCTATACTCCTCTCCCTGCTGATTTTGAGTGATTATCTAACTATGAAGGGAGGAATCTCTCTCCGTCTGTCTGGCGGCGTGTGTTCTGGTTGTCTTTCGCACATCTCGAGAACCGTTCATCCGATCGGCTTCATGCTTGGCAGGTGTATAGCTGGACCCAAGGGATTGCAGTGTTGAATCTGGTGCCATTTGGCCAGATGGTGGCGCTGAGGAAAAGAATAGAATAGAATAGAAGTACTTTATTGATCCAGAGGGAAATTCAGCACTACAGATTGCTCACAATAAACATTTAGGTAGTAAAAATCTCAAATCACAAATAATAAAAATACAGTCAGGGATATACTGTACATTCTAAAATATGTATAATATACATTCTAAAATATACAGTCCAAAATATACAGTAATATACAGTAAAATTTACAGTAATACATGTAAAACATTTTAAGTGTCAATGTAAAGTAACAAGTTATAAGTATAAAAAAAAAAAAATAGTCCAGGAAGATTACCAGCTTTTACTGTCACTCTGTGATGTGTTGTATAGTCTGATGGCTGTTGGAATGAAGGACTTCCTGTGCCGCTCAGTGTAGCATCTTGGGAGTTTTAGTCTAACACTGAACGTGCTCCTTCTGGGTGGGTGGGTTGTCCATGATGGCGTGGAGCTTAGCAAGGCTCCTCCTCTCTGACACCACCGCCAGAGAGTCTAGCTCCACCCCCACCACGTTACTGGCCTTCCTGACCAGCTTATCCAGCCTGTTTGCATCCCCTGCTCTCAGTCCGCTGCCCCAGCAGGTCACTGCGTACAAGAAGGTGCCCGCCACCACCGACTCGTAGAACATCCTCAACATCCTTGTACAGACATTGAAGGATCTCAGCCTTCTGAGGAAGTAGAGTTGGCTATGGCCCTTCTTGTAGAGTGCCTCAGCGTGTTTAGACCCGTTCAGTCAATGTGTACTCCAAGGTATTTGTAATCCTCAACCATGTCCATGTTGACTGATGGTGTACTCCTCCTCCTCCCCAGATCCGCAGCCAGTTCTCTGGTCTTCTTCTTCTTCTTCTTCAGTTCACTGGTCTTGAGCTGGAGGTGGTTCTTTTCGCACCATGTGACGAAGTCCGCCACCACCGCCTGGTATTCCTCCTCATCACCATCTGTAACACATTGACTGCCAGCCATTGTACCCATCAAAGTACCCAGTCTGCCACTGTTGAAAGCCTATGGAGATGTTTACCTTCTTTGCAGGGCTATAACTTTTTAAATTGTATTATATTGACATTACTATGGCCCATTCATCATCGATTATCTATCGTTCCAGATGTGGGAACGTTATATTTTTTCATTCATACATTGTTGTGTTAACACTTTAATCGCCGGAAATGCCGAAACGCGTCATTGCCCGCCATGCTCATTCTGCCGAAGACGCCGTAACACGTCTTTGATATCAATATTTCAAAGATCTGTGATCGAAATCATATTTCTCCTCCGGGGACCTGAGATATACTGCTGAGCTCCACTCAACTCTCTAACGGTTCAAGAGCGCCATCTGGTGGCCGATCGGCAGATCGCCCAACAGGAAGTCATGTGGATGAAGTGGTGCTCACCCATATTTCGTCCGGGCACTCGCTATCATTAGCAGGACTCCATCTTGACACAGTGAACACCGATCGGTGCAAATAACTCGACAAACAACATGATTTGGACGTATATACTATTATACAACCTGGAGATGGATCGGGTATTTCGACATCCCATAATAGGAATATCTCTGCTCCACGCTCATCGCCCAACGGCGCGAGGAAGATACGGTAAGATCCAGCGTTATTTTCCAACATGTTCTTTACTAACTGCTCTGATTCAGATTCAGATTACTTTATTCACCATATTGTACAGGTACAAATGGAACGTGATTTGACATTTCAGTGCATGATTATTCACAAATAGGAACAACTAAATAATAATAATGATAAATAAATAAGACAGGACAGAACAGTGAGACAACAATAAGACAGTAAAGTGCAGTGGTAGTGGTAGGGGACATGGATACAGTGCAGCATAGTTCAAGTCCAGAAGTCCAGCCCTAGCAGCTCGCCATAGAGGGGGGGGTGGAGCAGGGGGACACCTGACTCGTTAACCAGGTGAGCCGCTGAGGGGAAGAAACTCAGTCTGTGGCGGGACTTTAGTGTCTTGGGCAGCCGTAGCCTGATCATATCACCCACACTAGATGAATCATCTAACGTTGGCCACGGAATTATAAACGACCCCCCGCCCATCCGGTCAACATCAGATGATACGTAGTAACTTCTAGAACCACGTCCAGTTTTTCATCATCAATATAATGCATTTGGAGCTATAAATCACGTTCTGGAGAAAGCTGCAGAAAACGATAAAAACATACTTATACTTTAGACCGTATTTTAGTATGAATATGTGAATGAAAAAGTATAACGTTGCTACACCCTGAACAATAGATATAGGACATTGAATGGGCCATAATAATGTCAATTTAGCAATACAATTTAAAAAGTTATAGCCCTGCAAAGAAGGGGAACTTCTCCATAGACAAATAGAGATGGCGAGGGATGGTAAATTATGAATTTAACCATGGCGATCAAAGTGTTAATACCGTCTTGAATATAAGTATGTTTATAAGCTTTTCTGCTGTAATTCCAAAAACGCTAGTTATAGGCCCAAACACATATGATAGATTATCGATTGGCGTTTCTTTCCTATACACGCTATATTGGCGTTTCTTTCCTATACACGCTATATTAAAAAATTCAAATGTATATGATCGGTATACATTATGCTTATGGGGCGGGGGTCGTCTATAATTCCTTTATCGTCAGTAACGGCTTTATGTAGTATGGGTTGATAATATATTGATCAGACTGTTTGCAAACAAAGAAACGCACATCGGGCTGAAAATAACGTTATTGTCCTCTTACCGTTCGCCGATGAGACTGGAAGAAAAAGATCCCAATTATTTGACGCCGATCGCCTAGATCCATTTCCGGTTTGTATGGCGCAATAAACGCCGAAATCATATTGATTATTGCGTTATGGAAGCGATCCAAATGCACGCCAGTGTTTGTCTGTAGTCCCGTAGCAAGATATTACTGCCGGAGGGATTTCATCGACGCACCGATCACAACTTCCGGTTTTGGCAAGAGTGTAACTCGCCCGACCATCCACCAGGCGGCGGTATTGAGGCATCGCAATCTCATTCAGTCCCGCTGCAGTCCCGGAGGTTGGCTGGATGAATTATGAATGCCATGGCGAAAAAATGAAATATTGATTTCAAAAACGGCTTTCGCCGCTCTTGGCGTTCAACGCATGGCGGGCAAACACGTCGTAAGCCGTCTTTGGCGACCAATGTGTTAATACATCCTACTATCGCAGAGTCATCAGAAAACCTCTGAAGGTGGCAGGACCGATAGTAGAAGTTGTTGGTGTAGACAGTAGAAGTTGTTGGTGTAGACAGTGAAGAGGAAGGGGTAGATGACTGTCCCCTGCGCCCGGTGTTGCTGACCAGTCTGTCTGACACACAGCCTTGTAGGCGCACATACTCTACTGTGGTCTTCCCGTCAGATAGTCAACAACCCAGGACACCAGGGGGGCCTCAACTTGCATCGCCTCTAACTTTTCACTCAAGTCGGGTTAACTCGCCAGCGGTTGGGCGCCAGACCCGAGATTTCTCTGGGTTTTGGTTGTTTATTCTTTTATTCTATATTTGTATTCATTATTCATCCAGGGACCTTGGTGTTACCATAGGGAATGAGTCTGAGGTCGCCAAAGTGCAATACCGGCCGCATCCAGCTATACGGCGTATCGACCACCGTATCGAGTGGAGCGATTCTCCCGGTTCCATTGAAGCACGTCAAATATCCCCGATCCATATGTTGTGGCGGGTTATGCCGTGGACCAAATGGACATAGGATGTACTAGATGGCGATAAAACAATTGGAATATTATTTTTGGAATACTCCCGATCACAGGTAAGGACTATCCGACTTCAATTTTTGCTTGATCCTGCAATGCTTTTATACCGATCGGGCTGATACGCGTTTTTAGTGTTCAATACGAATGCCGTTACTGACAATCAAATAATCAGAAACGACCCCCCCCCCCTTTCATGCATTCATGATGAAACATAACACCTATGACATAGATGTGATTCGGGAATAGTGGCGTGTACACAGGGCCGCCTCAGGGGGTGTGCGAGAAGTGCGGTCGCACAGGGCCTCGCGGGAAGGGGGGCCTCGCACAAAAAAAAAAAAAAAACGTATAATTTTTTTATATTTTTTTTGTGCAAGGCCCCCCTTCCCGCGAGGCCCTTTTTCATCACATACCTAAAATCTAGTTTTGCTTATATGCTTATATATTTCACATTAGACACGTTTGTAGAATGTGTCTGACTTGTTCCTGGCTCTGCGGCTCTGCAGCAGACACTCACTATTGGAGCTCTGGGGCTCTGCAGCAGACATACTATTGGTTTCAACGAAGGGAGGGGTTACATGTGTACAGTCGGCCGGCGTGCGTCAGCTGCGTCTGACTAATTCGCGCGTGCAGCATTGGCGGTTATGCCAGCCAAGACGAAGAGGACGGTCGTTCGGCAGATGGACTGAAGATGAAAGTTGTTGCATGTTAGAAAGTTCAGTCAGGCTAGCCATGTCGGCTTAGCTAAAGGCAGGGACAGCTAGTTAGCTTTAGCTACGCTATAATATCGAGTGCTAACGTGTGGTTCAGTCGGAATAGCCATGTCGGCTAGTAGCTTAGCTAAAGGCTAACTAGCGTTAGCTAACCTAGAGAGAGCGCGTGCAGCATTGTTATGCCAAGATGAAGAGGACGGTCGTTCGGCAGATGAACTTCGTCAACTCCACGCGGTTGTCTCCATCCTCTTGGACGTTTGGTGAGTTTTTAATGCACTCTATTCTATTCCCGCCGTAGAGATATCTCTCTCTCTCGGGCCGGCTAGTTATCGTGGCTAGCGGTATGTTGGCTAACGTTATGTGGAGCCAGCGGGCCGGCTAGCTATCGTAGCTGACGTTCTGTTGGACCAGCGGGCCGGCTAGCTATCGTAGGTAACCTTATGTTGAGCTAGCGGGCCGGCTAGCTATCGTAGCTAATGTTATGTTGAGCTAGCGGGACGGCTAACTATCGTAGCCAACGTTATGTTGAGCTAGCGGGCCGGCTAGCTGTCGTAGACGTTATGTTGAGCCAATCGGGCCGGCTAGCTAACGTAGCTAACGTTATAATGAGCCAAGAGGGCCGGCTAGCTAACGTAGCTAACGTTATATTGAGCCAAGCGGGCCGGCTAGCTGTCGTAGCTAACGTTATATTGAGCCAAAGCGGGCCGGCTAGCTAATGTAGCTAAGGTTATATTGAGCCAAACGGGCCGGCTAGCTGTCGTAGCTAACGGTGTGTACCTGGTGTCAGTACCTGGCTACTCTATTTGCAGTTAGCCTCCTTAGCTGATGTCGGCCGTTGGCTCCTTGCTACTTTGTTTTCTCTGGTATAGATCCTCTTCTCTTTGGATTTAAGTGTTGATCTTTGTCCTTTTGGATCTATGTATATTCATGTTGCCTTTGTGAAGTTATCTTTTCCTTCTATTTTGTTCTTCCATTAAAAGTTGAATATCCTTTAGCGGCTCATCTTAGCTGTCTTGCTTATCTCTCTCTCTGTCTGGACCACAGACTCATCTCTCTCTCTGGACCACTGTCTGTCTGTCTGTCTGTCTGTCTGTCTGTCTATCTGTCTGTCTGTCTGTCTCTCTCTCTCTCGGAGCATTGCATTGCTTATAGTTGTCAATTGTGTCGGTCAGTTCATTGCAATTTTTCCTTCAGTCACATTTAGTTTTATCCTGCACCTGGCCTAAAACAGGTTGGATGTGCACACAGCTGCTCTACTGTGTTTGTAGCAGAGCAAATACCTGAAGCCTTGTAAACAAAGACATCAACACTAGAGTGTGTACTTCTATCTACACAGTACAGCCAAAGCATTCCCATTGCTAGGCAAAAACTCCACCTGTTTTCTACACTGCTTCTTCCCTTGCTGGATTTTCTGCATTACTGCCACTTGTACATGTGTGTTGTGGAGAAATTTGTACAGTGTTACAAAGCGATAACACTGTATATTGACTGTAGAACGGGAGCTCTCTCTCTCTCTCTTGCTATATGTTGACTGTATCATGCCCAGCCTCGGGCAGCGCTATTATTTAAGAATATGTTGACTGTATTACATTTTTTATTTAATTTTTTTACCTTTAGGGGGGGGGGGGGGGGGGGGCTCGCGTTTAAAGCCCGCACAGGGCCTCGCATTTCTCCCAGGCGGCCCTGCGTGTACAGGGGCAAGAAACGGCAACATCTGTAGTAGAATTGACGTATAAGGCTATAACTCAGCATTTCGGGAATTACCCCAGACCGCTCTAAAACCATACTTATATTCACCACGGTATAACACGGGAACGTATGGATGGACAAATTTATTCTTTTTCACATATTGAACGATAGATAGGTGATGTCAAATGGGCCCTAGTATCCATAGCTATAATATAGAATATAGTTATAGCTCTACAAACAAGGTGACGCACTCCTATCTTTTAAAGCGTGGCAGTGCTAGAGCGGGGGTCGACTAATTCCCGGCGGTCAATGAGTTAACATTACATAGGCCTATACACATCTTGCCATAATATTAGCACGGTTTGTGACGCTACAAGTACAATGCACGTTTAACTACGGTAGCCCGCCAGCTCTAATACAGCCAGTAAAATAATTATCAGACATCAATGAAATGTTACCGTAGCTAGCCGAGGAGAAAATGTCCCAAACACCGCCGTTACGAAAAGCTGCAAGAAAGCTTCGACACAGCAATTTGATTTTATTTTGCAAACACTGCCAGCATTCGGTAGACTGGACAAGGAAAGATACTTGCAGTGACCACGTCAAATCCTTGGCTCGCAAAAGGAACAAAGACTAAATACGCCAAACGTCCTTGCAGACAACTCACCAGTAGCTTGAAATCATCTGATGTACGGAGAGAATTTATTGAAGATTCTGTCGCCATGTGTGCAGAGGCGAACATCCCATTTCAGAAACTGCAAAAAATCCGTCCGTTTATGGTGAAGATTACAAACATCACAAAACAGTCTGGTCAGACTACTCCTTGACCTTACTCCTAAAACCCACCTCACCCCTGCCCACTTTGACTACTATCTAGGATGTCTTAGAGTAGACGACAGAGTACAGCAACTTGCAATGGGCCTGGTCTACAAGATACACACTACACCACTCAGGTACCCATGTACATGTCGAAATACTTCCCAAGGTCAGTGAATACCACGCCCACAACACCATAGGGAGTTCCACAAATCATGTGCAACCCAGATTCGGCACAAACAAGGGACTAAACACGTTTCGCAATTATGCCACAACAATGTGGAACGCCCTACCCACAGCCGTAAAAAAAATCGAATCCCTACCCACATTCAAAACCGCTCTCAAAGAGCACCTACGGGAGTCTGCAATTCGAAACTGGCCACCGTAAATGTCCAGTCTCCTCCCTCCCCACCGTATGTATAGATTTTCTATCAGGATCTCTGGGTAACAGTATTGTATATTTGCATATCGTATGTCACAAATGTAACAGTATTATATACCTGTATGTCATGTATGTCCCTATGTCATAAATGTCATTTATGTTGTGTATGTCATAAATGTCACTATGAATTGAAAATGGGGGACCCTGATGTAAACAAGACAAACGTCTTTCTCTGGTCTGCATCCCGTTAACACATTGGCGACCGCTGGAACCCGTCTAATATAGTGGTTGAGGACCAGCTTTTGTAAACAGACCAGTGTCTTTTTGTAGAGCTAAATCTATACTTTATAGTATTGCTATCTGTCCATTCTCATTGTCAATTGAGTTCATAAACCATCCCTTCAAAATGGCAAAAATGCATCAATAGGTTGTCATTTTATAGCGCCGTGAATATAAGGATTATAGCGGATTTTGTCTCGTATATTTTCTGGAAGGCTAGTTTAGGGCTAATAGCTGCTAACGTTATATCAAACGGCATTTACGTTTTACAGATGCTAAAGAAATAACTCAAACTGCATATCATCGGGAATGTCCCAAAGCATGTATGCATGAAAGGGGGGGGGGGGGACGTTGTTTATTCTTATTGATTACCAATAGCAGTGTTCGTCCAACTAGCCACATACGCCGATCGGCTGGTTGCGTATCATAGCAAGCTCTGATCCGGCTGTAATTTACGTGAAAAAGATCTTACCATGAGCCGGTGGGATACCCCCGAGCATTTCCCCGTTATCGATCGGCATCTGATAGATCGATATATCCATTGGCTGATGATAAATCCCCTTATTCCATGGTGAAATCTGCGATTCGAAACGTAATGCACGGTACAGGATGCTGATTCAGAATCCGGGTACTAAAAATCTCCATTGAAAGGAAGAAAAAAAATTATCCATTCGCCCACAGGGCATACTGCAGTGGAGCGATGGCGCCCCTAAGAGGATCTGGCCGGTATTGCACATCCTCGAATTCACAGACTAGGGAATATATGCAGTGCCACTCCGTGACCTTTACCCGGTTATTAAAATGGAATAAAAGCAATAACAACTTGCCACGGCTTTATACGGGATTCTGTCCACAACGCATGGATTCGAAACCCGTATTAACTCGTGGTCGGGCGGCAAAGTGTTAACACATCCTGCGCCATAAAGGTCGTACAACGTGTTTCAAGGTCATGCTAATTCTGCCATTCCACGGCGTACGACGTTATTGAGATCATATTTCATTTTTTCGCCATGGTATTCAGAATGCCCTCACGGAGCCTGGTCTGATGCAGTGGGAGCCTGCACAACTCTGCAACGCTTCAATACTGCAGCCTGGTGGATGATCGGCAAGTTACAACCGGAAATGGATCTCTGGTGATCTCGGTGCACCGGGCAAATGCGTCCGGCACTCACATATTGTTGCGGGACTCTAGACACACATCGTGTATATGGATCGCTGCCATAACTAAATAATCGATATGATTTGGGCGTTTATTATTATTATACAAACCGGAAATGATTCGAGTAGCTCACCGTCAAATAAGTGGGATCTTTTTCCTCCAGTCTCATCGGCGAACGGTAATTTTCAGCGTGAGTGTTTATTATTAATAATGCAAACTGCTCTGATCAATATATCACTCATACTACATAAAGCATTTACTGACGATCGCGGAATTATAAACGACCCCCGTTCATCCGCACATGATCATGTACAGTTGACATTTTTAATATAACGTGTATCGGCAACAAACGGCAGTTGATAATCTATATATGCGTTTATGCCTATAACTCACGTTCTAGGAATTACTGCAGAAAACTATAAAAACATATTTATATTCTAGACGGTATTTTCGTATGAATCTATGAAGGAAAACGTATAACGTTCCTACATCCTGATAATCGATGTTGAATGAGCCATAGTAATGTCAATTTAGCAATACAATTTAAAAAGTTATAGCCCTGCAAAGAAGGTGAACATCTCCATAGGCTTAGACTGGTGGCAGTGATCATACATTGATGGATAGAAGCGTGGCAGTTAATGTGTTAACAATTGTGTGTATTGAGCCGTACTGTATTGTACCCATTCTGCAATCTGTTAAATAACGTTTTCATTCATTCATTCAAGTACTGTCGGCAGCGGGGAGCGTTGCCCGAAAATGAATCCTCACTACTAGGCCATAAGGTGAAGCCTGAGAAGTGGCTAGAAAATGATTTTCGTTGCCACCTCGGGAGACTACGCAATTTTCAATTCAATTTCAAAATCAATTAATTTAATACAACACAGGTAGTTTGAGCTGCCTCCGACCGCACCACAGGGCTATTATATTATATACGGCTTTGAGCTCTCTCTCTCTCCTGCCGATTCAAATCCGCAGCTCTTCCTCCTCCTTTGCGCCGCAGTGTCGTCCCTCTGGAAACTAGCGTCAGCTCAAAAGCACAGAACCGGACGGCACAAGTTATCAAAAACAACACTTCCGGTCGGGGTTTTCAAAATAAAAGAGCGACGTCTAAAACAGGAAAGACATTTATTTTGTAAATTTGTGGCACACACTTATTTCTTGAAACAATTTCGTTTTACGGAAACCTTTAATTTTTTTTTGTAAATGAAACCGAAATGAAAACGAAAAAGATCAAAAAAAAATCTGGACAAGGCCTTACTTAGTGGAAAAGGCTGCATGGCCCTCTGAACACCTCAACAACAAAGGGCAATAAACCAAACAGGTGAGGGCATCCTGAGGGGGGGATCATGAGCCGCACATTATCTTCAGTCTAAACAGCTGCTACATTATTATGAATTTTACAATATCAATAATTTCATCTCACCTTACTATAACAGCAGTTTCCTCAGTAGCTCACTCTTCTCTGCAACTCTGTCAATTACAGTGTCTGTGTCCAAAGCCACAAGGACATCCTTTTCAGTGGCCATCAACATGAAGGCTTCCAATTTGCTGCCAGACAGGCTGCTCCTCAGTCTGCTTTTTACGTATTGAAGTGTTGAAAATGATCGTTCGCAGGCCACCTGGGTTATTGATAGTGTCAGCAGGAACTTGTACGTAAGTCCAAGCAGGTGATAAGCATGTTGAATCTCTGGAGAATCTGATAGCAGCATAGTGGGCACTCTTTGCAGGAGGCACAGCTTTTGTTGATGATTTCCATGTCCTCTTCCTTTCCATCGGGTCCATCTTTCACTGTCCTGGTCGTATATTCATCCAGTGGTGATTCTTTCAGCCGTGTCCACTGGCCTGCTAAGCTTTTCTGCTCAAGTTTCTCAAGTTTCTTTAATAGTTGTCATACAGAAGTACAGAATACTTTTATACAAAATGCTTCTTAAGTGGTCTGCACACGGCGGGCGACCGACGTCGCCTGGCGATGTGATCACCTGTCGCTCAATGACAATCGCTTAGCCCCCCACACCAGAGGCGACCGTTCTCAGGTATAATGAGATGCATAAGCTATGTGTCGCTCTGTTTAGCTGGGGGTGTTTCCCCCCGGGAGATATAGGAGGACGGACCGCCGGCCGGGACCGGACGTTAGTTTGTCGTGAAGCGAGCGTATATATAATTAGCAGGTAGCTGTGTTGTGCGTTACGAGAGAGTATTAACCTGTAAAACCCATATTGAGCTGGAATTAAACCACCATATACGATTACAACCTCTCCTCCTTCTTCCTGACATTACTGCATGCCTGGTCGCTACGATACGTTCACTACCACCGATTGGACAAGTATTGTTATGCAGCTGCTGAAAGTGTTTTTTTTTCACGGAAGACGCAAACTGTTTTATTCTCAACCATAATTTTCTTTGGACAATAAACCTTACAAACTACATCAGCTGCAGCCTGGACATTAAACTCTGTCAACATCCACAACTTATTTTGTTACCCGAGTATTAAAACACTAGTAGGTGCATCGTGGGGCATTGTTCATTTATTAGTAATGACAAGCGGCCGCCGGCCACTATAGCTTCTCAAACTAACGTTATTTATTTAAATTGTTCCCGTTAATAATAATGAACATAACCTTATGTAGCATGGTAATAATACGTAGATTGATCAATGAATGTATTGATACATTAAAGGTGTACAAATGATACACCAGTAGAACTTCTGCAGTACTTCTACTGTAGAAGTCATGTTATTTCCTCATTGTCCTTGTGCCGTCGCCTCCAAAAATAGGATCGAGGCGATATTTAGCGAGGCGACAGAAATAGCTTGCTGAACGTCGCTTCAAAATCTCCTGCCGTGTGGGTTCTCTCATTCGTAACAATGGAGGCGATACAATTCTGCCGGTCGGCTCGCTAAAAAAATCGGTCGCCTGGCTAAAATCGCTCGCCGTGTGGGGACCCCTTTACTGTTACGCTCCAGAGACTGTGCTAGACAAGATAAGTATCAATAACATAGTATAGCATGGTTGTCTGCAGGTTGTCAACAGTTGCCCTGCTGTCAAATTGAACCAGGCATTTGCTGAGGTCTTCAAGCGCAGATTTAGGGAGAGCACTGGTTTGGATCAGGGGGACGTTTTTGGGATCCAGAAATGACAAATATGCATGAAGAGTGCATGTGTCAGAAATCTTCGGTGGATGGCCTCAATAGCTGTATCAAGGATTTGGTTGTGTCTCATCCTGAGCCATCTCTCCCAGCATGGCTTTCTTCTTCTTTATGCTTTTCTGTGGCAGTGCAGCCTCCACGTCCATGTCTGTCTCCTCATCCTGGCTCCTACATTTTTTCATTTGCCCATTTCACAAAGCCATCAGCAGCATCATTGACAGCCTGGAAATCTCTCGCCATCTGTTTTGAGGGCATCTTGGGTTGACATGACCATTCTATGGGCAGAGAGGATGTCCATCCCTCCCCGTCTGCAGGTACTTGGAAAGTGGAGATGTATGCTCAAATATCCGGAGGAATAATTGAGCTGTCAGGATTGTCTCATACCCGAGTAGGCCCTCTTTATATCCTCTGGCTTTGGTGCGTACATTTCCTTTCACTGTCTTCTGTTCCTGTATGGCTGTGAGTGTGGACAGCACATCTATGTACAGACCGTCTTGAGGCTTTCCAAATGACCCAAATATCTTCTTCAGGGCATCATGCTTGGCCCACCAACGTCACGTGTTTCTCCAATTGTAGAGATGCGCCTGCATCTCTTGTCATGGCTCTCCTTCTCCCACAGGTTCACTCTCTGATCTCCTCAATGACACAGCAGTGTTCATCAGGGATTCATACCAAACAGCGATCACTATTTCAGTGGTATCAGACAACACACAAGATTGAGGACATGTGCATAGCACCATACATGCACATGCAGGGCCGCCTCAGGGGGTGTGCGAGCAGTGCGGTCGCACAGGGCCTCGCGGGAAGGGGGGCCTCGCGAGAAGGGAAAAAAAAAACGTGAGGCCCTTTTTTATTTATTTTTTATAAAAATGTAAATAAATATAAAGTTATTTAACACTTTGATCGCCGGGTTTTAAATTCATAATTTACCATCCCTCGCCAGCTCTATTTGTCTATGGAGAAGTTCCCCTTCTTTGCAGGGCTATAACTTTTTAAATTCTATTGCTAAATTGCCATTATTATGGCCCATTCAATGTCCTATATGTATGTATGTATGTGCTTCGAATATGCATCGAATGAGTGTTATAAGACATTGATATCAGGAGCTGTCTGTAGCTACTGCTAGCCGGAAATATAACGTTAAAGGGGAACTCCACTTTTTTTGGAAATTAGCTTATTTAACATCTTCCCTGGAGTTAGACAAGAAGATGCATACCCTTTTTGTCTCTGTGCGTGCATTTTAGCTTTGGGAATAGACGCTCCGTTAGCATAGCTTAGCTTCATCACTGGAAGTGAGGCAGGACAGTAGCCTTACAGTGCCTTACAGTGTATTGCAAGGTCTGACATTGACCAAACTTGATATGCATGACCTTGGTGGGCTCTAGGTCAACTCCTGAAAAGGGGGTCAATGTCAGACTTTGCAATCAAAAGTTAGGGGGCTAATAACCCTTGCCATAATTTCAGTGCGCCCCCTAACTTTTGATTGCAAGGTCTGACAAGGTCTAAATTTAGTCAATTTAGCAATACAATTTAAAAAGTTATAGCCCTGCAAAGAAGGGGAACTTCTCCATAGACAAATAGAGCTGGCGGAGGATGGTATATTAAGAATATAAGCCTGGCGACCAAAGTGTTAATGATTAATTATATACATTTGAAAGAATGCAGGTCAACATGCAATGTATCCCATTGATTGGTATACAATGGGACAGACCTTTGTTTGATTGATTACTTTATTAATAGATTGCAGAATGGGTACAGTACAGTACAGTTCAATTACATAAGGGGATGCAGACCAGAGAAAGAATTTCGTCTTGTTTACATCAGGGTCCCCCATTTTCAATTCATCATAACATATATGACACACACGACACATAGACAGTACTGCTACATCTATACATTTTATACATTTATGACATACCAGATTTGCAAATACAGTACTGTTTGTGATACAAAAAGAGTCCAGAAAAGAGAGTACATTTGACGTAGAAACTGTTGGAGGAGGTTGGGTAGGAGGGGTGGGTGGGGGATAGACTTACACTGTACAAGCAAAACTGTACATTGGAATATTGACAAAACCATACTTGGTAATTTACTGTACATTGGAGGGGGTTGATATAGCTATAAACCTGCATTCCTTCGAATATATCATTAATCAATTAAACGTATATTGAAATACACTATTATAGCCTATACACCAACACTGAAATGACAGTGGATAAATAAATAAGAACTAAAGCTAATCGGTGGAAATAGACTGCATTAATATTCCATAACAAGTCTTGTGTGCGCCTACGAATGAACAGTAGCCTATAGGCTTAATTATGGAATAAGCCATACTGCGTTCATTCATTACACCCGCCGTAGGCTATATATATTATATTTCATTCATTCATATACAGTACTGCGCGCGCGTGTGTGTGTGCTGCGGCAGGTGTACCGCGAGCTGTATATGATACATTAATCTAATCTAGTTTTGATGGCGCGCAAGCGTGATTACGAAACCTAGCCGCATTTCTCGGAGACGCTCTCTGATTGCCACTGACTGACGCTAGGTTTCGTAATCACGCGGCTCGCAAGACTCGCAAAGCACTTCCGCCATTCCATTTTCACACAGCTGCGCCACTAGTTGCCTTATAAGGAGCTCTGGAGGCATTGTTTTGTATGCAAATAACCTGAACGGGAACGCGCTTTCGAGTTTAAGACAGAATGCCATTCTCCAAGCAGATATCAGATCATATAATTTGTGCGACCGTTTCAGCCACTTAAAACACTATGGCGACCGGCGGGGCTATGGATTTAGGCCTCAGAGGACAGCGGATTGTAAAAAAACCAATGTACTTTCCAAGAGCTTTATATATAATTTATAGTATTGCTATCTGTCCATTCGCATTGTCACTTGAGTGCATAAACGTGCCTTCGTAATGGCTTAAAGAAAATAAAAATCCATCGGTTGGTTGTCATTTTATAGCGTTGTGAATATAAGGTTTATCGCACTTTTCGTCTCGTCTTTTTTCCCGGGAGCTAGATAATAGGCTAAACGTTGGCGCCGTTATATCAAACGCCATTTCTGCTGTATATATACGAATGAAATAAAACAAACTGCGTAGCATCCGGACTATTACAGAGCATCTATGGATGAAATGGGGGAGGCGGGGAACGCCGATTACTATTATTGATTACCAATACAGTGTGCGTTCAATATAGCATTTTCATTGACCGATCACGTTACATTATAAAACTATGTCCAATCCAGCTGTAATTTGGGGTAATATTATCCTACCATCAGGCCATGTGATCGCCGGCAGCATTTCCTCAAACCAGTCATCGGATTCTGGTAGATCGATATGCACATTGGCTAATCATAAATCCCATTATTCCACGCTGAAAAAACCGCTCGACAAGGTGATCCAAGATGGAGGATGTTCAGCTGGGATCAAGGAACTATGATCCGTCCACAGAACTGTACTTTTTTTTTTCACAATGATACTGCAGTGGAGCGATGGCGCCCCTAAGCGGGTTTGGCCGGTACTGCATGTTTCGAAAATCAAATATCTGAAAAGATGCTGGTAGTGGATCGGGTACCTAAGAATCGTTATAAATATGGAATAAAACAATAACAACTCATCACGTATATACTCGTGGCTCTGGTCCACAACGCTCTTTTTCGTAACACGTATTATACTCGTTCTCGGACGGCATAGTGTTAAGACATATTACCAGCACGTTTAGGACTCAGAGTGAACTTGTCATTGATTATGTCTCAGTGGTTCCAAGATAAGTCTTCCAGAATAACTATTTGAAAAAAAATTCGGGAATGAGACCCATTGTTATTATTATTACCGTTATTATTATTATGTGCCATCCTCGGGCACGACGCAAAACACAAGTTGATTTCTTGAACTGATTTTAATGAAGAAGCATCCGAACCTTCATCCAAACCGTAAAATCTGTATGAGTACAAATGCATACAAAAGATACTATTACTATCACAAGTCCATCACCAATGGTTGGAACATCACTAAAACATATACCACAATTATTATCTCCATCAATCAATACCTTATTGGCTGCGTGCCAGTACATGAGAACATCGAGGCTTTACTGTAGTGTTTCTTCTGTCAGTTTCTTGAAAGATTGTCTTGATACGTTGGCTTGATGGATTGTTCTTTAGTTATTAGAACGGCAGGTAATTTCGTTACCACTCAAGTTCATGGTCCAACGCAAGAGAAAGAAGGCGGAAACACGTCACCGGATACCAGGGGTGTCAACTCTCGTGAGATGTGGTAATTGCACAAAATAGAAAACACAGTGCGCCACTAATATATATCTTATATAAAACAAATAAGAAATACATTGAAAAGCAATTGAGTGTATTATTACTATTATACAAAATAAGCATATAAATTGTAAACATAAATAACTATATTCACCAACTGTTAACCATAGCTGCAGTTACAATTATTATTCATCAATCATCATGGTCATATTATCATTATTATTTATTATTGTTATCATAGTTATGGTAATGTATTTTATTATATTATATGGTGAAGCTGTAAGGTGTACTTGAGCTGACCATTTATGTTAAAATAATTATGAAGTTTGGAAGAGGGCAGGAAACAATGTTTTCTTCATCCTGCTTCCTGCAGCGTGATCTATCTGCGCATATAAAAAGCTGCCATTAAAGGTGCTCCCATAGTCGAGCAGACTGTACACAGAGCAGACTCCGCGGATGTCCGCGCGGCTCTTTGAGCTTTCATAGTCGAGCAGATCTCAGCGGATGTCCGCGGTCTATTTCCTACATTTCTCGCACCAGTTTTACTACATTTCCCACAATTCTGTCTGTTCTACTGTACTGGCAGATGAGAGGGAACATTATCAGCGGGGGAGAGAGAGAGACATGTAGAGAGAGAGAGAGGTAGAGAGAGAGAGAGAGAGATGTAGAGAGAGAGAGAGAGAGAGAGAGAGAGAGAGCTTCACAGGCTCATCTCTCTCCTCGCGCCACCAATCGCTCGCGCAGTGTCACATTTAATGCAGTTCAATGTCAACCAAAACGCCGAGCAGCGTTTTGTGTGACACCAAGTCAGCGGCGCGGATGTCCGCGCGTCAGAAAATAGGAGCGTCGCACCTGTGGGTCTGCTGTCCGCTGAGATCAAAGCTCAAGAGTCCGCGCGGACATCCGCGGAGTCTGCTCTGTGTACAGTCTGCTCGACTATGGGAGCGCCTTAAGCGCTGGCACGTGTACAGGTGGTCACTCACAGCAGGTGTAGTGTCAGGTGTGGATGACTGAAGTCAGAGTGGTGATAAACATTTTTAACACAATGTCGACGACGAGAGAACGCGATAAAGGACGGAAATTTGTGTCCGGGTATTTACAGAGAAACAAGGCAAAGAAAAAACGAGTGTTCACTAATTCGCTGAGAGGTTCATTTGATACATTTATTACAAAAAACACAGAAGCAGCTGCTGCTGCTGCAGGGCCTCGCAGCCGCGGGGGGAAGAAGCGACCGAGCGAATGCACCAGCCGGGCTCTCCACCAGCCCCAGGTGACAAATAGCAGTGAGGATGAGGCGGATGGCGACAATGAGGCATTTGGCATGCAGCATGGTAGGTAGCCAGGTAGCCTAGCCGCATAGGGCTGTTGGCGTCACATTATCTATCTAGCCATTAAGCGCTGGCACGTGGAATGGTGGTGGTATTTCATTTAGCTTGTAATATGCTACCATTTTGTGTACATTTATTTTGGGGACCATTTTGGGAAATTCTGCCTTTGCAACTCTTCTTTATTACCACAAACGATTGACTGTCACCGTGTCACGTCACGGGCCTAATATGAGTTAAGCTATTTTCAGAATTTCAGTATAGCCAATATTTGGGGAAGCATTCGTTCGTTTATTTGACGAATGACGATGATGATTTATCATGCAGCATGGTAGGTAGCCTAGCCGCCCGGCCTAGGGCTGTCTGCGTCACATCTATCTAGCCATTAAGCGCTGCCCTGGCATGTGGAGTGGTGTGTATTTCATTTAGCTTGTAATATGCTCCATTTAGTGTACATTTATTTTGGGGACCATTTTGGGAAATTCTGCCTTTGCAACTGGTCTTTATTACCACAAACGATTGACTGTCACAGGACGGGCCTAATATGAGTTAAGCTATTTTCAGAATTTCAGTAGGCCCTATAGCCAACATTTGGGGAAGCATTAGTTCGTTTATTTGACGATGATGATAATAATAACAATTTAGTAATATGATTGCCAATAATAATAATAGATTAATAATAACGAATAATTCGTATGCGTCACGTCATCTATCTATCTAGCCGCCATTAAGCGCTGGCACGTGGAGTGGTGGTATTTCATTTAGCTTGTAATATGCTCCATTTTGTGTACATTTATTTTGGGGACCATTTTGGGAAATTCTGCCTTTGCAACTGGTCTTTATTACCACAAACGAGAGACGGGCCTAATATGAGTTAAGCTATTTTCAGAATATCAGTATAGCCAACATTTGGGGAAGCATTCGTTCGTTTATTTGATGATGATAATAATAACAATTTAGTAATATGCCAATAATAATAATAAAATAATTCGTTAGGCCTAATACTTTTTTCTAAAGTCTTTAATTAATTTACCACACAACTGCTACTATTTTCAATAAATATGCATAGATATGTGGCTGTTTGAATATAATTAAGAACACATTTGAATATGAAACTAAGTAATTATGTTTTACGTTTTGTTTTTGGAAAAACATGAAAGCCCCTTATATGCAAATAATGCAATAACGCAGGGTTTGAGCAAGCGTCCTCCCCCTATAAATCATTACATGACGTCTATTTCTCCAGTCTTGTCGTGTTTTAGTGAACCAGAGTGAATTTAGCTAATTCTGGCACATTTACAGATTGATGTGGAAACTGACGATGTTTGTTAATGTGCACTGTCCCTGGCTAAAAAAATAAATGAATAACATAACTTACTTAACCCCTCAGGAGGAAGATTCAATTAATAGCAGCGCTGCCCAGCAGCACAAGCGGGTGCCAACGATGGCGTCGATGGTCACAGCGAGCGGTGACGATGAGGATGGACGCAGGGTCGACCGTACAGACATGTATCATGGTAAGCAGCCAGGGACTACAGATGAAAACTAGCTAATTCTGGCACATTTACAGATTGATGTGGAAACTGACGATGTTTGTTAATGTGCACTGTCCCTGGGTAAAAAAATAAATGAATAACATAACTTACTTAACCCCTCAGTTGGAAGATTCAATTAATAGCAGCGCTGCCCAGCAGCACAAGCGGCGGGTGCCAACGATGGCGTCGATGGTCACTAGCTAATTCTGGCACATTTACAGATTGATGTGGAAACTGACGATGTTTGTTAATGTGCACTGTCCCTGGGTAAAAAAATAAATTAATAACATAACTTACTGAACCCCTCAGGAGGAAGATTCAATTAATAGCAGCGCTGCCCAGCAGCACAAGCGGCGGGTGCCAACGATGGCGTCGATGGTCACAGCGAGCGGTGACGATGAGGAGGAGGATGGCCGCAGGGCGACCGTACAGACATGTATCATGGTAAGCAGCCAGGGACTACAGATGAAAACTAGCTAATTCTGGCACATTTACAGATTGATGTGGAAACTGACGATGTTTGAATGTGCACTGTCCCTGGGTAAAAAAATAAATGAATAACATAACTTACTTAACCCCTCAGGAGGAAGATGCATTGACGACCAGTGACGAAGAGGATGCGGAGCGCAAGGCCCCTATTCATAGCAGCAGCAGAGCGGAGAGTGAAATGGTGGATGCCACCATGATGTATGACGATGTGGGTAATTGGCCAGTAAACTTGAATAGAGAGAGAGATCTGATCATTCGAAGAGGTCCCCAAAAGCTGAAACCAGGATTTTGTTATCCGAAAAACAAAGAAAACAAAAGACACTTTAGCGAGGCTTTCTTAATCCAAAAACTAGCAAATGGGGAAACGAATGAAAGAAAGTGGCTTACCTATTCTAAGAAATTAGACAAAGCATTTTGTTTTTGCTGCAAACTCTTCAGCTTTAACAGTGCAACACAACTATCTGATAAGGGCACCAATGATTGGATTCATATAACTGCTGTACTGAAATCACACGAAACATCCCCAGATCATATCTCAAATGCATTAAAATGGAGAGAGGCAACAACACGATTGGAAACGAATACGGGCATAGATGCGTTGCAACAAAGGGAAATGAACAGAGAGCGCATTGGCAGGCCGTGCTAACCCGCATTGTCGCAGCCGTTCAATATCTGGCAGAACATAATTTGGCATTTAGAGGAACCAATAAGAAGCTTTATGATGAAAGCAATGGTAACTGTGTACAGAGCCTAGAACTCTGCTGTGTACAGAGCCTAGAACTCTGCTGTGTACAGAGCCTGGAACACTCTGCTGTGTACAGAGCCTAGAACGCTCTGCTGTGTACAGAGCCTGGAACACTCTGCTGTGTACAGAGCCTAGAACTCTCTGCTGTGTACAGAGCCTGGAACACTCTGCTGTGTACAGAGCCTAGAATACACTGTTGTTTGCTGTGAACACTGAGTAAGACTATGCAGTCTAAGGATATGCAGCTAGACGTGGCTTTGTCTGACATTAACACTTTCTTTGCCACGCTTATGTACATCCTTATACCATCCTCTGCCAGCTCTATTTGTCTATGGAAAAGTTCCCCTTCTTTGCAGGCTATAACTTTTTAAATTGTATTGCTAAATTGACATTACTATGGCCCATTCAACGTCAATTATCTATCGTTCAGGATGTAGGAACATTATACTTTTTCATTCACATATTCATACTAAAATACGGTCTAAAGTATAAATGTTTTTATCGTTTTCTGCAGCATTCTGCAGAACGTGATTTATAGCCCTAAAAGCATTATATTGATGATCAAATAGTTTGATAGCGATCGCGCCGGATACAAAATTTCAAATGGACGTGCTTCTAGAAGTTACTACTTATCATCTGATGTTGACCGGATGGGGGGGGGGGGGGGTCGTTTATAATTCCGTGGCCAACGTTAGATGATTCATGTGGTGTGGGTGATATGATCATTAGAGCAGTTTGTATCGAACACGATAAAAATAAATGCTGAAACTTACCTCAGTCTCCTCGGGCCGTTGGGCGATGAGCAAAAATATTCCTATTATGGGATGTTGAAATATGCGATCCATCTCCAGGTTGTATAATAGTATATACGTCCAAATCATGTTGTTTATCGAGTTATTGGTAACGGATCACTATCCATTGTGTCACGCTCGAGTCCCGGGACCTATAGCGAGTGGTCGGACCGATTTTGGATGAGCACCAGTTTCCATTTCCGGTTTGGGCAATGCGCCGATCGGCTGGAGAGTTGAGAGGGTATCAACAGTAGATCTCAAGTCTCCGCGGGAGAAATATGATTGCGATCACAGATTTTTGAAATATTGATCTCATGACGTGTTACGGCGTCATTGGCAGAATTAGCATGGCGGGGAATGACGAGTTAAGGCGTCCTTGGCGATTAAAGTGTTAAGGGACTGATATATTTTTTTGTTAAATACAAAGAAACTAGCTGTTATTTTTGCAGAGGTAAATCCAAAGAGATTGCTAAAGAGATGGACGTTGAGGTAGTATTCAGGGAGTCACGCGTCATGAAACGGAAAAGAGACGCACACAATATCCCACTATCCGCAGAGCGGGTATTCGAAACGGAATATTTCCTCAAAATAGTGGATCAGGCCCTCACAGCATTAAACTCCAGATTCAAGCATATGCGTAACTGTGCCAGAGGAAGCCGTACAGAGCCTGGAACTCTCTGCTTTGTACAGAGCCTGGAACTCTGCTGTGTACAGAGCCTAGAACTCTCTGCTGTGTACAGAGCCTAGAACTCTCTGCTGTGTACAGAGCCTAGAACTCTGCTGTGTACAGAGCCTGGAACACTGCTGTGTACAGAGCCTAGAACTTAAAATCCGTTTTATTATTTGTTAGTAATAGTATTGAACAGCCATTCAATATCTGGCAGAACATAATTTGTTGTATACGAACAGGTCGAAAAATACCTCGCGGAAACAAATCTAATCTACGAATTCCAATCTGGCTTCAGAACATCCCACTCCACTGACACATGCCTTCTCTATTTAAACGACCACATCAAACAAGAGGTGGACGCGGGCAAATACTGCGGCATGGTCATGCTAGACCTACAAAAGGCCTTCAACACTGTCAATCACACCATTCTGATTGACAAGCTAAAGCTTTGATAGTCTATCAGTGAGCTGGATGCAATCCTACCTGGAGGGGAGAGAGCAGATGGTGGAGGTAAACGGTACCCTATCCCCCCCCCCCCCCCACAGTAAGCTGTGGTGTTCCACAAGGAAGCATACTAGGTCCGCTACTGTTCCTAATTTATGCAAATGACATGTCGTCAGCTTGTGACTGCAACTTGTTCCTGTTTGCGGACGACTCAGCCCTGCTGGTCTCTGACAAGAAAAAGTTACAGGTTGAAAAAACCCTCAGCTCAGAACTAGGCAAAATCTGCATATGGCTCGCTGATAACAAACTATCATTACACATGGGCAAAACAGAGTCCATTCTCTTCGGTTCAAATAACAAACTCAGCAAGACCGACGGCTTCTCAGTTACAGTGGGTGACAATATTGTCACAAGGAAAGAAGATATTACCTACCTGGGTTCCATCCTAGAGGCAAATCTTTCCTGTGACAAAATGGCATCCAATGTAATAAAAAAAGTCAACCAACGAACTCGATTCTTGTACCGGATCTCCTCACTCATTCAAGGGTACTACGACTATGCTTGCACCTCATGGTACCAAAGCACCTCAAAGGCGTTAAAAACTAAATTACAAACATCTCAAAACAAACTGGTCAGACTACTTGCTTGACCTTACTCCTAGAACCCACCTCACCCCTGCCTGTAATATCTTGGATATTAACGGACAACGGAACAGTTGGTTGGTAAACAAGACGCTTTATTACTACCTCAGGTGGTTCCTCAATCCCAACAATCCCTGCCTCTCGCGCCACTCCCACTTACTGTAACTGTCGTAAACATGTCGTAACGTATACTCCTCTTGTAGTCAGTTAACTATGACACTGCCCACTTTGACAACCTAGGATGGCTTAGAGTAGACGACAGAGTACAGCAACTTGCAATGGGCCTGGTCTACAAGATACACTACACGACCAAGGTACCCATGTACATGTCAAAATACTTCCCAAAGGTCAGTGAATACCACGATCACAACACCAGAGGGAGCTCAACAAATCATGTTAAACCCAGATTCGGCTCAAACAAGGGACTAAACACGGTTCGCAATTATGCCACATCAATGTGGAACGCCCTACCCAAAGCTGTAAAGGTATGTGAATCCCTACCCACATTCAAAACCGCTCTTAAAGAGCACCTACGGGAGGCTGCAATTCGAAACTGGCCACCGTAAATGCCCAAAACCCCCACCACCTCCTAATAGACAGTCTCCTCCCCACCGCATGTATATATTCCCTCCCCACCGTATGTATATTTCTCTCCCACCCACCCACCCCCTCCTAATGTACAGTCCCCTCCCCATCATATGTATATACTCTGTCAGGATCTAGGGGTAACAGTACTGTATATTTGAATACCGTTTATGTCACAAATGTATCAGTACTAAATACCTATATGTCCCTATGCCATAAATGTCATGTATGTTGTGTATGTCATAAATGTCTATATGAATTGAAAATGGGGGACCCTGATGGAAACAAGACAAACGTCTTTCTCAGGTCTGCATCCCCTTAACAATTGTGTATTGAGCCGTACTGTATTGTACCCATTCTGCAATCTGTTAAATAAAGTTTTCATTCATTCATTCCAGAAAGGTGGCTGGTCAGTCCAGGGATGGATGCCTGTCCATTTTCCTGTTACATAACTATGCATCCTCGAGGACCTGGTCCGAGTTGGATCATATGGGAAAGGACACAGGTGTCTCACACTGGATTGGCCACCGACCACATACGCCTATGGACAGGGCAGAGCATAAGAAGGAGGGCTAGTAGGACATTAGGGAAGGCTCTCTCTCTCCGGTGTCTCCTTTCTGTTGGGACTCCACTCTCTTGGTCTGGAGTCACACGTCCTCTATCCGTCTTTCTGGACTTCTATCTTTAATCTCTCTTTTAATCTATTCTCTTATTTCCTACTATACTTCTCTATCCCCTTCCTGTTACGACCCAAGGGGCAGGAGAATAACATTGGACGACTCAGCTATTCTGGTCTCCCATAAGGACTTGGCAGTAGTGGAGAGGACCCTTAGTGAGGAGCTATCAAATGTGCAGACATGGCTGTCAGATAACAAACTATCTCTTCATCTAGGAAAAACAGAGGCCATCCTGTTTGGATCAAAGAAACGGCTTGGTAAAGATATTGAAATGAAGGTAAGAGTAGGTGAGAAGCAAATAACAAACAAGGATTCTGTTGTATATCTAGGCTGCATACTGGACAAACACCTTACAGGAGAGGCCATGGCTAAAAAAGCCCACACTAAAATCTGCCAGAAAACGAAATTCCTAGCTAGACAAGGGAAACTACTGGACCAGGTGTCATGTACGAAGGTCTATTGACCACACAAGATAGCAATCTGGGCAGGTGTTACATGAGCAAAAAACAACCCCCTCAGTAGAAAAATGCTTATCAAACAGTCCCGGGTAGGCAGATAGTAAACAAAGACGTTTTCAAATGGTAAATAATATTTATTGTGGTGGGGCTTGAAACCCACGGCTTTCCCCAAAGGGAGGATGATGTTTATTTTAGAGGGGATTTAAACCCAGCACACACACAAAGGGAAAAAGGAAAGGGGAGACAAACAAGGGCAGTATAAATAAATAAACAAAATTAGCGTCCACCGACGCTAAAACGTACCAAAGGTACAGGTCCACGCAAAGTGGCAATGCATACAGTCTACCAATATATATATATATACGGCTCCACTTGAATGAAGCAACATCAAAGAGGGCAGTGAAGTATCAGTCCACACTCAGTGGGAACAGGCACAAAGGCCAACAAGAGGACACTCACCCAGCTGGAGAAGTGGCACATAGGCCAACAATATATATATATACAAACACAACAGTAGTTAACAATGGCAACCTCACTCTTCCCTAGTCGCTATCAATTGACAGAATGAGGCGCCGGGATGTGTGTGTGCCGTCAGGTATTTGACTACCCATCCCTCTTGAGCTGATCGCCAATCAGCTGTCATTCATTAGCAATCAGCACTCTTCAGTAGGGATGGGCAGCACCTGACAGGGAGAGAAGAGACAGCATTAGCTCTCATGTTTACACACACACACACATCATATACAAAACAACACATTAAATATACTAACCTGATGTTCAGAAGGTGTCATAAATACAGTAATAATGGTAATGACCAACCCACGTACCCAAGGTACGTCACACCAGGCAACACTTAAAATGCTAGCGGGCGCATTAGTACAGAGTCACTTTGACTATGCTGCCACCTCCTGGTTCAGTGGCGCTCCACAGGTCCTGAAAAATAAACTTCAGACAGCTCAAAACAAATTAATTAGAGTAGTCCTTAAACTACCTCCACGCACTCACCTAGGGCCAACTTTCTTTAGGCAACTAAACTGGCTTCCGGTCAATAAAAGGGTAATTCACATCAAATTAGGTCTCACACACAAGATAGTTCAAAATACAGGTCCGAAATATCTATCTAATTATTTTAATCGATTCCGTGACAATCATTCATACTCCACTAGAAGGAGCAGTACGGATTTTATTCTGCCAAGATTTAACTCCCTAATGGGCACAAATACATTTTTATATTCTGCAGCACTGGAGTGGAACAAGCTTCCAGTGGCCCTGAAAAACATCGAAGAGGGGGGAAGTTTTAGACGTGCCACAAAGAAATGGCTAGCCAGTGAAGTATAGAATAGCCATAGGAAGGAGAGGGTAGGAAGTGCTTTTTTTGTATGGGGTTGCTATTATGTTTTATTCTGATGATCTTTGTTTTATTATGATGCTCTATGTTTTATTATGATGCTCTATGTTTTTATTATGATGCTCTGTTTTAGTATGTTTTATTATGATGCTCTATGTTTTATGATGTCTGTCCATGTCCAAAATCAGGGACCATGATGGAAATAAGTGCTTGCACTTTCTCATGTTTTTATCCCTTGGATGCTGTCTTTTACTCCACAATAAAAATCAATCAATCAATCAATCAATCTCCAGTATCCTGTGTGTTTCCCGTGTCGTGCCTGCCTTCCCCGCACACCAAGCGTTACAGAATGTCGCCACCAATCAAAAGCACAGCAGGCAAGGTGGTAGACACCTTTGTTATCCTTCAGAACTTGATGGATGGTAATCTGGAGCCTGCCAAGTGGGTGTTCTGGCTCCAGACGATCGACAGGGTTGCAAGAGAGAGCCCGACACAGGCGCCTGCGATGCGGGTTATGGCCGACCACGTCTCTGCCCTCATGGAAGGGTTTAGGCCGATCCCTAGTACCCTACCCACCAGTCTGGTCCCGCTTGCTAGCTTTTCCCCCGCAGCTAGCCAGCCGACTAGCATTCAACTCACGGTCAGCCTAGAGCCTGTAGCTAACCGTGCGTCCCCAGCTAACGCAGCTCTGCCCGTTAGCATTTCTCCGGTAGCTAACCGTGCGTCCCCAGCTATCGTAGCTCCGCCCGTTAGCATCACTCCTGTGGCTAACCGTGCGTCCCCAGCTAGCGCAGCTCCGCCCGTTAGCGTTACTCCTACAGCGAGCATGGCTAGTGCAGCAGACGAGGCCTCCACAGCTAACCCAGCCCCTACTGTTAGCTTAGCCTCTGTAGCTAGCCAGACCCTCCCAGCTGACAGACCCTACAGCTAGCATGGCTAGTGCAGCAGACGATGCTTCCACAGCTAACCCAGCCCCTACTGTTAGCTTAGCCTCTGTAGCTAGCCAGACCCTCCCAGCTGACGCTGACCCTACAGCTAGCATGGCTAGTGCAGCAGACGAGGCCTCCACAGCTGACCCGGCCGTCGCTGCCAGCCTGGTTCTGCTCGGTGTAGCCCCGGCTGTCATCACTCCCCCTCCGGCTTCCACGCCCAGCCTCTACGCCACGCCGCCAAGACCGGGCCGGTCTCCACGCCCAGCCCAGCCTCTACGACCGGTTCGGCTGCAACGCCGGGCCCCGGCTCCTCGACTGGTCCTGGCTCCCCCCACGCCGTGACCGGCGTCCTGGTCCTCACCGTGGTCTACGATGGGTCCTGCTCCGGGGGTCGCCGCCGCCGCACCTCCGTTCTGGCTCCCCTGAACCGGTCCCTAGTCCGGCAGCTGGAGGGGCTCTCGTCCGGGATCCTGCTCCGGGGTCCTGCTCCCCTTCCCGGGCTTCGGCACCTGTTCCCACCCCCCCTCGTCGGGCCTCTGTTCCCAGGTCCAGCCCCCCTCCCCGGGTCTCGGTGCCCATCCCCACCCCCCCTCGTCGGGCCGCTGCTCCCGGATCCAGCTTCCCTCTCCGTGCCTCTGTTCCCCTTCCCACCCCCCCTCTCCGGGCATCTGCGCCCTCCCGGCTCCTGGTCTCCGGGTCCTCTCCTTGGGTCCCCTCCGGGGTTCCGGCTTCCTCCCTCGCCTGGGTGCGGACGTTGTTCTCGGGAGTCTGGAAGCCCCCCGTTGAGAGGGGGGTACTGTTACGACCCAAGGGCCGGTCCTGCTGACCGGCAGGAGAATAACATTGGACATTGCTCTCCTCCAGTATCCTGTGTGTTTCCCGTGTTGTGCCTGCCTTCCCCGTTGATGTCTAGTGAGTCCTGTATACTTCTGTCGTTTTCTTGTTTTCCGTCGTTGTGTTATTAGTAGTGTTGTTTTGTATCTGCCTACGTTCCTTCTCCCTTGTCTGCTAACTGTGTTCTCAACTTCAATAGCACACCAAGCGTTACACCTTCTCCTGGTTATTCTTTTGTCATATCTTCTGTCATGTCATTAACCCTTTAATCGCCGTTGACGCTTTTCAGCGTCATTCCCCGCCATGCTTATTCTGCGTCATTGATATCAATATTTCAAAAATCTGTGATCGAAATCATTTCTCCCCCGGAGACATTATATGTACTGGTGAGCCCCTGTCAACTCTCTAACGGTTCAAGAGCGCCATCTGGTGGCTGATCGGCAGATCGCCCAGGGAAGAAACAGGGAAGTGGACGCTGGTGCTCATTTCAATTTGGTCCGATCACTCGCTATAGGTCCCGGGACTCGAGCTCTACACAATGGATATCGATCCGTTGCCAATAACTCGATAAACAACATGATTTGGACGTATATACTATTATACAACCTGGAAATGGATCGGGTATTTCTATATCCCATAATAGAAAAAATTCTATTCCACGTTCATCTCCCAACGGCGCGAGGAAGCTACGGTGAGTTTCAGCGTTATTTTGTAATGTCTTCTATACTAACTGCTCCAATGATCATATCACCCACACTAGATGAATGATATAACGTTGCCCACGGAATTATAAACGACCCCCCGCCCATCCGGTCATCATCAGATCATACGTAGGAACTTCTAGAAGTACGTCCATTTGAAATTTTTTATCTCGCGCCGATTGCTATCAAACTATACAATCATCAATATAATGCATTTAGGGCTATAAAATCACGTTCTGGAGAAAGCTGCAGAAAACGATAAAAACATACTTATACTTTAGACCGTATTTTAGTATGAATATGTGAATGAAAAACTATAACGTTGCTACACCCTGAACAATAGATATAGGACTTTGAATGGGCCATGGTAATGTGGTAATGTCAATTTAGCAATACAATTTAAAAAGTTATAGCCCTGCAAAGAAGGGGAACTTCTCCATGGTAAATACGGCTGGCGAAGGATGGTAAATTATGAATTTAACCCCGGCGATCATTAATGTCTGTTTAAGTGTTCCATGGACCACCCTACTGTACGTAAATATGATGTCATTCTAATTCTGATCATTTCAATAAAATACAAGACATATTGTTGAACTCATTGTCCTGCGTCTAATATTCTATATCCTTTTGTCCTGATTCGAGGAGCAAACAAATGTACCCACAATTACCAATAACGGCATTCGTTATTGCAACATCATACGCTGACCGGGTGGATGGCTATGAGAACAAGGCCCGATCAGATTGAAATTGAGGTCAAATCGCTCTTACCTGTGGCCGGTTGGATTCCAAAAAGAATTTCCCAGTTATTGATCGCCATCTGGTAGATCGATATGTCCATTGGCTGATGCTATATTCCTTTACTGCATACTGAATTCGGCGTCGCAAAAAGTATTTCAGGCGATCGCTTAACACTTTGAATGCCCAGCAGGGGGCGCTCATTTAGTGCTTGAATGCCCAGCACCACGCCAATGTTAACGTTAATATCGCCTAATCTATGTTTTATATTATGGCTATGCGTCTAATCTGCCCGTCGCATTATCAATGACCCATTTCAAGTCAACATTGGCGAAGCGGATTGTTTTTTTTATCGGTTAATTTCCGTTTGATAGCATTTTGAAAAGCACTCGTTTTCACGAAAAAAATAAGAGATTCCATGATAATCGCCCTTTACTGTAATATTCTAGAACGTTGTCATTTTGCGGCCTATTTATTTAATCGTTTTCAAATAAACGCTAGATTATCAATATAACGTTATGTTATATAACGTTTATGAGTGAATCTGGTAGTTGTCTGGTAGAGTGAATCGCGTTGGTAGTTGTTTTGATAAATATGTACATTCCCATTTCCGCGAGTAGGTCGCTTAACATTACAAGGCTCGCTTGCGTTACCGGCGTGCGGGCGAAAACGAGCGTAGCGTCACGTGGGGTCAGTGGGCCAATCAGAGCAATGCGGACGCACATGTTAGTTGCCTTAAGTGTTCACGCGGCCCGGCCCTAATCTGTCCATGGTGTCTGGCCCCCTCAGGCTTGCAGACCTCTACTGTGTATACTGTACGGCGTATCCTGTCCAGTAGGCGGGTTGGTAGGGGTATACAGTACCTGGTGGACTGGCAGGGTTATGGGCCAGAGGAGCGCATGTGGGTTCCGGCCAGAGACATCTTGGACCCTGAGCTTGTTCGGGAATTTCGGAGACGTGTCTCAGAGGGTCTGTCTGGAGCCGCCCTCTAGAGGGGGGGGGTCCTGTCATGGTTTTTGCTTTATTTCGCCTTTCTGTGCGGGACAGTTGTCTATTTCATCTTCCTGTGAGGGACAGCTGTCAATCACTGGCCTCTGTGGTTAATTGCCTCATGGTAGGGCAGGTGTGTGGGCTTGATTGCACCTGATTCAGTGCAGCTGTGCCTATATGGTAAAGCTGAGTCTGTTTGAATCTTGCAGTGTTAGCTGCTTTCTCATTTCCTTTCGTGTTGGCTACCCTTCTGTGACGACCCCCACTCTACCTGCTAATGGAGAGTCTGTTGGCTCACCAGGAAGCATGGTGGAGTGGGTGGCTCGTTAACTGTATGAGACTCACCTGTGCAGTGCAGAGCTGCCTGCACCTGAATATATGTGTCTCTGTCTAATTCCCTCTTTGTCTGCTTTCTCCACTCCTAGGCTCAGGTTGTAGCTACACTCAACTGGGAATCCTTTGACATATTGATACTAAAGGGGTCCCCACACAGCGAGCGATTTTAGCCAGGCAACCGATTTTTTTTGCGAGCCGACAGACAGAATTGTATCGCCTTCATTGTTATGAATGAGAGAACCCACACGGCAGGAGATTCTGAAGCGACGGTCGCGCAGCTATTTCTGTCGCCTCGCTCAAAATCGCCTCGATCCTATTTTTGTAGGCGACGGCAGGCAGGACAATGAGGAAATAACATGACTTCTACAGTAGTTCTACTGGTGTATCATTTGTACACCATTAATGTATCATTCAATACATTCATTGATCAATAACCTCCGTATTATTACCATGCTACTTATGTTCATTATTATTAACGGGAACAATTTAAATAAATAACGTTAGTTTGAGAAGCTGTAGTGGCCGCTTGTCATTAACTAATAAATGAACAATGCGCCACGATGCACCTACTAGTGTTTTTATACTCGGGTAACAAAAGAAGTTGTGGATGTTGACAGAGTTTAATGTCCAGGCTGCAGCTGATGTAGTTTGTAAGGTTTATTGTCCAAAGAAAATTATGGTTGAGAACAAAACAGTTTGCGTCTTCCGTGAAAAATACACTCTCTCAGCAGCTGCATAACAATACTTGTCCAATCGTTGGTAATGCACACATCGTAGCGATCAGGCATGCAGTAATGTCAGGAAGAATGAGGAGAGGTTGTATTCGTATATGGTGGTTTAATTCCAGCTCAATATGGGTTTTACAGGTTAATATTCCCTCGTAACGCGCAACACAGCTACCTGCTAGTGCTAGTGAAGAGCTGCTAATATGCTCACTTCACAACAACATGACGTCCGGTCCCGGCGGTCCGTCCTCCTATATCTCCCGGGGGGAAACAAGTAACCACACCCCCAGCTAGACAGAGTGACGGTCGCCTCTGGTGTGGGGGGATAAGCGATTGTCGTTGAGCAACAGGCGATCGCATCGCCAGGCGACGTCTGTCGCCCGCCGTGTGCAGACCACTTAACACTTACACCACAGCACACTATCTCACTCATCCACACACTGCATTCACTACTGATTCTGATACATACCTATTTGTTTATGTCATTATTGTTTGTTAGTTAGGATTAAATAAATTCTTTTTTGTTAAAATGTTATCACATGTGGACTCCCTATTTGTCATAAATTACCTGTTTGTGACACTTCTGCCCAGGCGTTGCTATATTAAAGTGTAGTGCTGATCTCTGCCCTATTCAGCATTTTAGCCTTTTTCTAGTTTTAGGCTACTGGCTTATTTTAGCACTTTATTTTCTAGTAGCTGAGCCTTTTATTGTAGTGTTTCTTTTTATGACAGTTTTCTTTTGTTTCCTTTTGAACTGTCATTAGTCCACTACTACACAAACTCCCTTAGTGGAGGTTTATTGTTATTTAGGTTATTTGTATGACCTCTGTTATTAGGAGGTGCCTTTGTGGTTTTATTTCAGTTATTTCTATAATACCTCTTGAGTGTTGTGTTGTCCTGTTTTTTGGACTTATTTTCTTAACACATTGAGTGCCACGCTTCTTCCGGGAAGACGCGAAAATAGCGTTTTAGTGGAATCCACTTATTACATTGTAATTTTTCGCCTGATTATCGAATCTTCCTGAAATCAACGCTAGATTATCATTATTATGTCTCCTTGTGCATACATGAAATGGGTCCTGGAGCGCGGCCCCCCCCCCCCCCTCCTGCACCCAACGGTAAACAGCCACACAGCACACACAGATAGCTTCAATCGCGGGAGAAAGAAATATCAGATCAACGCAAGATTGGATATATAGAGTCCTTACCTGGTCTCTGATGAAATGCAAAAAGAATAATCCAATTATCTGATCGCCATTCCAGTTATCTACAGAGATCCTGTCTCCGACGTTATTGGGCGGTGGCCGGCTGGAGCTGAGTAAGCGCGTGGACAACCACTGTCGCAGCAGCGAGGGCATATCAGCATCCACAAGTCATCCCTGCTCAGCAAGTGCATCAATCGCTGTCGCACCAACTGAGCCACTATCCACAGCCACCATATCAGCCTCCACCAATCATCACTGCTCAGAACCTTTCACGTCGTGTTGTTGCCGCCAGTTCACAAACACTTCCGCCTGAGACCAATAACTGATCACGTCGTGTTCACAACCACCCTTCAGAATGAAGACAACAGGACTGGCTGTGAGCGTGACCGCTGGCTTTGGGTTTGGCTTGTTCCTGATATACAAAGAAATAAGCAGGCGAAAGCTGCTTGCTGTTGCTGCCCAAGCAGGTCCTAGCAGTGAAGACGGTGGCCGGCTGGAGCTGAGTAAGCTTGTGGACAACCACTGTCGCAGCAGCGAGGGCATATCAGCCTCCACAAGTCATCCCTGCTCAGCAAGTGCATCAATCGCTGTCGCACCAACTGAGCCACTATCCACAGCCACCATATCAGCCTCCACCAATCATCACTGCTCACAACTTTTCACGTTGTGTTGTTGCCGCCAGTTCACAAACACTTCCGCCTGAGACCAATAACTTATCACGTCGTGTTCACAACCACCCTTCAGAATGAAGACAACAGGACTGGCTGTGAGCGTGACCGCTGGCTTTGGGTTTGGCTTGTTCCTGATATACAAAGAAATAAGCAGGCGAAAGCTGCTTGCTGTTGCTGCCCAAGCAGGTCCTAGCAGTGGAGACGGTGGCCGGCTGGAGCTGAGTAAGCGCGTGGACAACCACTGTCGCAGCAGCGAGGGCATATCAGCCTCCACAAGTCATCCCTGCTCAGCAAGTGCATCAATCGCTGTCGCACCAACTGAGCCACTATCCACAGCCACCATATCAGCCTCCACCAATCATTACTGCATCAAGCACTGCCGCACCAGCTGAGCCACCATCAACAACCAGCATATCAGCCTCCACAAGTCATCCCTGCTCAGCAAGTGCATCAATCGCTGCCGCACCAACTGAGCCACCATCCACAACCAGTGTATCAGCCTCAGCCTGCTCCATCGACTCAGCCAGCCTATCAGCTGGTGCATCCAACACCCGGTCCAGCACCCTATTATTCTGTAGCAGTTCCACCGGTCCAGTATGTCCGTCAGCCCCAGTATACATCACTACAGGATCCATACACTCTCCAGCCTCCCAGGCAGCCAGTCCCTGTACCTAAACTGCCTAACCTGGTCCATGACAGCGAGAGAGAATTCACGGACCTTAAAGGGGCTATGCGTTATAAATGTCATTTTTCAGTCTCTAGCATTGTATTATAGTAATAGGAGTTCGTATCAATGTGTTTTTGGGCCTAAATACTATATTGACGAATTCCTCAGCTACAGCCCATCCCCTGTTTGCCTCTAGTAAATCAGGTCATGTTGATTTGACGAGCTGGGCAACGTCACAGGGCGCTGTTTATAGCGCAAGGTGATGTGATTGGCTGTGTGGTTTTACCTAATGCCCGCCTCCATTCTTGGTACCTGGAGCCGATACAACCTGGAAACAGAAATTGCCGTCACTCGCCTCAATTTCACGATGAGCAGCAAACCCCGCAGATGTAATGTTCCTGGTTGTAGAGCTACCGAGAAGTCTTTGCACAGTTTCCCCGTTGATGCCGAACTTCGCCAACAATGGAACAAGTTCCTTTTTGGTGACCCTCCAAGTTCCGTTGCAACGTCTAATACTCGGGTTTGTACTGCACATTTATCCGCCGACGACGTCACCAATCAAGGTATTTTTGATGCTGGAGTGGTCTCCATGTTGGTGCTAACCAAAAGAGCTGTGCCTTAAATACGCGACCCGACACAAGAAATAGTAAGTAGATATGTCGTGTGAGATATGTTATCATAAATACCATCTAACGTTATAGTAACTGCTGCTCTTTATAAAGTAACGTTATAGAAAACTATTGAAGCAAGCTAGTCATAACTTCTAAATAAAAGAACACAACTAGTGAGAGGTAAACAAGGTAACGTTATATTTAGTGGCTTGTATTATATTGTAATTGATTTACGATTTGGTAACTCTTAGGCCACCACAAGTTCCAGCGGCAATGTACGCCTTTCTCCTGCTTCAAGGGACTTCAGTTGCCAGACAGACAACCCAAAGATTCGTTCTGTTGGTACACAGCTTTCTATGAAAACACTTCGTTCGCATGTCAAGAGTCAAGGTAGGTTTGTAACTCAGTGTGATGTAATGTAATAATGTGTAATAATGTGACCCAGAATTGTTTAGATTGGCCCCCTTCACCCACCGCTTTCACCCAAAGCTGTAAAGGAATGTGGATTGTTTGTATAGTGTCCCCCCCCCCCCCACCTCCAATGTAAATTACCCAGTATGGTTGTCAATATACAGTATATATACAGTATATACAGTCAAATGTATATACTCCCTTTTCTTGACTCCTTCAGTATCACAAACAGTACTGTATTTGCAAATCAAATTTAGCTCTAGTGTGGTGACCCATGTTGGCGTTACGCCAGAGCAGGTCACAATGTGTGAGTGTGTGAGTGAGTGAGTGAGTGAGTGAGCAAAGTTATCAATAAATCCCTTGTTTGACTAAACTATGTTTTGTAAATAGGTGTTCAGGCGAAAGTCGTGTCGGTCTCGGTGGGGACACAAAATACTGGATACTGGTCTAATCAACAGGGACCATCCACGTCAACACCTGTGAAGGGGTTTAGACCCAGTAAAAGACCACGACTGGAGTCTGATGACGATGACGATGGAGTGACCGACAGCTCGATCGATGTTCCAGAGCCGCCGCAGGATTCCACTTTCAACATTGACTCTTTGATTAGCGAGCCCTCGATTCTAGCGTAAGTTAGTTGTTACAAACATCTCCATGGCCCGTAAAAATACAAAAGCTATATAGTTGTGCCGTGTTATTTATTTGTGTTTTTCTCGAGCAGGGAACCGTCAAAACCAATCTATGAGGTCCAGAAATACATCGTTTACGAAGACAGTCTACTGGAATTATTTCAACAGTGTCCGGTGTGCAATGCTCAATGTCATATCACCAAAACTACGCGAGGGACCTTCTTGGCTGTCTCCCAAGTTTGCCCCGGTTGTAAATACAGCCGTAAATGGGCGAGTCAGCCTCTCATCGGCATCACACCAGCTGGAAATATTCAGCTTTCTGCAGCAGTATTTTTCACTGGCTCATCTTTCACCCAAATGGAGAAGGTATTTGATTTGATTGATTTGATTGACAAGTCAGATATACATTATGTTTTTGTTTGTGATTCACACGTGCATATTAACAAAGCGTTATTCATTTATTCTTTTAGGTCCTAAATGCGTTACACGTCTCCACAATAAAGTACAGAGCGTTTCGGGAACACGCCAAGAAGTTCTTGGAACCTGCTGTTCTAAGTTTGTGGACCAAGGACCAAGACGTTACCCTCGCCAGATTAAGCGAGAAAGAAAGCGTGATAATCGGCGGTGACATGCGAGCCGATAGTCCAGGTTAGAAAAAGCTCCCCAATGACAAATTCCTACTTTATGAATACATTTTTAATATTGCACTACATTGATTGAAATTGTTATTATTATTTTCAACAGGCCACAGTGCTAAGTACGGAAGTTACTCTGTGATGGAACTCGCCACCAATCATGTCATAGACGTCCAACTAATTCAGGTAATTAACAAGTCTGAAGAGACACTGCACCCTTCATTGTGCTCAAACGAACACAAAGCTCTCGGTCTTGAATCTTGAATCGCTGTAGGTGTGAAGTGGTCTGGCTGGCTGTGTGTGTGAGCGGGGTGTGAAGTGGTCTGGCTGGCTGTGTGTGTGAGCGGGGGTTAGGAAATGTTAATTGTGGAATTTTGAAAAGGCTATTTCATTGATCTTCCCTTCCTTGTTCCAGAGCAATGAGGTGGGAGGCAGCTACCATATGGAACTGGAGGGCTTGAGGAGAAGCCTCGCTCTTCTGGACGCCAAATCCGTGACCTTGGACTGTATTGTCACAGACCGTCACCCGCAGATCCAAAAGTACCTGAGAGATCACGACATCAAACACTTCTACGATGTGTGGCACGTGGCCAAAGGTATGTCGAAAGGCATCCCACATTCAATTCCACCCCTCCTACCAACCCCCCCCCCCCCCCCCCCCCACCCACCCAACCAGTACTGTAATTGCAAATCTGGTATGTCAAAAAATGTAGATGTAGCAGTACTGTCTATCTGTATGTCATACGACTGTTATGTAATGTTATGTTATGTTATGTAATTCAAGGTCTGTCTAAGAAGCTTGACAAAATTGCACAGGCGAAAGACTGCAAGGTCATAAAAAAGTGGCGCCTGCACATTTCAAACCACCTCTACTGGACAGCTGCCACGTCGAAGTCTGCCGATGAGAGGGTTGCTAGGTGGAAGTCATGTCTCAATCACATGATGAATGTACATGAACACGACGAAGAACCACTCTATCCGCGTTGTCTTCATGCTGACCGTGTATCAAGAGATAGTAGCAAGTGGGTTAAACCTGGTATGTCTGTCTGTCTTTCATCATGAATATATACTCAAAATATTTATTTATGTCCTCATTCTAGATTGGTGTGATTTACAAATGTATACTTGCTTGAATAATTCTAATCTACTGTAATATACTCTAATGAAATATCTGAATGCAATTTCTTTTTTACTTTAGACTCAAAACCGGCCCACCAGCTCGAGAAGGTTTTGCTAAACACAAGGATCATCAAAGATGTCGCCAAATTGAGTCCACACCATCAAACGTCTTCATTGGAGTCCTATCACAGTGTGATTTTACGTTTTGCCCCAAAAAACGTGGTTTTTTCGTACATAGGAATGCTTTGCAGGTATTTTATATTGTGTACAAATGACTAATTATGGACTCCTGATTTGTCAAATAACTCATTATGTTGCATTAGATAACCTCAGATCAACTACAAATATATTGCTTGTGCTTATTGAAATTTTCCTTTCAGACTATACCTAGCTGCCATGCATTTCAATGAAAACTCAAATCGCCAGCAAGCCATAAACGCTTCTGGAGAGCCGGCGTACAAGATGAGTTTTCCAAAGGCCAAAAAAGGTGGACACACAATAAAACCAAGGAAAATCCCAGCGACATTCAGTAAGTAAAAATATCAACATTTATTATTGCACACACATGACCTATATAAATAGAAAAATATTTCCACTTACAGTGGAATACAATAAATTGAATAAATAATAACCTTTTTAACATGACAAAACAAATAACAATTTCTCATTTACAGACTATGTCAACCAGCTGATGGCGCTCCTGTTTGACTCCGTCCTTCGTGACCCCCAACAATATATCCAGGTGGTAGAGGCGATTGCCATCCCAGAACCTTTGTGCGCACAGTTCGACAGGCCTTCCATGGAAGAAGCGGTTGCCGGCTATGTGTCACGATTCAATCCTGTACCGGTCTGAAGCCAGTATAGACACCATCAACATCCGGAAATTCTGTGCGGATTCGAACCACGACACAGGATGGGATTACTACTCTCACTCTGCGGCCTAAGTAGCCGAAGCACCACGCGACAAAGCATCTGTACGCGATATATCTGAAACGGCTGAAGAAAATCAAGTATTATATTTATGCACAAATAAAATAAAAAAAAAAGCTGGGAAATAACCATTTGTCATGTCATGTCATTGGACAGTAGCAAGCATTGATTATATGTGATGTGCAATAAGGATTAGATTGTGTTTGCAAGAAAGATTAGTATAGTCTGAGAGATGCAAGATGGAGAAACACCTGTAAAAAAATATATAAATCTGTAATAAATATTATTTACTTATTGATTCCGCTTTCTGGTATCCGGCCAAAATCTGCCTTGTAGATATTAGTTGCCATTTGGATGGTATAGGGGTTGAAGCACACTGGATCCAATCCCGGATGATCAACCATGCACAGTAGTCCAGTTGGTTCCTGGTTAATTCGACGTCTGACCTATATATATAGAAAATTAAATCGTTAGCCATATGCATGGTTTTCAGTGCTACCAAGATGCAAGTTTGTGTTACTACTTTACCTGTGGAACTTCCATGCAGCATACATTCTCAGTCTCTGTTGGCATCCGTTCACAATTTCCGCACGTGCACCTAGTAGATTTGAGGGTGAATGAAATTATCAATCAATGGAGGCCAGAGAAAGACTTTCGTCTTGTTTACATCAGGGTCCCCCAATTTCAATCGTCATGGTAACATATAGATAGACAGTACTGCTACATCTCTATATTTATGACATACTATATTTCTATTGCTACAGTATTGCTCAATACCAACAACTGTTATGATGGAGGCCAGAGAAAGACTTTCGTCTTGTTTACATCAGGGTCCCCCAATTTCAATCGTCAAGTACAGTTAGTGTCAGTCAGTACAATCAGTCACACTGTTCACAGAAGCAACAGTCAATCATCTTTATCTTTCAGTCACACTGTTCACAGAAGCAACAGTCAGTCATCTTTATCTTTCAGTCACACTGTTCACAGAAGCAACAGTCAATCATCTTTATCTTTCAGTCACACTGTTCACAGAAGCAACAGTCAATCATCTTTATCTTTCAGTCACACTGTTCACAGAAGCAACAGTCAGTCATCTTTATCTTTCAGTCACACTGTTCACAGAAGCAACAGTCAATCATCTTTATCTTTCAGTCACACTGTTCACAGAAGCAACAGTCTCCGAGCAGAGACTCTCATCGGGACAGAGTGTGTGTTTTCGACGGGCCGCGCGCGACAGAAGTACACAACTATTATATAACAGTAAGTAACTAATAGTGCAATTAATCAACTTACCAATCGGAAACGATGTAACGTAAGCCTCGATCGCTGTTGTTTGGGGGTTAGTGTCAGTACAATCTAACGTTAGTGAGTGTGTGTTTTCGACGGGCCGCGCGCGACAGAAGTACACAACTATTATATAACAGTAAGTAACTAATAGTGCAATTAATCAACTTACCAATCGGAAACGATGTAACGTAAGCCTCGATCGCTGTTGTTTGGGGGTTAGTGTCAGTACAATCTAACGTTAGTGAGTGTGTGTTTTCGACGGGCCGCGCGCGACAGAAGTACACAACTATTATATAACAGTAAGTAACTAATAGTGCAATTAATCAACTTACCAATCGGAAACGATGTAATGTAAGCCTCGCTGTAGCAAATCGCCTTCTTCTTCTTCGGGATCAAACTGTGGGTCGCTCTCTGGATCCCAAACATAATGTACAGCCATGTTGTATTAGTTAGTAAAATCGGTATATGTTTTTGCGTGTCGAAATAAAAACCTGAAACCTAAGACCTCAGACCTCTACCTGGATGGAATGACGGGGAGATGGGCGGAGCTATTTGGTGGGTGGCTGTCACTCAAAGTGTGGGTGGAGCCAAGCCAAATAATAGCCTGATTTCATGAGGCTGAAAAATGCTGGTTTTGAGTACAAGATTAGAAATATAAAACAATGATTATTTTTGGAATAAAAATTACACATGTGTTACATAGACTCACAGGAAGTGTGTAAAGTTGCCCAAATAGTGCTAGGAATAGCACTGCATGACACCTTTAAGATGCCGCTGGACCACCTACTCGATGCCCACACTGAACTCTCTGAGCACTACAAGTACCGTGTACTTATGGAGCAGCTGGTTCTAGATGAGGCTAAGCTGATAGCCCAGTCCTGCAGGCATTATGCGCAACCCTACACCGCCGCCATGCAGGCCTTGCAGCGGCAATATGGACAGCCATATCAGCTTGCACAAAGCGAGATTGCCGCAATACTGAACGCTCCTGGAAGGGGTATTGGGAGGAGATGGGGGAGGCAATGATCAGAATATTAGGATACGGGTTACCACAAACAGGACTGGTGCTTTACTTAGGAGACCTGACACACGAGGGAATACAAGGGGGGGACAAATATTTAATAAAGATAATGTTGATAGCGGCCAGAAAAGCAATAACAAGACTGTGGTACAAAGAAGACCCACCGACAATAGCACAATGGGTAGGAATAGTGGAGGAGATACAGGATATGGAGAGGATAACACACATGCTGAGGTTACAGGAAGAGAAATTTGGAGAAAGATGGGGAAAGTGGGAGGATTACAAGGGGAACGAAAACGACATCACAGAGGAAGAACCAAATGCATCACAAGAGGGCGAAGGGTAAAGGAGGAAAGAGGTTCAAGGAGGGTCTCTGAACCCATGTCACACACTTTTGACTTAGTTAGCATTTTCTTATTTTTTTTTTTATTTTTTTTTGGGGTATTACAATTGTATTATATTTTTTATACTTTATTATTTATGTCTGTTTAACAATGTTGTATTATGGGTTCCATTTTTGTGTAAGTGTTGTTTGTCTATAAATGTTAATAAAAATGTAAGTTTAAAAAAAATACTGAACGCTCCTGATCTCAAAGCAGGAGATACCAAAGCCTTCCAGAGCGTCGCCCTTAGCATCGACTTGCTAGTGGGAATGCTGACATCGCTGGAAGGACCTAACGGGATGGAAGTCATGTGGACCGGCCATGTGGACCGGCTCCTGTGTAAGCTCCCTACGCAAGTGAGAGACGGCTTTGTGGAGCACCTACAGGCTCGAGGTCGCCTCGACACGACCAGCCTAAACCTGTACAATACGTACAAACCCATATCATGGACTCTTTATATTTTCCTTGAAAACGAGGGCTTTTCAAAATGCTATAAAAATGAAAATTAACCGATAAAAAAACAATCCGTTTCGACAATGTTGACTGCAAACGAGTCATTGATAAGCGACGGGCAGATTAGACAGATAGCCATAATTTAAAACATAGAGCAACGTCAAGACAGGGGAGGGAAGAATTGGATATACGAAATTGGGATGGGAGAAAAAGTGGATAATAAATAAATAAAAAAGCTCTGATTATCCCAAGACTGGTAAAATAGATTCTTTACCTCAGATCAGATGTTCTCCAAAAAGATTATTCCAATTCCTCGATCGCGTTTATTGATCCAGTCGCTGTCCACAACGTCCAATCCCCACCCACCGGCTTTCCCACCCTCTTAACACTTGCCAATTGTGTTAGTATGAACGACCGGCCAGCCGGTAGCAATGCCGAGCTGGGCTCGAACCCAGCGTTTCCTGCATTAGAGGCGAGCGCCTTGCCCACTGCGCCAATCAGCCGCCTGCTCCAGACAGTCTCTTGAAGGTCATTCATTGTAACTGCTCCACTGGCTGCAAGACACTCCGCTGCTCTTGTAGAAGATATGGATTACCATGTACTACCGTCTGTGGACCATGCCAACTTGAAGAATGTGACAATCCATATAAGTTTCTTCTAGAAGAGTCATCAGAGGATGAAGAAAGATTGATGAGCGTCACAGCCTGAACACATCTACATGTTAATATTCAGTTAAAGTCATAGTGCCACCTACTGGCAACAGGAAGTGACATGTTCCATACTTTGATATAATCCGGCTAGCGGGTTGAGCAGATCCACCTCAAAACTGGTCAAGAAACCCTTAAAACCTTGATGATGCTTGATTGTGAAGACTGCCATTTTTTATTCTTTATTTTTTGTCTGACGATATGTTGTTCTGGATTGTACTTGATTGTTTGGTACCTGATGTGTTTTCTGACTGGTCCGAAATTTTATTTTCTGTCTGGATAGTGTTGTGAGAGTTGAGAGAAGTGGAATTCCGCAGGGGGGAGTGTTACAGAGTTATGTGGTTGATTCCACTTGCAGGGAGTATTAACTAATAACCAGTCACACTGAAGTTGTTAAAGTATTGTGGATTCACATTTGCTAGTGTCTGTAGCCTAAATAACAATGTGTGTACAGTAGTAATCGTAGACTGTACAAACATTTATAAATTGCTGACTTTTGCATTCACATTTGCTCTCTGGAAATGTATTCAATTCAGCATATATTTAATCAGATATTGCCTCATTTGCATATTTAAACATACAATTTCAGAAAACTTGTAATACAAAAGATTATTGTATTGATGTTAGCAATCAACTTGGGAAGTTTCATGGTGATATCGGTTAGTTAATTGTTTTACCCTATTCACCTGTAGTGAATAGTGTATTGGCGGCCGCCATCTTGAAAATGACCCCTTTCGCAACGTTAGATTATGTTATTTAGCATGACCAATGGTACCAGAATCCATTGAAAAACCTTTTGTTCCAATTTTTTTGAGGTTCAACCATATATTGACCCGTCTACTGTGTGTGTGTGTCTTTCTCTGCATTCCCCTTTCTTATAGGCAAAAACTGCATTTAATATTCTCACAGAGACAGCATTTCTTACACATTGTGCATAAACAAATCGGATAGTTTTCTTGTTCTTATGCAACTTTGAACTGTTGTTGACACGGTCAGGGAATATGTGTAAGGGTTCTTCATTTCCTGGCCAGGCTGCGTGTAGTCTTTTACCAACACACTTGCAGTTCCGCATTCAGGTTCCGCAATCTGATTGGCCGCGCGTTTAGTTCAGTTAGCTGGATAAACTGAAAAACGAACCACAAAAACATAATTCAGAATGGTATAATGGGATCTAGACTGAGAATTATTTCAGGAAGTGAGCTGGGATTTCTTTGCGAGTGTGGCCATGGTTTATCCAGCTAACTGAACTAAACGCGCGGCCAATGAGATTGCGGAACCCGAACGCGGAACTGCAAGTGTGTTGGTAAAAGACTACACGCGGCCAGGCTTCGCCTGCTGCTCCCACCTCCCCATGTACTCTCTCCACTCATGAACAATATTCCTCCACCTGCTGGACAATTCTCAACATTGCACCTTGTACATTTATGTCTGCTCAAACTGTCTATCTTTCTGAGTGTTCTCACCATCCTGCTGTCTATCCCCGTGTACCTATTGCCCCTTGTTTTCTCTTGTCTGGTATAGCTTGATTATTGTCTTTAGTGTTTTGTCCCCAGTGTGTTTTGTGATGTTATTCAGTATTTTACCCCAGGGTGTTCAGTCTTTTCTTGTGTGTTTCCTTCCTGGTTGTCTCACCCCATGTGCGTCTTGTTTTGCTAATTGCCCTGCTGTCTCTAGTGTTAATTGTTCCCCCTATATCTGGTGTGTGTTCCCTACTCTTGTTGTCGGTTCATTGTTTCGGTTCCTGTTAGTGTTTCATGTTTCCTGATTATCCTGTCCTTGCTATTACCCTCGTCCTTGCTCTGTCATTCGTTCCTTGTCTCCCTATTTCAGTAAGTCTAGTTTTTCAGTTTGTGTTATCTTTGTTTTCGAGTTTACAGTTCGGTTTTGGTCAGTGTTTGTTTGTAGTTTAGTTTAGTTTGTGCCTTCTCTTGCCAGCTCTGCTGAGGTTTTGTTTCATGCTTTTTGTACTCTGCTCGCTGCCAGCTTTGCTGTGCATATCTTTGTTGCTGCCCTCTTTTTGAAGTAAAGAATTTTTTTTATATAATTCACCCCTGGCTCCACCTCTCGTATTGCCTATTGCCTCTTCTCCTCGTCCTGTTTGCATTTGGGTCCTCCGACAACACTAATTCATAACAATATGCTCATAATATTCCTACACAGTAAATCTTGCAGTGTCAAATTAACACTATTCCCGAGTGTATTTGGTCCCACTCAAAATTGGTGTTAAATTGACTCTTGCTCTTGTGTAAGAGTTAAATAAGCGAGTGTTAAGTTTTTACTCTATTTAGAGTTAATTTAACTCTTACACAAGAGCAAGAGTCAATTTAACACCTTACACTCGGGAATAGTGTTAATTTGACACTGCAAGATTTACTGTGTAGATATGAAATGCTTTTTCTTTGCTGATGAAAGCATTCACTGCCCTTCTAGGCACATCAACTGCAGAATCAGATAATGGCATTCAAGCATTTACAGAGAGGAGTGGCCGCACATCAGCTGACAAATGCAAATTTGGGATATAGAGTCACAGGGGTAGGACCTGCCAGGAATGCCATTACATGTTAACACATTCCCGGCCAACCACGGACATGTCCGTGTTTCGGATCCAACGGTTGAGGGCCGGCAAGGTTGTTTTGGCTTTTATTCCATTGTAATATCCCACTCAATGTCACCCTGCGGCACTGCAGATTTACCCTACTCTTGGAATTCGGAAAAGTGCATTACCGGCCAGATCCTCGTAGGGGCGCTGTCTCGTTAATGCAGTGTTCCCTGTGGCAGAACGGATGATGTTTTTTTTCATCATGCAGTGGATTTGCCTGTAGCATGTAGCTTGGAATACCTTTTGCGATGCCGAATTCAGTATGCAGTAAAGGAATATATCAGCCAATGGGCATATGGATCTACCAGATGGCGATCGATAACTGGGAAATCCTTTTTGCAGTCCAACCGGCCACAGGTAAGAACGATTTGACGTCAATTACATCCCAATCGGGCCTTGCTTTGATCCACCCGGTCAGCGAATTAGGCCTGTAGCTGAGGGGTACAATTCCCTGACTGTATTGTTAGATATGATATTTAATACCACTACCTCATGTACTTTAACTTCTGGCCACCCAGTACAAGATATAAGTATGATGAACACTTTCCCACCTGATGAAACGAACCAACACAAATGTACCAAATCGAATATTTAATACAGCAAAGGGTGTATACAACATTCACTTAATTACATTTATGATTTGAAATATTGAATATGCACTTTTATGGCAAATGAGTATTCATAGGTAAATCAACATTGAATGTCCAATCTCTGGTTGCGCAGGGAGTAAGTATACAACCTGGAATATTTAGGAAACGATAGCGATGGCACTTAAATGATTATAGCTGGATACACTAAGGGGGGGGGGGGGGGTCTCGCTGGTTGTAAGACAGTAGGAGGGGGGGGGTTAGAGAAGCCGCTGGCGGTATCCCATCTGGCCGACGGTGTCTTGGGAGAATCCAAAGTCTTAGACACAGTGCCCACAGAACCTCAGGCAGCAGACGAATACAGCTGGACCCTCTGTGGAACGGTATCTGCCGGTCCACAACGGAGAGACGTGGTGCGACCTCACGTGTAGAGCGCCGCCTCACCTGGAGTCCTCTCCGGGGGGTAATTCCAACACTCGACAGTGTTGGCCTTTATCCATGGAATAATCAAAGCACACAAAGCATAATCCAAGAGCCGTGGAAGGCTCGCCGTCGTCGGGTAGAGTAATCCAATATACAGGTCCAGTCGCTCTTGACCCGGAGCTCCTCGGATGCAATCACCACTAGGGGTCTGACCAGCCTGGATAAGCGTCCAGATAACGTCAGGAACGATGGGGGTACTGATAACTGTAGAACTCGAACCGAACGATGCACCATACATAAATAGACTATTATTAGCTTAATAGAATACGTCCAACTCGACGGTATGGTGCCAAACTATGACCATTCAACTATTAATCTACACGATATCTCAATGCCTATTCTGGGCCAAGTAGGCCCTACTACACCGCACGTGCTTCGTGGGGAGGCTTTTGCGTCTGTCACTCTGTTGGAGGGTAAAGAACTGGACTAAAAGAAAGTTCTACTTTACGAGCGCCATATATATGCGCTATGAACAAATAGTACCACACGTATTTCGCCCGACATATTACTGCGCGGAACCGGGGGTTTGCCTCGACATGTTAGGCGGCACGATTGAACTTGGACCTAGGGGTATGGCAACCTGGCGCCAGGTTCTCGTCCAATGGTAGAATGAAACTATTATGGGCTGTTTAGTAGAAACGGGGATATTCAATGCATATTGTACAAGGAATATACAGGGGATATCAAACGATATACAAATACAATTAAATATATATATATAAATAAATATACATATTCGGTTTAATCTGATCCTTCACAACAGCCGCCCCCTAATTAGTCCCACCTAATTAGCTAAGCAGAGACAGATTAACCGCACTGTCTTCCACTCAAGGTCCGCTGTAAGGTCAGTCAACTCACAAAGTCATAGGGTCATGGTCATCATCGATAGTATCTGGGAGTCGGGGCAGTTCTATGAGCCTCGCCACGGGCCGTGTGTAGGTGCGCCCTTGGACGAGTACTTCAGCTGCTCGGACCTTGCCATCGGCACCGGTGATCACTTTGCTTACGCGGCCAGCCGGCCACATAGCTCTGGGGAGTGACTGGTCAACTATCATGACGACTGTTCCTTCTGTCAAGTTGTCTCTCTCTTTTACTCACTTCTGGCGGGTCTGTAGAGACGGTAGGTAGTGAAGTAGGAAGCTGCTCCAAAACTTGTCAGCTAGTACTTGGCTGTACCTCCACATTCTTCGGCCGTTCGCTTCTTCAGGCCTGTACATTATCTGGGGTAGCGCGGGGTCCAGCCGCCCCATTAGGAGTGTGTTGGGGGTGACTGGGTCGACATCTGCTACATCACTGGAGACGTAACCGAGGGGCTTTGAGTTCAATACTCCCTCGATCTCCGTGAGGACTGTCATTAGGACTTCCTCTGCCACAGTCTGGGCTCCGAGTACGGCATACAGGGCTGTCTTTATAGAACGTACTTCTCGTTCCCAGGTTCCACCGAAGTGGGGTGCGTTCGGGGGATTAAACTGGAAGTCAATCTGGGCTGGAGCGAGGTGGGTCTTAAGTTCTGGGCCCATAGCTTGGAAGCTCTCTCTCAGCTCTCTCTCAGCTCTCTTTCTCCGCCTTTGAAGTTGGTCCCGTGATCAGACAACAATGTAGACGGTTGTCCTTTCCGTGATATGAATCTCCGGAAGGCCATAAGGAATGAGTCTGTGCTCATGGTCGGAAGGAGCTCGATATGTATCGCTCTGGTGGTCATGCATTTGAATACAATACCCCACCGCTTCTCGGTGCCTCTTCCTCTCTTTATATACAACGGGCCAAAACAGTCCATGCCTGTGGAGTGGAATGGCTTGTCGCCGATTCGGAGGCGACAGGGGGGTAGGTCAGCCATCCGTGGTATGCTGGGCTGCGCGCGCCACTTACGGCAGTCTAGACAGGTTCGCTGGAAGCGCTGTACTGCTTCTCTGCCTTGCAATATCCAATAACGACGTCTGATCTCCGCGAAGACTCTCTCTGCTCCGGCGTGGTGTACATCCTCGTCGTATTTCTTTATGATCAGCTCTGTGACCTTGTGTCGGCTGTTCAAGACGATCGGGTGCTTAATGTCATCTGGTAGATCGACCACCCACTCTGATGAGATTATGTGCGTCACTCTCTGGTGCCAGGTGAATCAGTCTGCTGTCTGATGGGACGGGGTTTCCTCCCTGTAGACAGTCTAGCTCATCGGGGAACGAGTCTCTCTGGGCTCGTTGTAGTAGAAGAAGTTCTGCTTCTTCGTAGTCAGCTGCTGACATGTCAGTGGTGGACTGAATCTCTGGGTGGTGCCGCAGGAATGTTCTTTGTTGCGCACTCTCTAGGGTAATGCAGTCATCTATGTTCGGGTCTGTGGAGGCGACAGTGCTCAGTCCACAGAACATAGGCTTCTTGTTCTCAGCCTCCTCGCTACTTGCTTCCCTCGGGGTGGGCGTAGGCCAATCTCCTTCCGGGAGCTGGAGGAATGCTGGTCCGTCACTGTAGATGTTGCGACGGGTTAGGTCATCCAGGGACATTCCCCGGGTGATGACGTCAGCTGGGTTGTGTTTGGTATCCACATACCTCCAGCTTGCTTCTTCCGTTAATTCTTGAATCTCGGTGACTCTGACTCCCACGAAGACTTTGTATCTGCATGAATCAGACTTAATCCATGTGAGTACTGTCGTGGAATCTGACCACAAGATTGTTCTATGCACCGGAATGGTGAGTTCACGTTGGATTAACGTGGCTAGATGCGCTCCTGCGAGGGCTGCACAGAGCTCTAGACGTGGGATAGATTGTTGCTTACGTGGGGCTATCCTTGAGCGGGCCAGTATGAAAGCAGTGTGTATCTCTCCTCCCATCTCTTGGGCACGCAAATAGGCAACCGATCCGTAGGCTACTTCGGAGGCATCGCTGAAGACGTGTAGCTCAATCTCGCATGTCTCTGGCCTCACTGTGGATGGGAAGTAGCTGCGGCGTATATTGACACCTGGGAGTGAGCGGAGTTCCGTCTCCCACTCTCTCCATGTTGAGGCAAGGTGTGCGGGTATTGGGTCGTCCCAGCCCTGGTCCTTGTCCCATAGTGCTCGTACAATCATCTTTGCCCTGGTGGTGTAGGGTAGAATACATCCCAGCGGGTCATATTGTCTGGCGAGTGTTCTGTACACACTCCGTCTGGTGGTCGGTATCGCCGCCGACCTTCCTTGCTCTGGAGCCAAGGGTTTGTGTCTATAGTGGAGCGAGTCTGTTTTGAAGCGCCAGACTAATCCTAGTGTCATTTCTTGGGCTTCTCCTGGGATTGTCGCCATCCAGGTCTCGCTGCTGGCAGCCTTGTCTGCGGAGGAGAGGCTGCGCAATACGTGCGGGTCACTGCTGGCCCACTGCCTGAGATCAAAGCCTCCTTTGATTAGGGAGGCGCGTAACTTGATTAGGAGAGCCTCGGCTTCTTCTTGAGTCGAGACGCTTTGTAGACAGTTGTCTACGTAGAAACTGTTCTTCACACTGTGTTGGACCTCTTCATCTGCTGCTGGGTCCTCTGTGACGTGTTTCTGTAGTGCAAATGTAGCACAGCACGGGCTGCATGTGGTTCCGAAGGGGAGTACTTCCCACTGGTAGATGGATGGGTTCTCATCTCCGATCTTCTCTCTCCATAGGAACCGTAGCAGAGGCTTGTCCTCCTCTACTAGTCTCACTTGCAAGAACATCCCTTTGATATCCCCGCTTATAGCCACCTTGTCCTGGCGGAAGCGCAGTAGCACGCCTAGTAGGGAGGGGCCGAGTGTGGGGCCGGGCAAGAGCTCTTTATTCAGATTTTACACAATGCGATCCTTGCCATTGTGATGGACCTTGTGATGCGGCACGTACCATGATTCGGTCGTCTGATCGGCCTCTTTAATGTCAATCTTTGTTACGTGTCCCGCTGTGATTAGCTTCTCAATCTCAGCTCGGTACACACTCTGTTGAGCGGGGTCTTTGGCTAGGCGCCGCTCTGTGTTCAGTAGATAGCGCTCCGTGGCGTCTTTCTTTGCGTGAAAGGGGGGCATTCCCTCTCGCCTCAGGAGTGGAGTTGCGTATCTCATCACTCCGCCGACTGTGACTCTCTTTGTCCCCTGCTCGAGTAGGTGGATGGCGTAAATGTCTTCTTTAGAGCGAATGTCTTTCTTTTCGTTCTTAAAGGGCATTGTCTCTAGGGTCCATAGCCTCTCGACATGCTGCAGGAGAGTGGTGTCTTCTTCTGTCGTTCTGGAGTGGAAGCAGCTAGTGGCTGCGGTTCGGTTGAGAGATTTAGCGAGGGGGCCTTGTAATGTCCATCCTAGGCGGGTCTCGACTGCTGCAGAACAGCCTCGGGGACCTGTATGGACCCGGTCAATCGGGACTATGAGTTCTGCATGGTCGGAGCCTATCAACAGGGTCGGGGTAGCGCCATCTATGAGCGGGATAGGTAATTGGCGCAGGTGCACATATTTATCCATCAACTTGGTGACAGGGTAGGTGTACTGCGAGAGTCCTATTTCTTGGCTGGTGAAAGCATTTGTGATCTCGTACCGTCGCTCTGGCTGCCCGTTGGCTGCGATAGTGAAGGAGACATTCTCGCCCTTTATCGTCTTTAAATCTCTTCTTATTGTCCGAATCGTCATTTCGTTCTTGCTCCCCCGCAGTCCCAGTTGAGTCGCAGCGGAGGCGAGCAGAAGGGTCTTCTCTGACCCGTCATCAAGGACGGCGTAAGTGTCCATGACTTTATCCTGGTAGCTCAATGTCACACGGACTACCTTTAAGAGCACTTGAGCTCCGTTGCTGCTGGCGGGGTCAATGTACATGACACTTGCCTTGGTGCCGCTCCGTGGTGCAGGTATAGGCCGTCTTCCGTTACTATCGTGTAGTATATCTAGATGGGCTCCATCGCACCGGCTGCACCTTTTCTTTAGGCGGCATTCGGCTGCCATGTGGGGCCGCGCACATCGATAACAGCGCCGGTTGGACTTTATCCATTGGCTCACTTCTTCTGCATTCATCTTTGTGAATGAGTCACATTGTGACAGCCAGTGTTCTTTCTCACAGTAGGGACACGCTATCTTCCACTTCTCCTTTCTCGAGGGGGTGCTGTGACTCTTACTGCTCGGTACTGACTCTGATTGGTGCATGACAGTCACCGATCTTCTTCCATCACTTATTCTCCTGGGTCCCTCTCTGGAGCTCGGCGTGCTCCGCCCGAAGGTGTCCAGTCGTAAGCTGCTGACCTCTCTCGCCAGGAAGTCGGCCAGATCAAGGAGGGATGGCTCGGGGCCGTCGGGATCTCGGTAGTCCCTCTGCCGCCGAAAGCGCTCCTGTCTTGCGGGTGGCAGCTTCTCCAAAATCCTCTCAACGTTAGAGTTGGCGTACAGCTCATGCCTGCCCTTCTCCCGTTGAGCTCCCAGCATCCCCACCAGGGACTGCACTTTGATTGACAGGTCGTCTAGTGAGCGATTGTCTGTGGCTGGGGGTAGGCGGTCAATATGCCTTATCTCCTGGATTACGTAATCCCATATACGTCCATATCTTTGATCCAGCGCTGCAAGGGCCGCTGTGTATGGGGTCGAGGAGGTAGCATAGGCTAGCGCTATATTGTGCGCTCGCGGTACTTTCAGGTGCTTCAATAATATCGCATACTTGTGGCGTTAATCAGCGACATCCACCATCATTGTCTCTAAGCACATCCGGAGCTCCGTGTACTGTGCTCGACTCTCATAGGCGAAGTCTGGGAATGACGGCGTGGCGTTGTATGACGCCGTGGATGGCTGATACATCGGCGAGCGTTGGGGGAGAGACCTCCTGGGTGAGTCCCCTCTTGCGCCTCGCTGTGGGCTGGTACTGGCAGGGTACCATGGCCCGCTGGTCCAGGTACTGTTCCTCGGGGCTGGTCGTGCGTCGTGCTCACCCGTAAAGAGAGTCGGGGGTCTGTAGCGCAGCGCCGCGGGGGTATAGCCTGGACTGTATGGGACCTCCTGGTCCGGTGGAGTACTGTGCTGTCGTCGGGCTTGGTTCTCCTCTTCTCCCTCTTCTTCTTCTATCAAATCTTCCAGATCTTGTAATCGTTTATTTAGCTTCTCCGCAGTGTAGGCCGCTCCTTCCTTGTAGCTGGGTCTCGCTTGGACCGGTCTGCGGGGGGTCTAGACTCGGTCTGTTGGTCAAGTTCAGGGTCGCTTGCTCGTTGCGGTGACGCTGCTCTTGACTGCTGTCTCGACGAGTTCCTTGAGCCCCTGGCGGAGGGAGAGGGAGTTGTCCTTTTGATCAGCTGCTCTATTAGTTGCGCTTGTAGTCTGTCGCGCTCTGCGTCTCTTTGGGCACCGGCAGCTGGGCGTCGGCGGCGGCGCGCTCTGTTTCTCTTTGGGCACCGGCAGCGGCGCGCTGGGCGTCGGCCCGGTCTCTTGCCATATTCTCTTCCATCTGGAAGCGTCTCATCTCCAGACTTGTGCGCTGTTCTTCGCTCCGTTGCTGTGCTTGGAGGTGTTCGCGCTCGCTGGTCGCCTGGGCTTGGAGACGTTCGCGCTCGCTAAGCGTCTGTGCTTGGAGCCGATCGCGTTCGGTAGAGGCTGTCAGGCTGACGAGGAATGCCTGTTGTAGTATCCTCTCCGCTTCGCTGGGGGAAGGCGGTAGTGGAGGTGAGCCGCTCCTGCGTGAACCGCTCCTGGGGGTACTCGTTGGGGAGTCCTGGAGCTCTAGTTCCTCGGCGCTCTCCTCTGCAGAGTTCTCTCTCTGTAGGGTTGTCTTCCTCCCGGGGCGTGTCGGGGACTACTTCTTTAGTAGTGGCGGGGGGTAAAGGCATGTCAATTCCCTCCTGGTCCCCACCGTGGGCTTGGTCAGTTACATTAGGACCTACTAGGGCCTCTGTGGTCGGGGAAACCTGGTCGTTAAGGTCAGACATAATTTTACTTTCTACTTTTACTACGTTTACCGTTTGTCGAAGGCTAGGTAGTTGACTGACAGTGTAAGCCTCTAAGTACTGAGGTGTCTGTCGTCTGCGCCGCGGGCGTTCTAGGTTAGGAGGATCGTTTCGTGGAGTGTTCATCATAGGCCATTTCGATATTAATAACACTATATTAATATTACACTAGTTACCCATCCGGCTCGAAGGACCAATTGTAGCTGAGGGGTACAATTCCCTGACTGTATTGTTCGATATGCTATTTAATACCACTACCTCATGTACTTTAACTTCTGGCCACCCAGTACAAGATATAAGTATGATGAACACTTTCCCACCTGATGAAACGAACCAACACAAATGTACCAAATCGAATATTTAATACAGCAAAGGGTGTATACAACATTCACTTAATTACATTTATGATTTGAAATATTGAATATGCACTTTTATGGCAAATGAGTATTCGTAGGTAAATCAACATTGAATGTCCAATCTCTGGTTGCGCAGGGAGTAAGTATACAACCTGGAATATTTAGGAAACGATAGCGATGGCACTTAAATGATTATAGCTGGATACACTAAGGGGGGGGGGGGGGGGGTCCCGCTGGTTGTAAGACAGTAGGAGGGGGGGGTTAGAGAAGCCGCTGGCGGTATCCCATCTGGCCGACGGTGTCTTGGGAGAATCCAAAGTCTTAGACACAGTGCCCACAGAACCTCGGGCAGCAGACGAATACAGCTGGACCCTCTGTGGAACGGTATCTGCCGGTCCACAACGGAGAGACGTGGTGCGACCTCACGTGTAGAGCGCCGCCTCACCTGGAGTCCTCTCCGGGGGGTAATTCCAACACTCGACAGTGTTGGCCTTTATCCATGGAATAATCAAAGCACACAAAGCATAATCCAAGAGCCGTGGAAGAGTAGAGTAATCGGGTAGAGTAATCCAATATACAGGTCCAGTCGCTCTTGACCCGGAGCTCCTCGGATGCAATCACCACTAGGGGTCTGACCAGCCTGGATAAGCGTCCAGATAACGTCAGAAACGATGGGGGTACTGATAACTGTAGAACTCGAACCGAACGATGCACCATACATAAATAGACTATTATTAGCTTAATAGAATACGTCCAACTCGACGGTATGGTGCCAAACTATGACCATTCAACTATTAATCTACACGATATCTCAATGCCTATTCTGGGCCAAGTAGGCCCTACTACACCGCACGTGCTTCGTGGGGAGGCTTTTGCGTCTGTCACTTTGTTGGAGGGTAAAGAACTGGACTAAAAGAAAGTTCTACTTTACGAGCGCCATATATATATGCGCTATGAACAAATAGTACCACACGTATTTCGCCCGACATATTACTGCGCGGAACCGGGGGTTTGCCTCGACATGTTAGGCGGCACGATTGAACTTGGTCCTAGGGGTATGGCAACCTGGCGCCAGGTTCTCGTCCAATGGTAGAATGAAACTATTATGGGCTGTTTAGTAGAAACGGGGATATTCAATGCATATTGTACAAGGAATATACAGGGGATATCAAACGATATACAAATACAATTAAATATATATATATATAAATAAATATACATATTCGGTTTAATCTGATCCTTCACAACAAGGCCACTGAAGCTAATACCGTTATTGGTAATCAATAATCAGAAACGACGTCCCCCCCCCGCCCCCCCCCCCCCTTCATGCATTCATGGTGGACCATGATACCGATCAAATGCATTTCGATTTTTATCTCTAGCTGGTCTATGGCCGAAACGCCATTCGATTTAACGTTATTAGCTTAGCGCCTTGTAACTCGCCTTCCAGGAAATACCCCAGAACATTCTGCTATATAGTTCATATTCACGGCGCTATAAAATGGTAACGTATTGATGAAAAAAAAATTGTATAAGGCATATTGAAGGGACGGTTTATAGTGTCAATTGGCAATGAGAATGGACAGATAGCAATACTATAAAGTATAGATTTAGCTCTACAAACAGCCTCACGCACAATGAAAGTTTGTTTTGATTTGCTGGCCGTATAGAATGGGATTAGACGGATCCAAATGGCGAATCCAAAATAAGAGGAAATCTGTTCTTATGAATGAGGCCCATTGAACCTCATGCAGCAACATTCTCATAAGTTTCCTCGTAAATAACCTCAGAGGAAGTTCGTAAGAGAACCTACGATAGTCCCCCACGGACGAGGTTCTCTTAACACATTAAGGACCAGCCACGAGTTTATACGGGTTTCGGTGCCATGCGTTGTGGACCAGAGGCACGTATATAGCCGTGGCAAGTTGTTATTGTTTTATTCCATATTAACACTATGGTCGCCGATGACGAGTTTAGACGTCATTCCTAGCCATGCTCATTCTGCCGAAGACGCCGTAACTCGTCTTTGATATCAATATTTCAAAAATCTGTGATCGAAATCATATTTCCCCTCCGGAGCCCTGAGATACACTGCAAAGCTCCACTCAACTCTCTAGCGGTTCAAGAGCGCCATCTGGTGGCCGATCGGCAGATCGCCAACCGGAAATGACCCTTTGAACCGGAAATGCTCATCCATATGTCGTCCGTGCACTCGCTATCGTTAGAGAGACTCTGTCTTGACACAGTGAACATCGATCGGTGCAAATAACTCGAAAAAACAACATGATTTGGACGTATATACTATTATACAACCTGGAAATGGATCGGGCATTTCTCCATCCCATAATAGAAAAAATTCTGATCCACGCTCATCTGCCAGCGGCGCGAGGAAGCCACGGTGAGTTGCAGCGTTATATTCTAACGTGTTCCATATAAACTGCTATGATGAACATATGACCCACACTGGATGAATCATCTAACGCTGCCCACGGAATTATAAACGGCCCCCCGCCCATCCGGTCATCATCAGATGATACGTAGTAACTTCTAGAAGCACATCCAGTTGAAATTTTTTATCTCGCAGATTCCTACCAAACTGTATTTGATCATCAATATAATGCATTTAGGGCTATAAATCTGAAGAAAGCTGCAGAAAACGATAAAAACATACTTTAGACCGTATTTTAGTATGAATGTGAATGAAAAAGTATAACATTGATACACCCTGAACAATACATATAGGACCTTGAATGGGCCATGATAATGTCAATTTAGCAATACAATTTAAAAAGTTATAGCCCTGCAAAGAAGGGGAACTTCTCCATAGACAAATAGAGATGGCGAGGGATGGTAAATTATGAATTTTAACCATGGCGATCAAAGTGTTAATAACCGGGTCGAGATCCCAGACCGGCTCTGAAGATCTACCCTCGTCTGTGGAATCGCGAACATGCAATACCGGCCAGATCCTCTTAGGGGCGCCATCGCTCCACTGCAGTATGCCTTGTGGGCAAATGGAAAACTTTTTTTTTTCATTCAGTTTCAGTTTCCTAGTACCCGGATCCTGAACAAACACAATGTACTGTGGATCACGTTTCGAATCGCAGATTTCACCATGGAATAATGGGATTCATCATCAGCCAATGGACATATCGATCTACCAGATGCCGATCGATAAAGGGGAAATACCCGGGGGTATCCCACGGGCTCACGGTAAGACCTTATTCACCTAAATTACAGCCGGATCAGACCTTGTTGTGAGACGCAAGCATTTGATCAGTGAATGTGGCTAGTTACACGGACACTGTATTGGTAACTAATCAATAATACTAAACGACGTCTCCCCCCCCCCCCCCCCTTTCATCCATACATTCTCTGGGACAGCCCGGATCATATGCAGTTTGAGTTATTTCATTAGCATATATAAAACGGAAATGCCGTTGAATATAACGTTAGTAGCCATTATCTCCATAACTAGCTTTCCAGAAAATATGAGACAAAATCTGCGATAAAGCTTATATTCACGGCGCTATAAAATGATAACCTACCGATGATTTTTTTTCTTCCTTTAAGCCATTTTGAAGGGACTGTTTATGAACTCAAATGACAATGAGAATGGACAGATAGCAATACTATAAAGTATAGATATAGCTCAACAAACAAGGTCACGTCTGTTTACATTCCCCGGTTCTCTAGCCACTAATTAGACTAAACCCAGTGGTCGCCATAGTGTTAACACTTTCACTGCCCAAGCTTAATTCCTTTTTACCTCCTTGAATGCCCAGCACCACTTCAATGTTAACGTTAATATCGCCTAATCTATGTTTTAAATTATGGCTATGTGTCTAATCTGCCCGTCGCTTATCAAAGACTCAATTTCCAGTCAACATTGTCGTAGCAGATTGTTTTTTTATCGCTTAATTTCCGTTTTCTAGCATTTTGAAAAGCACTCGTTTTCATGGAAAAAACATAAAAGCTTATATCTCCGTGAAAACGAGTCTGCTTATCCTAAGACTGGTAACATAGATTCCTTACCTGAGATCAGATGGTATCCAAATGGATTATTCCCATTCCTGATCGCCATTAGAAAAAATGTATCCTTTTATTGATTCACAGTGTATACTGTAAAAACACATAATCCCTGCTGCTCTGAGGCTCACTAGTGGAGCTGATCGACCCCGGCTGTGTGAGTGAGAAGTAAAATGTGGAGTCAGGGATTTTTTTTCTCATTCATTTTCATTGAGTTCAATCCAAAAGGGTGAATTACCATCTGGGAGACGATAGGGGGCGCTTTTTTCACATCTGAGCGCCTGGAGTGGCTGAATCTCCAACGGTAGACTCGGTTGATGAAATATGATTTCAGATCGCTAATAAAAAAAAAGAATTCTCGTGATGGGCCTTCAACCAGCGGGGGGTAAACCCGAGAAAACTCATGGGCAGTCAAAGTGTTAAGTTGCCAAAATGATCGCAGCTCCAAACTCCTTGAATTAATTACGTCACTCATTCATAAGAACACGGCGCTCACCAGTCTGTCTGACTTACGACTGCTTTTCTGTGCTCGTAAATCCTGCTCTTAGCTACGAGCGAATCCCCGAGAGGGAACCGTTCGTGAATGCCAAAATCGCCCCGAAAAGGTCGAAGTGGAGCTACGATGACATTTGCTCTTAACTTTGTCGTAAGTCTGTTGGTGCATGAGGTCCAATGAGAAGATTCACTTAAACTCTTTCTTCAACCGATGGGATATGGCAGGCGAGACGAGCTTAGAATATGAGCTGATTCCCTTCTAGGCTTGGGCGGTATGACGGTATTACGGTATACCAGGGTATTTAGAAATTCCGACGGTATTGAAAATCACAGGTGCGTTTCTATCTATTACACTGACAGAGTTTTGACAGGGACGGCATTGGTTGTAGTGCACAGCACGCGCCAGCAGAGGGCAGTCCGTCTTTCCCTCTCTCAGAGCTCAGCACACTAGGGATGTGCATCTCCTCACTGAGGCCGATGCGATGCGCATCTCGATACGGTGCCAACGATATGATACATTAACGATACATTTGAAGCACCGGGCGATGCGATACGATTCACCCCGTTGAGATACGATACGATTCGATACAACATAATGCGATTTGGGGGCGATACGATGCGATTCAACACGATGCAAAATAATGATACAATTTTATGGTATGACAGAGGATTTGGTTGTATTCCTTTTTTTTTTTTTGATCCACTTTTTCTCCCATTTTCTATATTTTCTCCCATCCCAATTTCGTATCATCCAATTCAACCCTCCCCTGTCACGAACGCTGTTTCTTGCCTCCCACAAGCCGGCTGCAGTGAGGACTAAGTCATACATAGCACAAGTCCCCTCCGGTACTTGAGGTAACAGCAGTCGCATCTTTTCACCTGCGCAGCTCGACCTCTCAGTGTCGAGGAGTAACGCGTGGGAGGCTCACGCTGCCCCCGACACTTCCTGATTCTACTGCGCAGGCGCACCAACCGACTTGTAGGAGTCGCTTGTTCACAACGTTCGATCCCCACCCTTCAGTTTTTCCCTCCCCGTAATACGGCCAATGTGTATTACTGCGGACGACCAGCCAAACTGAAAAACAATGTGGAGAGCTGGATTCGAACACGCGAATCCTAGCGTCTCCACACTGGTGGCGAGTGCCTTAGACCACTACACCACCTAGCCGCCCTTGGTTGTATTCCTTATATGCAGCTTATATTATTATTAAAAATAAAATAATCTACTGTAAGACAATTTATATAAAAACTCTTGGGTGCCTAAGAAGACTTTTGCATAAACTGTCTTTTCTATCCACTTTAGCTAAAAACACGAGAGAGAGAGAGAGCGAGCCCCTCCCCGTCTGAGTTGCCGTCGACAGTTGATGATAGGCTTGTTCAAGATGGGATAGGCGGACGCAGATCTGCGCAGGTTTTACTACGGCCTCGCCAAGCGCGTTGCATGACGGTTAGAATGTTGTCCGATTTGCTCTGAAAATCTGACGAGGCGAGGCGCGGAACTCCCGCGGGAGCGAGCCGCGCGCAGCATTCAGAGCGAGGCTCCACAGTACCTCTCAGCCGGCTGCTCCCGGCTGGGAAGCGACTTGCTTCGGTCGCGCAAAGCGCCTATTGGCTCAGAAAAGCCAAAGAAAAAGCCACGTGACAGCCAGGGAGTTATGAGACGTTTGATTGATTGATTGAAAGCTTCATTAACCGATTGCAGAATGGGTACACTACAGTACAGTTCCGGTCTAAACATAACACATTACACATTCCATGTCCACAGTAATAAATAAATGAACCAGAGACATAGTATTATACATATTATCATCTTACATCTACCTCTGTATGCACATCTACCTCTGTATGCATTACATTCTGTATTAGCACTCCGAGATTGTTTCACAATGAAAAGTGCTTTATAAATAGAATTATTAATTATTTTCTTCTTATTATTACATGAACTGACACTCATTCCTGTCCACTGTATTGACCTTTATTGTGCCTTGCTGCAAGCTAAGTTTCCCATTGTGCCACAATAAATATCTGAATTTAACTGAACTGATCATTAAAGTGGGATTAGTGGTGCATGGATATAGACAGGCCACATGTACATTGGCCATTCGGAATAGTTACCTCAACATGTGTGCCGGCTCCTTAGAACCACTCAATCCCAATCATTTAATACACATGTGCCACTCAGAAACATCCAATCAAGCAGGTGTGGTTCCTCATTAGGGCTTACCTATATAAAGCTACCAAATGAGATAACTTTCCTCTTGGACAAAAATGGCAAAAAAGGCTGTGATACTCAAGGACGCTCTCGGATCGCTAACCCTCATGGTTACCCCAGCCATGGCAGAAAGACTAGTGAATGGTGAGTACTTCTACTTCTAAATTACATGCTATACCATGTTATTTGATACTATCTTGTCTAGCACAGTCTCTGGAGCGTAACAGTAAGAAGCATTTTGTATGAAAGTATTCTGTACTTCTGTATGACAACTATTAAAGAAACTTGAAACTTGAGTAAACAAGTAAAGTGTAAATCAAATGTCATGTAACAATTATTACTGTAGGAAGGGACTTTGTTATTTGATACATCTGCTTTTTCAGATCAAAGATATGCAGCTCAGACGATGGGGGAAGTCAGAGGTATGGGAAATCATTCAAAAGCAAATAAATGACTCATTCAAATGTTTATATCAATAACTTTTATTGTGTTTCTCCATTCATGTAATCAGCTTCATTGGCAGCTGCAACCCCACGAGCGCTCACTCCACACCCCCCAGTAGCCAGGCCACCTTCAGTGCTCACTCCACACCCCCCCAGTAGCCAGGCCACCTTCAGCCCCCACCCAGTGCCCTCCAGTAGCCAGGCCACCTTCAGCCCCCACCCAGTACCCTCCAGTAGCCAGGCCACCTTCAGCCTCCACCCAGTACCCTCCAGTAGCCAGGCCACCTTCAGCCCCCACCCAGTACCCTCCAGTAGCCAGGCCACCTTCAGCCCCCACCCAGTGCCCTCCAGTAGCCAGGCCACCTTCAGCCTCCACCCAGTACCCTCCAGTAGCCAGGCCACCTTCAGCCTCCACCCAGTACCCTCCAGTGGCCAGGCCACCCTCAGCCCCCACCCAGTGGCCAGGCCACCCACAGCCCCCACCCAGTGCCCTCCAGTGGCCATTCCACACCTCACACCTGCATCTCCACGACAGTCAGGTCTGTACAAACCAGGTACATTAACCAAAATTACAACCTAAATAGAGCAAAGGAAATCCGTTTGTCAACACTTGTGTCTTTACAGACTTCACACACAACACAATCATGCTGCTCCTGGAGCTGACTAGGACCCACCAACACCTCTACTACCGCAATAAGATAGCGTTTTACAAGAAGCTGGAGGAGGACTTCAAGGGCCGTGGCTACAACATGACAATAGAGAAGCTGCGGAAGAAACTGGGCAACATGCTAATCACATACAAGAGGGCTAAGGACCGGAGTCACTCTACAGGAGGGGGGAGCATAACCTGGGAATACTATACAGTATGTGCAGTTTGTTAATGCATTTCCAGTTGTAGCTTCTTTTCCAGTTGGAGCTTTTTCTTAACAACTGTGCTCTTCCACAGATAATGGATGACTTATTTGGGTCCTGTGGGGTCGGGAAGGCACCACCAGGCACCATCGTGTCAAGCCCTCTATTCCCCATGAGGAGGGGTGTTCGAGTGCCAGTGCCACTGCTACATCCTCTGAGCAACTCCCCAGCTTCCCTGAGGAGCAGCCTGGTCCTAGTGCTCCAGAGGTCCCCGAGGAGCAGCCCGGTCCTGGTGCTCCAGAGGTCCCCGAGGAGCAGCCTGGTCCCTCCACGGCCCTGCCCAGAACCACGGCCCTGCCCAGATCGGCAAGTCGGAGGGAAGTCCTGCGCATCAATCGTCCGCGTTTCGCTGAGACGTACGAGTCTCATGCGGAGAGGCGGACGGTGGCGTTGGAGTCCATGGCGATGCCCGATCAGGACCGACGGAGAAGGACAAAGGAGAGAAGGAGGAGAGCATTTGAGACACAACATTTACTTCTCGCCCAAACCAATAACACACTTTTCACTAGTCTCAACCACGGTGTCACCCAACTCACTAATACACTCCAAGAAATGGTCAGCCAGCAGAAGACACTTATAACACTCTTGTTGTCACGGGCACCACAGTCACCAGGTAACTAACATTTCATGCATACATGCCACTTTTGAGTTTCTGTTTTCAATCACAGTCACCAGATAACTAACATTTCATGCATACATGCCACTTTTGAGTTTCTTTTTTCAATCACAGTCACCAGATAACTAACATTTCATCCATGCATGCCACTTTTGAGTTTCTTTTTTCAATCACAGTCACCAGGTAACTAACATTTCATGCATGCATGCCACTTTTGAGTTTCATTTTCTTTTTTTGCAATGTTTTGGTTGTCACAGTTCCTGCCTGGATGTGCTCTCTCTCTCTCTCTCTCTCTCTTGTCCTTCCCCTGCAGGGCCACTGGAGGGTACTGGGTGAGCACTGAAGGTGGCCTGGCTACTAGAGGGTATGGAGTGTTGGCTGAAGGTGGAATGGCCACTGGGGGGCATGGAGTGTTGGCTGAAGGTGGAATGGCCACTGGGGGGCATGGAGTGTTGGCTGAAGGTGGAATGACCACTGGGGGGCATGGAGTGAGCGCTCGTGGGGTTGTAGCTGCAAATTACATGAATGGAGGAACACAATAAAGGTGTTATTAACATAAACATTTGAATGAGTCATTTATTTGCTTTTAAATGATTTCCCATACCTCTGGCTTGCTATCTGAAAAAGCAGATTGTATCAAATGTCTGCATATTGGGTTCAGTACAAACCGTTATAGTTGTAGTGTCTGTGTCAAAGCATTTATTTTATTCCCTGCTAGCCAGGGAATTCTAAACAGAATGTATTCAAGGTTTCTAGCACTAACAATGTTGTCTCACAACAAATGGGGCAGTGGTTGGTTGGCCATATTCATCCCCTTGACGTGACTCAGTACCTCTGGGGACCACTGATGCTCCGAGATCCCCTGCTGGTTTAGCCTGGCTTTTAAATCTCCCAGTTTCCATGAGCTGCCACACGGAGGCACAGCAGGAGTCTTGATGATGAAATACACTGTACAGAGTCAATGCATGTAATCCATGCCTGTTGACAAATACTCAATATGTGCATCACATCACCCTGTGGGATATGGCCCACCAGCTCACAAAAAAGGGGAGGGTGGGGGGCTAAAAAGAAAAGGGGAGGGTGGGGGGGCTAAATGAACAATCAAGTGTGTGTCATTGGCAGAGGTGATGTTTACAAACTGAGACAGATTAGATCCCTACGATGATTTGCACCTCTGTCCTGGTCTACTGCTGGTGGCTCGTGATCGGCTTCTACCTCAACATCCTCTTCAACTTGGTCAGTGGGCTCTATGCATATATTGTGCAGGATGCAACAGGCAAAGACTGCTGCGCTGATGTGTCCTGTATCCCTCATATGCAAGCATCTAAGCCTCCTGAACTTGTTCTTGAGGATGCCGAAGGAATGCTCGATCACCACACGAGCAGTATTCAACCTCTTGTTATACCGCCTCTGCCTAGCAGTCAAATGCCCGTTGTCCCTGTAGGGCTTCATGAGCTGGGGCATTAGTGGGTATGCAGAGTCCCCAATGATGTGCATCCCCTCCGGCACCAGGGACTGGGGATCTGCTTCTAGCAGCCGGCCAACCTCCGACACCCGAAATGCTCTCGCATCCTGCCAGCTACCAGGGTCGCCCACACTAACGTGACAGAACCGCCGATGGCTGTCACAGTACCCAGTGAGTATGACTGAATAGAACCCTTTCCTATTCAGATACGCCACTGGGTTCTCGCAGTGTGGCCTCACCATGGGGATGTGGCAGCCATCCACGGCACAGACCGTGTTGGGGAATCCTGCTGCCCTGAATCCTAGCTCTGAGGAATGTAGCGCTTCCCCTGTGGGCCAGGAAATGTGATGGGACATGTGTGCATTCACTAGTGCACAGAAGTCGTGCAGGTGTTTGCACACTGTGGATTTTGTGTTGTTGAACCGATCTGCAACACCCCTATAGGACTCTTGATTCGACAGAGTCCACAGACATGCCAGCACACTGCGATTCAGTGGCAACTTTGTGTGCAGTGTGTTGTTGTACACAGGGCCAATGGCAGTCATCAGCTCCTGAATGGTTGAGGAAAGAGCAAAGGGGAGTGATTTCCATTCAATGGTGTAGCAGCATGGGCTTTAATACTGTAATAGCCAACATAGAATGTCTGCTGATTGTATACATACCTCCACGTGCCCACGGGAGAGTCTGAAGTGACTTCTGAAGTCTGAAGGGGTATAACGTGGGACCACCTCTTCGACGAAATAGTTGATCTTGGGAACCGATCTAGAACAGAAGGCAACTTCAGCATAATGTTTACTTTAACTACTACTATCTCAGTGTAGGCTAATACAAATGGCAACAATGTACTGGACGTGCATTGGCGACATTTTAAGTAGCCTTGCTTGGACCTTGTTGGAAATGTATTTACAAATATATGGCATGCACCATTTGATTGATCTGTGAAGTGCATTTAGGAAATGTGTCGTGATTGTACTTGTCGATGGGGAAAACAATATTATGAGGGGGGCAAATGTGTAGGAGTTAATATGTATTACACTTGATCAAGTGGAGCAAGATTGGCCCCCATTTCTTAAGAGGGGTGTGGTATTACATGATGTAGAATCTACCTATTACTGGAAATGCTTTGTACAACCACAACACTAGATTAAACGCTTTTATTCAATTGCAAAATCACTGAAATAACACTTGTACTGCTACAGCAGATGAATGAATGAATGAAAACCTTATTGATTGCAGGATGGGTACAATACAGTACGGCTCAATACACACAATTGTTGAGGGGATGCAGATCAGAGAAAGACTTTCGTCTTGTTTACATCGGGGTTCCCCATTTTCCATTCATAATGATGGATTACCTCCACGGACGACGTCCATCATGTACATCATCATACACATCGTGTCCATGGTCATCCAAGAGTTGTCGGACTTCAATGGCATCGAACTCGTCAGCAACAAAAAACATGCGTGCGACGTGTTGTTGTGTCATTACGACTAGGCGAGCAGAACGGTCTCGAACTCTCGTGCAGGACGTGTCCGCCCTCTTAACTCCTCCCCCGGCTTCACTCGGCTACTCTCGTCTACTAGTCGAGGCAAACCGAAATCCATCTTGAACAAGCCTGATGTCACACACACTAGACTAGGTCACTAGGATGCGTCTATACTTTCCGACCGTAGCCGCATTATGTCAACAACACGGAGCCAGGCTGGATGGATGCATGAAGAGATATAATTAAGAAACGAATAACCAATAAATGTGAAGTTATCTTTGAACCCCTGTTGTCAAGCGTCTTCAATATACCCCCCCCCCCCTCCTCACTAATGGTACTGGTGTTGCAGAGTCACGCTAGTTAGACACGTTTAGCGTTAGCTGAACGGCTAACTGGCGTTAGCCAGAGGCTACTAGCGTTAGCATGTTGATCAATTCTATTCATGTCTCCTCGACTTCCACTGTTTGTTGATAACTGTGACGCGGCTCTCGCCTTATCTAGTAGCGAAGCAATAGTATCTGCTGTGTGTGTGCAGTCACAGTGCACTGCTGACAAGTGGATGAGAGGAAATTATATGAATGCATCGGTTTTTGACCGATGCAAAGACGCTACAACAAGATGCATCGCGAGTTCAGCCTGACATTTTGCCGATGCGGACATATTCCACTGGTGCACTCGCATTGTGAACGTGTATGCCGGCGCACCGATGCAAATCGATGAATCGTCACATCACTACAGCACACAGAGCTGAGCTGAGCAAGATGGCGGCAGCATTTGCCGGCCCCGAACTCTGAGAACTAGTAAAAAAGAAAAATGCCTCTGCGCCTGTTTGGGACTATTTTGGGTTTACTCCCAATGAAAAAGTTGAGCCAGTCAACCCCGACGAAGCTGTGTGCACTATTTGCCATAAGAAAGTTGCCGCAAAAGAGAGTAACACGTCAAACCTCCATTCACACCTCAAAGTGCATCACCCAATAACTGCTGGAAAACTGAAGCCATCGTCAAAGAGCAACGTTACCGCAGCCAAGTCCACAACGAGTCAACAAACCATATCGGGTGCTTTTGCTAATTAACACTTTGATCGCCATGGTTAAATTCATAATTTACCATCCCTAGCCAGCTCTATTTGTCTATGGAGAAGTTCCCCTTCTTTGCAGGGCTATAACTTTTTAAATTGTATTGCTAAATTGACATTATTATGGCCCATTCAATGTCCTATATCCATTGTTCAGGGTGTAGCAACATTATACTTTTTCATTCACATATTCATACTAAAATATGGTCTAAAGTATAAGTATGTTTTTATCGTTTTCTGCAGCTTTCTCCAGAACTTGATTTATAGCCCCAAATGCATTATATTGATGATCAAATACAGTTTGGTAGCGATCGGTGCCAGATGAAAAATTTCAACTGGAGGTACTTCTAGAAGTTACTACGTATCATCTGATATTGACCGGATGGGCGGGGGGTCGTTTATAATTCCGTGGGCAACGTTATATCATTCATCTAGTGTGGGTCATATGGTCATCAGAGCAGTTTATATGGAACACGTTAGAAAATAACGCTGGATCTTACCGTATCTTCCTCGCGCCGTTGGACGATCAGCTTGGAGTAGACAGTTTTCGATTATGGGATGTTGATATAGATTAACCATTTCCAGGTTGTATAATACTATATACGCTATATATTGAGTTAGGGCGAGCAATTGATTATCCAGTGTGTTGAGATGGAGTCCGGCTAACGATCGTGAGTGCCCGGACGAAATATGGATGAGCACTTCCTGTTTGGCGCGTCACTTCCTGTTGGCCGATCTGCCACCAGATGGCGCTCTTGCTCACCAGTACATCTCATGTCTCCGGAGGAGAAATATGCAGGGTTCGTACGGGTGCTGGAATTCCTTGAAAATGCTTGTATTTCAATGTGCTGTTTTCAAGGTTTTAAATGTGCTTGAATTGTGTATAAAGTGCTGGAAAGTTACTGAAATTGTAATTGCACTTTATACTTTAATAATAAATCGCTATCTGACTGAATAGTTTGGTTTGTTTAGACAAAGAAATAAAATAAGTCGGAGCGATTCGAGTGAGCTTATTTTGCAATCGCCTTTCACGCAAAATGAAATGTGGCTCGCCTCGACCCGTAGTGTTTTTAGCTGTGCCATCTGAGAACAGCGCGCGCGTGTGTGTGGTCAAAAATGCCGGGAGGCTGTCGTTTCAATGAGCTCTGGCTCGAAAATATCAAATATAAGTCATGGTTGAAAAGAGGAGAACATGCTCGAGTAGCCGTCTGCAAAATATGCAGAAAGGACTTGAAGATTTTTACGATGGGGGAGAGTGCACTTTCGAGCCACATGCAAGGTGAGCTAATGGATCATAATATTAACGTGTCTCAGCCTGGCTCGACACTACAAGTGCTCCACACCGGTCTCCGTAAATGTTAGTTTTAAAAATACCACTTCAATAATCGAAATAGTCAAGTAACAGCCCAGGCAGAATACACTATTGGAATTACAAACTTGTGTTTACCGGACTCTGTTTTCACCGCAGTGTTTTGAAATACGCACCATGTAAGTTAGCAAAGCGTTAACGTTAGGCGAATCAACGTTAGCTAATTTCCTTTCACTTGTTGTGTATTGAAATGGTATTTTATTTTTATAACGGAACATTTACGGAGACTGGTGTGGAGCAGTTGTTGGTTGGAACGCAGTAACGTACTGTATATGTGTATGTCATAAATGTTATGATGAATTGAAAATGGGGGACCCTGATGTAAACAAGACTAAAGTATTGCTCTGGTCTGCATCCCCTTAACAATTGTGTGTATTGAGCTGTACCCATTCTGCAATCTGTTAATAACGTTTTCAATCAAACGTGACGAGCCAGGCCAATTTTAGCATGTTTATTTATGGAATATGCAATCTAACAGCTAACGTGAACTTTACAGTTAATTACATGGATAATAATGTAGTTAGTTCATTCCAGGCCACCATTAGGCTCTAAAATTCATAGGCAGTAGCCTATAAATGAAAATGAAATATAAATGCATAATATCATAATGATCCATTTAGATTAGATGTCAACATTAAACAATAAACACTCTTAAAATTAAGTGCAACCAGTGAGATTAAATTAAAACACTTTGTTTTATTTATAACATGATGTTGCTCCTTTTTATTTAGGCAAGAAGCATCAAATTCTGATGAAAGCACGACTAAATCCAGGTCCTGCATTAGTGGATTATTTCCAGCAGACAAGCAATGCATCAAGCAGCACAGCTACATCCACACCAACAAGCAGCAGTGTAGTGAGAGCCAGTACAGTGGAAGCAGCCAGTGGAGTAGCTTGCAGTGGAGTTGCCCCTCTACCATCCACAGGCTCATCCAAGAACCAGTCAACTAGCAACACCACAGGCACCATTAAATCATTTGTTACCTCTAATCCAACACTTCAAGCTGAAATATGCTGGGCAACAAAAGCTGTAACCAGCCACTATTCCTACCATTCATGTAATGACACGGGGGCCATGTTTCAAACAATGTTTCCTGACAGTGAGATAGCAAAACAATTTACTTGTGGGGAGAATAAAGTGGCATACCTCACCACATTTGGGATAGCTCCTCATTTCTCTTCCCTGATGAAGGCCAAAGCCAAGAAAGAATCTGGATATGTACTTCTGTTTGATGAAAGTCTAAATCGGGAAATCAAGAAATGCCAGCTTGACATGCACATGAGATTCTGGGATGATAATCGAGTAAACTCAAGGTATCTGACATCTTTTTTCATGGGCCATCACACCGCAAAACAAATACATGAGAAGGTTGAGGCAGTGTGTTCGGATATCGGCTTCCAAAACCTGATTCAGCTGTCTATGGATGGCCCAAATGTTAACTGGAAGCTATTCTCCCTGGCCCAGCAAAACATAGAAGAACAAACAGGCAAGACGATGCTAAATGTAGGAAGCTGTGGTTTGCATATACTACACAATTCCTTCAGAGGAGGGTGTGCATCCACAGACTGGGAGCTAGGAAATGCTCTGTCGAGCCTTAAATGGCTATTCAAAGATGTTCCAGCTCGTAGGGAGGACTATACAGCAGTCACTGGTTCCTCGTCCTTCCCTCTTGACTTCTGTAGTCATCGATGGCTGGAAAATGTGGAGGTGGCTGAGCGTGCACTAGAGATTTTGCCTTCTCTGAAAATGTACATTAATGCAGCCAAAACGAAAATAGTAACGGAACCATCTACTAAGTCTTTCAAGACTGCTCAGATGATTGTTCAAGATGACCTCTTCCCAGCAAAGCTCAACTTCTTTCTAATGGTGGCTAGGGAAATAACACCATTTTTGAAGTTATACCAGACCGACAAACCCATGCTGCCGTTTATGAGTGTGGATCTCACCAATATGCTGAGGAGTCTAATGGAGAAGTTCATCAAGCCCAGTGTCATGAAGGACGCAACTACCACAGTGAAGCTTCTCCAAGTTGATTATGCTGACCCAGTCAACCACATGGATGTCACCAAACTGAGTGTGGGATTTGTCACAGAGCGAGCTCTGCAGGAGCACATGAAGAAGAACTCAAATGCTGAGAGGCTGAGGCTGGAGTTCAGGCAGAACTGTAAGGTGTTTTTGCTGAAGATGGTCTCCAAGCTTTTTGAAAAGGCTCCACTCAAGTATCCTCTTGTTAGAAGCATCTCTGTCCTGGATCCTAGGGAGCTCATCAAGAGCAAAGAGAGAAGCACCCGGAAACTCACCACTTGTCTGCGGCTCCTTGTTGAAACTGGCCGCATTGAAGAGAAATCATGTGATGAGATTCTGAGGGAGTTTGGTCACTTCTATGACTACAGCTTGATGTCAGTGTCGGATCCCTTTAGGAACTTCAACCCAGAAAGTGGAAGGTTGGATGAATTCTATCATGAATGTTTATCCAACAAAGCAGAGTGGCGCCATCTATGGGGAGTAATAAAACTCCTCCTGATCCTTTCACATGGTCAAGCCACTGTCGAGAGAGGGTTTTCGGTCAACAAAGAAGTGATGGTGGAGAACCTCAAAGAGCATTCATTGATTGCCCAGCGGGTTATTCATGACCATGTGCAGAGTGTTGGAGGGCTGCTCAACATAGCCTACACAAAGGAGCTACTCCTCTCTGCAGCTGCTGCCAGGCAGAAGTATCACATGTATCTTGATGACCAAAAACGTCTAAAGCAAGATAAGCAGAAGGCACAGAAGAGGAAAGGACTAATGGAGGAGATAACCGAGATAAAGGCCAAAAAAAAGAGAATGGAGGAGGATATAAGGGTCCTCCTGAAGTCTGCTGATGCCAATGCAGAAAAAGCTGAGTCTATAGGGAAATTGAGCTTCATCTCAAAGTCCAATGGCCTTCGAAGAGCTGCAAAAGAAAAAGAAATAAGTCTAGAGACTGTGGAGAAACAGCTAACCGACAAACTCAAGGAACTGAAGGACACTCCCTAATAGGCCCTGCCCTATTTGGTCTAACTAGGCCAATTATATTTTTTGCACTATTTTGTGTTCGATGCAGTGTTTTTCTCAAGGAGATGTTTTTCTTTTGCACAATACAAAGTGTTTGATTTTGTATACATTTAAGGCTCAAGGAGCTGATTGACTGCCTACCTCAAAGACTTATTATTTAGCACTTTTTTTGAGTAAATATTTAATTAATGTTCGCACTATTTTGTGTTGTTCGATGCAGTTTTTTCTCAAGGAGATATGTTTTGCTTTTAAAGTGTTTAATTTTTTAAGGCTCAAGGAGCTAATTGACTGCCTACCTCAAAGACTTCTTATTTTGCACATTTTGAGTAAATATTTAATTTACCACAGCCTGTTTGCACTATTTTGTGTTGTTCGATGCAGTTTTTTCTCAAGGAGATATGTTTTGCTTTTAAAGTAAAAGTGTTTGATTTTGTATACATTTTGTATACATTACATACATACATAAGGCTCCAGGAGCTGATTGACTGCCTACCTCAAAGTCTGTTCTCTTATTTTGCAAATTTTCATTAAATATTTGATTGAAATTGAAGTTTTATCTGGTGATTATTTGAGTGATTGTTTACCTACAGGAATGAACTAACTACCTTAACATTATTATCCATGTAATTTACTGTAAAGTTCACGTTAGCTGTTAGATTGCATATTCCATAAATTAACATGCTAAAATTGGCCTGGCTCGTCACGTTTGATTGATTGATTGAAAACATTATTAACAGATTGCAGAATGGGTACAATACAGTACGGCTCAATACACACAATTGTTAAGGGGATGCAGACCAGAGCAATACTTTCGTCTTGTTTACATCAGGGTCCCCCATTTTCAATTCATCATGACATTTATGACATACACGACATACAGATATACAGTAAGGTTACTGCATAACACATGGGCTCAGCCAGGTTATATATGATGCCAAGTCTACATAATTTTGGTTGTTTATAACTTTATAGCACAATAACATCTGATTTAATGTGATGGAAGAAGTGAAATAATCATTGAGTAAATATTTAATTTACCACAGCCGCATAAGATGCTGGAAAATCTTGAAAATGCACCTTGAAAATGCTTGAAAAGTGCTTGCATTTTGCCTTGGAAAAGGTGTACAAACCCTGAATATGATTTCGATCACAGATTTTTGAAATATTGATATCAAAGACGAGTTACGGCGTCTTCGGCAGAATGAGCATGGCGAGCAAAGACGAGTTACGGCGTTCCCGGCGATTAAAGTGTTAAACAAAGTACAAAAAAGATAGCCAAAAATGGAAAATGTGCACAGAGGCAGTAACAAGATACATAGCAAAATATATGTTGTCGCACAGAACTTGTAAGTCGCTTTGGATAAAAGCGTCAGCTAAATGACTAAATGTAAATGTAAATGTAAATGTAAATATGGTATCCTTTCATACCGTAGAGAAAAGTGCTTTCCGTGATATGGTCAAAACGTTGGATCCTCAATATGAATTGCCCGGAAGAAAATATTTCTCTCAAAAAGCCATACCCAACCTGTACAATAAAGTTCGGGAAGAAGTTAAGACGCATTTGCCAACAATGAAGGGGAGTATGGCCATGGGCCTACCTATACTTTGGTGATTGGTGTGTATCAAACATCAAACATTATTTAACAATTTAAATATATCAGCAAATACATTTACGTTCTTCTTAATGTATTGCACTTCTGTGCACTTCCCACGTCACAAGCGACAAATTCTGTTTCCTAATCATAATCAAATCAAATAAAATTTATTTATAAGGCCCGACAACACACGTTAATGTCCCCATGGGCCGTACAGGTCTTCTTTAAATAAGTAAAGAAGAAAACATAACAATAAGTCAAGAACAGAACAAGAACACCATAAGGTCCAAACATTTTTAGATGAATGCAAAAAATTAAAAAAAAAAAAAATTAAAGAATGCAAGCACTCAGACATACCCCACGCGAAGGTAAGGAAAAACTCACTAAAACCTAACAATAGGGAAAAAAGCTCCACAGGCAGTGTGGAGGAGAGAAACCTTAGAAGGGCCATTCAAGGGGGGATCTCCCTTCTTAGATGTCTAGTAGTGTTGCAGACTAACAGTTGGTAAGCATGCACTCAAGTGTGTAGTGAAACACAGATGAGTGCATGCAATAGCAACTGAACATTTTGAAAAATTAAAGATAAAGCAAATAGCGAATGATTTTTGATTGATGACTAATGATTGATTGGCTATTGTGTGTCATGTGAGGAGAACACAGAGGTCTTAGCATCACACTAATGTGCATGCATTTCAATAGCGCTCTAGCCTCTATCTCTAAGCAGACTGCTAAAGCTTAAGCAATAATAATAATAATACGTTACCATTGAACGATGAAGCATAGAAAAATAACTGATTTCTTCGGGTCAAAGTTAACCACCGTCACTCCAGCCCACGATGAGCTCCCTGACCACAGATGGCGAACGTTTTCGCCAGTGACTTCATCCAGCACAACGAAGGACAGAGGCACTTCTTTGGGAATGTTTAAGACGGGGTGAGTGAGTGTTGACATTTTTTAATCCTATGCAACTGGTTGATGGTTTTGTAGTTGAGGTCGGACGGTTTTAAAAATGAAAGCTATAGCTAACTTTATTCAATAAGTCAAGTATTTACTCCCGGAAAATCTTTATGTATGATGATAACGAGTATATTGTTAACTTAGCTCACAATGGAAACGTCGGACATCTACAAACGCGTCCTGTATCCGATCTCAAAATGTCCATTTGCACAATGCGTCATGTATGCAAGCCCTTGTTTGAGGAAAAATGGACTGGTGGCACTTGTTCAAAGAAAACTGGTAGAGGAGGGTGTGGAGGAGGCCATTGCTCTGCACTGCATTACCCATCAGCAGGCCCTTTGCAGCAAATGCCTGAAGTTTGACAATGTGATGTCACAAGAAATCCATCAACCATATCAGATCCAGGGGCTTAAAGCACCGCCAGTTCCGCGCCTTTTTGGAGGAGATAAGAGTCAGCATATGAGGATGTGCTCTACTTCACTGTTGGCTCAACAGAGGAAACGTCTTGAAGAGGTTTTTTGAGTTGAGAGCAGAAGTGAAAGCCTTCATGGAGAAGGATGTTCCTGTGCTAAGTGATCCCAAATGGCTCATGGACTTAGCTTTTCACACAGGAGCTGAATGTACTGAACAAGAAATTGCAAGGCCAGGGGCAGCTTGTCAGTGCTGCCTATGACAACGTCAGAGCATTCTCCACAAAACTTCTGTTATGGAAAGCCCAGCTCTCTCAGACAAACCTCTGCCATTTCCCAGCATGCAAGGCACTCATGGATGTGGGCACACCATTCAGTGGTGAGAAGTATGCTGGTGCCATTGTAAAGCTACAGGAGGAATTTGATCACAGGTTTGCAGACTTCAAGACACAGGCCAATTTACAAATGTTAGCTGACCCCTTGGATGTGCAAGATGCCCCTCCTGTGCTTCAAACTCATTGAAGCTCATCAAACTCAAGCTCATTGACCTGCAGTGCAATTCTGAACTCAAAGCCAAGTTCAGGAAGGTGAGTGGAAAAGCAGACAAGCCTGGAATTTTTATTTTTTTATAGAATTGCTCCCCACCTTCCCTGAGCTTTCCAGGATGTTCATGTGGACCATGTGCCTTTTTGGGAGCACATATCTGTGTGAAAAGCTCTTCTCCACCATGAACTTTAATAAGTCAAAGTACAGGTCCAAACTTACTGATGAGCATCTTCAAGCTATACAGGTCTCAATTGCTTCCTCCCTCAAGCCAAATGTGGCTCAGCTGTGTAAGAGGAAGCGCTGCTTCATGTTCTGAAATGTTATTACTAAAGATTTGTACTTTTTTTTTAATACTTAGTTGAAACCCTTTTTTTGTGGAATATTTTATGCAGCCCAGCCTCACCCAGACTCTACCTCCAGTGGCCCCCAGGTAAATTGAGTTTGAAACCCCTGGTGTGGAGTCTGGAGAAGAATCAGACCTTGACTCGCTTTTGACATTGTGGATCAGTATTGTTTTCTAACTAATATGAAAATAAACGACCGGACCCGTACTCTGCCTGTTCAGTCTCTGTCATCATGTTGACTCCTCCTCCTCGCCCGCCTCTGTGCTGGGCCGTGCGCGTTGCTCTCCCTCGCTGATCTTGTCCGTTGAATTGGCCCCTCTTCCTGCAATCTTGCAAAACCGACACTGGAATTCCTTGTAGCGACAATCCCCCGCAGAATGCCCTCTTCCATTGCAGCGGTAACATTCCGACGCATTGCCGCTCTTCTGCTCTGTTTCTGCTCTCGTGGTCGCTGTCCACCCGTGGCGTCTTGTCATCTCCACTCTGTCGGTTCTGAACTGCGGCTCTGGCGCAAACCTTTTCATGCTGACCACTGTGCATTCGTAGTTGTTGGTGATCTCCAGCGTCTTGGTCCACACTAGTGGTCTGCAAGGGCCTTGAAATAAAGCCCGAGCCCTGCCCGAGCCCTTGAACTTCAGGCCCTGCCCGAAAATAAGCCCGACTGTAAATAATATTTTAAGCCCTAGCCCGCGTGAAAACCCGAAAAAAATTATTATTATTATTATTAAAATATAATTTTTTTTGTATTTGTTTTAAATATTCGAAACACGGTTTTATATGAACGTAATAAATAAACAAAACTAAGAAGCATTTACATAGCCTGTTTCGCAATGCCGTCTCTCCCAGTGCTCGCTTATATAGACTGACTCACACTGTCACACATCAGCCTCAAAACGTATTGAAGGCTATAGAATCTTCTTTGACACACGCACACACACACGACACACAATAGCCTACTCAGTCAAACAAACAAACAGAAATCAGATTTCGAGCAGAGCAACGTAATGAAAATCACAACAAAACAAGTAGCAGTCGCGACCCAGCAAATAGTAAACATCACTCACCAGACGTCAGCAACGCGTTGAACACCGTTAACAAAACCGGCTACATACATCCCAAGAACAAATTAAAACGTTCGCCAACTGGCTATATTCCAACACAACCAATCGAGTTGAACTTGTCCCCTGAGTTCTCTCTGCGCGCTGCAGTAATTACATCCAAATGTTTCTCTGGCGCAAAAGAGAAAGCGAATCTTAAAACGAAGGTTATCATATAACCCTAGTTATATGAAAAATAAAAATAAAAACGTTATTAAAAAAAAGCCCTACCCAGCCCGAACCCGCCGGGCCGGGCCCCGTCGGGCCTGGGCAAGGTTGCAGTGCACTAGTCCACACTAGGACCCCGTCACAAGCTGCATTCAGCAGCTTACTGCGCAGGTCGTTACTCGTGATACCGCAGATAAACTGGTTGCGAAGCTGCTCTTCAGCTCTCACTGCCGTTAACCAGTCTTTCAAGTCCACGTTGCCTGGCTTGCCTGGCGCCACCAAATCCTTGAGCAATGTAAACGTTTTAGCTCCTACCACGGAGAGAAACACAGCCCTTTGCCGGCCTCATAGGTTTCAAATGTCTCTATCGTCTCATCAAACACAAGTCCCGTTTCTAGACTGTACAGCGCCATTCCTTTTTGCACTTGCCAGCCACAAGTTCCAAGAAAGAAAAAAACGTGGAAGCTAGCTTGACTATACACTTTCTTCGGCTACAACCTCTATTTCCGAGGTGGACACAAACATGTGTTTTCCTTTATCCTCGTCACCACTGTTGTATCTTAATAGAAGAGACCGTGGTAGTGCTCAGTTGTGCTTTATTCACAGTTAGTAATAATACATGTAAACAGTAGAACCGCAGGCAGTCCCTCTGGCGGCTGCCTCACACTGACCCAGAGCGCTCCGTGGCGCCTCTGGTTAACGGAACAGTAACCAATCATACTCAAGACACGTGACACAATAACATTGGGAGTTGTAGTCCTACACTACACTCTGGACCAATAGTATTTACCATTCATCTAGTTAATTTGATTTAGTTTATTCGTTTACATACATACACATATCAAAGCAGGGTAGCCGGACCAGCACTCACAGGTTCAATGTTTTTTAATGGCAGCCTGAATCAAAAGCGATCAAAAGACATGGCTAGCCATACCACTGAAGAAGGACATTGTCCGAAACATGTCTGCTTTTGATTCAGGCTGCCATTAAAAAACATTGAACCTGTGAGTGCTGGTCCGGCTGCCTGTACGTTAATGCCAAGCAAGCAGTGCAAAAATGCTTCCGCATTCGTCACCGCACGCTAGTGCGGTAAAGCGCCCTTCTTTTCAGACAAATGCTACCGTGCGTGCACCGGCGGCGGCGTGCTCGCTCAGGTGCGTGCGTGCGCCGGCGTGCTCGCGCGAGGTGCCCGCGCATGCGCATGAGATCCCGCCTTGAGCGGAGCTCAATATATAGAAGTCACCGCCCCTTATTCAGTATCTACCAATAGCTCAATTGGCTAGGACACATGGCTGTGGATCCTATGGCTTGTTTGCTGGCGAGTTCGAATCCCATCGAAAATATTTTTTAACGTGATTTTTTTTTAACGTGTATTATTTCGCCGGTTAAGGTTATTTCGCCGGTTAAGGTTAGGCATGGTTAAGGTTAAGGTTAAGGTTAGGCATTGTTTCGGAGTTGGTTAAGGTTAGAACGGTTAAGTTTAGGCGCTGTTAAGGAGCTGGTTAAGGTTAGAGTTTGTCAAAGAGAATGGCAATATAATTTCTATGGTTAAGGTTAGGCATGGTTTCGGAGTTGGTTAAGGTTAGAACGGTTAAGTTTAGGCGTTGTTAAGGAGCTGGTTAAGGTTAGAGTTTGTCAAAGAGAATGGCAATAGACAGCCTATTTCCGCGCGACCTGGGCGCTGGGCGGCGGAAAATGAAAGGCGCATTACTGCATGCCACTACGGGAAATTTTTGCACTGCTTGCTTGGCATAAAGCTACACGCGGTCCGGCTACCCTGCTTTGATATACTGAACTTTATGGGATTACAGCACCCAGTGTGAGAACTTGTGAGCGCGGTCTAACTTGACTATATTCATACATACACATAGTATTAGTTTACATACATATACATACATACACATAGTATTAGTTTACATACATAGCCTACACATAGACATATTAGTATGACCATGAACGCCACCCAGGCATATGGGATGCTCCAATGCAGCCCTACCTGGGGGTATTCATCAGACAAATCGGATCCGGGGATTCGGCTCCCATCAGTCGGGCAAGAACTGCAGGTTTTCAGCCTCTCTCCTGGAGCTTAATATTCCTGCCTCTGAGGAGGGCGACTACATGCAGTCACTGTGTATTGTTGTAGCCAGCGGGTAAATCGCGAACCAATTACATAATCCAACATATGTGTAAAGGCACAACATATTCCCGTTAACGGTATATATTTTTAATGATTTGTTACGGCGTAGTCAATACTTCCATGCGTATAAATTGAGGAAGGCAGGGACCTCTGCCTCGCGATTTATTAATTGGTTTGTCATGACAAACAAATTACATAATCCAACATGTGTAAAGGCACAACGTATTCCCGTTAACGGTATATATTTTTAATGATTCGTTACGGCGTAGTCAATACTTCCATGCGTATAAATTGAGGAAGGCAGGGACCTCTGCCTCGCAATTTTTTTATTTGTTTGTCATGACAAACCAATTACATAATCCAACATATGTGTAAAGGCACAACATATTCCCGTTAACGGTATATTTTTTTAATGATTCGTTACGGCGTAGTCAATACTTCCATGCGTATAAATTGAGGAAGGCAGGGACCTCTGCCGCTGTGGTGTGCGCTGCAACACAACACACAGCAGAGCGGCAGCGGTCACGAGGGGGTCGCGGCCAATCAGAGGAAACCGAACTCCGTTGCGGAAAGCATACACGCGACCTGGCCATGGAGCTTCTCCAGACTCACAAGATGGCTCTGGTGTTGAGTGATTTTATTTAGACAATAAACATATACAGAGTCAAGGATGCTTGGTTCATATACCACTCATTAGTCAGTAATATTCCACAATCATTACATTTGATATTATAGGTGGGGACCGTTCGGCGGAACAAGCCGGAGCTGCCGGCTAAGCTGCTCTCGCTGAAGGACAGGCACTCCCGCTTCGGGTTCACGGCCACTGCCACGGTCGTGAGCTATGTCCCGAAGAACGTGCTTCTGCTCAGCACCAAGCACCGGGAGGAGGAGGTAATAATAATAATAATAATACATTTAATTTGTAATGCACCCTACATTCCTGAGAATCTCAGTTCTACAGAGTTCAAAAGAATAAAATAAAAATAGATATATAAAAAAAAGAACACATAGCAAAAACGAATAAAATGCCTTTCTAAACAGGTGTCCGTGGAGGCCCACAAAAAGCCCCAGGTCATACTGGATTACAACCACTGCAAGGGGGCAGTGGACAACCTTGATAAGGTATGTATTCTTATTTTATAGTGCATGCCTGGTGTCATTATTTTGTGCATTTATTTATCTATATGATGTGAAAATTTGGGAGGAGATATTTTTTTAGACTATTGCACGACGGGTGCCGTCTAAATGTGTGTGTGTGTGCGTACACTTATTTGGCTTTATCTAATTTTATTTGGTTTCTCTTTTTTCTTCTCAGCTGGTGGGGACCTACAGCTGTAGGAGGGGGACACGACACTGGCCGGTTACATGTTCGCGAATATGCTGGACGTGTCGGCCTACAATGGCTTTGTGTTGTGGATGTCAATAAACCCTGGCTGGAATGCCACAAAGACTTATAAAAGGCGGCTGTTACTGGAGGAGCTAGGCAACAAGTTGGTAATGCCACTTGTCGCCCTCCGGGAATGCTTGCCCCGCACGCTCGGCGCTGCTGCAATGGTGCAGGAGGCAAGGGACCAAGCTGCACCGCAGACGGCACCAGGCCCAAGCCGCGGGGCAACACCGCCCCAAAAGAAAAAGCAGTGCCATATGTCCGTACACAAACGCAGCTACCTGGATAGGCACTGCTACAAGTGTGTGAAGAACACAGCCTCTCAATTTGCACAATGTGCACAAAATAAAAAAATATATAAACATCTATTTGTCTTTTTCAATTCAGGTATTTCATGTAAGGTCAAACACGAGTGATTAGCTGCATCAACTGTACATTTATTGCAGGACAATGTGTGCCATGCAGTGCATCTATGTTGATACAATTATATTGTATATATGTATTGCCCACTAGTGTGAACGGGCTCCTTCCCTCAGAGCGAGGCGGCTTGCCTGGCTGCCTGCCCGGCTTGTGTCACCACCTAGACTGCAACATCGAAGCACTGTGATTGGTCCCGCCCCTATCCTCTCCCGGCTGCTCACTGGTGACAAAAGAGGGCTCGCTCTTACGGGAGGGGCTCTGTGTTGAGATTTTACCCGGATAATGTGTACTGTACCCCCCGCTGAAAATATGACCAATAACTACTGCTTGCGTCTCAGCTATTTCTGACTGAATTAGTCATTCATTTGTAAATATAAAGACAGTATCTTTTTCACAAAGAGTTGGTGCAGGTTTTCCACGCTGCACTATGAGGTTGAAAACTTATATAAATATGAAATAAATGCAGAAATTAAAAGTTATATGATGCAAGATATAAAATTAAAAACACAGTAGAACAATGAATGAAATAAAAACAGGTAGGACACAGTAAAGCAAAGAAGATAAAAAGGGGCCAGGGGGGAGCTCCCGTAGCTCACCGCATATCTCGGCGCTATTTCTACGTCGGGGAAAACCGTGCTCGTCACGGATCTGGGGGACACGAGTTCGATTCCCGGACCCGCCGTCATTTCTCAGAATGTCTTCCCCTGCTCTACATCCCATTTCAACCTGTTTCTGTCGGTCATGCTTGACCAGAAAAGCGATAAACGCTAAAAAATAAAAGTTTAAAAAAAAAGGGGGGGGCCAGGGGTCTAGTGGTGAATAAAAGGGGGGCAGGTTTTTAAAAGTTATTTAAAAACCTGCAAGGTCTGGGCGACCCGTATTTTGAGGGGAAGGCTGTTCCACAGTGGCGCTGCGGCAAAGAAGGCTCTGTCTCCCCTAGACTTGAGCCTAGTTCTAGGCACCACCAATAGCAGCTGGGCGGCTGATCTAAGGGATTGTGGGGGGTGTGGCGGTGCAGGAGCTCAGATAGAGAGGGAGGAGCCGTGCCATTGAGTGATTTAAAAACATTTAGGGCTAATTTAAAATCTATCCTAAAACTAACAGGCAGCCAGTGGAGCGAGGCCAGAACTGGGCTGATGTGCTTGTTTTTTTGTTTTGGTGAGGAGGCGAGCGGCTGCATTCTGCACCAGCTGTAGGCGGCGGAGCAGGGATTTGTCAATGCCTGTGTAGAGGGCATTGCAGTAGTCGAGGCGGGTGGTGACAAAGGCATGTATCACCGTCTCTAGGTTGTTTTGAGAGAGGTATGCCTTTGTCTTCGCCATGAGTCTGAGGTGGTAAAAGCAATTTTTGACTACGGCGCTGACCTGTTTATCAAATTTAAAATTGCTGTCAAAGATAACCCTGAGGTTCCTGAGGTGGAGAGGTTTGGACCCAAGGGACCAAGTGCGTCGATGAGGGGGGGGGGGGGGGGGCACTATTAAAAACAATTACCTCTGTTTTCCCTTCGTTCAGTGTCAGGGAGTTTTCAGACAGCCAGCACTTGATCTCTGCCAGGCAATCAAGTAGCGGTTGTATGGATGTTTTCCCTTGGGTGGATTTTAGGGGGAGATAGACCTGCACGTCATCGGCGAAGCAATGGAAAGAGATGTTGTGTTTTGCCAAGATCTGGCCTAGGGGGAGTATATATAAGAGGAGGAGGGTGGGACCCAGTATTGAGCCTTGGGGCACCCCACAGGTGAGGGGGGCCACAGAGTTGGTGAAGTCACCTAGTTGGATAGAGAAGGTCCGGTTGCTTAAGTATGATCGGAACCAGTCTAAGGCGGGCCCCTAAGGCCTGCGTGATGCTCGAGGCGAGCTAAAATGATGTTGTGATCTACCGTGTCAAAGGCGGCTGTGAGGTCAAGGAGTAGTAGTAGGGATGGGTTGCCTGCATCAGCAGCTGAAATCAAGTCATTTAAGACATGGGAGGGCCGTTTCAGTGCTGTGTCGTGTTTAAAGCCAGATTGGAATTTATCATGCATGTTGTTCTGTTCAAGGAATGATTGTAGCTGTGTGTAGACTATGCGCTCCAGGGCCCTCATGTATCAACCTGACGTACGCACAGATATGTGCTTAAGCCGTGCGTACGACCATTCCTAAGCAAAGTGTGGGATTTATCTATTTGAACTTGTGCTTGACTTTGTGCTTATGTCTACGCACAGCTCTGAGCATGCTTAGCTGACGCCCAGTGGTAGAATATCGTTACTACGGCATAAGCGCTCCTCAGTTCATGCATTAGTTTCAACGCGGAAATAAGACACTGGCGCGTGTTCTGTATGACCCCCGTAATTCATTGTGAAATAGCGATAGTAGTGTAATTATTGTCGAACCCTAAATAGCATCAATTCCTGAATGTAGGATGCAGGATGGTTAACGTTGCATTTGGCCGATAAGTTGTTGGCTGATAAGGAACGCATGACTCAGGCCTAATCTTATTTAATTAAATTGTAATGTTATTATATCTGTCATCAAAATATCACTTAAATGCAGGTGATCACGGTTATCCACTGAAGCCATGCGTGGCTAGAATCGTCCCTGACCAACAACGACCCAATTGGAGCGCAGATTGAAAGAAAATCAATCAAGAGTTACAATATACCCAGGTGTTCTGTATGACCCGTAATTAAATTAGCGACATGAGCAGTCGTCGGCAAACCCTATAAATTACATTTGGAACATGGATTTCAGAATGTATTCAGCATGGATAACGCAGTCCTTGCATTGTTGCATGATTTGGCAATGGGCCATGGTGCGCTCCGCAGGGAGCGCGTCTTCAGGGACAGGGCAGACCTGTTTGCCGAGAGCACAGAGTGGCTCATGAGCGGAATCTGCTCATCCTGCTCGACCTGTGCCAGAATCTGGGACCCGTATTGGAGCGCCAAACAAGGCGCACACATGCAATCCCCGTCCACATCCAAGTCCTCTCCACCCTGGGATTCTTGGCCACCGGGACGTTTCAGCGGGAGATCGCAGATCGCTCGGGCATCTCCCAACCCTCACTCAGCAGGATCATGCCCACAGTGTTGGATGCCATCATGTCCCTAATCCCCGACTACATCAAATTCCCATACACACACGCACAGCAGGTCGAGGTCAAGAGGGCTTTCCACGCCATCGCCGGTTTCCCCAACATAATTGGAGCAATAGACTGCACACACATAGCCATCAAAACACCATCACAAAATGAATTCAATTATGTTAACAGGAAGGGGTTCCACTCGGTAAATGTCCAAGTGATCTGCGATGCCCGTTTGGCACTCCTAAATGTCGTTGCCCAGTGGCCAGGAGGAACCCACGACTCGTTTGTGGTGCAGAACAGCTCTGTGGGCATTCGTCTCCAGGCTGGGGTTGTTGAAGACGGGTGGCTTATTGGTGAGTGTTACACATTTAGGCCTATATTTAATTAAATTGTAATGTTATTACTGGTATCTGTAATTAAATTATATCTCTTTTAATGCAGGGGATCGTGGCTATCCACTGAAGCCATGGCTGATGACGCCGCTGACCAACCCCACCACCGAACAGGAGCGCAACTATAACCGGGCGCACGCACGCACAAGAGCCTGTCTGGCACGGGGGGCACACTGCAGTACCGGCCTGAAAAGGTTTGCAACATCATCGTGGCCTGCAGTGTGCTCCATAACATGGCCATCAGGGATGGCATCCCGCTGCTAAACCCAGAAATACCTGACGACCCCATGCCAGATGTGGAACAGGCACCTCCAAACGCCACTGGAATGCAGACAAGAGCTAGGATCATAGAGCAGTTTTGAGTAAGTCTACCCCATGCACTGTAAGAACTGAGATTTGGGGTTAATTCATATTAATTAAGTAATCATTAGTAACCTATACATAAAAAGAAAAGACTGTCGTTTGAAATCGAATTGAGCTGATTAATGAATTGGAACAATTTTTTATTGCATTTTACAGTTTTAGTTGAATAAAAGTAGCTGACAGTTTAAAAGTGACCAGATGACACTCAGTTTACCGTGCATGCAGGGTATCAATCAAACTTTAAAAGAACGGAACGAAAAAAGGCATTCATCCAGCTAATAATTATTTAATTATAATAATGACACCAACGGCAAAAGTGGTTACGGTCTTTATTTATCCTTTTCGGCGAGTTTCTGGAGACTGTCGCCGATGCCCGACAGGACCGCGACCAGCTGGGGCAGGTACTCAGCCAGAGTCTGGCGTGTGAGCCGCTGCTCGTCCCTCATGTCGCTCAGGAGGGTGATGGTGGTCTCCTGATTGGACATCACGGCCCCCGTAAGGACCGGGTCCGGGTGGGCCCTCTGCCCCCTGCGCGCCGAAGGGGGTCGGCTGCAGGACGCCTCCTGCTCCTCCTGGGTGTCGACGGGATCGACGGTCAACTCAGCCGAGTTGCCTGTGGAATGAATAGGCAATTTAATAACGTTTTATTTATTTGCTAGAAAGGTTCGGAACCATACGGTTAAATATTGTTTCAAATAAATGGAGATTCTTGTCATGTTCCTCAATAAAATCGTTGACGACAAAGTAATTTCTATGCCAGTCTTCTTTACTGATGTGACAATTCCTGTATGAAAGGTGCTATACAAATGAAGTGTATATTATATTATTACCTTCCACCTGTTGGCTGGATGGCCCAGCCACATCGTCGGTGTCGGTGGTGCGTACAATGCCTCCCACCATCTCGTCCCCGATGATGCTGGCAATCCGCATGTCCAGCGGGGACAGCTCACTCTGACTCTGAATTGAATTGATTGAAAGACTGTATTAACAGGTTGCAGAATGGGTACAATACAGTACAGCTCAATACAATTGTTAACACTTTGAGCGCCACGCCTGGTTTTCCGTTTTACCGCTTGAATGCCACCATCGGCGCCAATGTTAACGTTAATATCGCCTAATCTATGTTTTAAATTATGGCTATGTGTCTAATCTGCCCATCGCATTATCAAAGACTATTTTCCAGTCAGTGCTGTGAAGGCAGATTGTTTTTTTATCGCGTCGTTTCCGTTTCAGAGCAGTTAGAAAAGCCCCCGTTTTGATATAAAAAACAGCTCATTCTGGAGCATTCTATGAAAATCGTCTTTTAGTGGAATATTCCACAACGTTGATATTCGTCGGCCTTTTTATGAATCGTTTTCAAATAAACGCTAGATGATCAATATTATACGTGCACGCAAGCACATTACGGCCGCGCACTGATAATCGCTCCGTTGATTTCCTCACAGACCTTTACAGTGAAACCGAAAGAAGACATTTCACAAAACAGCTTATAACTTCATCAAACTTACTCTGATTATCCTACCACTGATAACATAGAGTCCTTACCTGACATCAGATGGTATCCAACTGGTATATTCCAATTCCTGATCACCATTCGAAAAAAATCGATAAGTGTATGGATCCAACGCGAGACTAGATCTCCATGATCCGCGGGGATCTGAGGCTCCAGAATGAACTGTGGTAACCCCGGCTGGATCAGTGAACTGGAAAATGTGGAGTACCGGATTTTTTTCCCCATTCATTTTCATTGAGTCAATTCCAAAATCACTTATGTCATCTGGGAGACGACAGGGGGCGCTTTTTTCCACAGTGATCACCGGCGCAGCTCGGCTATACTCGGGTAGGCTCGGGTGATGCAATAATTTTTCAGATCGCAAAAAAATTATAATAATAATTCCGAGAAATCTCGTGAGTGGCACGCAACCACCTATAAAAAAAACGAGAAATCTCGTGAGTGGCACGGAAAGTGTTAAGGGGATGCAGACCAGATAAATACTTTCGTCTTGTTTACATCAGGGTCCCCCATTTTCAATTCATCAAAACAGATATATCATATATGATTGACATACGACATACCTGCCCCCCGCCAGTCGCACTGGCATTCTTCCTGATCTCCGCAACAGTTCGCTGCTGCGGGGAAATCGAATTCACAGCGTCGGTGACTGCTTCCCACGCAGCACTCTTCCTCTTGGTGGTTATGCCAAGGCTGAGGGAACCAAAAAGTACCCCCGCCTTGGCATCCACCTCTGTGATGAGGACTTCCACCTCAGTCTCTGTGTAATTGCGTTTCTTGGTGCGCTTGGCCATTTTCCAACATTCCACGCACAGGAATTTCCTCATGGTATTTGAAGGGGAGGGCCTGACCATATTTGGTTAATCGGGGCGGTTTTGGTATGCAAATACGTGAAAGTGTGCACGAGCCTCGGCGTAGGGCCAAGGTGATATTTATCATGACAGGTGTGGGACCTGTGTACGCACGTGTGGTAAATCCCGTTTTTTTTGTGCGTGCACACATTCTAAATTCTGTGCTTACGTGTGGAAATAGAAGGTTTTCTAAGAAAATTTGATAAATGAGGGCCCAGGATTTTTGATAAAAATGGCAATTGTGAGATGGGTCTCAAATTTGCAAAGATCGCGGTTGGGCTTCTTTATCCGGGTCTGGACCACAGCATGCTTGAAGGCAGCCGGGACACATCCAGTGCTGAGGCAGGCATTTAGTAGTGGTAATAATACGGGGAGGACAGAGTCAGGTACTTCCTTTAGGATGCGCGAGGGGAGTGCATCAGAGGGGCAATTTATTGGTTGCAGGTGTTTAATAGCATCGGAAAGGGAGGAGAGGGAGACCGGGGCAAACTGGTCAAAAACAGCAGGCAGTGGGTGGGGGGGAATAAGATGGGGAGAGAGATATGAGGGCAGAGACTTTACTGATGAAGAAATGTTGGAAACCTTCACATAGAGCTAATGAGGGTACAACAGAGCTGTGAGGGCTGTGTGTGTGGGTCATGAGCAGATAACAGGAACTCTTAAAGTTATCCGTGAAACGGACAACCACTAGACTGCTTACACAGATATTTTAGGAGGGGAAAAATTAAACAACAGAAAACAACCTTTACAGGTGGACATCTCAAAGTGAGTAATTAAGAAAATAAATTAAGTCCAAAAAAACAGGACTACTCTCAATAAAGAGGTATTAAGCCACAAGGGCACCTCCTAATAAAGGAGTTTATATTGAAAAAAGTTAAACAATAAACCTCCACTAAGGGAGTTTATGTACAGAATCACGTGAGTAGCCTAAAATAAGAATGACTACCATAAAACTCAATTCTGAATCAGAGATCAGACTACACTTCAATATAATGAGCGTGACCAAAAGGACAGCCAACACTAGGAAATGAAACAACCTTTACAGGTGGACATCTCAAAGTGAGTAATTAAGAAAATAAATTAAGTCCAAAAAAACAGGACTACTCTCAATAAAGAGGTATTAAGCCACAAGGGCACCTCCTAATAAAGGAGTTTATATTGAAAAAGTTAAACAATAAACCTCCACTAAGGGAGTTTATGTACAGAATCACGTGAGTAGCCTAAAATAAGAATGACTACCATAAAGCTCAATTCTGAATCAGAGATCAGACTACACTTCAATATAATGAGCATGACCAAAAGGACAGCCAACACTAGGAAATGAATTACCAGTTGACACTGCGAGATCCAAACTTAAATAGACTCAAGGCATGGCCATAGGCACAGCTGCACTGGATCAGGTGCAATCAAGCCCACACACCTGCCGACCCATGAGGCAATTAACCACAGGGACCAGGGATTGACAGCTATCCCTCACAGAAAGGTGAAATAAAGTAAAACCATGACAGTGGCACAGGGGTTGATGAGGGAGTTTAGGACTTTGAACAAGGCCTGGGGTTTATTGCAATTTTTTGTGACTAGATTGGAAATGTAGGTTGTTTTTGCTATTTTGACAGCCGTTTGGTAGATGAACAGAGCGCTGTGTAGAATTTGGAGGGAGAAATGCAACCTGTCCTTCCTCCACTTCCTCTCAGCTCCTCTACATGCACATCTAAGAGCACACGTGGATTAATTTAGCCAGGGTGTGGGGGAGGGGTTTTATGTGTTTGGTTTTAAAAGGTGCAACAGTATTTAGAATATCGGTGCATAACTCGTTGAACATGGAGAGATAGTCATCGATATTTGGGACACTGTTTGCATTCAAGACACAGATTGGGGAGCTGAAGAATGCTTCAGAAAAATGTGCAGCAGTGTCAGAGGTAAACGTGCAGGATTTTTTTTGTATGTACATGAGGGGAAATAGCATAGCAGGGGATTTTAGTAGAGAAAACAATAGGTGAGTGATCAGAGAAAGCAGCAGCACATATATCAATTATATTGACAGATAGTCCAAATGACAAAACGAGATCAAGTGTATGTGTTGGTGCTGTGACAGATTGGGTGAAGTTGAAAGAGTCAAGGAGATTTGGGAAATCTCGCGACAGGGGATGTGATTCGCAAAAAAGCATGGATATTAAAATCGCCGCATAGGAGAATATAGTCATATCTCACCATCAATCCGGAGAGGAAGTCCATGAAGTCATTTAAAAAGTCCTTGCTGTATTTAGGCGGGCCGTATATGAAGGCGCAGAACACGATGGATGACAAATTTTGTTCAAAAGATTGTACTTCGAAGCTAGCGTACTTCGCTGCCGGCTGTGAAAGGCGGCAGTGGAGAGTGGACTTGAACACCGAAGCTAATCCACCCCCTCTGCCCGAGGAGCGAGGGGTGTTGAAGAAGGTGCAATCGGGGGGAGAAGTTCGGAGAACGGCAGTAGCTCGCAAACCTGGAGCCACGTCTCGGTAATGAACATGAAATCCAGGCCACTGGAGGTGAAGAAGTAGTTTATAATGAACCTTTTGTTGGCTATCGACCTAGCATTCAACAGGGCTATGTGGAGGTTTAGCTCTGGGCTAGCCGGCAGTGGGGCGCGCTCCAGCCGCCGAAGGACATCAAAACACACACCACCACTGGGCTTGCGGGCCCGTGGAATACAGTGATGATGTGGGGGGGTCCCGCATCGGCCCAAGGCGAGGGAGCGACGGCAGACAGTCCCGGTCGCGTCTATATTAATCCCAGCCGAAGAGTGCAAGAGCGCTTCCGTATTTTGCCCTGATTGGCCCCGGTAACGCCCTCCAAATGCGCATTTTCTTTTTCCCCGCTCAGACGCCGAAATGGAATACATGTATATTATCGCGACGCGGACCAGATTCACTCGCAACGCCATAACGTTATTTCCCTGTACATTGCAACGTTAACACAACGCAGCTGTCAACTGTACTTTACATATTATCCAAACGAGGACCACATAACGCCATAACACGCCATAACGTTATTTCCCTGTACATTGTAACATTAACACAACACAGCTGTCAACTGTACTTTACATATTATCCAAACGAGGACGCCATAACGTTATTTCGCTGTACATTAACAACGCAGCTGTCAACTGTACTTTCATAACGTTATTTCGCTGTACATTAACACCAAGACGCCGTCACACGTCTTTGATATCAATATTTCAAAAATCTGTGATCGAAATCATATTTCTCCTCCGGGGACCTGAGATATACTGCTGAGCTCCACTCAACTATCTAACGGTTCAAGAGCGCCATCTGGTGGCCGATCGGCAGATCGCCCAACAGGAAGTGATGCGCCAAACAGGAAGTGCTCATCCATATTTCGTCCGGGCACTCGCGATCGTTAGCAGGACTCCATCTCGACACTGGATAATCAATCGCTCGCCCTAACTCAATAAACAACGTTATTTGGACGTATATAGTATTATACAACCTGGAAATGGTTCATCTAGATCAACATCCCATAATAGAAAACTGTCTACTCCAAGCTGATCGCCCAACGGCCCGAGGAGACTGGGGTAAATTTCAGCGTTTATTATTACCGTGTTTGATATAAACTGGTCTGATGATCATATGACCCACACTAGATGAATGATATAACGTTGCCCACGTAATTATAAACGACCCCCCGCCCATCCGGTCAACATCAGATCATACGTAGTAACTTCTAGAAGTACCTCCAGTTGACATTTTTTATCTGGCACCGATCGCTACCAAACTGTATTTGATCATCAATATAATGCATTTGGGGCTATAAATCAAGTTCTGGAGAAAGCTGCAGAAAACGATAAAAACATACTTATACTTTAGACCGTATTTTAGTATGAATATGTGAATGAAAAAGTATAACATTGCTACACCCTGAACAATAGATATAGGACATTGAATGGGCCATAATAATGTCAATTTAGCAATAGAATTTAAAAAGTTATAGCCCTGCAAAGAAGGGGAACTTCTCCATAGACAAATAGAGCTGGCTAGGGATGGTAAATTATGAATTTAACCATGGCGATCAAAGTGTTAACACAACGCAGCTGTCAACTGTACTTTGTAACGTTATGTTATTTCGGGCATTCATAACGTTATTTCGCGCAACTGTACATTGTAGCCCAGCTGTCAACTGTACATTGTAACGTGCAACTGTACTTTGTAACGTTAACACAACGCAGCTGATTGATTGATTGATTGAAAAGTTTATTAACAGATTGCAGAATGGGTACAGTACCGTACAGCTCAAAACATACAATTACCAAAGTAAACAAACCCTGGTCACACAATACAGCAATTACAATTAAAACTCATAGTTACATGTTGTCTAGTAGTCAATGTAGTCCTTGTATCAAGAAGTCAATCAACCAGTCTCCTTAATTTCTTATTGTTTCTGGTGGTGGAGACTACCCTGTGGTTTACATTTGGATCACTGATTGGGCCTTTGCTGCATAATTAAAATAATTGAAGACACACATTACTTTGAAGGTGACTTTTTATTAATTCAGTACACTCACCAGAGGTCTGAACAGGGGAGACTGTTATAACTAAATCAATTGTATAAATCTCAGAAATCTCAGATTAGCCTATTTTATAACCCCTCAACCTCAAACATTGCATTTGAACAACCTTTGAAATTCACATATTTGACATTCACATAGATGTACAGTATTTTCGCAATAAAACATACCCCATAATACGCCCATGAACAATAGAAACATGTACCGGATGGTCTCAGCCTTTCAGTTTAATGTTGCCATTACAACACCACAGCTGTTCCCTGTTTGGTAATGGTAAACACCTCAAATGCCCCACAAAGTCTGCTTTGTTCACCATCTACATACATCCGTTTCATCCACCATCATGTCTGACTGCAACACGGCTGTGGCATAATATCCATTCATGTCGATGGACGTAGCAGTGATCGCCTGACGTAGCAGTGATCGCCTGCTGCGTCCATCGCGTATATATATATACCGTATTAGGGCTTTAATATGGCGTGTTCTGTGATTAATGTGATTGACCAGCGTTGCGACCAGTGTTGCTAATATGAACCAAAGGCTTTAATATGGCGCCGTTCTGGCATCTGTGATTAACCGTGTTGAATGGGGGTCTGAACCAAGCGAGGACCTCATGCGCATGCGCGGCGAGCACCTGGGCGAAGGAAAAGGAAATGCGCATTGCTTACCGGCGAATGGGGAAGAATGCGGAAGCGCTCTTGCACTCTTCGGCTGGGATTAATATAGACGCGTCCCGGTCTTGAAGGTGGCAGCAGGGGCTCGGAGAAAACAGTGCAGAGCCAGCGGTCTCTGGGGAGCAATGAGCGTTGGACTGCAGGGAAGTAACATCCATCATAGAGGGGACAGTCGTTGATCATGGACGAAGAGGCCAGCAGGTAGGCCTTGATTTTGATGTGTACACCGCCTCGTTTTTCCCCGTCTCCTGTAAAGTTTTTTCCGTAGGGAGGCACAGGGAGGGCGGCGTAGGTGAGCAGGAATATCCAGAAGAACAGGGGGAGACTTGTCACTTTCTCACCCAAACAATGTGATGACAACGTTTCGCTGAAGGCTCTTAGGTTTAAAAGAGCTTGTCGATCATAAACCAATAGCGTGATGTCCCGACAGCAAATACATAGAAGCAGAGTGGTAACAAACAGGAGACTAAGCGGACAGTACAGACGAGGCCGACGGCTAGCCGACACAGGCGCCATCTTGACAGCTCATCAATACTGCGGTACTGCCAGGGTGCCGCCATTTTGAAACCAATTTCAAATGGGCGGCTGGGTGGTGCAGTGGACATTGCGCTCGTCACCAACACAAGAGACACCGGGTTCGACTCCGGCTGTCGGCGTTGCCTCCGGCTTTGGCCAGCCATCATACTAACTCAATTGGCAGAGTTAGCGGGTGGAAGTCGATGGGTGGTAATCTGGACGTTGTGGACAGCGACTCCTACAGGTCGGTTGGGGACGCCTGCACAGCAGAGACAGGAAATGGCGGGGGTAGTGTGAGCCTCCCACACGTTACACCTCGCCAATGAGAGTCTGTGCTGGCAAATGAAAAGATGTGACAGGCTGCCTGGAGAAAATTCCAATGCTCGATGTCCTCTTCAAAATGCTAAAAAAAAATACAAATCCTGATGTTCAATTCTTCAAAATGGCCAACTTTCGCGAACTAAACAACAGAAAAATTTAAATCTATCTAATAACACTTTAACCTAGTGGGACTAAAGCATGGCTCATCCTGATACCTGCAGATAGATGGCCTCACCAGCTTCGTTAGCCATTCATAATCATCATTATAATGATAATCTTTTCTTTCCTCTCAGCCTGCCATAGTTTTCATGGTACATTAGTGGTACATTATGGCAGCCAAACATGCAGAGCTATTCAAGCTGCACCTGCTAGGGAATTTGTCAGCATTAACACTTTGCGTGCCAGCGACGAGATTTCTTGTTAGTTCATGCCGACCGTTGAGTGCCAGCGACGAGATATCTCGCTTTTTTTTATTAGCGATTTTAATTCATATTTCATCACTCTAGTCTCACGTTAGTGCTGCAAACTCTCTCTGAGCTCCATTGGGAAAATACCACCGCTTCCTCATTTTACTTCTCGGGCAAGTCACCCGAGAGGATCGGATTCATTGCCGAGGCCCAAAACAGCGTGGAATACATATTTCCAGTACCCAGCGTTGGATCAATAAACACGATCGATATTTGGAATGGCGATCAGGAATTGGAATAATCTTTTTGGAGAACATCTGATCTGAGGTAAGGAATCTATTTTACCAGTCTTAGGATAATGAGAACTTTTTTCACAGAGATATCAACTATATATCATCAATATACTATTGATAAGGCATATTCTTTTATTGACCTTGAAAGTTGAGGAGAGGGTGTTAGCAATCAAATATTTATTACAGAGTGAATATTCAATATTACAGAGTATTTACACAAACAGCTGAGAGTGGACAGTTCTACTTAGCTTGGTGAGGGCAGAGCAGAAGTCTGTCCCTGGTCCGCGTCTCTACAAATCGTAGCTCCAGTCCTGCAGACCCCTCTCTGATTGGTTGAGCTCCATTTCTGCAGCCCCCTCTTTGATTGGTTGAGCGAAGCCCCTCTCTGATTGGTTTAGCTCGTCATGCGGTAAAAGGCGGATGTAATGTTATCATCTCAAGAAGATAAAAATAAATGTACTACCACATTCGCGTTTATAACGTTATTTCGCGTGACTTTGCGGTTTATTCATAACGTTATGCACATTTCACAACACAGCCAGCTGTCAGAAACTGTACATTGTAACGTTATAGGTTTATTCACATAACGTTATTTCACGTGACGCGTTCAACTTGTTTACACTCCCCACTTACTGAAACTGTACCATGACGCACTCCCCACTTAACCCAGTTAATGCCTTAACTAGACAGTTACAATGTAACATTTAGATTAACACCGTTAATGCCTAACTAGACAGTTACAATATAACATTTAGATTAACACAGTTAATGCCTAACTAGACAGTTAACAATATAACATTTAGATTAATTAACCCAGTTAATGCCTTAAGAGAGAGAGGCTGGTGGTCAAGTCAAGAGTTTTATTTGTCACAAGTTGTTTATTTGCATACAAGTTTACAATGAAATGCGGGTGGTCTTGCCCGCAACGATGTGCATAATACAATAGTAATAACATATAATAGAATCCAATAGAACGACATTGTGCAATAAAACAAGTAAACAGAGTAGGGCATATCGGTATATGTACATAAGTTATTTACAGAGCATGGTAGGACATGCTAGGTCCTGTGGTAGTGCAATACACTGTTAGCTCCGGATGAGGCACTGGGTCTTTATGTACATGCTATATTGGTGGTCAATGTCACTTCGGATTGCTACGACACATCTCTACTGCTTGTGACAGGCTGTGGTGCGTTCCAGACTTTACTCCTGTTGGGAAACTATAGCGATGGTCTGTGCTCACCACACTTTTCTTCGGCCTCCCCGCGAGCCAACATAACATAACATTATATTTGCGGCATTACATTTGCGACATCTTTTTCTTTTCTTGGCGAGAGCACCTCGATAACCTTACGCGCACCTCCCTCGCGTACCTTAGAGAGGGGCTTCGCTCAACCAATCAGAGGGGCTTCGCTCAACCAATCAGAGAGGGGGCTGCAGAAATGGAGCTCAACCAATCAGAGAGGGGTCTGCAGAACTGGAGCTACGATTTGTAGAGACGCCCCTGGTCCCCATCACATTGTCATTTTTATAGTCAGCTGGTTGGTGTTCTGAGCAAATGAGGTGGCTTTCTTCCAAATTAGCAGGAAGAAAGGTTCAGGGCTTTAAACAATGTCTGTAACTGAGGGGTACAATTCCCTGACTGTATTGATAAGTATGGTATCATTAAACCACTACCGCTTTATGTACTTTAATTACTGGCCATACAGTACACGATATATGAATATGATGAACACTTCCCACAATGAAATCGGTTCCAGTCAAAGGTATAATCAAGTATTTAATGGAGCAAAAGGTACATAGGATACTTTACATTATTCTTTGAATGCACTTGTAAGGCAAAGGAGTATGCGTAGGCAAATCAATAATGAATGTCCATTCTCTGGTTACGCAGGAGGTAATTATACAACCTGAATCTTAGGGAATTATATCTATGGTACACTAGTAATATAGCGGGAGATACTGGAAGGGGTTCCCCCTGGTTGTAAGCCAGCGGGGGGTAGAAGATCTGTCGGTAGTAGGACGTCTGGTCAACGATGACTAAGGAGACTTCAGGTACAGAAGCCGGTGCAGTAGCCTCTTGATCCACAGACGAATACAGCTGTTCTCCGTAGTAGACTGTAGCTCCACAGTGAAGAAAGCTAGTCGGCCTCAGGCTCTCTGAGGCGCCGACTCAACTTGACTCCTCGCGGGGTAAATCCAACACGTGCAGGCGTCGGCGATTATCCGCTCCATACATCACAGGACCAAAGCAAATATATTCCAGCCGCAAAGGGCTATGTAGTCGTCGGGTAGATTAATCCAGTGTACATGTCCATACGGTTCTCGTCTAGGTCTCCTCGGGTGAAAGCGCCATGTGGTCAGCCCAGCCTGGATAAGAACTCTAGCTAATACGAGGAAGCGTTGGAGATGCTGGTCACTGTAGAACTTTAACCGCACGATACACTATACACAAATAGACTATTAATGACTTAATAGAAATATGTCGCACTCGACGGTATAGCGCCAAACTCTGACAATTCAGTTATTAATTCGCACGCGGTCTCAATGCTCTATTCTGGGGCCAAACAGGCCATACTTCACCGCACGTTGTATCGTGGGTGAGGCTTCAACTTATCGGTAACATACTAAGGCTAAGAAGGCTAAGGGGTAAGGGGCTTCTATATTCACCTGCGCCGTATTTATACGCACGGTGAACAAACTAGTTCCAATCTCATTTCTGTCGCGTATCCCTGGGCAAGGCCGGGCATGTCCAGACACATCTTGACGGTGACTTTGAACCTGACTCCGGAGGCCGGTCCCTGGCGCCGGTGGACCGCTGTCCAATAGGATAATGAAATATTATGGTCTGTGCTAAAGGGATATTCCGTGTATATGTACAAGGAATATACAGGGGATATCAAACGATATACAAATACTATGCAATATATATCAATAAATAAATATATATATTCGGTTTAATCTGATCCTTTGTAACAATGTCTATATAAGGTAAACAGTTGAAATGGCAAGGGTCTAGAATTACATCAGTCTCCTGGTAGTTTGTGACACATAGGCCTGTTTTAATACCATATCATAATAACACATTTTAATGGTACACACATTTGTAGATATCTTATGGTTCTTACAGTAGACAAATGGATTGATTCATAGATATTATACATTATTCTAGATCCTGACCATGCTCCCTGGTCAGTGGTCAGCCAAAACCGTCACCTCATCAGTTCTTGGCCTGTGGGGCTGTGTGGCTTTTTAGCAACAGCTGTAGTGACCCTTCCGGTAACAAATAGATTGTGACACCTCAGTTTGGCCACAGACATGCTCAAATAAATACAGGCTGAGACCTGATAATAGGAAGACATGAATACATGTATCTAGGGACATAGATAAATTGATTTTATCCCACACTATCGATAATCTAGCCTCTAGCGTTTATTTGAAAACGATTCATAAATAGGCCTAAAAATGACAACGGTTTTTTGTGTATTCCAGAATATTCCAGTAAAGGGCGTGTTGACAGTCACCTATGGAGCGACAATAATTTGGCCATGACGACAAGGTTTCTCTCTTTAGCCTTTGGCGTGGTTTATTATTCACATTGCACACATCAGTACACGAGACCTTCTCCTTGTGAGAGGCAACGGAGGAAGATACAGAGGGGGAGGCAACATCTCCTTTTATACCTCTTACCATCTCCTTTTATACCTCTTACCTGGCGTCAGCTTCAATAGCTACGCCTATAGCGCCCTCTTGTGGAAACAATTAAGCAGTTACATGCAATCGTATATAACACATAACTTCAACACTCCCACTTACGGCTGTCTTGTATACTGTACAACTTTTCCAAAAACAATTTTCAAAGAAAAGAATACAGTTCAGAACATCAAAAAGAATATGGCAGTCAATATTACATAACAGGCTATATTTACACACTAAACATGACCTCTGCAAATCGGGTTTCTAGCAATTGCAATGGTTCCCTGGTTGTCTTCATAAACAACAGTTTTCTTATATACATAGGTATCCATTCCTTCGAGCAGTTGTTCTAGATAAATACATCCCTGTATTGTCATAGCTAGAGTCATGTATTCGGCTTCACAAGTTGACAGTGCCACCACGAAACCAGTGAGCTGTTTGTGTTCAAACTCACAATACCCTGTGGTACTTCTTCTGTCTGTGGCGTCTGCCGCCAAATCTGCATCACTGTAGGCTTTAAGCCCTCGCTGCTCTTTCTGAAACAAAGCTGTTTATCTGCTGTACCTTTGAGATAACGAAAAACATGTTTTGCTGTAATTCAGTGCTCCTCTGTGGGGTCAGCAAAATGCTGTGACAATTTACTCACTACAAAACATAGGTCAGGGCGAGTACATGTTGTCAAATAAATGAGGCTACCTACAGCTTCTGTACATTTTTACATCTGTCAATTTCTGAGCATCCTCTTGGTAGTCTAGTTTTTGATCACATGGTGTTTCCCTTGTCCTACATTCTTGCATGTCAAAACGTTTCAGGATATTTTCCACATATCTCTTCTGGGATATTTTTACACAACTGGCAGACTGTTCAAAGTCCATGCCTAGACAATGTTTTAACCTGCCTAGGTCTTTCATTTTGAATCTGGTGGAGAGCATACTTTTCACCTGTTCTAGGTTTCTAGTGTTGTCCGCTGCGATCATCCACCCAAATTACAATTATCACTTTTCCTGACTCTTTTGACTCCCTTGAGTAAACACAGGGGTCTACTGGGTTCTGTAGGAAGTGATCTTCAATGAGACATGTATGAAGCATCTCGTTCCAATTTCGCTCAGGCCGTAAATGGATTTTTCTAGCTTACACACTAGCGCAGGGCTCCAGACTAACTTTTTTCACCACCGTCCCAGAACCGTCCCGAAATACAATTTTAACCGTCCCAAAGTGAATGTAACCGTCCCAAAAATCAAATGTTATTTATTTACTTTGGTTTTGTCGTCTATAGTTGTTATTGCCATAAGAAACACCATTCAGAGAAGGGGAGAATTAATTGATTTCGTCAAAAGGCTCCCAGGTGGAAAGATTTCACAAGAATAATTATGATTCAAAATAAATATATATATATAAATAATAGTGTTTAACAATATAGGGATATTTGGTCACGGTGCTGTTATAGTCAACCAATTGGAGCCATGTTGATTAAATGTATTTGTATTTTATTACGTTTTAGTTTTTTAGTGTGTTTATGGTTGAAAATGTTAGATAAATAAAGATCAAATCAAATCTAACTGAATAAGTTATCCTTCTTCTAACAAGAAAGAAAAACGTAGTTTAGCTTTAAACTATATAATGTCATTGCGTCCAGAGATTCCACCTTTGATAACTAAAGTAATGACACTTGACTAGTAATGAAACATGTCCCTTAGATCGCGCTGTCCTCCTGGTCGATATTGATAACTGCTGCTAAATTCCAGCGGGCCCTCCTCACTGAATAATATAGATTCATCATGTAGCTGAAGTGAAGTCGTCTATTTCTCCGTGTTCGTTTCGATAAATGTAACGTTATGCCAATTAACTCGCAATGGTAGTAACATTACGTGTTAGTATAGAAATCCTTTAATAATCCCGAGGGAAATTCGGCACTACAGAGCAGACTATGTATCGCTCACATTGAACAACAATAAACATTAGGTCAATATAGGACTAAAATAGGAATAACAATATAATAATATTAACAATAAGAATAAAATAGTGTGAACTATGGATTAATCAGTGGCAGTCTGATACGTTAGTCAGTAACGTTAGCTATAATAAGCAGCTATAACTAGAACGCGTCGATAACTCTATACAGTTCCAATAGACTAACATTACACTTCTGTGATTTAAATGTGTCCTCACCTTAGACTCAGGCCCTGGGCCTGGGGTAGTATTGCTGGATGTGGATGCAGTTCCTTGTTGGTCAGTTTGGGACTGTTCTCCATCTTCTGCTGTGTTCACCCTCTTCAAATAGCGCAGCATGTTTATTGTTTACAGTGCTCGCTTCACTGAGAGGATGCCACAGTGACAGTATAGTGTGTTTTTTTTATTTATTTTACTTTTCGCGGTGTTTTTGTACAGTGGAGAAAGCCTAGGTAAGAGAGATTTCCCTCACCTGATAACACGTTTTTATTTTTTGGAGCGAGATTCATTTGGGGTGTGATGCTGCTGCTGCAGCGCGACTGGCTGCGGAGAGGTGGGTAGGAGCTTGATGTTGGATTAGCGTATCGCTGCCTTGGGAGACGGAGATAGACATTGGATTCGGCTAATCATGCAACGTTTAGATTCACCATTTGACAGCAATATATGCGCGCACTGACAGTCGGCTAATTTACATTTCCTGTGAAAAAAAAGAAAAAATCCTCCCCGTCCCGGTTGCATCCCAAAAAAGATTTCTGTTCGTCCCAAATCAATATTTGATCGTCCCCGGGACGACGGGACATTGTTAGTCTCGAGCCCTGCTCTCTCCTTTCTTCTCGTAACCTTCAGGTTGTTCCATATATATCTCCCTATCTATGGGTGCGTGCAGGTAGGCTGTCTTCACATCCATCTGGTGTAAAATCAAACTGTCCTCAGCTGCTTTCTGCATCACTACCCTTATACTGGTCAGATTGGCTGTGGGGGAGAATGTTTCACCGTAGTCTATCCCCTCCCTCTGACTGTAACCTTTAGCTACAAACCTGGCTTTGTACTTGTCGTGGCCTTCAATACCCTCCTTGATTGAGTACACCCATTTTCCTCCCACTGTCTGTCTGCCCTCTGGTAACTTGGTTAGATTAAAGGTGTGGTTGTCCTCATCTCCTCATCCATTGCTCTCTCCCATTTTCTTGATTCAGGGGACACCATGGCCTCTTAACACAATCCCGCCCAACAACGGATATATCCGTGTTTCGAATCCATGCTTAACACTTTGGATGCCACGGACGTGATAACACGTGTTATCAGCCCGACGCCTGAATGCCCTGCACGACAATTAGCGTTTACATTTTTTTATTAGCGATCTGAATTCATATTTCATCATCCCAGTCTACCGTTGGGAAACCAGCCCCATCAGGAGCTCAGATGTGAAAAAAGCGCCCTCTATCGTCTCCCGGATGGTATTGCACCCATTGGAATGTGTCAATGAGTCAATGAAAATGCATGAGAAAATCCACATTTTACTTCTCACGCATGTAACCGGAGATTATCCCAGTCATTCTGGACCATCAGAACAGCGTCTATTATGTGTTTACACTTTACAGTATGTAGCGTTGAATCAATAAAAGGATCGATTTTTGGAATGGCGATCAGGAATTGGAATAATCTTTTTGGATACCATCTGATCTCGGGTAAGGAATCTATTTTACCAGTCTTAGGATAATCAGACCTGTTTTCATGGAGATAATAAGCTTTTCCCCTATGTGTGATCTGGCTGTTTGGCTGTGCGAGCGATCAGGAACTAAGAGAATCGATTTTCAGCTTGCGGCCCCAGCGCGCACACGTACACCAGGGGCGGAGCTTCAGGAGGGGCTGTAGGGGCGGGGCTCCCCGGGCCCGCGACAGGCGAGGCCCAATAGGGGGCCCGTCGCGAGACAGCAGGCTCCGCCCCCGAGATATCTTGACGGGCCCGACGTTCATGGTCATAATTGATTAGGTGTATAATAAACCATTGTAGCCTATAATATGAGTTGAACTTGTTGTGCTGCTATTTTCACACTCACATTTAACATTAAAACATATATATATATATATATATAAAAAAAATATTCCAAACGTATTTTGGGTAAAATCGTCATCACGTAAACCAACGTCATCAATCATCAATCACCCGTCATTCAACAGAGCGTCTGACGGTCTGCCACTGCCTAAAGGCCTCTACATGCTACAGCAAATTCAAAGCAACTTCAACACAACATCGGCGCGATTTCAGCGTGCTTGTTGCAGACAGTCTTGTAGACTGTGTTGCGAGGGCGTTGCGTACCTGTGTCCAAAATCGAATCTAAAGACCCGTTGTGTTGGTATTGCGTAGCAGTGATTGGTTGGTAGTGAATGGGGGCGGGGCTGTCTGTCACTTCTAGTGTTCCTGGCTCGAGACCAAAAGAAAACTTTCTGACAGGAGCTCGATAGCTAGTGTATTGTTTCATTACACTTGTTTAATTGTTTGTTTAAAATGAATCAAATGCAGGAACGTATTGCAGAGGAGGTCCGAAAGTACCAACATTTATATAATAGCGGGTCTAAAGACTACAAGGATAGCATTATGACGATGAATTCGTGGAAGGAGATTGGGGAAACAATGGGGATGGACTGGGTTGATGTGGCGATATAACTATATTTACACTATACAAGAACACAAGCGAAAACAAACATAAACAGGGCTATTATTATACTAACGATGTATGGTTGAGAAGGGAAATCCGTTTGTAATTGCTAGAGTGCGCACCTTCGGCTGCCCAAAGTATTCAGGCGGGCTGGGCGCGCTCGAGCCGCACATCCGGGGTACATTTTGTTGCATCATAGGCTGCGCGTTGATTTTGCAGAAGCATAAAGGTAATGTGTCTGCAACACCGTTGCTTTGTCGATGTTGTGTTGAAGTTGCTTTGAAGTTTCTGTAGCATGCAGAGGCCTTAAGGCCTAACAAACTTAAGCATGAGTACTTCTACTTATAAACACAAGAGTGGAGCGACCAAATGCAAAGAAAAGGAGAAAAAGCATCAGGGAAAAGCAAAAAATGGTCTAAGTTAGATGGATATTTTTTTCGCCCTACTCCTCCTCCCGCCGCGGGAGATGAGACTGAGGCCCGGGGATGAAACAGCGTTAGTGGGAGTGACGAGCCAGATTTACAGGTAGGCTAAAATCACGGACACACACTCAACAAGAAAATGTGAGTTTGTAAATGTTGATATCTATGGTTGTTGTTACTTCGTGTAGCTCGGCCGCCTAGCTTATTATTTCCTTCTCTGTCTCTCGGCTGTCTGTAGTGATGATGGCAATAGGCCTGAAGCCTGACCAGGCGCCACACCCCTCCCCCTCCGGCTCCTTACCTGCTGCGGGCCCGCAATGTGAAGAAGTACCGGACACTGAAAATGAAAGCAGCAACAGGTCTCCTCCTCAAGGCCTCTACATGCTACAGCAACTTCAAAGCAACTGCAACACAACATCGGCGCGATTTCAGCGCGGTTGTTTTAGAGGGTCTTGTAGACTGTGTTGCTTGGACGTTGCGTACATGTCCCCAGAATCTAATCTGAACAACCGTTGCGTTGATATTGCGTGGCAGTGATTGGTTGGTTAGCGAATGGGGGCGGGGCTGTCATAGAATAATATTAGTCCCGCAGAGAATAATATCCTCCATTGTTGAAGCCAGCGTTGACGCTAAATAATCAGCGTCACATAGCTCGCCTTTTTCTGAAAACCCAAGCACATATTGTTCCATAGCATACGCCTTCAGTTGATCATGACAAATCCTCTTACCTTGACGATTAAAAAGCCTCCATAATTTAGTAAATAAAGATGTAGCCAGCCAGCTAGCATTGGGTCTATTCAAAATGCTATCCACATTAGCTACATTAGCTAACCAAGTAAATACAATGGTATCCGTCCTGAGGTAACGTTAAATACAACGTTTGCTAGTCGAAATGACTGGACACACACAGGGACAAGTTAAACATCAATCAAGTAATTTATTCCAATAGGTAGTTTGAGCTGCATGTGAGCCGAGGTCCTCTCCATTGGAAACGAATGATGTTACGGTAACGTTAGCTCGAAAAGCACAGAAAGTCAAGCTGCTAGCAACAGACACTATAACACTTCCGGTCGGGGGTTTTCAAAATAAAAGAGCGACGTCTAAAATCACCGGAAATACGTTTATTTTGTACATTATCCAAAGTTAACACGAACCTAAACTAAATTTAGATTAGTTTAGGTTCGTGTAACGTTAGATATTGTAAAAAATAAACGTATTTACGGTGCTTTTAGACTCGCTCTTTTATTTTGAAACCCCCCGCCCGGAAGTAAAAATTATGCTTATTTTTCTGCTTTTATCAATGGGTTGGTTGAGAAGGGAAGCGTCATCTATCTAGGGAACCTAGCTACATACGGGGTACAATGTTACATAGGCTGCGCGTTGATTTTGCAGAAGCATAAAGGTAGAGTGTCTGCAACACCGTTGCTTTGTCGATGTTGTGTCGAAGTTGCTTTGAATTTGCTGTAGCATGTAGAGGCCTTCACGCTACGGGTGAAACCACGGATCATGATGTGTCCTCTCAGTCCTGCAATTATAATCTGGGGCGTTTTCCGACTGATCGTGGAAACTATTTGGAAAATATTGAGGATGCCAATATCAAAAGGTATATCCTTAAAATGGGCCCGTGCAAACCAAAAGGTCCATTTCCCAAAGACAATGATAATCGTTGCTTTTCAGAAACGTATTACTCCTCCACAACTAAAGTTGGGATGAAGTTTCCACGCAGCTGGATGTGCTATTCACCAAAACTGGACTGCTGCTATTGTGAGCCTTGCTGGCTTTTTGCCCACCGAAACGCACCGTTCTACAACAATGCATGGGTCAATGGAATAAAAGACTGGAAACATCTTTCTACTAAAATTGAGAGGCATGAATCCACTCAAATTCACCTGGGTGCATGCGTAGTATATGAGCAGTGGAAAAACAATGGCACAATAGACGCTGACATGGAGAGGAATGTGAGTAATGCTGCCCAATTTTGGAGACAGGTCGTGGAGCGCATTGTTAATGTAACCCTGACTCTAGCGTCAAGCAACTTGGCATTCAGGGGGCATCGAGAGGTCTTAGGTCAGGGCAAAGCTGGCAACTTTTTGTCAATAATCAAATTATTGGCTCGCTACGACCCTGTTTTGAAAGAGCTAATCAACCGACCAGAAGGGTCAGTGAAATACCTCAGTCACCAGATTCAAGATGAGATTATTTACATATTATCTCAACGTGTGAAAGCTGACATCATTGATGAAATAAACGAAGCCCCATTTTATTCCGTCATCATGGACGCAAGATGTGTCAAAGATAGACCAGTTGAGTCAGGTTTACCGTTACATAACACAACGCAAGATGTGTCAAAGATAGACCAGTTGAGTCAGGTTTACCGTTACATAACTGTTAAGAACGACATGGATATTGCAACCGATATACAGATCAATGAAGTCTTTTTGGGTTTTGAAGTGCCTGAAGGTTCATCAGCTTCAGAGCTTGAAAACAAAATCCTTGGAAACGGATTCGATCTGTCTAAATGCCGCGGACAGGCGTGCAAGCAAGAATAGCAGAGAAGGGGCTCCTGGCTACTAAATGGGGAAGTACAACGCAGTTTGAAACAACCAGGGCCAGAAAAGTGAAATGTCACTTTGATGAACTTGCTGAAGACAGCCGCCTCACTGACGCAGAGAGCAACTTTCGGGTGAATGTTTTCAATGCTTGTCCCAAAGATTCACCAGCTTAAATGCAACTGTGAACATGTTTGAGGCAATTCACCCCAACACACTACTGCACGCAAAGGACGAGGAGTTACACCAAGCTGCCCAGCGGCTTAGAGAGCACTATAGTCGGGACATCGCCGCCAGCTTCCCTGGCCAGCTGCTCTCTTTCAGAACCTGTTTCAGGGAACAGATACAAAAACTGAAATCTGTTGTGGATCTCGTCAAAATGCTCATTGTTTCCAACCCAGCAGTAACCTCTACATTTAGTGAGGTTTGCACAGCATTGATCTTATTTCTGACTCTTCCTGTCACCGTGGCAACCGCCGAGCGCTCTTTCTCCAAATTAAAACTCATCAAAAACTATTTGAGGAGCACGATGGGACAGGAGAGACTGAGTGGACTGGCCTTGCTGTCCATCGAAAGTGACCGAGCCAATAAATTGGACATACAGCGGATTGTGGACGAGTTTGCGGAGCGCAAGGCTCGCCGAGTAGCCTTCAAGTAGTGGTGAGTAGTACACTTTATTTACTCCGTGCCTATTTTAATGTGTGGCCTGTGCCTATTTTAATGTGTGGGGCCGCTGTGCCAATATTAATGTGTGGCCTGTGCCTATTTTAATGTGTGGGGCCGCTGTGCCAATATTAATGTGTGGCCTGTGCCGATTTTAATGTGTGGGGCCGCTGTGCCAATATTAATGTGTGGCCTGTGCAGATTTTAATGTGTGGGGCCGCTGTGCCAGTATTAATGTGTGGCCTGTGCCGATTTTAACATATACTATCGATAATCTAGCGTTTATTTGAAAACGATTAATAAATAGGCTGAAAAATGACAACGTTCTAGAATATTCCAGTACAGGACGCTTATCACGGAATATTTTTGATTTTCCATGAAAACGAGGGTTTTCAAATGCTATAAAACGGAAATGAACCGATAAAAAAACAATCCGCTTCGACAATGTTGACTGGAAAATGAGTCATTGATAAGCGACAGGCAGATTAGACACATAATTTCCATAATTTAAATGTTCACTATTGATTTATCATGCACAGGCTAAAATCTCTGAGAACCGGACCAGGTTTACAACTACCGTCACAGCAGGGCTCGGAGAATAATTGAGAACTCATTTGGAATAATGTCAGCCAGATGGCGGATCCTTGGCCGCCCAATAGAGTTTAATCCCTCCAAGACGGTCCATGTGGTCAAAGCGTGTGTAGCGCTACACAATTGGCTGACCTACACTGATGACCATCGCCAGTACATCCCCCCGAATTACGTCGACACTACACCTCCATCGGGATACATCATGCCAGGTGATTATACACACACACACACACACACACACACTGTACAGAGTATCACCTTCTACAACACAATAACCCCCCCCTGTCACTGAGTAGTGATTCTGATTAACAATTCCAGTTCTCGTTCCCCATCCCTGCAGGCGAATGGAGGCAGGTAGCTGGACAGGATGGCCCCCTTGACCCTCAAGCTCAGATCAGAAGGCCCAGAGCTACCCGAACAGCATATGCTGTGAGAAACAACTTGCGGGACTTTTTCTCATCGCCTCATGGTTTTGTGCCATGGCAAACTGCCACTATAAGAAGAGGCAGATTATGAGGCTTGTGAAGGCTTGCTGATAGAGTTAAGGGGGGGGGGGGGGGTTCTGTAATGTTTTGTGATGTTTGTAATCTTGTTTTTAGTGCCTTTGAGGCACCCCTTCACCGCCGAGTTTACCTACCTGTTGGAGGAAAACTCGGGGGGCAAAGAGCACGCCCTGGTTTTCAACGAAGGGCTTGACTAGGGAAGACAGGTTACCCAGGCTGCTGGCAATGACACAGGTTTGGTTCGGAGGGCTGAAAAGGAGGATTTCACACTTTGATTGATTGAGCTGTAGAAAAGTGTGTGCCATCCAGCATTTGATGTCGTGTAGGCAGCATGTAATTCCATAGACGTATTTATAGGCATGTTAGACTTTCGATCGATTAGTCGACTAATCGGGGACAGCCCTAATACATATATCCATATCTGTCTGAATATACCTGCATATAATCCTTCTATATACAAATTATATTTAAGTGAAAGTATGGGTACAGTCTCAAAATTTTACTCGAGTCAAACTCAGGTTATCTGACTAAAACACACTTGAATAAAAGTCAAAAAGTTTCTACTTTTAAATGTACTTAGGTACTAAAAAGTAAAAGAAAAAACCTTTTCTCTGACTGTATTCTTCTGATAGCGGATGTTTCTACCCTGTGTTATAATGTACATTATTGTTATTGTTGTTATTCAATGTTGTGTTCGTTGTTGAAAAAGAAAATTTAAGAGCTTGTTTTTCAGTCTATTATTAAATGTATTTAACCCGTTGACTTTACACTGTAGTCTATTTGTATGTATGTGTATTTAAAACAATGATATGGACAGATTGGCTACCCTGTGTTATAATGTACATTATTGTTATTGTTGTTATTCAATGTTGTGTTCGTTGTTGAAAAAGAAAATTTAAGAGCTTGTTTTTCAGTCTATTATTAAATGTATTTAACCCGTTGACTTTACACTGTAGTCTATTTGTATGTATGTGTATTTAAAACAATGATATGGACAGATTGGCATTTGCAAGTTTTTTAGTAACATATTTATAACAATATAACATAACAATATAACAAATCATCAACAATCAACAAATCTTAAAAAAAATATTTACATTGGTGGCCAGGTCTGAGAGACAGATTCTTGGAACAAGTGCTCAACCTCCAGGTTGTACAACATTTCATGTATTTTGAATTGGGCATGTGCCCTAACTGCAAGTGGCAGACGTCGCAGCATATCAGTCACTGTTATAGCGAAATGGCCTTCAGCGGTGTTCATCTGGTCCTCTCTCTCAGCTCTTCGCTTGTCAATATTATGCCATCATCTTCCAGCCCTCTTTGCCTCTTCCTCCTTGGGGTGCTGGTCCCTGGGGCGCTGGAACTGGAACTGGCAACCTAAAATATATCAGGGTGACCGATTGGACATTTCAATTGTAAAGCATAACATATTGATTTCCATTCAAAGTAAAACTACTGGAGCTAGGATAAATAGATCAGAATCAGAATGGTCTTTATTGCCAAGTAGCCATATAACCAGGTATCCAATAACTCACTTACCTCACTGGGGACATTTGTGTCTGTCTGTCTGGTTTTAATAAAACCATCCAGCCATGACAGCAGTGTATAGATAGGGGGGACGCCAACTCCACTCGCCCCATCCCCACTTTCACCCTTCAGCTTTTTTTTTTGCTTTGGCCAATCTGTATGAATGAATGAATGAAAACTTTATTTAACAGATTGCATAATAGGTACAATACAGTACAACTCAATACACACAATTATTAAGGGGATGCAGACCAGAGAAAGACTTTTGTCTTGTTTACATCAGGGTCCCCCATTTTCAATTAATAATTGTACGTACCGGTCCCGCAGGTACTTCCATTTCGCTCTGCAAATGGCCACATCCTTGCCCAAGGTATGGGCAATCTCATTCCATGAGTTGCAGGTATTTTGGTAATCTTTATAGTCCCGGAGTGATGTATCATATAAATTTCTGTATTTCTGTATATAAATGAAGATAATGAAATAAATGTAAATGAAGATTTGCCAGTCTCTCCTCAAATTGTGCGTCAATCTGCGCCATCGTTTTTACCACAAGATGGCGATGGCGTCAAGGGCTAATCTCAAACTCTCCTCGCGCGGTGTCACATTTAATGCAGGTCGTGGTCAGCAAAAGACCCAGAGCAGCGTTTTGTGTGACACCAAGTGGGCGCCGCGGACGTCCGCGCGTCAGAAAATAGGAGCTTTGCACTTGGACTCTGCTTTGGGTCTGCTTTGAGTACCCTTTGGGTCCGCTTTGAGCTCGCAGGGGGTCTGCTCCATGTACGGTCCGCTCGACTATGGGAGGGCCTTTAGTGTTGTGTGTGCGTGTGCATGGGGGGGGGGGGGGGGGCTGCAGGGGAGATTGTTGTTTAAAATTTTAGCTGAGTTTAGTGCACATATGGCCCTGGGATAAAAACTAAACTTCAGTCTGTTAGTCCGGATGGGCATGACGCTAAAACGCCTGCCCGAGCGCGTGAACACTTAAGGCAACTAACATGTGCTTCCGCATTGCTCTGATTGGCCAACTGACCCCACGAGACGCTACGGCCATTTTCCCCCTACGGCGGTAATGCGCGCATGCGCATTTTCGTTTTGACGGCACTCAAACGCCAAGCGAGGCTGCTCGCGGAAATAGGCTGCTCGCGGAAATGTAATGTTATGTTCGAATCCGTAGAATACATATTTATCAAAACAACATTTATCAAAACAACTACCAGATTCACTCATAACGTTATTTCGCGTGACAACACAGCCCAGCTGTCAGAAACTGTACATTGTAACGTTATATAACGCAACGTTATATAATGTTATTTCGCGTTTTATTCATAACGTTATTTTGCGCGACAACGCAGCCCAGCTGTCAGAAACTGTACATTGAGGGTGTTGGAATCACTGTACATTGAGGGGGTGCGAATCACTGTTTACACTCCCCACAACTGTACATTGTAACGTTATATAACGCAACGTTATATGCTGTTATTTCGCGTTTTATTCATAACGTTATTTTGCGTGACAGCACAGCTGTCAGAAACTGCACATTGAGGGGGTTTGAATCACTGTACATTGAGGGGGTGCGAATCACTGTATAGAACCTCATCTCATGCACCGGTTTGAATCAAAGCCCTCAAATACAATCAAACGTACGCAAGCTCTACTGTCTTTAACTATAAGCATTTACACTCCCCACTTACTGTACCATGTTCTACATACACTGTGTGTTGTTGTAGCCACCGGGTAAATCGCGATTTTTTTATTAGTTTGTCATGACAAACCAATTACATAATCCAACATATGTGTAAAGGCACAACATATTCCAGTTAACGGTATATTTTTTTAATGATTTGTTACGGCGCAATCAATACTTCCATGCATTCGGGACCTCCATGTTTTGGGGGTATTCATCAGAAAAATCGGATCCGGGATTCGGCTCCCATCAGTCGGGCAAGAACTGCAGGTTTTCAGCCTCTCTCCTCTCTCCTGGAGCTTAAGGGGGAGCCGCGCTCGGCCAATCAGAGAAACGCGGAAGGCGCTCGGCCAATCAGAAGAGAGACGCGTCACTCGTTGGAGGCTCATGTCTCTGGCGTAGGGAAAGAGCGTAGAACGGCTGGTATTCACGAAGGAGAGCGCTGGCCAATCAGAGAAACGCGGAAGTGCATGTTAGTTGCCTTAAGTGTTCACGCTCTCCGGCGTAGGGAACGAGCGTAGAGCGGCTGGTATTCACGAAGGAGAGCGCTGGCCAATCAGAGAAATGCGGAAGTGCATGTTAGTTGCCTTAAGTGTTCACGCTGCCCGAGCGCAGCCGTATGAGGTGTTTGTTGCCCGGGTGGTGTGGGTCTTTCAGTATTTTGACTGCCTTCTTAACACAATGGCGCCCAAGGACAGATATATCCGTGTGTTGCACGGAATAAGTTTTGGACCGCAGATTTCAGTGTGCAGTAAGGGGATTTATCATCAGCCAATGGACATATCGATCTACCAGATGGTGATCGATAACTGGGAAATGGTCTGGCGGATCCAACCGGCTCATGGTAAGATCTTTTTCACGTAAATTACAGCCCGATCGGGCCTTGTTATGATACTCAACCAGCCGATCAGCCTATGTGGCTACTTAGACGAACACGGTTATTGGTAATCAATAATAAGAAACAACGTCCCCCACCCCCCCTTTCATGCATACATGCTTGAGGATCGTACAGATCATATGCAGTTTGAGTTTAAACTGTAGCTTCTGTATAACAGAAATGCCATTGGATATAACGTTAGTAGCTATTAGCCCTTTATCTAGCCTTCCAGGAAATATACCGTATAACGCTTATATTCACGGCGCTATAAAATTAGAACGTATTGATGATTTTTTTTTTCTTTAAGCCATTTTGAAGGACGGTTTATGGTCTCAATTGACAATGAGAATGGACAGATAGCAATACTATAAAGTATAGATTTAGCTCTACAAACAGCCCCAAGTCTGTTTACATAATTATGCTGGTCGTCTAGAGTGATATTAGGTCGCTTTCACACAGGGGCTGTTTGGTCCGGACTTTCGGACCAGAATTCGATAGTCCGGTTTTTCGGATCTGTGTGAATGCGCGTCGAACTCGGTCCGCGGACCAAGCAGGCGAACTCTAGTCCGCCTGAAAACGTAGGTCTCGGTTCGGCTTCAGCGGACCAAATGCGAACCAATAGGAAGTGATTATTATTACCACTGCTTGCAGCACTCACTGCAAAACAAGCACACTGCATCTAATCTCTCTATCTATCTATCTATCTATATATCTAACTGTGCATCTTGGGAAGAAGGAAGAAACACGCGGCTTATTATTATTACCGAGGCGCACGGCATTAATAATGGATCAATGCCACGTCAATACTATTATTATATTATAATTATTGGTCTACAAGTTGTTTAGCGAGAGGATGGTGGTAATGTGCTTCAATAGAACAATGGATCAATGCCATGTCAAAACTCGCTCCGCTGATCTGGAGGGCTCGCAGACAGCACACACAGACACACACGCGCGCGCACACACGGGCTTGCAGCCACACACACATTTCCACTGTCCAATAGACAAGCACCCTTTTCGACCGCGTGACATTCTTCAGAAGGTCTCGGTCCGCTGACAGATTTCTCTATGTGAACGCAGGCGAACCAAATGAAGAATGCAACAATGTTGCAACTTCACCCCCAGAACCGCACAGAGTCCACCAAAACTATATGTGAAAGCAACCTTAGACTCATCCCAGTGGCTGCCAATGTGTTAACACTTTGAGAGCCACTCACGGCTTTTCTCGGGTTTATGACCCGACCGTTGAATGCCACGTCACGGCTATTCTTGTTTTTTTTTTGTTTTGTTTTATTAGCGATCTGAAATCATATTGCATCACGCGAGCCTACCGTTGGAGATCCAGGGACCGCCGGCGATCAGATGTGAAAAAAGCGCCCCCTATCGTCTCCCAGATGGTAAATCACCCTTTTGGAATGGACTCAATGAAAGTGAATGGGAGAACGGATTTCTGACTCCACATTTTACTTCTCACTGATGCAGCCGGGGTCTACCAGAGTTAATTCTGGAGCCTCTGAGCCGCGCGGATCATGTGTTCTACTGTATACACGGTTGATCAATACATTTATCGATTTTTTCCGAATGGCGATCGGAAATTGGAATAAACCATTTGGATACCATCTGACCTCAGGTAAGGATTTTTTTTTTTTTTTTATCCACTTTTTCTCCCATTTTTCTATATTTTCTCCCATCCCAATTTCGTATCATCCAATTCAACCCTCCCCTGTCACGAACGCTGTTTCTTGCCTCCCACAAGCCGGCTGCAATGTGGACTAAGTCATACATAGCACAAGTCCCCTCCGGTACTTGAGGTAACAGCAGTCGCATCTTTTCACCTGCGCAGCTCGATCTCTCGGTGTCGAGGAGTAACGCGTGGGAGGCTCACGCTGCCCCCGACACTTCCTGATTCTACTGCGCAGGCGCACCAACCGACTTGTAGGAGTCGCTTGTTCACAACGTTCGATCCCCACCCTTCAGTTTCCCTCCCCGTAATACGGCCAATGTGTATTACTGCGGACGACCAGCTAAACTGAAAACAATGTGGAGAGCTGGATTCGAACACGCGAATCCTAGCGTCTCCACACTGGTGGCGAGTGCCTTGCCCACTACACCACCTAGCCGCCCTAGGTAAGGAATCTATGTTATCAGTGTTAGGATAATGAGACTCGTTTTCACAGAGATATAAGCGTTTATGTGATATGGCTGTTTTTACTGTAAAAGCCATGAGGAAATAAGAGCAGCGATTATCAGCGCACGGCACGAGCGTGCGCACACATATACTATCGATCATCTAGCGTTTATTTGAAAACGATTCATAAATAGGCCGACAAATGACAACGTTCTGGAATATTCCAGTAAAAGGCGATTATCATAGGCATGGGTTGTTTTTCCCCGGAAAACGGGTGATTTTCTAAATGCTATCAAACGGAAATTAAGCGATAAAAATACAATCTGCCTTGCCAATGTTGACTGGAAAATGAGTCTTTGATAAGCGACGGGCAGATTAGACACATAGCCATAATTTAAAACATAGATTAGGCGATATTAACGTTAACATTGGCCGTGGACCGTGGCATTCAAGGGGGTAAAAAGGAAAACACGGCCGGCGCTCAAAGTGTTAAGACAGCAGGAGTTGTATAGTTCTTCCAGTGAGGGGAGAGGGAAGCCGATGATTTTCTGGGCCGAATTGACGACCCTCTGGAGCGCCCTCCTCTCTGCGGCTGTGCAGCTGAGGAACCACACGTTGATGCAGTAGGTGAGGATGCTTTCCACGGAGCAGTGGTAAAAGGACACAAGCAGGTCTTGTCTGAGGTGGTAATTCCTGAGTATTCTCAGGAAGTAGAGTCTCTGTTGTGCCTTTTTCACGATCGCCTTGGTGTTGGTTCTCCAGGTCAGGTCATCCTCCAGGTGGACGCCCAGGAATTTGATGACCGAGACTCTCCACGCATCCTCCGTCGATGTACAGGGGCTGTATGTCGGTCTTATTCCTCCTGTAGTCCACGATCATCTCCTGGGTTTTTAGCTTATTCAGCTGCAGGTTGTTGATTTTGCACAGGGCTGACAGCTGCTCTACCTCATCGCGGTACACGGTCTCGTTGCCTTTTGAGATGCAGCCCACCACGGTGGTGTCGTCAGCAAACTTTGCCTCACCACACACCGCAGTTATTGATTTTCTGCAGATGATACTCCAATGTAAAATTATTTCTCACCATGCATGGGATCTGCTGCCATATACCCACTTGCAGAAGTGAGATGACTGTAGCCTCACAACTCATTTGGCATTCAGCGGAGGTAGTTAATTACATTTCCTAGGTGTTACCCACCACCTGGGGAGGTGCTTATTCAGCAAAACCTAGGAGAGGAGGTGACTCTTCCTCCCCTGAGCAGACGATGCTCTGAAATGGAACACGGGTCTCAAAAGGTGGCATTACCAACCTCTCTGATATGAAATATGGTCAGCCTTTGTCTTTTACCACATGAATGAATTTAATTTGTGCGATCCCCATATTCTTAAAACCAGTGATGCAATCTGCTGATGAAGCTCAATGGCATCTTTGAATCAGGACTGGTTATATTGTGGAAATAAAGAGCAATGATTGTTTTATACATAAGCAATGGCAACAATAAATGTTCCAAAATGTAACTGTGGATTATACAAATTGCAAAAGATGGGAGGTTACCAAAATGTTACTGTGTCTTATTGCCCTTCTGTTGTTGGCAAGTGTGCTGTCACTGGTCCTTGCAAAAAAAAAAAAAATTGATGGTCACTGACCAACGAGTCTTGTCATTCACAACTACTCCCAATGGACCTCATTCATAAATATTTTATTAAATTCATATAAGAGCCTACGAAAAACCAACGTGGGCTTCTTGAAAAAAAATTGTGCATGCCCCCATGTATACCATTATGATGGATGCCAATTATTCCTAAATAGCATGTTCCAGTTCATGTTAATTAGCATGGCATCCCCATTAAATGCATGCTTGTGCTAAGCATAAAATGCTAAGGCTTGTGTGCAAATGTAGAGGAAAATAAAGGCACCTTCCCCTTCCAAACTGGTGCAGGATAGTTATTATGTAATAAAACATGTCCTGATGAAGATGGCTTTGTCCATTGAAACGCCAGTTTTATATCTGTTACGGCCCTAACCCTCTGTTCTTCCCAGGCTGTGTGTTTTATACTGTAGTTATGTAACAGAGTTTATTGTGATTCCACTTGTCAATGGTGCATTCACGTCAGGTGGGAAGAAGCGGAAGAACCAGATGACATCTCGTTGCTACAACTAGGAAGCATTCACGTGTTGAACTCGAGGAAACGCCCACATCCAAGATGGTGTTATTTTTGGCGCTCCTTATTGTTATAATAAAATATTTTACCATCAACCGATATTATCATCTCCTTCTGAAAGACATTGAGGAGCAAAGGAAACGAAGATGGTAACCTAAACTATTGCAAAATCATAACTAAATCATAACTATCGAATTCTCAACACATACTGTATATGCTATTATTTTGATTACTTTAGGCTTATGTTTAAATCACCACTATTTCTATCAATGACCCTGTTTTTGTAGGTCCGTTATTGCCTGCATTGTCAGAGAGAGAGAGGCCCCTGGGATCCTGAAGTCGGACATTGCATGGCGGCTGATTTTGGATGTGGACGACAACATTTTCAAGCGACATCTGAGACTAACGAGACACCAGTTCCACCAGTACCTGGACCTTTTAAAGCAAAGAGGACTGGATGAAGTCGCTGGCACAGGAGGGGGGGACAGAGAGGGTTCCTTTAGTTAAAAAGGTTGTACTTTTTCTGTGGTACCTGGCTAATGAAAATTCATTCAGGGAAGTGTCTGCTGCACACAAAGTTCTAATACAAGTGTTGGATAAAACATGTGAATTGGGTAGTGTCTTCATAAGGTGGCCAAATGACCGTGCCAAACACACCAGTGCAGAAAAGTTTAGGAGAGTATGTGGCACTAATGGTATAATTGGAGCAATAGATGGGTGTCATATTAAAATCCAAAGACCCAATGTTAGAGGAATAGACTACCTAAACAGGAAGGGTTTTTACTCCATTCTGCTGCAGGGGATAGTGGATGAATGTGGGCAGTTCATAGACATTTTTATTGGAGCACCTGGCAAGGTGCATGACGCGAGAGTTCTAAGGTCCTCCACCTTCTTTTCAGAATGGGAAGATAAAATGGGACAATACAAGCTGTTAGGAGACTCAGCTTACATCGGCAATATGTATCCCTTTATTCTCACACCCAAGCGAGACAATGGCGTGCTGAGTGAGGAAGACCAGCATAATAACACTCGGTTATGCCAGGGTCGAGTTGTGGTTGAGCAAACCTTCGGACGGTTAAAATGTAGATGGAGGCGGTTACGCAGTATTCAAAATACAAGACTAGACATTATTGTCAAACTTATTCTAGCTGCATGCACACTGCATAATATGTGCTCTGTTGGGGTTGGTAGGCGATGCGAGGACCATACAGCTGATAGGATAAACCACATACCAGGGGCACAACAACTATAGCAAACATCATTTTGAAAGAATAACCTTGCTTTATTGTTAAAATATACAAATAATGAAATGTTCTGTTCTTCTATTGCAGTTTTATCTGTGAGTGCTATTTCAGCATGCACAACAATGCAAGTAAAAAAAATGCAAAACTAACTTCTGCTATTGCTTTTTTTTAGATACAAAAGTACAAAAAATTTATTGTCACATTAACATTCTGTGTCTTTCTGTGACTGCTATTTCACAACAATGCATGTAAAAAATGCTTATTTTTTTTAGATACAAAAATACAAAAGTGCTATTTCAAGTTTCAACATGCACAACAATGCATAACATATGCATAACAGCAGCATTGGCAGGCCTACAATTTCAACATGCACAACAATGCATGTAAAAAAATGCTTATTTTTTTTAGATACAAAAATACAAAAGTTCTATTTCAAGTTTCAACATGCACAACAATGCATAACATATGCATAACAGCAGCATTGGCAGGCCTACAATTTCAACATGCACAACAATGCATGTAAAAATGCTCTTTTTTTTTAGATACAAAAATACAAAAGTGCTATTTCAAGTTTCAACATGCACAACAATGCATAACATATGCATAACAGCAGCATTGGCAGACCTACATTTTCTCCAAGAAAGAAGCCATAACATTTTCAAAAGATGTCTGGTTTGACACCATTTGACCCAAGATCTCCTCATGTCGCTTCTGACTTGCCCCCTCTGAGTCTCTCAGCAGTTGTAGGAGGGCATCATCCTCTGCAGCTCGCCCTTTGCGCTTGTGAGGACAGCTGACTCCAGTGGCAGTGGTAGCTGGGGTGGCTGTGGGTGTTCCCAGTGCTTCTGGGCGCCGAATCTCAATCCCGTCAGCAGAGGCCACAACAGGAAAGAAGATGTCATGCTGCCCCCTAAGAAGATCATTCATCATCTCATTGTAAAACTGAAACCTCATTGCGCCTTTTCCTGTGGTTTTATTGTTATCTACAACCTTCTTGTACCCATCTTCAAGAGTGCTCCACTTCCTTGCTACCTTGTCTGGGTGGAACTGCTGCTGAAACCGAGCAGACACTTTTGCAGCAATTTCCATCCAGTGCTGCTTCTTTTTTCCCTTAGCCATTTTGACTCTAGTGTTTAATTCAGCAATTGATTTAGGTAAGTCATCCCCCTCTGCTTCTAAATGTTGGCGCATTAGGTCAATCAAATACAGAGTTTGATCTCTATTGAATCCATCATGTGCTGGCAGTGGGGCTGGCAGTGGGGCTGGCTGTGGGGCTGGCAGTGGGGCTGTGGGGGTGACTCCGCTTGTGGAAGGTTCAGGCGTCTTCCTTTCACTTGGACTCTCTCCCTCGCATACCTGCTCCCTGTCTTTTGGCTGCTCTTTTTCTGGCTCACAAAGTCCTATATTAATAAACAGGATATCAATGAAAAACGAAATGTCATAGTGAAAGGGATAACCTGTCCCTCGTGAGTTCTTGAATTGATATGGTCATGGACCAGTCGACCAAAGATTCGCGGAACGACAGAGTATTTCAAACTGAGCTTTTATTTCACAGAGAAGAGAACAGTCACCCCGCACAGGCTCATCCTCTCGCACCAGTAGAAGAAAGAGTACATCACATTACATGTCATTTATACAGAGGAGGAGGGGAGGGGTGTATGTGTGTATATGTATCTGTGTGTGTAGTATGTGTGTGTGTGGTGTGCAGTGATGCCACTAACGCGTTACTAAGTAACGCGTTATTGTAATCTGATTACTTTTCCCCGAAAATAGTAATCTAACGCGTTAATCTTTACAAGCCAGTAATCTGATTGCAGTTACTTGTCCAAGTGGCTGTGCGTTACTATTTCGTTACTATCTCATCATAATGCAGGCGGAATGCAGTATTTCTTTCGTTTTCGACAGTCAAATATACGTTTGGAGAGCTTTTCCTTGTATTGGGGAGTGACGTCACAGCACGCAACCTCGCGTGTTGATCCATGCTGGTGGGCGCGGCTGTTATTGTTATTATCAGGCTGACCTAAACTGCGAGCTAGCAGGGAGACGCTCGCGCTGGTAACGCTTTCTTGCACTGGAAGTTCACTAGTCTACTTAGCGTTTGTGTCAGCTAAGCCGAGTGAAAAAAACATTCACTTTGCGGAGGAAACAAAATACTGTCTACCGCATATGGAATATACAGCACAGCACGACCATCGACTTCTACAGGACTCGGAGGTGCACCAGCCAAACAGTATGTTCCACCTTTGAGTTACACATCTTTTGCATTGCACTATTCATGAACATGGGACACCATACTGCAGTATGTAGGTTGACAGTAGCACACAATAATAAATAATAATAATAATAATAATAGCATAGGAGGAGCAGTACCGTTTAATAGATTGTTTTTTAAGAGCATGAGCTTCAGATACTGGATAGACCTTCAAACATAAAGAACATTTTCTTGAAGTATAACACTCCAACCCATCAAGTGCTCCTGTGGAACGGCTTTTTAGTCTGGGAGGGTTGGTGCTCACGCCTAGAAGGAACAGACTTTCTGACAAGAGGTTTGAGAAGATTCTGTTACTGAGATATAATCACTGGTTTACTCACCCCTCTCCCCTGTTTCACTAGGAACATTAGAACCATATCTGAATGGGGCAGGCCTCAAAGGTAGGCTACATATCAGCCTACATGTGGTGTTATTGACCATTTATCTTTTGTGAAATCTATAGATCTATAGATAGGCCTACCTGCCCTATTAGTACATTTTACTCAAACTGAGTACATTTTACGCATTTTTTTTGTCATTCTTATGTTGTGGCAGCAGCAGGGGGGACGACTTCGTAACCTAGTTACTTTCAAAGTAACTAAGTTACTCTGATAATCAAGTAATCAGTAAAGTAACTAAGATTACTTTTTAAAGGAGTAATCAGTAATCAGATTACTTTTACAAGTAATCTGTGGCATCACTGGTGGTGTGTGTGTGCTTGTCTGTGTGTGTGCTTGTTTCAGAAGGGGGGGCTAATGGGTTCCAGATGTAGGCAGGGAGAGATCGCTAGTCTCGAACAACATCCCAACAAATCACGGCCCCGACAGCTGGGTGGGGGAGATGTGTGCGCGTGTGTACGTGAGTGTGTGTGCGCGTCGGAAGAGGAGGATGTGTGTGTGTGAGGCGCGTGATCAGGATGTACAGGGGGCCCTGTGTGTGTTAATGGGTGTGTGTGGAAAGAGACAGCCACGAGGTCAGCAGGTCACGCCACAGGCAGACACACAGACACCAGGCCCCATTAGGCATATTATACATTATGGCCTTTAGATATATATATAAGATATTGACATCAAATATTACTAGATCAATGAACTAAAAACTATCAATAGGCTACATCAAAACATGTCTAATTGTAAAACACATCTGACTGTAATAACATTATCAACCACACAAAATAAATAATGCTAATAAATGTAGAGCTAATGAATCATGTCGAATTTACCTGGTATTCCTCTTTCAGCTGGACACAACTGTACCAGGATAGTCAATGCCTTGTCCAGGTAGTACCTGGGATCTCCAGCAGCCTGGTACAACGATGCTGTAAAGGGTGCTTTCATACTCTTATCGAAGAAAAGCCTCATTTCGGCATCCACAAACACTGACATGAAGGGGGGGGGGGGGGGTAAGTATTATTTAGGGTGAATAGCAAGCTAGCTAGACACTATATGCAACAATTAATGAATTGTAAGACAATTATATGGAGAAAAGCTTGTTGAGCAGTACTGTACCCATTCTGCAATCTGTTAATAAAGTTTTCAATCAATCAATCAAGACTAGTGCTAGCCTACTGCTAACCTATTGCTACAAGTCGTTAGCAAGTTACTTTAAAATCAACTAGACGAACAGCAGCAAGTATAGCTCGTTTTTCATATGAAGAGTAGAGCAGTATGATTGTATTATTCTGATTATGTGATCAAAGTGATCATTTTGATTTGTATTTACCTTGTATTGCCGACATCGCCGTCAAGCTTGCTGCCATGATGGTTGATACTTCCGCATTTCGGGACGCGAAGTGGGAGATATCGGGGTCTATAAAAAACTCCCATATGACCTAGTAGGAATTACCACTAGGAGGCTGACGTGAATGGTTTTTCCCAGTCGGAAGCTGGTTCTTCCGCTTCTTCCCACCTGACGTGAACGCACCATAAGACCCAATAGCATGGCATTTAATTGTTTTAGGGATTCTTATTGGTTGGTGGGCGTTTCCTTGTGAGCTACAACGCAAGTGTTCACGTTAGGAATGAGCCTGTGGTAGGTTCACATACAGTACACCCAGAATGAACATAATATTCCTAAATGTTTAACTCATTACTAGTTGGAATTATTAATGTAGGCATGTGGAAAATAAATTATAGAATGTAGCGACCGTATGGTAAATGTGTTAAAATAATAATTAAGTGAGATTGTGTCGAAAATTTAACGCCACGGTGACCACATGCGTCCATATTTTTATAGGATTCTATCACATTTTCATAACAATAGCGAATATAACTTACCCTGCACCATTTTCATTGAGGTTTCTTACAAATTAACAATGTTTTATTTGTCCTTTATATGCAGATAACATTAAAATCTTAAATTGTACTATTATGTTCCCCTTTAGACAACAAACATAATGCTAATGATGCACTTTTGTTAAGATAATTAGGTGACCATTCTCGGTCACTATATTCAGGTCGCATTAACACTTTGAGTGCCAGCAGGGGGCGCACGATTTATCGCTTGAATGCCAGCCTTTTCAGACTGATTTTCCGATATTTCATGATTTTCGCGGAGCTATTTCTATATTCTATATTCTTATCAATGACTTGCTTGCAGTCAACGGAACGAAACGGATTGTTTTTTCATCGGTACATTTCCGTTTTATACCGTTTTGAAAAACTGAAGTTTTTGGACATTTCTAGGAGAAAAAAAAAGATTCTGTGATAATAGCTCTTTACTGGAATACACACAACACATTGTCATTTTCCGGCTGATTTATGAATCGTTTTCAAATAAACGCTAGATTATCGATAGTATATGTGTACTTATGCACGCTAGAGAAGCGGGCTGATTTTTTTTTATATCTATTTCCTGGTCAGCGCTAACGTCATACATGCACACACAGACACGTTGAGATATGTGAAAAATACATCTGATTACCCCAAGACTCGTAACATAGATTCCTTACCTCACATCAGATGTTCTGCAAAAAGATTATTCCAATTCCTGATCGCCATTCCAAATATCGATCGCGTTTATTGATCCAACGTTAGGTACTCGAAACACATAATCCACGCTGCTCTGAGTGTCCACAATGAATCCAATCGTCTCCGGTTACATGCCTGAGAAGTAAAATGTGGAATCCGGAGCGTTTTTTTCTCTCATGCATTTCCATTGACTCCTATCCAATGGGTGCATTACCATCCGGGAGACGATAGGGGGCGGTATTTTCCCTGTTCGAGCTCATAGACAGTACCAATGATAATGTGAGGCTAGATTGATGAAAAATGAATGGATATCGTTAATAAAAGCAATAACGATTAAATAACAAGATTTCTCATCCCTGGCACTCAACGCATGGCATGAAATAACAAGATTTCTCGTGGCTGGCACTCAATGTGTTAATAGTTTAACGCTGTTCAGATCACGTTTTCCTAATCCGGTGTTGACCTGTGAACTAGGTGATAAATGTCTTGGGATTTGTAGTCATAACATTTTCACCTTTTAAACCAATGCTGCCATCTACTGACAGCAGAAAGTGTTGTGTAAGTTGATTAGAGAGGCTACCCACACTGGTAAACACCGTCGCCCAAAACACATTCTAGAGATTCCCACTTTTTACTGGTACATACGTTCCTATCTAATAGTCTTTAGATGACTAAATATAGATGAATACTCGTGAAATTTGATATATATATTCTAAAATAAGTATAATTTCACTTCACCTAGCTGTCGACATGAAATTCCCAAACGCTGACAGTAAAAAAAAAAGCCTGGATGTCGTGCAAAATGGGGCGTGACCGAATTTGGTCTACGTACAAAGAGAGTGACCGAGATTGGTCTACGTTCCGTTATATAACTAGCTAACATGCTAGTAGGTTAATTATTTCTAATTCTTCTGTAGTGAGCGGTGTTTGAGGTGTGTGATGAGCCGACCACGTAACCTGTCTGACCAGGATCTTTTGTGTGTTGCTACCAGAATAGACCACCCAAGACCGTGAAGCAAGTGTCTGTCTTTCAATAAAAAATTACACAACGCAGGAAAAGTTAGTTATAGTTACACCCCTGACCGTCTGTTCTTCCCAGGCTGTGTTTTATACCAGTGTTTCTCAACTGGTGGGTCGCGACCCAAAGAGCTTGTAAAAAATAAAAAAAATTACAAAATAAAAAATAAAAGTTTAAATTTTTTTTGTGATGGTTTTTTTTTATGCTGCGCTTTTATTTTGAAGGACATACGTTTCCCATGGCGCAGCGTCTTTTTTTTTTTTACTTTGACCAGTCAGCTGGTTCTTTTTAGCGTTTATCGCTTTTTCGTCGCATTCATACTTGGTCAAGTTCGACCGACAGAAGCAGGCTGAAAGGGTTCAGATGGGGGGAAAGACACTCTGGGAAAGGCACGGCTGCCGTCCGGGATTCGAACGCGCTCAGCCCCAGATCTGCGCGAGCGCGGTTGTCCACGGCGCTGAAATAGCATTCGCGGTACGTGGTGAGCTACTGGAGCTCCCCTGGCGCAGCGTCTTTACGTCATCAGTTAGTGAACGCTCGTAGATTCAAGCATTTGTAAACATGGCGAAACGCAAATACGACACCGACTTCATAAAATATGGGTTTTATTACATTGAGGACAATAGAGGGGGACAAAAACCTCAGTGTGTTGTGTGCAGTGAAGTGCTAGCACATGAAAGCATGAAGCCATCAAAAATGAAACGCCATTTAGAAACAAAACACTCCACTTATAAAGACAGACCTGTTGAGTACTTTCAAAGACGACTCCATTTGCTGAGGGCATCGCAAAAGTGCCTAACGTCTTCATGTTCAAAGCAAGAGCAGGCACTCCGTGCATCTTACACTGTAAACCCGCACGTTCAAAATAATCAATTAGTTTGAGTAGGGTATACTCAATATTCTATGAAAGTTCTACTAACTTGAATGTCTTGAGTTCGTGTGACGTGTTCTTATGTTTTGAGTAAATAAAACTCATCATTTTTGATTGACTTGGAACTATTCACTTATTAAGTAAGTATAATGTAAAAGCATAACTTAAGTACAACTTAAGATAATTAAGTAGATACAGACTCTAAACCGCATTATGTTTTGAGTAAATAAAACTCATAGTTTTTGATTGACTTGGAATTATTCACTTATTAAGTAAGTATAATGTAAAAGCATAACTTAAGTACAACTTTATTAACAGATTGCAGAATGGGTATAGAGGTGTGATAGGTGTGATTGGTGTGAGAGGTGTGATAGGTGTGATAGGTGTGATAGGTGTGAGAGGTGTGATAGGTGTGATATGTGTGATAGGTGGGATCGGTGTGAGAGGTGTGATAGGTGTGAGAGGTGTGATATGTGTGATAGGTGTGAGAGGTGTGATAGGTGTGATAGGTTGGTATCTATGGCCTGTGCCTGTATGCTAGCATGACACTGTTGGTATATATGACCTGTGCCTGTATAGCATGACACTGTTGGTATCTATATGACCTGTGCCTGTATGCTAGCATGACACAGTTGACCTATGACCTGTGCCTGTATTAGCATGACACGGCTGGTATATATGGACTCCTCAGTCTCTAGTTTCATACCACTTCTTGCTAGCTTTAAATGAGAGAGAGAGAGAGAGAGAGAGAGAGAGAGAGATGTTAATAAAGTTATCAATCAATCAATCCGGGCCTGTGACGTCACTGTACCCATTCTGCAATCTGTTAATACAGTTTTCAATCAATCAATCCGGGCCTGTCACAGTCACTGTACCCATTAATTCAATAAAGGAATATCTTATCTTATCTTATAAAAAATATATTTTCCACTAATTTCTATGTTTCAACATTACTGTCTGATGCAGTAACATTAGTGTGATGATGTCGGCATGAAAACATGCAACCTGCATGTTTCCCAGATAGCAAAAGACATTCATTAAATGTTGGATTTTGGTCAGATTTGTTATTTTTGGTTGAGGTTGAAAAAGCTATGTTGACCTGTGCCTGTATGCTATAGCATGACACGGATATGGACTCAAGACTGTAGCACTCAAGTTTGACACTGTTTAACAAACAATCTTACTTATACGCAGAGTTGTACCCTTCCTGCATGCTTGACAGAACTTGTAAGTCATTTTGGATAAAAGCAGCTAAATGACTAAATGTAAATGTCATGGATTTCAAAAATAGATATGAATATGAGACATTTCTTTCGTCTTTCTTTCATTCCTGATTTTTATTTTTATATTTTATTTAGGAGATACAAGATTGTTGGTTCCATATTCCAGCCCAGGTCTGTTTTCTTCAATATTAGGCCACTGGGTGTAGAGTATTCAACTCTTTTACATTAATAGAGAGACAGAGAGAGAGACAGAGAGAGGGAGAGAGAGAGAGAGACAGAGACAGAGAGAGAGAAACAGACAGAGACAGAGAGAGAGAGAGACAGAGAGAGAGAACGAGAGAGAGAGAGAGAGAGGGGGGGGGGGGAGAGAGGGAGAGAGAGAGAGGGATAGAGAGAGAGAGGGAGAGAGAGACAGAGAGAGGGAGAGAGAGAGAGAAACAGAGAGAGACAGAGAGAGAGAGACAGAGAGAGAGAAACAGACAGACAGAGAGAGAGACAGAGAGAGAGAGAGAGAGAGGGGGGGAGAGAGGGAGAGAGAGAGTGAGAGAGATGTTAATAAAGTTATTATATTATATATATTAAGTCCAATTATATTAAAGAATTCGTTTAGAGAATTAGCTCAGCTCTGAGAAGTGAGAAAAAACGGCATGTGAAAATAATATTTCTGCAAGCAAGCAACAGGAAACCACTGTTGTGCGCAGATGCGGAGGAATTCTGGGATGATACCTGCATACCGCATGTCGTGAGTTGCAGCAGCAGCAGCCATCAAGTTAGCTGAAGCAGCGCACGTCAAGTTTCTTTCATGTGAGTATAAATATTTTTTTTATAAATTTGCCAATTTGCGGTTATCTGTGGTCATTTAATCTGTTCGGATATGCAATTTGTAGATGCAAATTGCGTGAGCTGCTAGCGCATCTTTTATAGTTAATGGCTGTTCAGTATAATTATGCTAACTCGGTCTCCATTGTCTTCTTAAACAACTGCCTGCATGCATGCTGTGTGCAATTAAAATATTATGGCACACCGAAATGATGTTGTTTCATGCAAAATATTAAGTGTTCGATATTGGGTCAAGTGCAAGTGTGAGTTATAGTGCAGGTAAACATGGCGTCGCCATGCGTGCATGCATGCTGTGTGCAATTAAAATATTATGGCACACCAAAATGATGTTGTTTCATGCAAAATATTAAGTGTTCGATATTGGGTCAAGTGCAAGTGTGAGTTATAGTGCAGGTAAACATGGCGTCGCCATGCGTGCATGCATGCTGTGTGCAATTAAAATATTATGGCACACCGAAATTATGTTGTTTCATGCAAAATATTAAGTGTTCGATATTGGGTCAAGTGCAAGTGTGAGTTATAGTGCAGGTAAACATGGCGTCGCCATGCGTGCATGCATGCTGTGTGCAATTAAAATATTATGGCACACCGAAATGATGTTGTTTCATGCAAAATATTAAGTGTTCGATATTGGGTCAAGTGCAAGTGTGAGTTATAGTGCAGGTAAACATGGCGTCGCCCTCGTGCGTGCCATGCATGTCAAGCCGCATCTCCATTTTAGGTTTGTTTGCACATTATGTCCTATTATCGGGTTTGAGGGAGATTAATTTGGTTAGGTTGAGTGTCATGCAGGCGTCGCGTCCTCATGGCATGCATGGTCGAAGCCACATATCTCCATTTCTTTGAGCTTGTAAATTGATGTTTGTAATAGATATATATTTTTGACAAAAGGTGGTTTGAGAGAGATATTAATTCACGCTCTCATTCATCTCCGCTCTCTCTCCCTCCCTCCCTCTCTCTCTATCTCCTCTCTCTCTCTATCTCCTCTCTCTCGCTCTCTCTATCTCCTCTCTCTCGCTCTCTCTCTATCTCCTTCTGATTGATGGTTAAACATTCAAACTGTGAAAATTATGATCATGTTTTTGTAAGCTAATATATAGTATGAACTTGTTATATTGAGTTGTAAGTTATTCTGGTATATGTTTCATGGAGGTCTAAACGTTGTATTTTTTCCCTTGCCTTTCAGGTAGCAAGTGCTGCTGGGAAATATTCAAATGAGCCAAACAGTAAGCTGATTATTTTTAAATATAAAAACATATTTGTGAGATGGGACTGTATCGTTGAGACCAGAACATAGTTTATTAATCTGTTTCCACAGAGCTCAGTTTTTTCTCATAGTTCCAATATGGTAGTCTGGCAGTGTAAATTGTGTGCAGCTTCTTTGACTTCTAGAATACAGTTATTTAAACACTACTGTTGTGAAGGGCCAGATTAAACTGAATATATATATGTATCATTTGATATACTTTGTATATTATTTATATATATACACGGAATATCCCTTTACCTGCGTACAGACCAGAGTAATATTCGCTCTCCTATTGGACAGCGGCCCCAGGCGCCAACGACCAAGCCCCCAACGGCAAGTTCAAAGGCAACTCCGGGCATGTCAGTACATGCCCAGAGTCTGCATAGTAATACGAGACAAGAACTGAGGTTGGGACTAGATATTCACCTTACGTATAAATACGGCGCAGGTGTAAACAGCAGTAGTCTTACCAAAACCTTAATACCTTCACCACGAGTCAACGTGCAGTGAAGTGAGCAACCTTGCATCTAAATAGAGCATTGAGAACCGCGTGCGAATAGAATGTTAAAGTGTCAGAGTTTAACGCAGTAACGTTGAGTTCGACTTAATCTAATGTGAAGTAATAGTCGATCATTTATTGTGTATCGTGCGGCTACAGTTCTTCCGTGACCATGATCCATCGGTTCGTCGTGCTTTAGCTAGTGCACTTATCCAGGCTGTGCGGCCTAAATCCGTGCCCACACCCGAGGAGTCCTAGGCGAGAACCGTTGGAGTTGTACACAGGAGAATCGACACCGGTGATTGCAGAACCATTTCTGGTTGGATTATATTGCAATCTTTAATACAGTCAGGGTTTTGTAACCCCTCAGTTACAACTACAGACTGCAACACAGCCACTTTTCCATAGAGTCAGTCCTCTTCCATGCCTCCATACTGATCTGTAAATTTAAGACGCTAAATGCATTGAGTACTCATTTGTCAAGATATCATACTGCACAACTTAGCAGTAGACCAGAACAGAGTCTGAGCCCTGTGGTAATAAAATGCCCTTTGTGCGCATTTCGGGAACCCTTTTCTGAATCAATTTTCTTAAGTCATCTCAGAAAGCATTTAAAAAATAATGAAACAGTGACATGCCCATATAAGGATTGTAGCTATAGCACAAATGTTTACTCTTCATTCAATTGCCATAAAAGCAGAGAACACCAATTAAGTCTTGCATCAGACTTAAAAGCTGTCGTTGTTGAGGATCCCCAAGACAGGATTTCTGAGGTCACTAGTGATTTGCATGAAGAATGTCCAGGCCAGAGCATAGAAGTGGTGGATGATGATGATCAATGTGACACTGACAATCTAAGAAATCAACTTAAAATGAACGTATCTTCCTTGTTCCTAAAGATGCAGGCTATCGTCCATGTCTCAAACACAGCTAACCCTACTGTCCCTACTAACCCTACTAACCCTACTGTCCCTACTGTCCCTACTAACCCTACTAACCCTACTGTCCCTACTAACCCTACTAACCCTACTGTCCCTACTAACCCTACTGTCCCTACTGTCCCTACTGTCCCTACTAACCCTACTGTCCCTACTAACCCTACTAACCCTACTGTCCCTACTAACTCTACTAACCCCTGCTGCATGTTTGGACCATGCGATTTGAGGCCAAGCACCGCTTTTTCAAAAGAGTGGTGCATGACACTCAAAACTTCAAAAATATCTTGAAGACGATGGCAATCAGACACCAACACATGATGGCATATCATCTTGCTTCACCATCATATTTCAAGCCAAAAACCCAGGCATCCAGGGTTGACTCTGTTCTGGTTTCATCTCTACCAGCAGTAGCTCAGGTACACATTAGAGGACACACAGTTAGTGACACAATCTACCAGACATCAAAGGTAACCATTGATGGCACAGACTATGTCTGTGGAATGTTTCTCTCCGTCAGAGTCAGTGGTGGACTGTCTACATTTAGCCAAATAGAACAGATCTACCTTGTGAATAACGAGGTTTCTTTTCTGTGTCGAGACTATGACTCCTGGTATATAGAACATCTTAGGTCCTATGAGCTGTCAACCACACAACCACATATGTCCATCTACCTACAGTCTGGTCTCAATGATACAGTCCCACTCTCAGCATATATGATCGATGGTCTGCTGCTGCTGCTGACTCCCAAGCGATTCATTCAAGTGAAACGGAAGGTGAATAGTTATTTTATTAATCGATTATTGTGTCTTTATTCACTCGTTGTGTAATTGACCAGTTTATATTCTGTATAAGTTCATATTCTGTATATGTTAATAATGACGCTTTCTGTGTTGTGTTTATGACTACTCCTTAGGTCCTTGAGCTGCTGTCTGTCGACCGGACCACATCTGTCCACTGTCCATCTACCTGCAGTCTGGTCACAACGATACAGTCCCACTCAGCATACAAGATCGATGGTCTGCTGCTGCTGCTGACTCCCAAGCGATTCATTCAAGTTTCCATAGCACAATGGCAGCTGCCTCCCCACAACCCATGATCCTTCGTGTTGTTGAGACAGACCGGGCTAGAAAATTAAAACTCAGTTCACGACCCGCCTCTGTTGATGCACTGATCACGATTATAAAAGAACAGTTGGAAATAGACCTTGACTTCAGTTTGCTGTATGAAGATCCAGACTTTGATGGGAAACTTACTTCCCTTGATGACATTACGGAATTGCCACAAAAAGCTGTTGTGCACATTTCACTTTCGCTCGACTCCAGCTCTCTCGCATCTACTGATATACTTTCAGATATGTCATCTCCATAACGTCTAAGCAGATGGCCTCCAGGTCCTTTTCCAGTTCCTTCATTTGCATTCGATGTTGAGCTGAAACTTAGAGACGGAAACAACGAATTTGAGAAGAACAAGAGACACCTTAAGTTGACAAGAGACCTAAAGCACGACATCTTAGAAAAGCTTGCATCTACAATGTATGCTTTCAAGGCTTATCCAAGTGATAAAGAGATAGCAGTGGCTTCTGCGGCTCTTGTCGCCAAACATCCCTGCTTGAAGGAAGCAGGATCTGAGACCGGCTGCAATGGATGGAAGAACAGCATCAAATTCAAGATGGGCAATTTCAGGAACAAGCTGAGACGGGCAGGATGTGAGGAGGTCACTGTAAATGCTGGAAAAAGAGGTAGAAGCAATCCTGATGGCGAACCTTCACATTCCAACATTAAAAGACCCAAGCGAGCAGAAGTAAACTTCCTACCCAACTATCCCCAAGGAGAGGATTCCTTGAGGCTTGAGCAGTTGAGGCAGACAATTGCTGAAGAAGTCAAGAAGACTGAGAAGAACCTGCCCCTCATTAGAAAGCTGATGCAGACCACATTTGCCCTGCGCCGACAGACCATAGTGAAGTCCAGCCCACCAGTGAAAGAGCTCATGGACCTCTGGCCTGCTCTCAAAATGGAGTCTGAGGTAATATAGATCAGCTCTCTCTTTCCTGTGTTAACATTTGGCACATTCTGTGTGTTTTAAAGTGAAACTTGTGATTCTTAAGCCTGGTTTATATACTCTAGCGGCGCATCTGCGTGTGTGTTCTGTGCGCCCCCGCGAGCTAGTCATCAGCGACCGATTCCGCAAAGCATGTAATGACATGGTTGACCAGAAATCCCGCCGTCATGCTCTGAAGCCCAAACCAAACAAAGTAAGAGATCCACCAAGTTGAAGTGACTAATTGATGTTGATATACTATATTGTCCTGCTGTTTTTAAATATAGGTGTATGCAGAGTTCCAGCTGATTACCAACCAGAACCTGCCCAACACATTCTACGCTGAGCTTGACCGCCATCTTCCTCGACTGATGACGTTATTCAGACAGAAGGCGTCCAAAACTGGGAACACAGCAGATGCTTTGGCTCACATTTAAAAAATCCACGATGAACAGGTGAATAGATTATTATACATGTCATAGGTCGAACCTCTGTAACATTGAACAGGTTCAATGATTCAAATGAGCTTTTGAATTTTACAATTAGTCCACCATTGTGTTTGCCATTTTTCTGATTGCATTAAAGATGTGAACATGTTATTTGTGGACATATCTGATTGGACTGTTTAAAATCCGCTTTGTTCAGTAAACATTTCCATATAATACAATTCTTTTTCTTCTTCTTAATCTTACATCTTAATAGGAAATCCATGATGTTCACACCAGGCGTACCACTGTTCTCCATGCCCTGCCTGTGTATCTGCATGAGGAAGTCGCTGGATTTTTCAAAACCTGCACAGTGAGTCAGAGTAAAAATAATTTACAGTACAACTGTATATTAAGTGAACAGTTAATCAAAATGCTAAGTATCAGTCTTCCTTCCTTTCAGGTCTCCCTTGTGAAAGAGATATTTGATCTCGACGGGACTAACCTGGTTAAATAAAAATAACCTTCTCACCAAAAAAATTGTTCTAACTAAAATATAAACAACTTACAAACACAACTCCATATACTTAGCTTTGTGCTGCACTTTGTAGAAACCATGGATTTATTTGTGATTATTATGTCTCTTTCATTCCTTCAGGACACGTCTGATGAGCCAGAGCTTCAGGGTGTTGCAGTGGCCCTCCTTACTGTCATCAGTGACCATGCATGACACAAGTCCAGTTCACTACCAGCCTGTGACAATCTCTGATTGGTGATTCCTTCCTGGTAATGTTTGGACTAATCTATGCACTACACCTCAGCTACCCCAAGGGACTTACCAACACTTTTGAATTCATTCAGAAGATTTTACTAGGTCTAGAAGCTGGTAAACTGTCGCCCAGGTTGCAGACTCTCAAGAATGACTTGATGATGCAATAATTTTTTTTTCTTCTGATTTTTCAATGGATTTTCTCCCCGTCCCAATTAGTCGTTGTGCCAATCCCCCTCCCCTACCTGGTGCTGTATGCATGTTCTCCTACGAGTCGGTATAAGGGCGTCCCGAGTCGATCGCACGCTTCCCCCGAGACATGCGCCGACAGCCAGTGATGTCTTTTCACTTGGCAGCGAGGGCTCTCATTGGTGAAGTGTAACGCGTGGGAGGGCACGCTATCTCCACCAAGTCCTGCCCCGCTTAGCAAGCGCCGAGACCTGACCTGTAGGCGTCGCTGTCCACAACGCCAGATTCCCACCCGCCAGCTTCCCCACCCCCTAATACTGCCGAATTGTATTAGTGTGAACGGCCAGCCAAGCTGGTGACAACGCAGGGAGTTGGATTCGAACACGCGAATCCAGTGTCTCCAGCGTTGGTGACGAACGCAATCTCCGCTACGTCACCTGACCGCTCTTGCATTAAACTTTTGAAGGTATTATTTTGACATGACAAGGAAATGAATACCTCACCCCACATCCTTCTTTCAGATGAGTTTCTATTCCTTACTGTAATCAGTGATCATGACACAAGTCCAGTTCACTACCAGCCTGTGACAATCTCTATTGTCATTGAAAGTCATATCATGATCAGCTTCCCCAGATTTGGTGATTCCTTCCTGTAATGTTTGGACTAATCTATGCACTACCCCAAAGCACTTACCAACACCTCAAAAGTGTGTCTATAGAAACTCATCTGAAATGTCTTGTCATGTCAAAATAATACCTTCAAAAGTTGCTGTACTACTTTGCAGATGTTCAGCCAATAGGTCCAAACTACTCAATGTACCTTGTTCTTTATTTTTTATGTAATATGTTTACATTTGAGAGTTTTACAGTTCGAATTTTCTTAACCGTCTATAGCTGGCATTATTGTAATTTCATCCAAGTAAGTTTTAGAGTTGAAAGAGTTTATCAGAATCTCAAAGGCAACATCCAAGTCCCAAACGTTTGTTTCTCGAGGAACAATAGGAGGCAATGGGCATAAATGCCACTCTGCTCTGACTGCTTCCATTGCTTGTAGGCAGTGGTAGAGTTAGTGTTCTCAGTACAGAGTACAAGGCGATATACCAGGAGCCATAAACGCAACACAGAAGCGTTATTATTAATATATACAGAATATGAACTTATACAGAATATGAACTGGTCAATTACACAACTAGAGTGAATAAAGACACAATAATTGATTAATAAAATAACTATTCACCATTAGCTGGACTCAGTTCCGTTTCACTTGAATGAATCGCTTGGGAGTCAGCAGCAGCAGACCATCGATCTTGTATGCTGAGAGTGGGACTGTATCCTTGAGACCTTGTAGGCAGTAGTATACTGCCCTGTCAAGGGCTAACCGCAGTAACTTGAAAAAAGTAAAAAATTTAGTTATGAGTGAAATTGACCTTGTCAATAAATGTTTTATCTTGTGACCAAGTTTCAGATGTTAATGTCGCTCAGTTTTGGAGATATGGGGTTTTAAAAACTGCAGTAACTACAAAATCACACTCAAAACCCAGGCAGACCGCAGTAACTTCCAAACAGTGAAAAATGGCTTTAAAGTGTTTTGACTTGCCATCCAAAATGTGTTATAGGTAAATAGATGATAGTACCCAGATTTAACATGTATTAATGAAGTAATCTTTAGGCATACAAAAATATGACACAATTATTTTAATTAACCCCAAAAAAGCAGATATTGCACTCTGCTGCACGATTTCCTTAAATAATTATACAGGTAATGTACAGGCAAAGTGCAGTAACTTCAAATACAATGTTGTTTTCCCTCCAGCTTTCATAACTTAACCTAGCCATTTTGAAAATGAAATTTAATACCTGAATATATTGGAATGATGATGATCCAAATAAAATGGCTAGGTGAAGTTATGAAAGCTGGAGGGAAAACAACATTGCATTTGAAGTTACTGCACTTTGCCTGTACATTACCTGTATAATTATTTAAGGAAATCGTGCAGCAGAGTGCAGTATCTGCTTTTTTGGGGTTAATTAAAATAACTACGTCATATTTTTGTATGCCTAAAGATTACTTCATTAATACATGTTAAATCTGGGTACTATCATCTATCTACCTATAACACATTTTGGATGGCAAGTCAAAAAACTTTAAAGCCATTTTTCTCAGTTTCACTGTTTGGAAGTTACTGCGGTCTGCCTTGACAGGGCAGTATAGTTAGTGTACTGTATAGTGTTCTTAGTACAGAGTACTGTAGTGTTCTAGTTATCATTCTGCAAACATAGCCTGCTCTAAATGACGGATGGTGCCTCTGACATTCTGACTAACTCTTTCAATGAAAACACCATCTTGTTCCATGATACATCATGGAGCAAATACATGCAGCTGCATTTCCATATGTAGGTATGTGCACTATTAACAGTATTGCCAGCTGTATAGCATGTAATGTGGATTGGTATTTTGGTTCCACATTGGCAGGACCCAATATACAGCACAACGTTTGTGAATTTTACATGTGCCAAGCGGATTGACAATTTTCAGATAATCTATACATTTTATTCTGTACTGTACATAGATACACTGTGTTATCCCAACGGTCACAATAGTTGCCGTCAACATGTTTGCTCATTCTATGACCACACTATACAAATTTGAGTAATTCAGCCAGGATGTAAACGGCTCTGGTCATGTGCACTGCACATATTGAGACCCTCTATTATTTCAATATTTGCTGGAAATACATTGATACATCATTCAGTAACATTTTCAGAGCCTTATAACAAACATTATTACACTATTGTGACCAGAGGGATTAAATGTGTAATATACATTACATTGTATGTACATGTTATAACATGCATGTATTTATTTTCTATATATATTTTCTATATATATATATTTTCAATTTTAACATTGCCATAATGTTGGAGAGGGCAACACAATGTTTTTGTAAGATAAATAGATGTATACTCTTTGAATAGAAATAAATATAAAGAGTTTGAAGTTGTAACACAATGTTTTTGTAAGATAAATAGTTTCGATGAAGAACAAAACCTCCTAAATGCATACAAAAAAAGGGGAAAACTTCATATCTGCACTTTGCAAGGCACTAATACCTGGTCGGTATTGTTAACATATATAGTCCAAAAACAGTGTACGGTGTTTACAGTGTTATTGTACATTGCTAACATACAGATTATATATGTATACTCTTTTATACTCTTTGAATAGAAAAAAATAAAAGAGTTGTTTGAAGTTGATATAATGTGCTTGTGTAGTTATTTTTCTGTTAACTTTTTCACATGGATTTTAAAACTGAACCTTAAGTTATAGTAACTGCAAATATTTGAGTTGATTAACTTAGAAATTTGAGTTGATTAACTTAAAAGAAATGAGGCATGGGATGGCCTCAATGTCGTTGAGTTCTGTTAACTTAATCACATGGATTTAAGGTTGAACCTTAAGTCACAGTAACTGAACATATTTGAGTTGCCTCCACTTGAGAACCTTAAGTCACAGTAACTGAACATATTTGAACTGCCTTAACTGAGAACTGTAAGTCACAGTAACTGAACATATTTGAGTTGACACCACTTGAGAACCTTAAGTCACAGTAACTGAATATATTTGCATTGCCTTAACTGAGAACTGTAAGTCACAGTAACTGAACATATTTGAGTTGACACCACTTTAGAACCTTAAGTCACAGTAACTGAACATATTTGAACTGCCTTAACTGAGAACTGTAAGTCACAGTAACTGAACATATTTGAGTTGACACCACTTGAGAACCTTAAGTCACAGTAACTGAACATATTTTAACTGCCTTAACTGAGAACTGTAAGTCACAGTAACTGAACATATTTGAGTTGACACCACTTGAGAACCTTAAGTCACAGTAACTGAATATATTTGCATTGCCTTAACTGAGAACTGTAAGTCACAGTAACTGAACATATTTGAGTTGACACCACTTGAGAACCTTAAGTCACAGTAACTGAACATATTTGAACTGCCTTAACTGAGAACTGTAAGTCACAGTAACTGAACATATTTGAGTTGACACCACTTGAGAACCTTAAGTCACAGTAACTGAATATATTTGAATTGCCTTAACTGAGAACTGTAAGTCACAGTAACTGAACATATTTGAGTTGACACCACTTGAGAACCTTAAGTCACAGTAACTGAATATATTTGAATTGCCTTAACTGAGAACTGTAAGTCACAGTAACTGAACATATTTGAGTTGACTCCACTTGAGAACTGTAAGTCAGAGTAACTGACCATATTTGATTTGACTTAACTGAGAACCTTAAGTCACAGTAACAGACCATATTTGAGTTGCCTTAACTGAGAATTGTAAGTCTTAGCCAACTGAAAACATTTGAGTTTATCAACTTAAAAAAATTGAGGCCATGTATGGCCTCAATTTTTTTAAGTTCTGGAAACTTATTCGGGTTTACAGTGTACCACGTTGCTCACCGTATTGCAAAGTGCAAGAAGCCCCACACCATTTCAGAAGACCTTATCTTACCTGCAGCCATTGACATGGTAAGAGAGGTGCTGGATCAATCTGCGGTGGATAAACTGAAGACAATACCACTGTCGAATGATACCATAAGTAGGCGGATTGAAGAAATGTCGGATGACATCAAACAACAGACCACAGCTCGCATCAAAGCAAGTGCGCACTATGCATTACAGATGGATGAATCCACAGATATCGCAAACCATGCAATTTTACTTGTTTATGTGAGGCATGTGTGGGAAATGGACTTACAGGAGCAATTTCTCTGCACTCGAGATCTTCCCACCACTACAACTGCAGAGGACATTTTTAGTACTGTGGACTTGTACTTGGGTTCGGTGGGCTTAAGCTGGGATATGTGTGTCGGAATCACAACGGAGGGCGCTGCTGCCATGACCGGAAAACATTCAGGGGTGGTGAAGAGAATAATTGAAAAGGCACCGAATGCAACTTGGAACCATTGTTTTTTGCATCGAGAGGCTTTAGCAGCCAAGGATATGGTGCCAGTGCTTCATGAAACTTTGAAAGATGTTGTCAAAGTGGTTAACCACATTAAACGTAGCGCCAAGAACGCCCGGTGCTTTCAAAAGTTGTGCAAAGACCTGGGCAGTGAGCACATACAGGTGCTGTATCATGCAGAAGTTTGCTGGCTTTCGAGGGGAAAGGTACTCTCACGCTTCTATGAACTTAGAATAGAAATCGCAGCCTTCCTTTCAGAGAACAACTCGCCTCTTGCTGACCTGTTTAGCAACGATGTGTGGCTCGCACAAGTTGCTTATCTCGCTGATGTGTTCGAAGAGTTAAACACATTAAATGTGTCTATGCAAGGCAGGGGACACAATATGTTTGAACAATCTGATAAAATCGAGGCGTTCAAAAAGAAGATCGCATTGTGGGCAAATCATGTTTCGAAAAATAGGCTTGACATGTTTCCCAATATTTGTCATGAGGCACAACAACTGGACACTGCAGGCAAAAATGCTCTGAAGGAAACTGTCACTGCACATCTCACCAAACTGCAGGATCGGTTTAACGACTACTTTCCGGAGACACACAGGGATAACGACTGGGTACGCGATCCCTTCGGAATTGACATGGAAAGCGTCACGTTGCCAAGCAACGAAGAGAGTCAGCTGGTGGAGCTTTCATGTGATTGGACGCTGAAAAAGAAATTCACTGAGGTAAGCCTCCCCCAGTTCTGGTGCAGTGCTGTGCTGACTGAATATCCATCCCTTGCCACCCATGCAATCAAAATCCTCCTACCATTCAGCACTACCTATCTTTGTGAAAGTGGCTTCTCAGCTCTGGTCCAGCTGAAGACAAAGCAGAGGAACAGATTGGACATTGAGCATGACCTCAGAGTTGCTTTGTCTACCATCACCCCAGACTTTGAGACTCTTGTCAGGAGAAAACAACATCCCCAGTTATCCCATTAGTTCCCTGGGATGTTAAGCTAAGAAGCAAATATTATTTATTATTATAATTTTTATTTCATTGGGGTTTTATTTATTAGTTCCCTCAAACTTAGGTCTGTTATGTTAAGCCAGTGATTCCCAACCTTTTTCAATCAGGCCCCACTTAGTTGTAAATATTTCCGAGCCCCACCTACCCTGGTCCCCAACATAGATGTAGGCTGGAATTAATGTTATAGGCTCAGACATGCCATTTCCTCTACTACTAACAAGACAAGATTTACATAACAAGACACAAAGACACAAGTATAGCTTATTTGAAAATGAACAAAAGCTTGGCAAATGATCCTGTGCCACTGTGAAACAATTAGGCCTAATTAAAAATGTAGTTGTATAGGCCTGCAGTAGGATAATTAATTTTCATTCAAATAATAATTCGCCTAATAATGTGCCACCTTTTGTGGCAAACGGTATTTAGGCTTCTGAATGTGCTCTGTATATAAAGAACAACACATGACAGTCAGTTCATTTTTGTTGACATTGGCGTTTATCAGTTTTGGTAAATTAATATTATTCTTTCTTTTCAAGACCCACATGCAGTACCTCCGCGCCCCACTAGGGGCCAGTACCCCCACACTTGGGAACCACTGTGTTAAATGGCTGCTGTGTTAAGCTAAGAAATCTGCTAATAAGCATTATATTATTTATTATTATTTTATTTCATTGGGTTTTAGCCCTAGTTGCACTTTTGTTGCACTTTTTTGTGTTTATTTCATGTAGTACCCCCACACTTGGGAACCACTGTGTTAAATGGCTGCTGTGTTACTAAGAAATCTGCTAGTAAGCATTATATTATTTATTATTATTTTATTTCATTGGGTTTTAGCCCTAGTTGCACTTTTGTTGCACTTTTTTGTGTTTATTTCATGTTTTTAACAGTGCACGAAAGATTGTGTATTACTGCAAAAAAAATAATTGAAATAAATCAGAGTGGTTAAAAAATTTGGGTCGCAACTTAATGACTAAGGAAAATGTTGGGTCCCCAGGCTAGACCAGTTGAGAACCACTGTTTTATACTGTATCTGTTATGACCCTGACTGTCTGTTCTTCCCAGGCTGTTTGTATATCTGTTACGGCCCCCGACTGTCTGTTCTTCCCAGGCTGTGTGTTTTATACTGTATCTGTGTCTGTTCTTCCCAGGCTGTTTGTATATCTGTTACGGCCCCGCACGTCTGTTCTTCCCAGGCTGTTTGTATATCTGTTATGGCCCCGCACGTATGTTCTTCCCATGCTGTTTGTATATCTGTTACGGCCCCGGACGTCTGTTCTTCCCAGGCTGTTTTCTATTGTAGACACTGTGCCTGTCCATTTGCTTGCAGGGCTTCCTGTTCGCTGTGGGGCTCTGCCTGCCCTTGATTGGTGACCGTCTGCACCTGTGAGAAAGGGCAGGCTTCCTCAGTGAGCTCTCTCTCCACGGACACACCATCTGGCTTGTTTGTTTGGGTTTTTTCTAGGGCTGCCCCATGAAGGTTGACTTTTAAATCATCAGTCAGAGACCCCTCAGTTGACTGAGATAAGTGCTGAGCAATAGCCTTATGCGTGTATTACACTAAACCGTTGCCATTTCTCGCCTGTACACGCTACTATTTTGAAATCACATCTATATTATCGGTATTGTTTCATCATGAATGCATGAAGGGGGGGGGGGGGGGTCGTTTTTTGATGCTTTGATCGCCACCAACGGCATACGTTGTGGACTAACGTTACACACACACGGTCGGATCGCATTGAAGACACGCTTGGATCAACGCAAGATTGATATCATATAGCCCTTACCTTGACTAGGATGTACCCCAAAAAGAATATTCCAATGATCTGATCGCCATTCCAAGTATTGATGTCCATCGTGTCGCCAAGCTTGAGCAAAAAAAATAAAAACACCCAGACCCATTAGATCGACCCACAAGCCAAGATACAATGTTTCAAAGGGTGCTCGATACCGCCGCCTGGGAGGATCTGGCCGGTACTGCACCCTCTGCGTCACAATATGCCTTCTACCGGCAACATTCGGGTCCCTGACATTGAATAGGATATTAAAATCGGAAAAAAAGGAAAAACGATCTAATAAACGTGGTTGGCGTCCATATATTAATAGTTAATATATTATATATATATATAAATAATTTTTCGCATTTGAGTGCCCACATTCATCAAATAAAAGACACTCTGACATGTTATCAATACTTAATCAGACAACATTATACACTTTATAATGGACTACCAAACTTTTCCAAACTACCTCAGAAATGATTACACCATGGTCAGTGTCTAGTCAAATGTAAACAGATCTAGTCCCAGTAAAATGTAAACGTTGCAAACTCATTCCTGTACTCGGCGGCAGTAGAGTGGAATAGGCTACCAGCAGACATTAAATTAATAAGTCCCTATTCCTCTTTTAAAGGCAAAGTAAAGAGCTGGATCAGGAGAAGCAGAACATGGGTTTAATTATATTTTATTTATCTTAGTTGTTTTTATTTATGGATAAGGTATTTTAATAGGTTTTTAGGGGTATATTTTTTTATTTGTATTAATTGTTTTTTATTGTATCTGATTATTTTTTACTGTATTTTATCTCCCTATGTTTTCCTCCCCCCTGCGTGGTGGGCACACCCTCGCTTTACCCACAGGCTCTAACAAGTGCATGTTGTTATCATGCACTCATACTCTCATACACCTACACACATCCAGGCATACACTCACCAGTACATTTTACTCACAGAAATATGAAGGACCGCAATGGAAATAAGCTATACACTTTATTGTGTTTTTTATCCTTTTGATAATGGTGAGCCTTATATGTATACTTGTATATGTTTCATTATCAATAAAGATCTCTATCTATAACTTTCCCTTCTAGAGTAGATTTAACTTCACATGAAGGAGAGAAAGAAGACTCTAGAGGTGACACGACAATGTTACACAGCGATGGCAGAGGATTTACTCATCTTTCAGATTTAAACCCTGCAACAGCGACAGTTCGACTGGAGAGGAGCTCAGAGGATCAGTCCAGGCCGCGTGTAGTCTTTTACCAACGCACTTGCAGTTCCGCGTTTGGGTTCCGCGATCTGATTGGCCACTGACGTTTCTCTCAGCGCCAATCGCGTTACGCCTAGTTCTGCCTCTAACAGCCTGCTAGCTAGCTAACGCCTAGTTCTATCACTGGTTAAGTTTGGCGACTCTTTCGAAGTTTTTTTTTTCTCCCATTTTTTCTATATTTTCTCCCATCCCAATTTCATATCATCCAATTCAACCCTCCCCTGTCACGAACGCTGTTTCCTGCCTCCCACAAGCCGGCTGCAATGTGGACTAAGTCATACATAGCACAAGTCCCCTCCGGTACTTGAGGTAACAGCAGTCGCATCTTTTCACCTGCGCAGCTCGATCTCTCAGTGGCGAGGAGTAACGCGTGGGAGGCTCACGCTGCCCCCGACACTTCCTGATTCTACTGCGCAGGCGCACCAACCGACCTGTAGGAGTCGCTGTCCACAACGCCCGATCCCCACCCATCAGTTTCCCACCCCCTAATTCTCCACTTGCACAACCTGAAGTAGGCGCTTCCGGTAGGACTTCCGGGTTGCGAATGGTACTTCCTGTCCCATCGACTTACATTGTTTTCATCAACTTTTCTCCTGTTATTTAAACAACTTTGTCATCACAGAGAGGTAATGAAACGTTTGTAATATTATAGTATAGAATGTATTTAATAAGCAAACGTTTGTCAGCAGGGTTTTTGGGCTGTATTTCATGTAAAAACGTTACTGTTAGTTTACTTAGATCAGCTACTGAAGGCTAATGCTGGCTAACAGAGGCTACTAGTCAAAACGGGATGGATTAGTTTTGAGCTAACGGGCTTTGCCTTGATGTATTCATTCCATTCTAAACATAACGTTAGTTTACAAAACATTACCTGTCTATATAACGTTGAGGAACAAACTAAGTGTGTGGGTGTGTGTTTTGGTGAACATTGGACCGCAAAGCAGATTGCAGATGCATTGCAGCTAAGCTAAATAGTTAGCTGCACTTCTTTCTCAAACCGAATTAATCACTCTAATTAATCACTCACATACCTGCATATAATCCTCTTACATATCTGTAGATACTATATGTATGTATGACTAGTGTAGAGAGAGAGGCTGTATTTCATGTAAAAACGTTACTGTTAGTTTACTTAGATCTAGATGTAGAGAGAGAGGCTAACCTAGCATTCTTTATGTGTGATTCTCAAAATAGACTGATTCTTTATGAAAATCTAATCCTTTCACATCTCGTTTTTGCATACAGGGACCTGCTGTGCATTCGTTCAACATCCCTGACCAGCAGGCAGCAGCATGGCTCTTTTTTACACCAGATGCAAGAGCTACCGAGGATGAAAGTGACGGATGTCCACAGAATTGTAAAAGCGAGCAGTAAAGCATCGAACTCTTTGCTGGACAAGGGTTTTAAACTATATTTGTCCAGCTATATCTTCGATTATGAAGGTGTTGTACATTTTTCCTTTACAATTTGTGTTGACAAAGGACCCCAATGTAAACAAGCCATATTGCTTTCTTGGGTTTAAATCCTCTTAGCAGACCCTGTATTGAACTTTACTGTCATGTGCTTTTTGTATACAAACTGCTAATAAAGTATTAAATCAATCAAAAGTCAAACTATCTTGTCATTCATCATGTCATGTTTTATGCCTGACAGTTTCAAATAAAGACAAGCTGACAGGTGAAGTCAGCATCAGAGCCTGTTGCTACAGGTCAATGAAGAAGAATGAAAAGCCCCACAGTTTAAGAGTATGGTGAAATGGTGGAAGGGCTGTGTTTGTTCAGGGCTCCAGAGTACTAAACGTTTCAGTTGGTTGCACTGTGCGCCTAACTTTTTCATGTAATGCATAACTCAGGTGCAGCTATACATACACACACATAGACAGACCTGCTAAATGTAAGGTGCACTGGTGCGACCAATTATAATTTTTAGATGCATTAACATATATTTTTTGGGGTGCATCTGATTCCCAAATGGGTGCCCTCTGGAGCCCTGTGCCTGTGGGTGCTCTCGTCAGTCACGTTATTGACTTGACTCGTATGGGCTGTTCATGGCCTAGGTTTCTGTTTATGGCCCGTTCCAGTCCTGTTGATTGCATGTTCATGTTGTTCTCTGTTCAAAGCCTGTTCATGGCTGTGTTCTCTGTTCATGGTCTACCTGCTTGCTGGTAAGTATCACAGCAGTGTTATCATTAGCATATGGCAGGCATTGACACTAAGGGCTGCCCACCTGCCCCTTGCAGGTAAATAAAACTTTCGGGCAGGTAGAGTTTGCTTTCCGGTTGCCCGACCGGGCAAGTGCTTGTTTGAGAGGGAACACAACCGTCTATAAACACAACACGAGATATCTGTCTAAACACCTGAACGTGGTCAGGTCTTCTGGTCTGTGGAATGTAAAATAAGAGCACTGTTGACCTATAATGTGCTATTTTCACATTGTTTAAAGTAAAACAATAAGTGTTCAATTTAACGGTAATTCAATTTATGGTAATTTTCATTTTACCTACAGTATCATTTTATAATGGACAATTTACTTTTTGGGCAAGTGGGCATGACCTTTGGGCAAGTGGGCATGACCTTTGGGCAAGTAGAACATGACCTGTACTTGCCCGATTGGCAAGTGCCTCTGAGACCTTAGTGTCAACCCCTGCATAGGTTTGTCTCATGTTGCATAGAATATTTCTGAAACAATCAAATTCAATCTAATATAATGTGTCGCTGGCACAACACTTTGCAACCACATTGTTGCACTACTCCTGCTGTCAGCTCAGTATTCTGAGACGGGTACCAAAGTTGTCCCCCCTGTACACAGCTGCACTGAAACGGAGCAACAGTGGCATAAACCAAGAACCATGGTCAGTTCCAAATGGTACATCTTTGTTTGTTTATCATGTCATCATTTTGCATAGACGTAAGCACTGCTGAATTATCATAGGGGCTGAAACCTGGTCCAGTAGGCCAAATGACCATCTCCAAGCCGACGAAGTCCAGGGCGACAAGAACAGAAGGAGGAATTAGGTATATATGAATGAATGAATGAAAAAGTTTATTTTTGGACATGTTATTCTCCATATTTCTCCAAACAACTCACGATATCTTGTTCCGTCGAACCAAACAATCATAACAACAAATTAAAAAAACATTAAAAGAAAAAAATAAGGAATTATAAACAAAAGGTCAAGAGCAATGTGTTTGGTTAGCAGACATGTCCAAAAAAGGAGTAGAGGGAAGCTAAGCTTATTGATCCCTACCCCCTTACATTTATATTTGTTCTTCCATTAATTTTACTAGATATAACATAATTTAGTGTATTACAATATATAATATACTTTTACTTATTAAAAGATTACAAGAAAAAAATACTTGATTCACTTGACAGCAGTGAATATAGTACAACACTATACACAATATACTGTAACATACCTTTGTTTATCCTCAATACTCATTTCTGTATTTTTCCAATGTGTATTTTTTTAGCTGCTTTTTAAATTGTGCCACATGTTTACTCAGTTTGATGTATTCGGGTAAATTATTCCACAACTTCACTCCACACACCGATATGCACATGCTTTTCAGCGTGGTGTTTACCATTGGTTGTTTAAGTGTAAATATGGACTACTGTTTTACAAGTCTTTCAAGGATAAACACTGAAAAGATTTTTTAATATTGAACAATACACACCAGTTATTCACAGTAATATAGATTAAAACTAAATTATATTCAAGAGAAAATGTGTAAACCAACTAGCATCACTCATCTGTGTTACAGAAGCACACTCTACAAGGCACTTGCTGGACCTCTCCCTGACCTCTCTGTGCTCAAGGTGGAAGAGGCTTATAAAAACTTTGCCCCCCTGTCCAGGCCATTAGTCTGTACCATGGGGATGTCTGCAGATCAACCCTTGGTTGACTCTCGCTTTGGACCTGTCCAGGTAGGGGTGGGCAATATGGTGATAAATATCATTGAGACGATACAATATCTCCACGATATGCCTTTTCAGAGATATCATATATATCGTGATACACTGAGGGAGCCATATCAAAATTCCTGTTGAATTGTTAAGAGATTCATTGCAGAATTAATTAAAACCTGCTTGAAATGGTATTTTGGTCTAAATGGTCTCTTACTCCTTTTTCTTTTAGTTTTTGTTAGCTTGTAGGTGGTTGTATTGTTAAGTAACTTGAAAAATAACCGTAAAAACCAACATGAAAAAGGATCGTGATAATATTGTGGATCGTGATACAGCTTGATAAATATGGTGATATTATATTTTTCCATATCTCACACCCCTATGTCCAGGCTGGAAGTGTCCTGTCCTACCAACAGCCCCCAGTGAAAGCACGCCACATAGAGCATCATGAAGATGCTCCTCCATTCCCCCGACTTCCCCTGGATGATTACAGACTTGACCAGACCCTGCAAGGCTGCCAGTTTGTCCTCAGTGAGCATGATGAGCTTCACATCAAGTCTCTTCAGGTCACATATAATACTGCACAGAGAATCGAAGCAGCAACGACAGAGCAGAGTGGGAGTTCTGAGTGGAAACTGCTTCGCAAACAAAGACTGACCTCATCCAGGTATGGCTGCAACTATTGATAATTTCTTAGCAATTACTATACTGATGACCTTTTCAATAGCATATTCAAGAAGCACATTCTAATATAATTTGATTTGTTTGTGTATATACAGTATAATCAGTGAAAAAGGTGAACCAATGAGCTACATTGGTTATTTTTAATCAAATCGATTATAATTGCTTAGTTCAATTGACTGTTGCACCACTACCTCCAGGTTCCGAGAGGCGTGCCATGTTCGGGGGCTGACTTCAGCAACAAATTTGGCTCAGAGAATCATTAAAGGTACTGTGCAAACGGCTGACATGAAGAGGGGACTGGACATGGAGATCGAGGCCGCAATAGACTATGCCAAGTTGAAGAACGTCAATTATTATCCCTGTGGCCTGGTGATACACCCTGATGTTCCCTGGCTTGCATCCTCCCCTGATGGCAAAGTTTTTGATCCCCTTGAGCACCCACCTTTGGACTGGTGGAGTTCAAGTGCCCCAATGTTCCAAGTTTTGTGGACTGCAAATACATGAGCATGGCAGATGGCAAACATGTATTGAAAAAACAGCATTCATACTACTGGCAGGTTCAAGGGCAGCTTCTTACTTCAGGCTTGGAGTGGTGTGACTTTGTTGTGTGTGCACATGATGACTTGTTTGTGCAAAGGATATACAGAGATCCAGGTGTGTTGGCGAACATCAGACAGAAGGGTGACTGGTACTATTACTATGTGTATATGCAGAGCTTTTTAGGAAGGGCATAGGTCAAGCCTGATTTACAATGGGGGTTAGGGTTAGATGGTGCCAATTTAACATTTATACATTATACATTTACTCCACAGAAGGCTGAATTGCCCAGGCCTTAACAAGAGGTCCATATTGGTAGTTGCTCAGTAAGCAGGCTACGGTCCACATAGAGTTTATGCTTCCCATCGAGGCCACTGGGATATCGGAGTGGAAGAGTTTATTCAGCTTAATTCTTCCAATTAGTCTTTCAACATGGACTCGAAGGTGCACAATCTCCTGGGTTTTCTTAACCTGCTCTGCTGGCATCTGACTCTGCTTTGAGAGGAAGGGTGGGCAATATAGTTTACCCGGGATACAGTCCTGTATCATAAATCCCTTGTCTGCCATCACAGCCATATCCTCTGTCAGCAGGCGTTGGAGGCCTGACTGCTTAAACAGCTCTTTGTCACTGATGGAGCCAGAATACAGTTCGGAGATGAAGGTGACTGCTCCATGAGGTGCCATCCCAAGCAGGCCCTTCAGGGTGGTATGAGACTTGTAGTTGGAGTACAGTTCACTTTGCAGAGTCAGGCTTTCTGGCTGTTGGCATCTCAGCTCTGTGCAGTCAACAACTACCTATACCAAATCAAGTAACATCAAATTAATGTAATGTATGTGATATCAGCCATCAAATTTGTATTGTTTAAATTAGAATTTATATTGTTTAGACTAGAGGTTGTATTTATGTTTGAACAATAGGCGGCACACCACCTCCATTATAGCACCTCCATTATAAAGGTCCTTGCTATCAATAGACTCTTTTATGTAGTGACCAAGCAAAGAAGAGGTCACAGTTGGCAAAAAATAATTATTTTGGTCTAGTGCTTGTGTGTAGCAAGTCAGTTTATGTAACAACGAATACAGTAGTATATGAGTGATTATGTTTACCTGTGTGTCTGCGTATTGGCTCTGCCTGAACTCCCTCGGCAACACAGCCTTAACTTGCTCCTGAGACATCCAGATGGTCAGTGAGCCAAGTAGAAAGTACAGGTAATGGGTCCATGTCGTGATGATCCGGCTAGCCGTCGATGGATGGATCCCAAAGCGATCTGCCAGGTCAACTTCTGTGGATCCCAAGGCCATGTACATTAGGTACAGGAACATCTCATCCAGCAGAGGAAGAGCATGTCTCTGTAAGAAATTGTACAAAACAGATTAGACAATTATTATGTCAAGCATTAATTTCCCACATATTTCCAATAGTCAGAAGAGGGAAAGAAATGTTTTTTCCCCCCAGACATTTACACAGCCATCTCATCTCTTACTGATGTCAAAAATACATGCATGCTATACGTAATCCTGCCATTTCCCTTGACCGAGGTACTGGCATCATAACTGCAGCTGGTCCATCTACATTGCATTATGGCTATTCAATGCTCTCTAAAGCAGTTAGGATGGGAGAAATGCAGAGAACAAATTTCCCTAACACCATGTTGCTGTACTTTTAATTACACCTGATCTTGATTACATACTTTTGTGGTATAGATATGCTACAGTAAAAACATACCTCACTGTTCAAAATACTAAACCAGTAAACACAACTTACTGAGTAAGTACATGGGAAAATTATTTCCTAATTTCTCAGCTGGGCTCTACGTGCTCGAGTGACCCGGATAATGTTGGCAGTGGATGGTTCTATGAGTTGCCAAAAGGTCAGGTGCTCATAGCTGGCAAATCTAAGGAACATTAAGACACAGGCATGCTTTATAAGCAAGGTTTCATATAATGGCATTTACAACATCATGAATTCTGCATTGTACCTCATTGTTACTCATTTTACTCTGTATTGTATGTATATTGAACATTCCTTTACTTACTTTTTAATTACTTTTTTACTTATTTATTTATTTTACTGTATGAAGCACACTCTCAGGGGCTCATACAGAAACAAGCATTTCATTGTAAAGTAGTCTGTATTTTATTTTGACTAATAATAAACAAACTAATGTTATTCATATGAAATTGGTATGGTGCAAGTTGTACTCACCTTGTGAAGACTCTAATCTGTGAGTCTGAGCCTTCAAATCTACGTAGCCCAAACCGAGATTTAACTGTCAAGTCCTCCACTTGCTTAGTAAGTTGACGGATGTGATCTTGCATCTCGTCTCTTTCACTTAAGGCCAGGTCAACTGCGGCAGGTTCAGGGGCTGTGCAGTAGTCATGGTCACACACTTCCATTGCACCTGCACCTGCACCCACTCCCTCCCCGTCATTGTCAGTCTGGTCTGCGGATTGATTGATTGAATACTTTATTAGACAGAGATACAAACAGCACAAGTACAGTACACACACTTGGTATAAAAGGATAACCCAAAAAAGGTCCTGAGGAGTTGTTTCCATTGAGGTCATGTGTATTAAATTCATAGATATTGAAAGACATACAATAATATATCCTAGACATCATCAGCACTAGTAGCAATAAAACACTATAGACAGGGCAAATCCTATAACAATTTGATAAAAGGGTGTGCCTTATGCGATTTTTCCTGTAGAATCAATTTCTGCAATGTATATTTTTGTATATAATTTATTATGACTTATAGATCGATTGTTATAGGATTTGCACTGTCTACTAGTAGCAAATAAAGTACAGTAAACAGTTGGGGTGGGGGGTAATTTCTGGTGTTAAGTTTAGACGTTAATCAGACCAATTACCTCCAGCACCTCCATCCCTGTCATTGTCAGTCTGATCGGTGCAGTTAGCCACTGGTCTTTCTCTCCTCCCCCAAACACTCACACGTTGGCGGACTTTATAGCCATTCCATTCAAAAAGCACAGGCAATGCTCCCTTTGTGAGATGAGGACGGCCATCAGGAGTTTTAATCATGTGTTCAGTGAGGAAATGCCTGCTACACACCCTGCTATTAGAAGTGACAGTGAAGTCATCCCTTCTTATGTAAACAAGCCACTTTGCTCTAACAGCAGCATCAGCTGGGAACTTATGAAAACTCATAGAACAGAATGAAGCTGAGGTAGAGCAAAGAGGGACTGAACAAAACTCGTGAGAACCGGCCGCCCTCTTCATATATTTCACAGTGCCTTTCTTCATTCTGGATAGCAAGGGATAGCAACAGTGGGATGTTGAATGCTACTCACAGCAGGTCCCTGTATGCAAAAACGAGATGTGAAAGGATTAGATTTTCATAAAGAATCAGTCTATTTTGAGAATCACACATAAAGAATGCTAGGTTAGCCTCTCTCTCTACATCTAGATCTAAGTAAACTAACAGTAACGTTTATACATGAAATACAGCCTCTCTCTCTCTACACTAGTCATACATATAGTATCTACAGATATGTAAGAGGATTATATGCAGGTATGTGAGTGATTAATTAGAGTGATTAATTCGGTTTGAGAAAGAAGTGCAGCTAACTATTTAGCTTAGCTGCAATGCATCTGCAATCTGCTTTGCGGTCCAATGTTCACCAAAACACACACCCACACACTTCATAGTTTGTTCCTCAACGTTATATAGACAGGTTGTAACTGAGGGGTTACAAAACCCTGACTGTATTAAAGATTGTGATAGATTAAACCACTGCTAGTTATGTACTTTAATTACTGGCCAGACAGTACATCAAATATAGATGGTGAACACCCACAAGAACACGGCATTGACAAAGAAATAGTATTTGAGGGTAATTTATTATTATTAGGCAACATTAGGTTACAGAATGAGAATTAGGGTCGCGCTTGTATGGCGAAGAATATGCGTAAAGTCAGTCAATAGCATGAGTCACTAAGAATAGCAGGAATCCTACGATGGGTCTAAGTTGACACCACCTGTCGTATAGTAGCAACTAGATAGGGCAACACTGGTACCGCCTGGAGACAATGGGTTCCCTCCGGGGGTGTAAGGCCTGGAGGGTGGAGGAATGTTCGGATACTCAGTCTGATTCAATGAAGAATAAAGAGACTCCAGGTACAGGAGTCGGTCCTTGTAAAAAATCCCTTGATCAGCAGCAAAAGCAATAACTGTAATCCAAATGCTCGATAGCAATGATGACAGCCAGCCAGCCTCCGTCCATGAGGCCAGCCCGAGTTGTAATCCTCACGAGGTTGAATCCCAAACGATAGTGGAAATCAACGATGCTCTTCTCCGGGTAACACGTTCCAAATCAATATAATCCAACCAGTAATGGTTCTGCAATCTTGACGTTACTGCATTAAACTCTGACACTTTACTATTCTATTCGCACATGTTCTCAACGCTCTGTTAGACGCACAGCTTCTCACTCCATTAGAATCACACTGAACTTGTCACACTGCTTGCTTAGACGAACTGCTGCTGTGCGCACCTGCGCCAGCATATATACTTAAGTGGTTATCTAGTACCAAACCTCAGTTCTTGTCTGGTATCAATACACTGCCAAAGGCATGTCCTGACTAGCCCCAAACTCGCCCATTGCACCTGTCTGAGTGCGAGACTGCCTGGCGCCTAGGGGCGCTGTCCAATAAGGAGAGCGAATATTACTCTGGTTTGAACGCAGGTAAAGGGATATTCCGTGTATATATATAAATAATATACAAAGTATATCAAACAATAAATGTAGATTCTCCGTTTTAATCTGGCCCTTCACAACACAGGTAATGTTTTGTAAACTAACGTTATGTTTAGAATGGAATGAATACATCAAGGCAAAGCCCGTTAGCTCAAAGCTAATCCATCCCGTTTTGACTAGTAGCCTCTGTTAGCCAGCATTAGCCTTCAGTAGCTGATCTAAGTAAACTAACAGTAACGTTTTTACATGAAATACAGCCTCTCTCTCTCTACACTAGTCATACATACATATAGTATCTACAGATATGTAAGAGGATTATATGCAGGTATGTGAGTGATTAATTAGAGTGATTAATTCGGTTTGAGAAAGAAGTGCAGCTAACTATTTAGCTTAGCTGCAATGCATCTGCAATCTGCTTTGTGGTCCAATGTTCACCAAAACACACACCCACACACTTCATAGTTTGTTCCTCAACGTTATATAGACAGGTAATGTTTTGTAAACTAACGTTATGTTTAGAATGGAATGAATACATCAAGGCAAAGCCCGTTAGCTCAAAGCTAATCCATCCCGTTTTGACTAGTAGCCTCTGTTAGCCAGCATTAGCCTTCAGTAGCTGATCTAAGTAAACTAACAGTAATGTTTTTACATGAAATACAGCCCAAAAACCCTGCTGACAAACGTTTGCTTATTAAATACATTCTATACTATAATATTACAAACGTTTCATTACCTCTCTGTGATGACAAAGTTGTTTAAATAACAGGAGAAAAGTTGATGAAAACAATGTAAGTTGATGGGACAGGAAGTACCATTCGCAACCCGGAAGTCCTACCGGAAGCGCCTACTTCAGGTTGTGCAAGTGGAGAATACGGCCAATGTGTATTAGTACGGACGACCAGCTAAACTGAAAGCAAATGTGGAGCGCTGGGCTCGAACAGGTAAGCCCAGCATCTCCAGATTTCATGGCGAGCGCCTTGCCCACTACGCCACGTAGCCGCCCACTCTTTCGAAGTTGGTTAAGGTTAGAGTTTGGAATCAGGGCTGGTGGTCTATCGCCCTGCTCTAAGACAAACTCTAACCTTAACCAACTTCGAAAGAGTCGCCAAGCTTAACCAGTGATAGAACTAGGCGTAACGCGATTGGCGCTGAGAGAAACGTCAGTGGCCAATCAGATAGCGGAAAACTGCAAGTGCGTTGGTAAAAGACTACACGTGTCCAGGCCAGCAACAGTTATATAAAACAAATCATCGAATCGCCGGTTACAGCCCTAGTTTTTTGCATCATACAACATAAACTTCACACACATTGCATCCCACACATCCACCAGACACTGACAACTCACTTCACCACACTATAAAGTTGATTTCTTATAATTGAATTCATTTATTACAATTAATTTAACTAAGGCTTACCTCCTTGATTGTTGTGACCTGAATGAGCTGGTCTTAAACAATATCCTTGCATCAGAGTTCAGTTAATGGCTACCCTTCTCATGTGTTGGATTCACAAACTGCTACACACACTCCATTAATCCAGGTCTGTTTTCTCTATGACAAATATATACCAAGAAGAACTATGGCACAACGACCCAAGAAGAAACATTTGTCAAGCCCTGAAGTAGAAGAGTTACTGGTGGGAAGAAACGGAAGCATGTAAGCTGTGACAACAACAGAGGAAGAGAACATGGGAATATATTATTGTGACATTAGAGACATGGACCATGAAGTTAAAAACAGTTTGCCATAAGATTAGAATCCAAAAAGCACATCACTCGCCAACATTCAACATATCTGTCTGGTCATTTCTCTCCCTATGGCACTGTTTGCCAAGTGCTGCAAGCATGCTCATGGATCTTTATATATCATCATTAATCACTTTGATCAATTATAGCCTAAGCTGAACTTGTATTCCCAATTTAATTGCCCCATGAGTTTGTTCACAGCTTGGTTACAGCAGGGGAATGCCATCAATTCTAAGAATTTACATATGTTCTTCCTGTGCCCCAGGAAGGGTAAGTCAGTATTTGTTAACATGTACCACGCTCTCCTAAAGCTAGAAATCAGAGAGAGAAACATCCAATATTTGAAGTAAGTGGGATGTAAAATGTGGGGCTGCTCTATAGACAATTAATGGGGCTCTTGACCTTATGAGGCCATGCAATCTTTGCGTGAGCTCTTACACCAAACAAGGTTTATATTATAGCATTATTATAGCTAAAGGTCTGAACCAGAAGCATTACTAGAAGAATTCAAACCTAATTTGGGTATAAGACCCCAGACAAACATTATATAGCCTCAGCAACCCTTCAAAGCTGTAAGCCAGGCTAGTGTCCCACATTCTTAAGTTACATCCCTGTAATATCATTATGTCCCACTGCCATGGCACTTGACCAGCCAGTGATGAGAAGTACTGGATGGACTTCTCTCTGATGGCCATGAACTTCTTGGAAGGGTTGTGGCTTCCAAGATGAGGGATGACATTGGCTACTATGGCATCAATGGCAGTGGACCTAGGTATGGGGATTCGCTCCTCACTATGTGACCTGATATAATTGTGTAGTTTGCACATTGCCTTCACAACACACAATATATGTCATATTATGAATAGATGTTTGGATGTGGGCCTATGTCCAAAGATGTGGAAGGAGGCTAAGGTTTTTCCTTTACCTAAGGATACCAAAGATGCTTTTAATGAGGGAAATTCTAGACCTATAAGTATTTTACCTGTCTTGAGTAAAAGCATGGAAAGGGGTGCCCAACCATTTTTGAACCAAGATCTACTTTTTAATTTACCACCAATTCAAGAGTATTTAGTTTCAAACAAGCTTGCAACAGATTATCAACATCAGTGGCGTTGCTCAATATGTCGGGCCCCCCCGCAGGACGGACCATGGGGCCCCGCCCCCTCCCCTAAATCAATGATAGACATCGCGGCCACTTTTTTAATGTTTATTTTTCAGGCATCTTTTAACTTTCTGTATAAAGATACATCTGATTACAGTATAGGGTCAGTACAGTAGGAACTGTATAATAATATAATATCTTGTCTTGATGCCCATCGTGTCGGGCATAGTCTCTTCAGTGTAGGCTGGCCAGCCTTGGGCACTGAGAGGTGTGTTTCCAAAAGCTCCCATCGTTTGATGCTTCCACTAAAGAATACATATAGCCTTTCAACAGTGTCGTAGAAGTCTTTTATCTCAGGTATATTTTGGCATGCGTCGTTGAGTACAAGGTTTAAATTGTGTGCTGCACAATGAATGTACACAGCGTTAGGCTCTTTATCCCTTATGCGTTTTTGTACACCGGAGTAGACGCCACTCATACACGCAGCCCCGTCATATCCTTGTCCGCGGCACTTCCCAAGTGGTATCCCCTTTATCTCCATCGAGTTGAGAATTTCTCTCTCTAGACCTGCAGCAGTTTGGTCTGTGACTGCATGGAAGCCCAAAAAACTTTCGTTTATTTTCACCTCTGTAGGGTTTCCATTTTCATCTTTTGCTATAGTAACATATCTGAACACTTGGCTCAGTTGGTCTACTTTTGAAATGTCCTGGGTAGTATCCATTATAATCAAATAGAATTCTGCATTCTTTATGTCTGTAATAATTGTATCCTGCACTTTTTTCGATAGTAATGAAATTATTTCGTTTTGAGTTTGAGGACTTAGGTAGTGCACCTTCTTTTTGCTTTCAATAAGCCTTTGCAGAACTGGATCATAACGCGCCATAAGTTCTATGGTAGACAAGAAATTACCATTATCGATATCACCTATTTTCTCTCTGTGACCCCGGAAAGCAAAGTTGCGAGAGGCCAGTGGACTTCTGTCCAAAACCCCACCTCTCTCTTAAACTCAGATGATATTTGTGCGTCAATGGTCAGATTATTTTTCCACGTATCATACACGACACATGCTGCCAAATGAGAGCGAGAGAATTCGTGTTCCTTAATCTTTTTAGAGAGACCCTGCCAATCATTTATTCCTATTCTCCACGCTTGGTGGCGATCAGATGATGATCCAGCACTGCTCACAGTACACCCGGTCCATAGATGGCGAGTAACATAGCCACTTGCGCGGAATTCTACATCCAATTTTAGATGTTTTGTTATAGTACTCTTTTGAAAAGCATCTTCCCTTCCCATCCCTTTTGAATGGCCCTTCAGGGTGGCATGGCCCGTTATTCAGAATGTACCGTTTAACAGCATCGTCTTCTAAATCTACAGGGAATTTCCCCCTATCAGTAGGGTATTCAGTCACAGAGTTGTCGCTGGCCAACGTGTCCCTGGGGTGGGTGGGAGCTGCTGTCACTGTGGGGGCACGGCTCTCTGGCTGGGCAACCTTGGCTATGTCTGAACTGGCCTCGGAGGGGGCACAGCTGACTTCTTGCTGACCTGCAAAAAGTAACGGATTAAATTCCAATTCCAATGTAACCAGTAGCATACATTACTGACTCGTACTGTTTATGGCGATTGGCGAATAAAACTGTCTATTATTCTAACTAGGGCTGTCAAAATTAATGCTTTAATTTTGGAGATTAATTTAAATGATCTAAAGCATAGGTGTCAAACTCATGGCCCGCGGGCCAAATGTGGCCCGCCACGTCATTTGATGTGGCCCCCAAGAGCTCTGGTAATTTTTTTTTTTTTTTTTAAACATTAATCTTGGGTTAAAAAATAGCGGCGTTAAAATAATTGTGGGTTAATGCGTTAATAAAGCTTTAACTTTGACAGCCTTAGTTATTACACATTCTTACACATACATGTATGTTGAACATCTGAGGTATTGATGAAGTAACAAAGGAAAAAAGCCAAAAGCACTTACTCCTCAGACATCGGTGGATCGCCCAAACAGGAAGTGATGCGCAGGAAGTGGTGCTCGCCCATATTTCGTCCGGGCACTCGCTATCGTTAGCGGGACTCCATCTTGATACACTGGACATCGATCGGTTGCAAATAACTCGATAAACAACATGATTTGGACGTATATACTATTATACAACCTGGAAATGGATCGCATATTTCTACATCCCATAATAGGAACATTTCTGTTCCACACTCATCGCCCAACGCTATGAGGAAGCTACGTTAAGATTCAACGTTATTTTCTAACGTGTTCGATACTAACTGCTCTAATGATCATATCACCCACACTAGATGAATCATATAACGTTGGCCACGGAATTATAAACGACCCCCCCCCCCCCCATCCGGTCAACATCAGATCATAAGTAGTAACTTCTAGAAGCACGTCCATTTGACATTTTTTATCTTGCGCAGATTGCTATCAAACTGTATTTGATCATCAATATAATGCATTTGGGGCTATAAATCACGTTCTGGAGAAAGCTGCAGAAAACAATAAAAACATACTTATACTTTAGACCGTATTTTAGTATGAATATGTGAATGAAAAAGTATAACGTTGCTACACCCTGAACAATAGATATAGGATGTTGAATGGGCCATAGTAATGTCAATTTAGCAATACAATTTAAAAAGTTATAGCCCTGCAAAGAAGGGGAACTTCTCCATATTAAATAGGGCTGGCGGAGGATGGTAAATTATGAATTTAAGCATGGCGATCAAAGGGTTAAATGCCAGTTTGTGTGATGGCATCACAAATTATTGTAAAAAAAAAAGGAAAATATTTTCAATATATCAAATGCAAAGTACATTTTTCTGGGGGGGATTATTACAGGCTAGGCATGTGTCAATGATTAGCAACAACACAGATTTTGATGGATTTTTTGTAATGTCAGATTTAACAACAACTCTTTTCAGAAAAGTGGGAGTATTTCATTTTTTATCTGACATTACAAAAAATCTAAAAATAAAAATGGTTATGATCAGGGCTGAAGTTGAATAAAAGATTTATGACTGTTTAGACTGCATTACTCTCTGTCACATTGATCTCCTGGTTGTTCCCCACTTGGCCTGGCCTGCTTCTAAGTTCAGTGGCCTGACTGTACTTTTGCATTTTTCAAGTACCACCAGCAGTACCACCAAGTACCACTAGTGGTACGCGTACCACAGTTTGAGAACCACTGGATTAGATGCACCGTTATATAAGCCGCAGGGTCGAAAAATTGGGGAAAAGGCGCTGCAATAGTCCGAAAATTACGGTAGTATATGTATTGTATATGTATTTTATCTTTGCTCTATTTTCTTTTATCTGTGAAGCACTTTGGTACAGTCACAACTGTTGTAAATGTGCTATATAAATAAAGTTGATTGATTGATTGATTATAACTAATTTCAGTTTTTTCCCATTGATCCTTGTTAAGCAGATGAGCAAGAAACAAAACAGTTGTGCTCACAGTCTGAGTCTTTGGTCAATAGTCTTTTTATGAGAGTCAGTATCCGTCTTCCTCCGACCATCCAAACACCTGGAAACAGCCGAGCTTTCTTGGTGGGAGGAACCCAATCCTTGGTCACGTCGCCGTCTTCACAACGCAGGCTTCACCTCACTCAGTCACACCAGTCTCACTCCGCATGAGGTGCTAAACTAACTATAGCCTGTTATATAGCATACTTGCATCGCGTCCCGCTCTTAAGCCATACCGAGATATACCTCATCTCATGTACCTATTGTATTCCATCAACGAATAAAATCAAATACACCCACCACCTGCCAGGCCCCGCCCCTTTAGTGGCGTGCTACATAGTACTGGGCATGGCCACCACTCACTCTTCCTCTATTTTCATTTCCATCATAGCGGATGCAAGTCGCCCTATGCAACTAGCTGTTCGAAAAGTTTAGAGAAATTAGGTTGAGTGCTTACCGAAGATTTGCCTACCACTGAAATCTTCGCGGCATGTTCTGGCGATTCTGCGACTCTGCAGCGGGATGCATTTTCGATGCATCTCAGCGTCGAGTTCGGTAGTTTCCTTGTCTTGTTGACAGCAGACAGCGTGTGAGGTGTAGCTATCGAGCTACCTCGCACAAGGTAGGACTTACGCCACAAGGCATTATCGCTGGTGTTAGTAAATGCTGCTTGTTGTGAGTTGTATTTTGCGCCAGGGGCAGGATGTTTGGGTAAACGTCCCTCTAAGAGGTGGACGTTTCCCAGGCTGTCCTGGAGCGCGCTGCCAATACTAAATGCTATAAATGCTGGGTCAATGTTCTACTGTTCCCCGCTGTGGGATGTCACTAGGCATGACAAATGCTGGCGTTTGTGATGTGCTCGAGTTGTCCCGAGAGACAACCGAGTGTGTATTGGCGCAAGCGGTGGGATATCTGGGTAAACGTTGTTGTTTTCCCCGTTATCCTGAAGCGCGCGGCTAACGCTATGCTATTTTTGGGCTACTGTTTCTATTCTGTCTCTCTGCTACGGGAATGTCTGTCTATACTACAGTTTTCCCCTTCTCTCAACCATTCATGCTGACGGTCAATCGGTGTCTACTGGGGGAGTAGTGCGGGGGGGGCTTTGTTTACCTTCATGGGTAAATGAGCTGAGGTCTAGGGCTGGTGTGCTGTTGTGAATATTATGAATGAATGCGGGACTGGTTCTCTCTGGTCCGCCTCCCCTTAACGTCGTGTGCATGGGTTTGCCCATTCTACAGTATGTTTGTGGTGTTAGTTCATTTATTCATTAACCCCTTCATGGTGCACACCACAGTGGAGGTTGCTGTTTGCACCCACCACTGGTGCTCCGTGTTAGCATCAGTCCTTTGCTTTTGACATGTTGAAACAGTGCCCCGCCCGGCCGACGCCATGAGGTGGGTTGGCCCGGCGAGTGGCTGGTGGGCTGCTAAAGCCTGTACCGCCACGGTATGGAATTGGCAGCGATTAGTAACTGTGTTCGAATTGCTGTTTTTTCTATAAAAAAATGGTGTCTGGTGGCGGGGCCTTGAGGGCCAGCCGACGTCGACACATCGCGCGAGGTTGTTGACGGTATTAGCTTTGACCTAGCCGCAAGCTATAACCGCTCAGGGCTCCCCTCTCCGCAGAGGATTTTGGTCTTCCGCTGGAGCGCGGGCGGTATTGTCCTAGGCCCCACACCGCCTCACACCGCGCAGCCAGAAGAAGAGAGAGCACGGCCTCGTCAGCGGCGATGACGAGGCCCTCGACAGGCGGCCATGTTTCCCCCGCCAGAGGTATCCTGGGCGTTGAATCGACAGGTGTCCACAAGGCCGACAGCCTTGGCGGCCGAGGGATCGGCCATGTTGGATGGGCTCGGCTTGGAATATACAAGCCGTCGCCGTCCTGCCGCGAGCAGCCCGCTCTGGGATCACTCCCTCCCCCAACACCAGCGGAAAAAGGGGGCTCTGATTGTTTCCTTTGGCTGCGGGCCGCGTGCCTTTGTTGAAGCGCGGGCGGCCCCACTTTTCGCTTCTCATGGGGACAGGGGCTGACACCCAGTTGATGGCTGAGCCTGTCCGTGAGAATGTTGTGCTGTCAAGCGGCTCCCACACCATAAGCTGTGTTGGTTGAGCCTGGTGTTACGTCTGTCAACTATAAGTGTTGTCAGCAGGGGGGCTCGAAACCTTTTGAGGCACACAGTGCAGGCTTCCCCGGCCTCGCCTTCGCCAGGCCAGGTATCATGTTGGTGCCTCCCACTCCTGAAAGATTGGCAGTGGTCTCGCAGGCGCGCATGATTTGGGTGGTAGTAATATCACTGCAGGGCTACGGTGTGTAGGAACCCATGGGGTCCTCACGCCTTGCATGTCCGGCTGCAGAACAACTCCTCAGCATGTTCTGGAGGGGTGTTCAGTGGGGGGGCTTTTGTCACCTAGATTGATGTCAGCTTCCCCCGTATCAAACCGGCCCTTTCTGTCGGGGTCCCACCTTGGGTGCGATTGCCTCGTGGGTAGTGTCAGGTTCCGACCCGACTCCACGGAACGCTCTGCTCGCAAGGGTCCAGGGTTGGCTACGCACAGCGGGTGGGACCGGGCCGACTATCTACAGTTCCTGGCGGACCTGCGCCACATGGTGGCGGGTGCGTTGGGAGTGTCATCACATATGACTACGGCAGTACCATATGTCGAGGTGGATGGAGAGAACGCTGAGGCGGGGACTTGTATTTACACAACCCCACCCGTTTTCGGGTTTGGTACAGACCCTATTGTCAGGGTCACCAGCAGTGACAGCTCTGGTCAACGAGATCCAATCTCTGTGGACGAAGCAAGCCATAGTCTTGGCGTTTTCCTCCCGGTGTTCTCTGGTGCCTGAGATATCAGGAGGGGGGGTGTCAGACCCATGGGAAGGTTCAGCATTTTTTGGATCGTCTCCTACCTGTTGAACACTGTCAGGTGGGGGTCTGGTTCTCCTCCATAGACCTGTAGGATGCGTATTCGCATCTCCGATCTTCCATCCTAGGGCTTACCTACGCTTCCTTTGCAGGGTTAGCGTATGAGTACCAGAGGCTGCCGTTCGGTTTTCTCTGGCTCCCCGCATCTTCACCAAGTCCGTGGAGGCCGCACTGGGGCCTCTGCGTCGTCAGGGGTTACGAAGTGTATTCTGCCCTGACGACGTTCTGGTCCTTGGCGGTCAAGGTGGATCGTCGGGTCTCGTACCAGGCAGGTTCCTACCAGCCTGGGGTTTGCTGTAGACTGGAAGTAGAGTACTCCTCTTCCCAGTCAACGGTTGGAGTGCTATGGGCATCCCTCTCGGAGCGTGTTGTCGACACGCTCGGGAGGTTCCGTCCTAGGACGGTTACAGCGCTGTCCGTGATACGCCTGCTCGGTATGATGGCATCTGCTCATTCCGTGGTCCCTCTTGGCCTCCTCTTCACCCCAGGAGGGGGTTACGGAGGTGGGTTTTCCAGTATGGAAATAGACCCGGTGAGAGGCAAGTGGAAGCAGCTAAGGTTCCCGTGTCAGTACTGGGGGACCTCGCCCTGGGGGGTTCCTCACCAGGGGGGTCCCCATGGGCACTAGGCTGTCACACGTCACGTTTTTCACTGACGCCTCCCTCGCTGGAGACACGTCCAGCCAACGCAGTAGGGGGCAGCTGGCAAACCATGCTGCCCGGTCTGCGCTACGTTCAATGTGTTGGTATTGAAAGCGGTCCTTCTGGTCCTCAAACGGTGTTGATCAGGACGGACAATACGACGTCAGTGTCGTATATCGACAGACAGGGAGGAGTACGCTCCCCCCGTCTGCACCGGGCGGCTGGCTATGGGCGTCCTCCATCTGCGCGGCCTGAGGGCTCCCCACATCCCCGGCAGGGTGAATGTGGGTACAGGTGTAATGTCGCGGGGCGGTCCTCATCCTGACGGGTGGGGATTACGTCCGGACATAGCCAGGCAGGTCTGGGACCGATGCCGTGCCGCCTGGGATTTTTCCCCCATACATCTGTTAGGTCAGTTGTTGGGGCGGGTACGTTGAGAAGCGCAGGTCCGTGATCCTGATTCCGCCGGACCGGAGCGCAGCTGTGTGGTTCCCGGTCCTGATCCAGCTACTGGTAGCTCCGCCATGGCCTATTCCTTGGTCAGCGAAGGCCCTCACTCAAGCACACGGGTCGCTTTTCAATACCCGGTGTTGTGCCAACGTCTGATGGTTTGGCTGGTGAGAGGGTAAGTCTGGAGAGGATGGACCCTTCTGTGGTTGATACCATCCGGAATGCGCATGCTCCCTCCACTGTCGCGCTTACGCGGGCAGATGGCGTATGTTCCAAGAGTGGTGTAAGGCGGGGGGCAGGGACCGGTGTCCTGCCCCCTGGATACTGTCCTTGTTACCTCCAGTCTCTCCTTGATAGACTGTCGGCTTCGACGGTGAGGGTATATGCATCAGCTATATCCTCTTATCATGAGGGATTTGAGGGTGATGTTTTGTTCAGCCACCCTCTTGTGAAGCGTTTCCTGCTTGGCGCCCGACGCGTTAAGCCGGTAAAACGCTCTTTGGCTCCGAGTTGGGATCTTCAATTGGCCCTCGGTCGGTTGTCCTTGGCCCCGTTTGAGCCTCTTGAGCAAGCGCCGTTGGAACAGCTGTCGTTCAAGACCGCGTTCTTGCTGGCCGTCACCTCCGCTGAACGCGTGGGTGTGCTTTGTGCTCTCTCGGTACGACCAGAGTGCCTGTCTTTCGTTCCGATTGTGGTGCCACTCTGCGGCCTAATCCTGCCTTCGTGCCTAAAAATATCGGGAGTTCCTTCCGCTCCAGGGATATTGTGGTTCAGGAGTTTCATCCACCTCCTCACGCTAGTGAGTTGGAGGCGGGCCTTCACCTGTCATGTCCGGTCCGTGCTTGGGGATTTACCTCAGCCGTACTCAGGGCCTCAGGGCTACCGATCAGCTTTTTGTCTGTTACGGTGGTTCTCGTGCCGGTAAGGCACTATCGAAACAGCGCCTGTCCCATTGGTTGTGCGAGGGCATTGCCCTCTGCTACACGTTGGCCGGGCTGGATCCCCCTGGGGGTGTCAGGGCGCACTCCACTCGTGGGGTGGCGGCCTCTGCCGCTCTGCTGGGTGGGGCCTCGGTGGAGGACATCTGTGCTGCAGCTTCATGGTCCTCCCCGGGTCCCTTCGTAAGGTTTTACCTCATGGACATGACCGGGGGTTCTGTCTCCCAGGCGGTTCTGAGGTCTGTGGCCTCCTGCTTCCCGTCCTTTGGTGGGGTAGCAGGGGTGTGTGGGTATGGGCCACAGTGTGTTGTGTCACACGTGGTTCCGCCTGTGCTGTGTGTTCAAGGGGTTCTAGTTCCCTCTTGTTCGCACTCGGGTGGAGTTGACTGCGCCCCCTCTTCATTAGGAAGGATGGGGTGACGGGACTCCCCTTCCCCCTTGATGTGGGCTTACAAGTCCTCAGGGGGTGCATCTGTCGGGCCTCGCGTCCGCTCTACCCCATATCTCGGTATGGCTTAAGAGCGGGATGCGATGCAAGCACGCTATATAACGACTCGTTATATGAGTACTGGCTAAGCGTCCCGCTCTTAGCGTGCCCTGAGTTCCCTTGGGGAAACTTTTCTTTGGAAACGTTTTTTTTCCGAGGAAGAGTGAGTGGTGGCCATGCCCAGTACTATGTAGCACGCCACTAAAGGGGCGGGGCCTGGCAGGTGGTGGGTGTATTTGATTTTATTCGTTGATGGAGTACAATAGGTACATGAGATGAGGTATATCTCGGTATGGCTTAAGAGCGGGACGCTTAGCCAGTACTCATATAACTAGGTTATATACATAACCTGTCGTTAGCTCCCGCTTGCCAACTATATGTGCTGCTAGCCAGAAATTTGCATAGAGAATCTTATACTACTAAACGGCTGTATACTTTCGTCCTTCAAGGATTTTGAAGTTGTGAAGTTTTCCTGCTTCTGTGGGGGGTACTTACTGTATATGCAAATATCCTGGCGAATGGCATTGCAAGGCTAAACAATAGTATCCAATGATGATGTTTAGGTGAAAAAAGAACAGGAAAACAAATTATTTATACCCTTTTTTTTATCAAATACAAATGTTATACATTTGCAACTGTGGGCATGCCTGTCTATCACGAAGAGGACTGGAGGTGATGACTTCCCTAACTGCATCGGCACTGTGGATGGGAAGCACGTCGTCATGCAGGCCCCCAGGCAATACAGGATCCCAGTTTGTGGATATGGGACTATGGGAGGAACAGCAATAGTGACATCCTCTCAAACTTCACATTTGGCAAAGCCCTGAAGGCAGGAACCCTTTACACCACCCCCCTGGACTCCCTTCTACCTGGAGCAGACCGCCATGGCCCCATGCATTATGTAATGGTTGGATGAAAAAGCCTTCCCCCTCCAAAGGACATTCCCTGGCACTTGCTCCAGAGAAGAGAATTTTCTATCGACTTTCTCATGTCCGTTGTTTTGGTGGAGTGCACATTCGGCACCCTGGCCAACTGGTGGAGAGACTTCCATTGACTCATTAGAGTCCACCCAGAGCTAACAGGATGTGTTTGATTTAATTACGGATCCCCATTAGCTGGTGCCATAGCAACCAGCTAGTCTTCCTGGGGTCCACACAAAAGAAACATACAAAAACAATTATTATTGCAAAACAAAATTATTAAAAGTCAGTACTCAACACACAATGCATAATGAAACTAACAATTAAGATGGCTAAAATTACATGCAATTTTACATTACAAAATTACATGCAAGCACACAAAAAATATATATATAATATATATATATATATACTTTACAGTGTTAAATACAATTTAAGATTATGTTTAAAAGTGAATCTACTGTAAATGCAGCAGAGGTTTTGAGGCAGGTTATTCCAAAGAGTTAATGCTCTAAAAATAAAATATCTCCTTAATAAAGTGTTGGTTTTTTGGACCTGGCAAATCAAGCTGCCCACTACTGGAACCTCTAGTGTAATGCTCATGCACAGTATTACTAAAAACAATCTGTTTATGTATAAAAACTGGAGTTTACTGCTCATGACCAACTTGAACAGCACAAGTCTATTAAAAGACAATCTATTTTCAACGTTAAGCCAAGAGAGGCGAGCATGCATACTGCTCACATTAGACCTTAGTGACCAGCCCAGTACCAACCGTGCTGCCCTGTTCTGGACCACCTGGAGCTTCCTGAGGTCACCACTGGCAGCAGATGACCACATCGCAGAGCAATAGTCAAGATGTCATTAAACTAAACTTTGCACTATCTGACATAAAAGGGGACGGGCAACAAAAGAAGTACATTTCCTGGAAATACCAATTGCTCTTCCCATTTTCAAAACAATATAATTAACACGTTGGGTGCCGTTAATGTAGAACTACGTTTCTGTCGCCCAACCAGTGCGGCTTATATATGTACACATCATTCAATTTAGCTACTGCGGCTTATATTCAGGTGCGCCTTATAGTCAGAAAATTACGGTCATATAAAAGTGCTAATACAAATAAGTGCAGGGGTTCAGATATACATTTTTATAAAATAAGAATAAAAGAAAGAAAAGTGCAGTAGAATACAAAAATAAGGCATAAAATTACTAAAAGTAACGACCTAGGAGGCAGGCTCAGCTCTGGTCAAAGGCCAGGGAGAATAGATGAGTATAAGTTATAGCTGATGTCAAAGGAGAGAGGACTTCGGAATGAACGTCTTTTCTTTTAACAGGTAAGAGTTGTATAATAAGCTGATATATGACTTACGGAGGCTAATAATTATAACACCAGGTGGCATTTGTTGAAAAACTTTTCTGACTCATGTCATCTGTCTCCCTCTAGCTTAGCCCTGGTTGGTATTGCTGGCTGCATTGAAGACAGCAGATACACAGGCCACAATGTGCACCAGCGTGAAGGGATGGATCAAGGGGAGAGGATGACATTCAGCTCGTCAGACATTTCCCTAATAGAAATGTGCTATCCAGCCAAAATTGTCCTTTCTGCGCCGGTTTTGAATCCAACCGTTGACCGCCAAACCCCAGATTTCTCTGGTTTTGATCATTTTCTCTTTTTTCCCCCATTCTAAACACTCACACGGACCTGCCTGTGTCTCCCTGGCACCGCTGCCTACGTTAAAATTGCAATGACGATCGAATCCCGACAGGTGGCAGTTTTCACAACGGTTCAGATATAGAATGATTAGTGTACCATTACAGGATACCTTTTCAGATGAACCCTGCATGTATATTTCGATGCAGTATTTATGAAAAAGAAAGTGGGGAAAAAGTGGAGTGGAAGCTACAAATGTCGTAAAACACTGATTTATGGTGACAGAATATTCAGGCTGCAGATTATCTTGGCTGAGAGGGGAAAAGCACTGTCTGTCTCTGAGGAGCTAAACCCAAATAAAGACCTGCACCTCCTCCTGGGAGGAGGAAATCACTCAGGCTGCTAGAGATGTCTCAGCATGAGATCTGTGTGTGAGGAATGGATTTCCTTCACATTTGCATCAGAGGAGGCTTAAAGGAGTGTTGGAAGGATGGGGGGGGGCAGTGGTGTCTGATAATACTGCCACTAAGGTAATCACCCATGACAAATCCTCTGCAGACAGGAGAGGCCACATAATGCTGAGAAATGAGAGCCTCTGAATAAATGGGAGTGGACGGCCATTTTGGATAATCATGCCGAAGTTTTACCGGTACACACATTACAGAAACCTTTGTAATTTTGATCAACTTTGGACCTGTTTGACTATAAGACATCAGGCTATGGAACCGTTATGTTTTCCAGCTCCTACCTCTCAGCTGGAACCCAAAAACAGGCATCTGGCAACAAGTAAACAGAAATGTAAGTACACAAAACATTTACTTCTGTGTGTTCAAACCTCTGTAACTATTTCATTAGCACTCAACGTTATTTTCCTTTATTGTGTAGGAAACTTCAGAATGTTACCTTTTAAAAGAGACCAGACTCATGCATGTGCTATAAGTATAAAGTATAACAAATTACTTTGGCTATGCAATAAAAAATAAATAATCCCCATTTTGCCCGATGCATAAGTGGTTAAAGTCAAGTCAAGTCAAGAGTTTTAATTGTCACGGCATACAGGTATACAATGAAATGCGGGTGGTCTTGCCCGCAACGATGTGCAATACAGTGGTACAACATATAATAGAATCAAATGAAAAAACAACATTGTGCAGTAAACAGGTAACAGGTAACATGGAGTGACATCTCGGTATCTGTACATAGTTATTTACAGAGCATATGGGACATGCTAGTTAGCTTTGGTAGTGCAATACACTGTTCCTGTTATTCTAATTTAAAGTGTCCTTTCCTTTGGCCATAAGTGTGCGTGTGTGCGACATGAGTGTGTGCCCGCTCATGTTAAAGTGTTAAGTGGCTGCTCGTGTGTGAGCGTGCACAGCGTGCGCGTCGTGTGTGTGTTCATGTGTGCTTGTGTGGATAGTTCAATGTTCTGAGCACTCAATGTTCATTGTTCATGGCTCTGATGGCCTGGGGGAAGAAGCTGAGCCTCAGCCGCTCTGTCCTAGTAGCTGGGGTTCGCAGGCGTCTGCCTGACCTCAGCAGCTGAAACAGGCTGTTATTGGGGTGGTGAGGGTCTTTCATTATCCTGCAGGCTCTGGATTTGCACCTCTTGTTGTATAGAACCTGCAGGGGGGGTAGTGCAATACCCGTGGTACGCTCGGCTGAGCGCACCACTCTCTGTAGGGCCTTCTTGTCCTGTGCCGTGCTGTTTCCATACCAGGCAGTGATGTTTCCGGTCAGGATGCTCTCTACAGCTCCTGAGTAGAAGGACTGGAGTATCTTCCCCGATACTCTGAACTTCCTTAACTGTCTCAGGTGGTAGAGGCGCTGTTTCGCCTTCTTTACTACTGTGTCTATGTGTGTTGACCATGTCAGGTCCTCTGAGATGTGGACCCCGAGGTACTTAAAGCTGCTCACCCTGTCCACGGTGGCCCCGTTAATCATCAGTGGTGTGTGCGTCTCCCGCTGTCCTCTCCTATAATCCACGATCAGCTCCTTGGTTTTACCAATGTTCAGGAGCAGGCTGTTGTCCTGGCACCAGCGTTCCAGTACCTCAACCTCCTCCCGGTAGGCCTTCTCGTCGTTGTCCGAGATCAGCCCCACCACCACTGTGTCGTCTGCGAACTTCACTATGGAGTTAGAGCTGAACTTGGCCACACAGTCGTGTGTGTAGAGTGAGTACAGCAGGGGGCTCAGAACACAGCCCTGGGGGGACCCGATGCTCAGGGTGATGGTGTTGGAGGTCTGACCCCCCACCCTGACCGCCTGGGGTCTTTCGCTCAGAAAGTCCAGTACCCAGGCGCTCAGGGCGGAGCTCAGACCTAGCTCGATCAGCTTGTCCACCAGTCTGGTGGGGACTATGGTGTTGAACGCTGAGCTGTAATCAATGAACAACAGTCTCGCATAGCCCCCCTTCTGACGGTCAAGGTGCGAGAGGGTGCTGTGCAGTACCTGGGAGACCGCGTCGTCGGTGGACCTGTTTGTCCTGTATGCAAATTGCATAGGGTCCATATCACTGGGGAGGGAGGCACAAATGTGGTCCTTGACCAGCCTCTCGAAACATTTCATGACCACAGAGGTGAGTGCCACCGGTCTGTAGTCATTTGGACATGTTGGGGAGGGTTTCTTCGGCACAGGGATGATGGTAGACATCTTGAAGCAGGCAGGGACCACTGACTCCGCCAGTGATTGATTAAATATGGCGGTGAACACAGGGGCCAGCTGGTTGGCACAGGACTTGAGTATGCGTCCTGTTATGCCATCTGGGCCAGCAGCCTTCCTGGTGTTCACCTGCATAAATGCTCATCTCACACTGTGTACCGTCAATGAGAGAGCGTCCCCGCCCCCCCGCGGATGCCCCCCCCCCTCCACAACAGCCGGCGCGCCAGTGACGTCACTAGCCGTTGAGCTAGCGGCGCCACTGTTTGCACCAAACCACGCGTAGAAGGTGTTGAGCTGGTCCGCGAGAGAGTCGTCGTCGCTCCCCATTGAGGGGGCACTGACTTTGTAGTCAGTTATCGTCCTCAGTCCCCGCCATAAGCCTCTTGTGTCATTCTGTGCCATTTGTGCCTCCATTTTGTCAGCATACGTCCTTTTCGCAAGTTTAACAGCCTTGCGCAGAGTGTAGACTGTTGTAGGCAGTGGTGCAAGCTTTCCGCATGAAATAAGGGTTTGATTAATGAGCAGGAGAAATATTGAAGCCTTATCTCTGACTTCTCTCAACAGACATGAAAAACATTGATAAGAGGAAAGGGGAGCGGGAATTTACATAGAGGCTCAAAGGAGATTCCAGAGACGATCCTCGTGAGAGGAATCCTGAGTGGGGCTGGTTTCCAAAATTTTCCAAAACAAGGAATTGTCTATATAGTCAGGAACTTAAAAGAAATGTTTACTAAAATGTAGGAGTTGGTATAAGAACAGGATTACTGAAGCTGATTCTGCAGAGAGAGAGTTAGTTGGTAAGAACAGGATTACTGATGCTGCAGAGTTAGTTGGTATAAGAACAGGATTAGTGATGCTGCAGAGAGTTAGTTGGTATAATAACAGGATTACTGACGCTGCAGGTAGAGTTAGTTGGTATAATAACAGGATTACTGATGCTGCAGGTAGAGTTAGTTGGTATAAGAACAGGATTACAGCAGACGCTGACACTGCAGAGTTAGTTGGTATAAGAACAGGATTACAGCAGGCACTGCAGAGAGTTAGTTGGTATAAGAATGTGATTACAGCAGACGCTGACACTGCAGAGAGTTAGTTGGTATAAGAACAGGATTACTGAAGCTGATTTGAAAGGAAGGATGGTTTTGGTGTCATGCCATTGGGCTTTGGTAAAAATGAAGAAGGTTAATGAAGAGATGGGTGGAGATAGGCTTAATAAAATGGCATCCAATGTAATCAAAAAAGTCAACCAACGAACTAGATTATTGTACCGGATCTCCTCTCTGGTAAACAAGAATACCCTGAAGACTCTGGCAGGAGCACTCATTCAAGGGTACTACGATTATGCATGCACCTCATGCTGCTTAGGTAGGACGTGGAGCCTGATCACCACACCTGTGTTCAATTAGGAAAGCAGCCATTTTAATTACAAGGAAGACAGCAGAAAGAAACAGTGTCAATCACAAACCACCAATTAGTGACACCACACTTAAACCATAATGTGAATATACACCACAGACAGTAAGTATTCCCTCCACCATGTGAAAGTACACATAACAGTACCAAAGCACCTCAAAGGCGCTAAAAACAAGATTACAAACATCACAAAACAAACTGGTCAGACTACTGCTTGACCTTACTCCTAAAACCCACCTCACCCCTGCCCACTTTGAATACCTAGGATGGCTTAGAGTAGACGACAGAGTATAGCAACTTGCAATGGGCCTGGGCCCTCATTTATCAACGTTGTGTACGCACAGATATGTGCGTAACCCGTGCGTACGATCATTTCTAAGCAAAGTGTGGGACTTATCAATTTGAACTTGTGCTTGACTTTGTGCATATATCTACACACAGCTACACACAGCTCGGAGCATGCGTAGCTGGCGCCCGGTGGTAGAATATGTTTACAACGCGTAAATAAGCACTGACTGCGCTCCGCGTAACTCAACTCGTTATTATTTTACGCATAGATTGCAGAAATACGGGAACGTTTTTGATTATATTTAAAAGGCTTTGCCATTGTTAAACGTAATAAGTGGAACCCCGAAGCTGTAAGCAGAATACAAGTCATATGAACACCCACGATATAGTTTTCTTCCCCCTTCCTATAAGAATGAATAAAAAACGCATTGCAACGAGTTTATGTGTATACAAAACCCTTGCAATAAATGTGTCTTAAATTAATGAAAAGCATACATGCTCTGGATACAGAGCATATATCGTGTGGGTGATATGACTTGTATTCCGCTTACAGAATTCCACATATTTAGTTTTACAATGTCAAAGCCTTTTAATATAAATCAAAACGTTCCCGTATTTCTGCAATCAATGCGCAAAATAATAACAAGTTGAGTTCTAACAAAGAACGTATTACATGCTGGGTAGGCTGATAGAGTAAACTATGATATGAATATGATATGATATAAAGGTATACTGGTCCGTCCGAGGATAGCGAGGAGATTAAATGCCATTTGAGAATATAGGCTATTAATGCAAAGCGACGGCCTATAGCCTATACATATTATTTAATGTTTTCATAAGCGTAAAGATACAACGGCTAGATTAATGATCAAGTTGGTTTACTGTATGCAGGGCTGTGCCATGTGTTATTAAATATGCGCAAGTTACTGTTGCATAATGTAGGCTATGGCTGCTATTATATGTAATTCATAGGCTACCTAATACCGACAACAAAATAGATTGTATGCCTCTAGTACAAATCATATTATACCCGGTAGCCAATCGAACAGAACGAATAAAGGTATTCATATTCCAGCATGGTTATAATGACACACTAACGCCGAACAATCTCGCTCGTGGAGTTTCTCATAGTTCGCTCGGGTCAGTCCATTATTTCACATCCCATGGGGGGTGTTTCATGACCATATATGGATAATCATGCACGAGCATTGACGGTAGAACAAAGAGGTATTTATCAACACGGAGGAGCGTAGGACCTGTGTACGCACGGTTGATAAATCCCAATATTTCTGTGCGTACACACATTCTAAATTCTGTGCTTACGTACGAACATAGAACACTTTCTAATAATTGTTGATAAATGAGGGCCCTGGTCTACAAGATACACTACACCACTCAGGTACCCATGTACATGTCGAAATACTTTCCAAAGGTCAGTGAATACCACGCCCACAACACCAGAGGGAGTTCCACAAATCATGTGCAACCCAGATTCGGCACAAACAAGGGACTAAACACGTTTTGCAATTATGCCACAACAATGTGGAACGCCCTACCCACAGCCGTAATTTTTTTTGAATCCCTACCCACATTAAAAACCGCTCTCAAAGAGCACCTACGGGAGGCTGCCATTCGAAACTGGCCAACTGGTAAGCGCTTTACAACAATTGGTACCTCACATTTTTACCCATTCACTCACACATTCACACATCGATTCCATGATATTGCCATTCTGAAACAGTCTAAATCATCTGCCTGCTTCCATGATAGTTTTTTTTTCCTCTTTCAAGCTATTTTCAATGGCCATTTATTTCCTTATTATAGTGGAAAATATAGTAAATGAACGATAGGGGGGAGGGGCAATTACATGCAAGGTGCCAACCTGTTTGTTTGTTCATTCATTAATTCATTCATTCATTGTTATGGCCATATCTCCCCTCGTAGCACTCATGTAGGACCAAGTTAAGGAGGTGACCAAACTCCTTATTTCAACACTGCAGCTCGAGGTCAGTCAAGGGGACAATATTTTAAATGGACAAGAATTGTTGTTCGGGACCTAAAGCATAGCAAAGGGCTAAATAAGGGGAGTCAGATTTTACATTCCAAGCAGTGGCGGCTGGTGAATTCTTCTCCAGGGGGGGCGCTATACCAAACATTTTGCAAACATGTACTGAGGCACGCATTGGCGAAACCACACACTGAGTAGCCTACTGTGCACGTCAGAGCTTCGGCGAAACCACAAGGTACAAATATTTAAGTAGGTAGAGTACAACTATCACCATTGCCATCAATCAATATATGATCACAGTCAATGCAGCCACGTTTCCAATAGCGCCTACACAAACACGCACGCCCAGGTCTCTCTATCTCTCTCTCGTCTCGCTCGCTCTCTCTCTCTCTCTCTCCCACGCCCGTATTCAGATCCGTCCAATAATAATCACAGATGTATATCTTGTCATTTTAAACAAGTTACCATTATATTGTCCCGGGTGATTATGCCCCCCCCTCTCCTCTCATATGCATCCAAAAGTAGTGTTACAAATTACACAATTACTATATGTTTTTGTTTGGCAAAAACAAAATTCAATTCAATAAACAATCTTAACAAATATGAAAATTAAACACATTATAATCACAAACAGTATCACTCTTAAGTCTTAACATTCAAATAAAGCTTCAGTAACATTAGAGTAACATGTACTGTAACTCTGTTGTGTTATAATAATCACACTAGCCAGACTCAATTTATATAGCTGAACTGGTGTGGATTAGCTATAATGCTATTAACCCTTTATCTGCCAGGGATTATTCTGATCATATACCCCTATCTGCCACTGTTGAAAGTCTATGGAGATGTTCCCCTTCTTTGCAGGGCTATAACTTTTTAAATTGTATTGCTAAATTGACATTACTATGGCCCATTCAACGTCAAGTATCTATCGTTTAGGATGTAGCAACGTTCTACTTTTTCATTCACATATTCATACTAAAATATGGTCTAAAGTATAAATATGTTTTTATCGTCAGCATTCTGCAGAACGTGATTTATAGCCATAAATGCATTATATTGATGATCAAATACAGTTTGATAGCGATCGGCGCCAGATAAAAAAAATTCAAATGTACATGCTTCTAGAAGTTACTACTCATCATCTGATGTTGACCGGATGGGGGGGGGGGGGTCGTTTATAATTCCATGGCCAACGTTAGATGATTCATGTAGTGTGGGTGATATGATCATCAGAGCAGTTTGTATTGAACACGGTAATAATAAACGCTGAAACTTACCCCAGTCTCCTCGGGCCGTTGGGCGATCAGCTTGGAGTAGAACGTTTCCTATTATGGGATGTTGATCTAGATGAACCATTTCCAGGTTGTATAATACTATATACGTCCAAATAACGTTGTTTATTGAGTTAGGGCGAGCGATTGATTATCCAGTGTGTCGAGATGGAGCCCCGGGAGCTATAGCGAGTGGCCGGACCGAATTTGGATGAGCACCACTTTCTGTTTCCGGTTTGCTGTTTGGGCGATCGGCCACCAGATGGCGCTCTTGAACCGTTGGAGAGTTGAGAGGAGATCAATAGGAGATCTCAAGTCTCCGCGGGTGAAATATGATTGCCATCACAGATTTTTGAAATATTGATCTCAATGACGTGTTACGGCGTCATTGGCAGATTACGCATGGCGGAGAATGACGTGTTAACTCGTCCTTGGCGATTAAAGGGTTAAGCCTACAGCCTTTCATTTCACAGTAAAATCATATAAAACGTTTTCAAAAGAAACTGACACAAACATCTCCATACCTGTGTGACAGACATCAGATGTACAAACGTTAGGTTTGGTGTGCAGTTGCTTGGTTTCACCTCTGACAAACACAAGAATGCACAATTGCTTGGTTTCACCTCTGACAAACACAAGAATGCACAAAAGCGTCAGCTGTGTGTGCGCGACAGACTTGGCTCCCCTCATAGGAAGAACAAAATGAATACACGTAATGAAGAAAGAGCGCGAATATAGCAGTGGGTTATGCTAGCTACAGTAGGTGACAAACTATAACATAGCCCATTTTCTCCAAGACTAAACTAATAAAGAATGGGTTAGTGATCTTGGATCCAAACAGAATGTACACAGGATGAATGGAATATTTAACGGAACATGTAGCAACAAGTAGATAATGTTTAAAGCATGAATTACAACTTTTAAAAACATTTATCAGGCGAAGATTAACACGACGCAGCTCACCTCATATGCCAGAGCCGTGCGTAATGACGTTGTCATGGTGGGTGCGTTCAGACACACCAAACCCCAGAACACAGGTAGGAGATTCAAACAAAACAATGAAATGGGGGTGTTTTAGTGAAATTCATAAGTAGACCATATTAACACAATGGCGCCCAAGCACGGATATATCCGGCTTTCGAATCCATGCTTAAAGGACAGAAGAGAAGGACGGATATATCCGTGGCAAGTTGTTTTTGCTTTTATTCCATTTTAATAACCTATTCAAGGTCGCCGAGCTGCACTGCAGATGTACCCTACTCTTTGAATTCGAGAAAGTGCATTACCGGCCAGATTATTTTAGGGGCGATATCGCGATAATGCAGTGTGCCCTGTGGCTGAACGGAGCATTCTTTTTTTTGACTTTCAATGGAGTTTTCAGTTAGCTGGATTCTGGATGTGCAGCCTGTAGCTTGGATTACGTTTTGGATCGCGGATTTCACTATGCAATAAGGGGATTTATCATCAGCCAATGGACATATCGATCTACCAGATGGCGATCGTTAACGGGGAAATGCTCGGGGGATCCAACCGGCTCATGGTAAGATCTTTTTCACGTAAATTACATGCTGATCGGGCCTTGTTATGATACGATACGATCAGCATATGTGGCTACTTAGACGAACACGGTTATTGGTAATCAATAATAAGAAACGACGTCCCCCGCCCCCCCCTTTCATGCATACATGCTTGAGGATCGTGCCGATCATATGCAGTTTGAGTTTTAACTGTAGCGGAAATGTATGTATAACGGAAATGCCATTGGATATAACGTTAGTAGCTATTAGCCCTTTATCTAGCCTTCCAGGAAATATACTAGACCAAATGCCGTATAACGCTTATATTCACGGCGCTATAAAATGAGAACGTATTGATGATTTTTCCCCCCCTTTAAGCCATTTTGAAGGGACGGTTTATGGTCCCAATTGACAATGAGAATGGACAGATAGCAATACTATAAAGTATAGATTTAGCTCTACAAACAGCCCCAAGTCTGTTTACATTTTGCTGGTCCTCTAGAGCAGGGGTTCCCAAACTTTTCAGGCCGGGACCCAGAAAATAAGGCGTCAGAGAGCCGCGGCCCAATGCACATCGTCAGGCTTTTTTTTTTTTTTTTTTTGCCAGGTGACCGATTTTTTAAAGGGGAACTATTTTACTATTTCTTTCACTATTTGGGCACTTTTACACAATTCCTGTGAGTCTATGGAACACCTCTGTAATATATATATTTTTTTTATTCATTGTTTTGTATTTCTAATCAAGTCCTCAAAAACAGCATTTTTCTACCTCAAGATCTCGAGCTGTTTTGAGCCTGGGCTCCTAAACCACTGCGCAGCGGCGTCGTCGCCTGAACATTAACATGCAGCGGTGTCTCTCTGACATCACATATCGCGCACATTTTCAAATGACTCAGTTCAGTGAGGGTGAATATTGTGAGAGAAGAATTGGAAGAATGCGCCAATATGAGAATTTTGAGACATAGATCATATTAATATAAGTTCACATAGCTAGGAAACAATGCTAAACACTCAAAAAGGCCATTTATAAGATAGTTCCCCTTTAAGCCAAATATCACTTCAATCCTATTAAGTTAGTTCAAGTTAGTTATTCATTTATATGTGCTATTTATGAGAGGGCTAACTTGTTGCAAAATAATAATGATAATAATAATAGCCTCATTAAAATACTATTGTTGCTTCGGTTGTTTTCAGCATTTTATGTGCATAATCTGTTATTTAGTTTGAAATGTTTGTTGAAATAAGTAGATTTTTCGTTTTTGTTTATTTATTAAGTTAATATAAAACCATATAGTCACATTTTAGAATACAACTAGAAACACTGTCCTGGCCTGCTTCTAAGTTCAGTGGCCTGACAAAAAAAAAATCATCTCGCGGCCCTCCCGTGGCTGCTCGCGATTTATTAGACACATCCCAATGGCCCCGAATGTGTTAATGCACGAATGTGTTAACCTGTTACATAAACATGGCTCACATCAAATTACTGTGGGCATATAACAACACTTCACTGTGAAAGGAAAAACCAGTAGGTCTACTGTACATTATTGGAGAATGAGATTCACAGTTCATCTGCCAGCGAATTAAAATAGTACTGTGGCTGTGTAATCACTCGAAATGTATGGAACAAATCCGCAGTTGTGTACTGTGAACTTGAGTTGCTAGTGAAGTGCTGTGGCATATATATATATATATATATTTCCTGTTTATATAAATATGCTTTATTTCTCCAGTATTGTACTTTGTACAATATTGTACAGAATATTGTGATACTAAATCCAACTACGTTTCCAAAACAAATACATTACCTTTAATAATCAGTCATGGAGGGAGGTGAATTGATTCAGCAGCAGTGAATGTCACCTGGAACCTACAACACAACAACTTCTACCTGTACATCTGGGGAAAAAACGAACTTTTAGCTATTATGCTTTTCCATTCAAATCAGCTCCACACTTAACCTTTACACCAGTCTCCATAATGAAGCCTTCTTGTTCTTCCAGTAGGTCAGGATAAGTTAGACAAATGGTAAATGGTGCATTTATATAGTGCTTTTATCCAAAGCGCTTTACAATTGGTACCTCACATTTTTACCCATTCACTCACACATTCACACATCGATTCCATGATATTGTCATTCTGAAAGAGTCTAAATCATCTGCCTGCTTCCATGATAGTTTTCCCCCCCCTCTTTCAAGATATTTTCAATGGCCATTTCTTTCCTTATTATAGTGGAAAATATAGTAAATGAACGATAGGGCAATTACATGCAAGGTGCCAACCTGCTCATCGGCAGCAATTAGCGGTTAAGTGTCTTGCTCAAGGACACTTCGCCACACTGGCCAGGAGCAGCGGGAATCAAACCGGGAACCTCCGGATTAACAGGTGACTGCTCTACTTCACCAGCCACTGTCTCCCCCAATGGACCACATACGGACCAAGAGTACAGGAACCTGTCTCTTATGTTACCCACACTTTACACTTTTAAACATTCATAAAAACTAAGGATTCAATGTCCCCGATGACATCACTAGTGGCCATATAATAATAATAATACATTTATTTGTAGTGCACTTTATATTTCACAATAAAATCTCAAAGTGCTACAGGTAAAAAACAAAGCAACGAAAAGAAAATAGAATAAAACACTAGAATAGAACACAACAGATAAAATAGGCAAAGCTAGGGGCAATTCCCAATATACAAAAAACAAAGACAAAGTGGAATTAGCCAAAGGAGGGTGTTTCTGAGGTGGTGAAAAAGAGGTTTGGCGTAGGATAAAATATATAAGGGTAAAATAAAGATAACAAATATAATACAGTATATGATCATTTTGATTTATGTGTACAAGTAAGAAATAACATGCTGTTAAAAATAGGGCTGTCAGTTTATCGCGTTAATTAGATTAATTAATTACACAGCAAATAATCGCGTTATGAAAATTAACTCAAAATTAATTACAAAAAAAAGTTTTTTTTTTTTTTTTTTTTTTTATAATAATATTTTTTTTGTATCATTCATTCCATAAGCATGTAGAATACACATTTACAGATTTTTTTTTAATATGGTCCATTTGCATGTTCTTGGTATCTGATTCTAGGGACATCTATGAATCTCAGGGAATGTATATTCCCAATTTCCCAGTGTCAGAAATACTGTGGGCTAGATCCACAAAGAATGGATTGCACAGTGCAAGTTGCACCCTTACTTACAATTCATTATGAATTGAAAATGGGGGACCCTGATGTAAACAAGACGAAAGTCTTACTCTGGTCTGCATTCCCTTAACAATTGTGTGTATTGAGCCGTACTGTATTGTACCCATTCTGCAATCTGTTAATAACATTTTCATTCAATCAATCAATCTGCGCTGTGATTGATTGAATGAACATTTTATTTTGAGTAAATTGTAATGAACCAAATGAGAATATCAATACATTTTTTTTTTATCTTTGACTGTGAATAACACCATGCTCAAATTGACCAGACCTGAAAAATCTAAGCAAATTAATAGATGGAAGATGATTAAACGGAAGGTTTTGTAGATACAGTACTGAATTCTGCCATCCGGACACATGAAATTTGAAATATGATTATAGAATATAGAATATGAGGCATAAAATGGTAATGCGATTAAAATGCGATTAATTAGATTAATTAATTACAAATCCTGTAATTAATTAGATTAATTTTTTTAATCGCCTGACAGCACTAGTTAAAAAGTATTGTAACTGCGGTTAGGTGGCCGAGCGGAGATTGCGTTCGTCACCAGCCCCGGAGCTGTGAGCTCGATTCGCCTGTTCGAATCCAGCTCACAGCTCCGGGGTTGTCACCAGCTTGGCTGGCCGTCTGCACTGATACAATTGGCTGTATCAGAGGGTGGGAGAAGCTGGCGGGGTGGGTCCGGGTCGTTGTAAACAGCGACTCCTACAGTTCGGTCGGGGCGCCTGCTAAGCGCGGATTGGACGTGAGGGGGATAGTGTGGTCCTCCCACACGCTACGCCCTCTCAATGAGAATCCGCGCTGCCAGGTGAAAAGAAGCGGTGATTGGCTGGACGTGTGTCGGAGGAAGCACGTGGTAGCCTCCACTCTCCCAGATGATCTGACTGTGGGGGGTAAGTGCGCAGCGATCAGGAAGGGACTGGGAATTGGCATACGACTAACATTGGGATGGGAGAAAATCGGAGGAAAATGGAGGGGGAAAAAGACCAATAAAAAAAAAAAAAAAAAAAGTATTGTAACTTCTCACCAAGTAGTCACAAAGTATTTAGAACAATGTTTATTTACAATATAAACACATACTGTAATGGCATACCATCTAGTCCACCAACAGTGCATCAACAAACTAGCAACATAATGGTGTTCCCCATCAGACGTCTAATAAAAAAACAAAACATCTAATAGTTACCCCTCTATGAAGACAGGCACAGGATTATCTCCTTTTATTACATGGCGTTTTAACATTCGCCGAAATGCTTGATAGCGCTCGTCAGAGGTCCGTTATTACACGATAACGGACCTCTGCCGAGCAATAATGACCGCTGTGCGCAGCTGTAGCAATCAAGCCCACTGACACACAGATCGCAGTCATGAAAGCTGCTCAGCATATGCACAGCTGCACTCAGTCATCAGTGCAATCAGACCACAGACCTGCCAGCTGCCGCGATGAAAGCGTGGAGCGACAGAACAGAACTGCGTCTGCATTTGATCTCGTCTTGTCGATGGTGTAAAATGAATTAGGTATATTGTTAGTAAGTTAGCCATGTAATAAGCGGGATAATGTATAGCCTATAGCCTAGCCTATAAAATTAGCCCCATTTTTGCCCGATGGATAAGAGGTTAAGTAAGGGATAATGTATGTACGAGGTTATTGTCACAAAATAATTGACCTTCACTACGTTTAAAACACCTCGGCGAGGCGCCTCGATGTTCTAAACTCCGTGTCGGTCAATTATTTTGTGACAATAACCTCGTACATACATTATCCCTTACTTAACCTCTTATCCATCGGGCAAAAATGGGGCTAATTTTGTATAACACGCCTGACGGTTGCATAACACAGTAGATAAGTACATTGTAGGTACTGTTTAAGTCACTTACAATATATGGAATTTATAAATAGACAGATAGATATGATCGAATTTATAGATATGGTATACTTTTATGGCTAGTCTTATATTAGCATAAAACCTGCAATATTCGAACAATACCCAAAGTAATTTGCGATTTATTCTTGAACCATTTATAGCACATGCATGAGTCTGGTCTCTTTTGAAAGGAGACTTTCTGAACTTTCTTCCACAACAGGAAGATTCACTCTGAGTGCTAATGTAATAGAATTACAGAGGTTTGAACACACTGAAATAAAAGTTTTGTTTACTCAGGTTTTGGTTTACTTGTTGCCAGATGCCTGTTTTTGAGTTCCAGCTGAGAGGTAGGAGCTGGAAAACAGAATGGTTCCATAGCCTGAAGTCTTATCTAGTGCAGGTCTAAAGTTGATAACAATCCCATGGGAAATTTGTGTTTTACACATGTTTTTGTAATGTGTGTACCGGTAATAATTCGTCCCAAATGGCAGACCGCTCATCAAACAAACAACTTCTTCATTTTCTTTTCTCCCTTTACTATAGGAATCAGCCCTCACGTAAGATACCATTAGCTCTAGAGCTTCATTGGCTACAAAAACGGTCAATCATTTTCACCGTCAGAGGCGACTGTTCCGTTCAGGACCACCCCGAAACCGGATGTGGTCACTTGTCCGAAACCGACGCTTGTTGGTTGTTCGGCCTTGTAACCCAAGATTGGAAGCCCATAATAGGTTGAGTAGGGTGTAAATAGAATGGCGGCCATTTTATGTTTCCAACGATGTGTAGGTTGATCGGCAAAAATACAGCGCTAGGCCGACAGACAAAGGGCAAAGTACTGCAAAGAGTGTGTGCCTGTGTGAAGGCCCATATAAGATTTAAGTTGGAAAATGCAGCTCTTAACACATTCGGGGCCATTGGGGGCCGTCTAATCTCACGCTAAATGTCCAGCATTTCAAAACAGACTTGCATTGTATGTGAGGCTGTTTGTAGAGCTAAATCTATACTTTATAGTATTGCTATCTGTCCATTCTCATTCTCAATTGAGACCATAAACCGTCCCTTCAAAATGGCTTAAAGAAATAATTTTTTCATCAATACGTTCTCATTTTATAGCCTCGTGAATATAAGCGTTATATGGGATTTGGACTAGTATATTTCCTGGAAGGCGAGATACAGGGCGCTAAGCTAATAACATTAAATCGAACAGCGTTTCGGCACTACAGAAGCTGGAGCTAAAACGCAAAATGCATATTGTCGGTATTCATGGTCCACCATGAATGCATGAAGGGGGGGGGGGGGACGTCGTTTCTGATTATTGATTACCAATAACTGCGTTAACCTCAGTAGCCACATTTGCTGATCGGGTGGTTGGCTATGATAACAAGGCCCGATCAGCATTTAATTTACGTGAAAAAGATCTTACTGTGGTCCGGTTGGATCCCCAAAAGGATTTCCCAGTTATCGATCGCCATCTGGTAGATCGATATGTCCATTGGCTGATGAAAAGGTATTCCAAGCTACAGGCTACACGTATAGAATCCAGCTAACTGGAAACTCCAGTTAAAAAAAAAAATAAGGCACCGTTCTGACACAGGGAACACTGCATTATCGAGACAGCGCCCCTAAGAGGATCTGGCCGGTAATGCACTTTTCAGAATTCGAAGAGTGGGGTAAATCTGCAGTGCTGCTCGTGACATTGAGTAGGTTATTAAAATGGAATAAAAGCCAAAACAACCTTGCCACGGGGCCCTTTAAGCATGGCACCGAAACACAGACATCTCCGTGGTCGGGCGGGAATGTGTTAACCCTTTATTCGCCAATGACGTGTTCCCACGTCATTCTCCGCCATGCGTAATCTTTACGGCGTCATTGAGATCAATATTTCAAAAATCTGTGATGGCAATCATATTTTACCCACGGAGACTTGGGATCTCCTGTTGATCTCCTCTCAACTCTCCAACGGTTCAAGAGCGCCATCTAGTGGCCGATCAGCAGATCGCCCAAACAAGAAGTGACGCGCCGGAAGTGGTGCTCATCCATATTCGGTCCGGGCACTCGCTATCGTTAGCGGGACTCTAGCTCGACACACTGGACAGCGATCAGTTGCCAATAACTCGATAAACAACATGATTTGGACGTATATACTATTATACAACCTGGAAATGGATCGCATATATCAACATCCCATAATCGCGCACTTTCTGCTCCACGCTGACCACCCAACGGTCAGAGGAAGATGCGGTAAGTTTCAGCGTGTTTGCTTATTATGGTCCATATAAACTGCTGTGATCTATCCCCATACTACATAAGTGATTTAACGTCGGCCACGGACTTATAAACCCCCCCCTCCGGTCACCAGCAGATGATGAGGCAAGACGTTTAGGACCTTGTGCAATTGAAAGTTTTATTATGACGTCAATCGGTATCAAACTACATTTGATGATCTAATATATGTATTTAGGGCTATAAATCACGTTCTGCAGAATGCTGCAGAAAACGATAAAAACATTTATATTTTAGACCGTATTTTAGTATGAATATGTGAATGAAAAAGTAGAACGTTGCTACATCCTAAACGATAGATACTTGACGTTGAATGGGCCATAGTAATGTCAATTTAGCAATACAATTTAAAAAGTTATAGCCCTGCAAAGAAGGGGAACATCTCCATAGACTTATAGTGGTGGCAGAGAGGGGATTAAGATCAGAATAATCCCTGGCAGATAAAGGGTTAAGATCCTATAGCTGTGACACTTCATCACTATGCTAGAGATGTTGAGGGTAGTAACTGGTTGGTTGTCTTGCAGGCATGACGTTGTGACCTTTCCTGTGTTACTGGCGTTGACTGATAATAGCTAAATTGTCACCACCAGCCAACAGTGGTGCCTCCTCTCCTAATTATATGGTTGTCAGGAGCGACACAGTGTGACAGGAGAGATCATTCTGGATACTGGAGACATCTCTGACCGTATTTATTATCGGGTTGATGGAAATGGGTTAACTGACTGGACCACACTGCCATCACACAGCCCCTGTATTAGCTTGCATGGGCTACAGTCTATTGTCCATCACTCTCTCATGTTGACTGGGGGACAGATAACCTTTAGCTAACAGATGAGGTTGATGTGAGCTGCAACACTAGCTGTTGGTGTGTTCAGTCTATAGGTATTTCTACACTCTCTTTCTGGACCTGTACCTTTGCAATGGCCTTGTTTTCAAAATACCATGAGTGGTGAAGAATATCTGTTTGACAACTTGATGAAGAATATCTCTCTTTGAGCAGCCCTGCCAAGCACATTCTCATCTTATCTTTGTAAAACTTCTTTTGCTTTAATATTGCTTGTTTTGACAGAAAACAAAAACTTTTTTTCATTACTCAAGCAGCCATTTGAAAGCACACACAAAATGTGTTTGCTGCAAATATAACCATATCTGATGCAGAAGATCACATTTGTTGCATTTGAATCCGCCTGTATTGTTCTAAAATGTCATTGGCTATTCAAAGTCTCACTCGACTTAATTGTGCATTGCAAGGTGGCAAGGTTGCAAGGAAAGTACTTGATTGATTCTCAGGGAAGTAACTTGTGCTGTTTAATGGGCTTACAAGAGTCCATTTACTTGGAAAAGCGGCTTTATTTAATAGCGTCCCTTGTTGAAATGGTATTTTTCATCTTTCTTCTCATCAAAGCAGAGCTATTAGCCGACATAGAATACTTTGCACAAAGACAAAAGTGAACTTGTGTTGAACTTCAAAGAATATTTTTTCTCATTTTACTTTTGTTTGGAAATTACAACTCTATTAGCGTCCATATTCACTTTTGAGACACAGACACACAGTCATAACTAACACTGAGGGGGAAAAAAGGTTATATGTCACTGTGAGCAGGCTACAGGCTAGAATGAGCACCACCGCATCAGGAACCAGCCTTCTCCTTTACTGCAACCACTAATGATGCTAGACCTGCCATCAATACAGCTTCAACTGAGGTTTCAGTGGATAACCCTGTCAAAGGAGAATGACCTGAAACCTAAATAGTGATTGTGACTGAACTACCAAAACCTGAAGGGAGAAGAAAATGTTACATTGCCCATTCAAAAGATGATAATGACTTTGCTGGCCTACAGTAAGTACCTTGAGCAGGTCAGAGTCTAGGGACCCTGATGACTGGAGAACTGCCCGGAGGAGGCTGCCTGAGAACACAGGGCTTCGTTTTAGCTCGTACACGACTGAAAGGCCTGAAATAGAGTTTGGAGTGAGCTATCCATGGGATCTTTATTTCTAGTCTCTAATCTCCCATAAAGGACACTTGTCTGGACTAGCAACAAATTGAATGATTTGAAACACATTTGGAAGTTTCAGAACTCTTATTGTAGAAGTAAACATATAAAACATAGTATTCATTGGTTACAGACATAAAACAAGCATAAAAAAGATAGCAGCAAGGTAAGGCAAATCACAGTTTTTCCTCCCAATAGGCCTCTCTGTTTACGGTTTGATTCAGTTTTAAAATAGGCAGTAATAAAAATATTTAAATATAATAGACAGTAAAATTATGCAGTACTGCAGTGCAATAAAATAGTTCAATAATAATATTTTCAGAAAATTCGCCATACCTAAGTAAATGGTTGATTGCTCCATTTACATTTAGTCATTTAGCTGACGCTTTTATCCAAAGCGACTTACAAGCTTTGTACAACAAGACCGCAGGAAGGGTACAACTATCAGCTGAGTAACAATGTTCATCAAAGTGTTGAGTGTTACAGTGTAGGTTAGTATATTAGGACAAGTGCAAGACAGTAAGGTTAGTTAGGGTTCGATTAAAAAATAAATTCTACAAGGTCCATTTACATGACAGGCAGATGCTAGCCATGGGTTGAAATTGAGGAGTCAACTGAAGGCTTCTTGTCCTCTGCGAAAGCATGCAATTGGTCCACTGATGGATACATCTTGATATGTGTCTAGTGTAGTGATGTTAAGATTCTATGGGGGACGTAGATTTCTATAAAAAATAAACAAACGCAAAAGTAGAATCCACAATCGTAAAAACGATCCACACACACACACACCTCTCAATTTGTGTTTCATAAATCATAAAAATACGCTTGATCTGCTTAGATTTACGTACGGAATTCTAAAAACAGCTTGATCTGCTTAGATTTACGTACGGAATTCTAAGGACACGCTTGATCAGCTTGGAGTTACGTACGGAATTTTGAGACAAATATGTTGCTGTTTTCCCCATGTGGATTAGTGTGTGAAGCTTCTTCTTCTTAGAGGTCTATCAAAAATAAAGAAACGCAAAAGTATAATCCACAATAGTAAAAACGATCCACACACACACACCTCTCAATTTGTGTTTCATAAATCATAAAAATACGCTTGATCTGCTTAGATTTACGTACGGAATTCTAAGGACACGCTTGATCAACTTGGAGTTACGTACAGAATTTTGAGACAAATATTTCACTGTTTTCCCCGTGTGGATTCGTGTGTGACGCTTCTTCTTCTTTGGCGCTACCGAACACGGCCCGAGGTGTATTCGGCTCATAAGCGCTACCAGTGGCCAAAATCGCACATTATCTTTAGCCCTAGGCAACATTCCATTATGAAAATGAATGCTCAAAGTAAATATATATAGTACCATTTTGAAGATAACAACTAGGGCTTTCAAATGATATAAAATATCTGTATGATTATCATGATTATTATTATTAATATCTTTCATATTTGATACAGAAATTATTACAAAAATCTTGTCCGGCCACCACATTTCAACAAACAACTGCATTTTCAACCACTTTACTGACAAGCTAGGAGGAAACTTAGAGGGTATGGGATATAGACAATTATGTGGGCAATATAGAACAGCTGACAGATTAGAACTTCCTGACGGGCAGACCCCAGGTGGTGAGAGCAGGCAACTGCACCTCCTCATCCATCACTCTCAACATAGGGGCCCCCCAGGGCTGTGTTCTGAGTCCCCTCCTCTACTCCCTGTATACACATGACTGTGTGGCACAGCGGAACAACAACACAATCATCAAATTGGCTGACGACACAGTGGTGGGCCTGATCTCTGCAAACGACGAGAGGGCCTACCTGGAGGAGGTCAAGGTCCTAGCGGGATGGTGTCAAGAGAACAGCCTCTCCCTGAACGTCAGCAAAACAAAGGAGATGATTGTGGACTTCGGGGTCAGGGACTACAGCCCCCTCAGCATCGACGGGGCACCGGTTGAGAGAGTGAGTTTTAAGTACCTCGGAGTCCACATATCCGAGGACTTGACATGGACCACACACATTGACAGTGTTGTGAAGAAGGCACGGCAACGCCTCTACTTCCTCAGGCGCCTAAGGAAGTTCCAAGTCAGTCAGAAGATCCTTAAGACCTTCTACTCATGCACAATAGAGAGCAATCCTGACTGGCAATATCACCTCCTGGTTTGGGAATAGCACCGCACAAGACCGTAGCAGACTACAGAGAGTGGCCCGTTCAGCCGAACGCACAATTGGAGGGGGGCTTCCCACTCTCCAGGGCATTTACAACAAGTGGTGCATGGGCAAGGCTAAGAGAATTATCAAAGACTCGAGACACCCAAACAACTGCCTCTTTGAACTGCTGCGGTCAGGCAAGCGATACCGGAGTCTCATGGCAAACACAGAGAGACTCAGAAGAAGCTTCTATCCCCAGGCCATCAGGATGCTCAACGAACAATAACAATATGTAACAACCATCAAATGCACTCACAGCTCACAGCACACACATCCACACGCACACACTCACTTTAAACATACAACTCACTGCAGCACCCACTTTAACCACTTTAGAACACCTAAGCACACTATATTTATTGGTAAAGAATTTGCACTACAACCCATACCTCATTACACCTTACTGTAAATTGTACCTAAATTGTACCTCATCCTTTGCACTGTATAGTATATTGTATGGTAACTCAGTTACTTCTACTCTACATTGAGCATTGTATATATGTATATACTGAACATTTTTGTCTACGTACTTGACTTCTATTTTATACTTGCTATACTTATTTTATACTTATCTATTTTTGCCTAGCACAGTCTCTGGAGCGTAACAGAAAGAAGCATTTTGTATAAAAGTATTCTGTACTTCTGTATGACAACTAATAAAGAAACTTAATTACTATAATTTATTGTTCAAAAGTTATGATAATTATAGATAATTATACGTTCTCATTTTATAGCATCTTGAATATAAGCGTTATAAGCGATTTCGGCTAGTATATTTCCTGGAAGGCGAGATACAGGCCGCTAAGCTAGTAACGTTAAATCCAATGGCATTTCGGCACTACAGAAGCTAGAGTTGAGAGACCAATTGAACACCACAGATACCACAAATTCTTCTACGCAAGAGAGACATCGAGAGGTTTTGTTTCAGAATTTTATCATCAATTACTAACGTCCTCGTATGAAACCCTCCAACTTGACTCTGTCTGGAGGAGGGAGATACCAGACCTGGAAAATGACTTTGATTGGCAAGGAGCCTGGGCAAATGTCCGACTTACATCAAGGAACCCGGATCATCAACAAATCAATCTTAACTATATTCACAGGACATACTTGACTCCTATAAGACTGTGCCGAATGGGGCTTAAACAAGATTCCAAATGCACCCAATGTACAAATGGGGACGAAGGGACATTTATGCACATGTATTGGGACTGCTCACCAGTTAAGGCATTCTGGAAAGATGTGACCCAACAAATATCAAAACTCGTATCTTGGAATATACCTGTACACCCCTAGGTATTACTATTGAATGATGTTTTTGAGTTTGCAGTGAATCCACAGCTAAAGAGATTGGTTTTATCGGGTATCACAGTAGCCAAAAAGCTGATTGCATCACGCTGGTTTCAACCGGAAAAAATGTGCCGTAAAGTTTGGTTTCTTACATATCTCGATGTAATTTACCATGAAATATCTACAGCAAGAATTATGGGTCTCAATGAATCCAAAATGTCAATGTGGTTAGAAGTGGTGGAGAGAATAAAAGCTAGCTTATAATGGTAGTGTCTGGTTAGGTGCGAGGGATAGTGGAGGTACTTCTCAAGGTGGGGTCCGGGAGGGGGGGGGTTCGAGCTGAGCATATGTGTGTAGGTTTTTTTTTTTTAGATAACAGGTATTATGGGTATATCTTATATAAGACAACTAACTAAAAGGTGATCTCATTGGATGTGCCCTGACAATTAATGCTTGTATATCTTATCGTGTGTTGTCATGTTTGTTTATATGTTTGTTTAAAAAATAATAAAAAAATAAAATACAAAAAAAAGAAGCTAGAGTTAAAAATCAAACTGCATATGATCGATATGATGGTCCACCATGAATGCATGAAAGGGGGGGGGGGGGCGGGGGACCTCGTTTCTGATTATTGATTACCAATAACCGCGTTAGCCTCAGTAGCCACATTCGCTGATCGGGTGGATGGCTATCATAACAAGCCTTGATCAGCATGTAATTTACGTGAAAAAGATCTTACCATGGGCCGGTTGGATCCCACAAAGGATTTCCCAGTTATCGATCGCCATCTGGTAGATCGATATGTCTATTGGCTGATGATATATTCCTTTACTGCACACTGAAATCTGCGTCCCAAAACGTATTCCAAGCTACAGGCTATAGGCATCGCTTCAGGTTAGCAGAAAACTACATTGGAGATCCAGAAAAAACAAGACAACTTCTGCCACAGGGAACACTGCATTATCGAGATAGCGCCCCTAAGAGGATCTGGCCGGTAATGCACTTTTTCGAATTCAAAGAGTAGGGTACTTCTGCAGTGCCTCTCGGTGACATCGAGTAGGATATTAATGGAATAAAAGCCAAAACAACCTTGCCACGGACATGTCCGTGGTTGGTCCTCAACCGTTGGATCCGAAACAGAGATCTCCGTGGTTGGCCGGGAAACGGTTAAAGTATCTTGTATCTATGTTTGGAATGCCCATTTTCCCTCCATGTTGAAAGAGACAATGGTTGCTATGTGCAAAACAATGGTTGCTATGTGTTGATATGAAAAATATAATATTTACCTTTATTTACCCAGGGTAGATTCGCTGAGCATGGATGCTCTTTTTCAGCAATGCCCTGCTTCACATTCACACCTGGGAGCTACCCAGTACAACCAGTCTGACACTGTTAGCCACTGTTACTTTCAGTTGGGGGTTAAGTATCTTGCACCAGGGCACTTGCGGTTGGTATTGAGGGACGGGACAGCATTATTTCACTTTCCTGCCTAGAGTTTTCCTGCCTGTCCGGGGGATAGAACCAGCAAGCTTGCTTCTCTAACCTTTAAGCCACCACTGCCCATATACATTGGTGTCTTACTGGGTCTTATAAACAAGTCATAGTAGAACAGTGAGATGTTCTAAATGTATAGCAATGACTACCAAGGGCCTCTTTGCTTGTCCGACTTACGACTGCCTTTTCGAGTTTGTAAATCTGACAAATCCTACAACGAATTCACAATACGAAGCCGTTTGAGAATGCCGAATAAGTACGTAAATCAAGTTACGAAGGAATTCCTTGGTACCTTTTACGTATGTCCGTTCGAGAATCTTTTCCCTTTAATAGAATTTCAATAAAAGATTAAGAAACAATTGTATACAATTAACACCAGCCAGAAAAGGGCACTTTTTGACTCTGAGGGTAAAAATGCAGGCGCTCACGCACCCCTTGGGCCCTATCTGTGCACATGCCTGATCTCTGATGTCCAGGGCTTGACATTAACACCCGCCAAATGCGGGTAGAATTCGGCAGTGGCGTGTAACTCCGTCACTCTAACCAGCCACTTTGGCGGGTAGACTGTGCAGCGTCTCCGTTTTAGAGTCGTAGTGAATAGTCTCTTTCTATCTTTCTCTCTCGCTCGCTCTCTCTCGGAACGCAGTGCTCGCTTACTTGCGCCACGCGTAATGAGTCTCTTTCTCTCTTGGAATGCAGTGCACGCTTACTTGCGTCGCGCGTAATGAGAGTCTCTCTCTGTCTCAAGTAGCCAAACTTTACACTATAAAAACGAACTGGATATTTGGACGGGGAGGACGTGACCCTCTTGCGCCGCCCCTGTGCCTCAAATAGATCCGCTATCAACTCTATCTTTAATCTTTCAAAATGTTCAGTTGCTATCGCTATTAGCTCTATCTTTAATTTTTCAAAATGTACAGTTGCTATTGCATGCACTCATCTGTGTTTCACCACACACATGAGTGCATGCTTACCAACTGTCCGTCTGCAACACTACTATCACCGACATCTAAGAAGGGAGATCCCCCCTTGAACGGCCCTTCTAAGGTTCTGTTCTTGACTTATTGTTATGTTGTCTTCTTGACTTGTTTAAAGAAGACCTGTACGGCCCATGGGGACATTAACGTGTGTTGTCGGGCCCTATAAATAAATTTGATTTGATTTGATTTGGATAGAGTGTGTGTGTGTGTGTGTGTGTGTGTGTGTGTGTGTGTGTGTGTGTGTGTGTGTGTGTGTGTGTGTGTGATCTTTGGCTGGTGAAAATGCTGAGTGGTTAGTGACTTTGGAAAACCACTAGCCACAGTTGCTGGTGAGCCAATAAGTTAACGTCAAGCCCAGATTGTATACAATTAACACCAGCCAGAAAAGGGCACTTTTTGACTCTGAGGGTAAAAAGGCATCATGCACCCCTTGGGCCCGATCTGTGCACATGCCTGATCTATGATGTCCTATAAATAGTAAAACACATGGACATGAACATGCTTCCATGTTGTCCATTATTCTCTTTCTCTCTCTCTACACACACACACACACACACACACACACACACCACACACACACACACACACATCCCTTATTCCCAATCCCATCTCTCCTGCAGTGCTTCAGGCAGAGTGTGCTGTCACTCTCCCCCCAGAACAGAGCAGCACTCTCTTTTCTCCCAACCCAGCCCCGCAGCTTTGCAGCCTGTCAGAGGGAGTGGGAACAGAGCTACACGGGTGGTAGTGGGAGCACGAAAATCACGTCTTACTCCAAGGGTGTGTAATCAAATGACAAGAAGAATGTGCAAGAAGAATCCCCACAGAACTATCACTGAAGGTTTGGCTCGTGCGCCGGTTTGTAGGGTGTGTTGATGTTTAAAGGACTCCAATCCAATCCAACTTTATTTATATAGCACGTTTAAAAACAACAAGGTTGACCAAAGTGCTTCACAATCAATCAATAATATAGTAAAACACACATAAACACAATACAATGCTACAAACTAATTACGGCAGCAGACAAATTTTTTTTAAATGCTAGGGAGAACTTAATGTGTTTTAAGATGGGACTTAAACATTGGGAGAGTTGGGGCCACTGTGAGCCACTGATAGAGTATATGGACATTGTATTTCTTGCCAACAGGGAGATAATATATAAGGGATGTTCTCTGGATGTATACTCAATTTGATTTGGCCGGCTTTAAGTATTTCTGGTGCTGAACAATGAAGGACTATATGGCTTATTATGTGAAGGATTTCTGAGAAAAGAAAGGGACATGGAACAGCGTGTACTTGTTATGTTAGTGGATGATGCAGCTGCTTTGTTGGTACATGATTACACTTGAATCTCAAAAGCTTTGCTTAGTGAGCTCTGTCGACAACAGAAACCCCCCTAGGGGCTTCCGATATGACTGTTGAAGATGTGTTTGAAGTGGCAGCCATGCAATACATGCACTGCTCTGTCAGCCCACTTACAGTCCCATTGAAACAGCAGTAGTAGGCCTATGATTAAATCAGATTTATTTTTAAAGGCCAAAACACAGACAACATATAGCTAATGTCTTTGTATCTATAATGTATATTTAGCCCTTGTTATACTGTAGCTGCAGGATAGAACATGGTTTTTATTTTATTTTTTCAATAGCGACTTGGATTGTATTCCATTGCATCATAATGTTGCAAACCATGTAGGGCGGCTATGTGGCGTAGTGGGCAAGGCGCTCGCCACGAATGACGGAGCCGCTGGGCTTGCCTGTTCGAGCCCAGCGCTCCACATTGCTTTCAGTTTAGCTGGTCGTTCATACTAATACACATTGGCCGTATTAGGGGGTGGGAAACTGATGGGTGGGGATCGGGCGTTGTGGACAGCGACTCCTACAGGTCGGTTGGTGCGCCTGCGCAGTAGAATCAGGAAGTGTCGGGGGCAGCGTGAGCCTCCCACGCGTTACTCCTCGCCACTGAGAGATCGAGCTGCGCAGGTGAAAAGATGCGACTGCTGTTACCTCAAGTACCGGAGGGGACTTGTGCTATGTATGACTTAGTCCACATTGCAGCCGGCTTGTGGGAGGCAAGAAACAGCGTTCGTGACAGGGGAGGGTTGAATTGGATGATACGAAATTGGGATGGGAGAAAATATAGAAAATGGGAGAAAAAGTGGATCCAAAAAAAAAATTGCAAACCATGTTATTTCTTATAAAAGAAATATATGTATGTCCAAAAAGAAAGACAGATACAGATGTACTGTATATGTATAGTATATCATTATAAACTGCTATAGAGATGATGTCCATATCCATATCTAAGACCTGTACATTATGTATTATCAAACATGATCTGTATAGTATAGTCATTGGTTGCTTTTTTGCTCTTTTCTTTTCTTTTTTTATAGGAAAATGAATGCAAATATAATTTCCTAATACATGTATTTATTTCCTAATTACATTTTGGAAATTAAACAAAAGCTAAGCTAGCATTTCATTATTGCAAAAACAAACAAAAAGCAGAGTTCAAACACAAAAAATACTAGCTAAAAACTAGAAAAGTGTAGGAAGTGACCTGCTTAAATTGAGGCCCACAATAGAGTGTTTTGGGGCGCCTGAAAGCATTCTGTTGTGTTTGTGTGTTTTATGCATTTATTTAACATATTGGATTTCATCCAGTGTAAATTCAACTGTGTTCCATCTAAAGCAGCTACTAGGAAGACTTTGACGTCGATATATCATTGTAAATTCAATGTCCATAGCTTGGCAGGATTACTGTAGAAACATGTTGAGATCGATATAGACTGAAAGACAATTGCTGTGACGGCCATGAGTCCATCAATATCCTCTATTTTCTATTGATATTGTGTGTCTGGGCCAGATCCAGTTATGCTGAAGGCCTACGGCGCAAAGGAAGCCTTTCCAAACAAAACTTTCTTTATCAACAAAAATAACTTCACGTTCAGTTAGCAAGGCTTATCCACTTCTCTTTCATCAAAACATTTCCCCATGCTGTTGGGCGGAATCTAACTGAAAAACAGGAAGCGACAGGGCTTATGGGAATGAATGAATGATGAATGAATGAATGAATGAATGGATGAATGAAAACTTTATTTAACAGATTGCAGAATGGGTACAATACAGTACGGCTCAATACATACAATTGTTAAGGGGATGCAGACCTGAGAAAGACGTTTGTCTTGTTTCCATCAGGGTCCCCCATTTTCAATTCATATAGACATATATGACATACATGACATACAGATAGTCAGTACTGCTACATCTATACATTTATGACATACCAGATTTGCAAATACAGTACTGTTTGTGATACAGAAGGAGTCAAGAAAAGGGAGTATATACATTTGACGTAGAAACTGTACATTGGAGGAGGTTGGGTGGGGGGGGGTTGGGTACATTGGGATATTGACAACCATACTGGGTAATTTACATTTTGATTGATTGATTGAAAAGTTTATTAACAGATTGCAGAATGGGTACAGTACAGTACAGCTCAATACATACAATTGTTAAGGGGATGCAGACCAGAGAAAGACTTTCGACTTGTTTACATCAGGGTCCCCCATTTTCAATTCATCATCATTGGAGGTGGTTGGGGGGGCAGGGCGATAGAACACCAGCCCTGATTCCAAACTCTAACCTTAACCAACTTCGAAAGAGTCGCCTAAGCTTAACCAGTGATAAACTAGGCGTTAGGTAGTTTGCATCATAGATAATATACAATAAATACAATACAAAAAAGAGGTCACAGTGTTCAGTATAGACATATGTACAATGTTCGATGCAGAATAGGAGTAACTGAGTTACCATATAATATACAATATACTATGCAGTGTCAGTGTACTAATATACAATACTTTATAGTGCAAAGCAGAAATGGGATGGGGTACAATTTAGGTACAATTTACAGTAAGGTGTACGAGTTGTAGTGCAAATCCTTTATCAATAAATATAAAGTGTGTTTAGTGTGGAGAGTGGGTGCTGCAGTGTGTTGTTTGTTTAAAGTGAGTGTGGATGTGTGTGCTGTGTGCATTTGATGTGGTCTTATGAGAATCAGGCTACCAATTGTTTCAGCAATGATCTCATTTGTTTACTTTATATATACAAAGGTATCACAACCAATATGACAATGATATTTTGTTGAAAATTCTCCTTGTAGCTGCTCTAAGTTACAACAGGATAACAGGCTGACACTGCACCAGAGAATCTCGTCCCAGCATTGCCTAGCCATTATGGACTTGCACCAAATTTGCTGTCTACACATCAAGTGTGACAATGGAGATAAGTCTTTATTTATACTTTATATCCTTGACAATTAGGCCCAGTCAAGGCCGTTGTCAGAAAGTGGTGTTGTTGTCTAGCAGGGAGCACTCTGTTCTCTGGACTTGTCAGTAGCAATGCCCCTGTTATGGTGATAGGTACAGCTGCGAGTGCCGTTCTTCAGATGAGACGTTAAACCGCGGTCCTGACTGAATTCGGTTGTTAAAGAAACATGGGTGCTTATCGCACAGAGTAGGAGATTCCCTGACGTTCCTGGCCAAATTCCCAATCAGGTCTCTAACATCAAGGCCACCTATTCATCCCTCCCCCCCTTAATTGGCTGACATCAATCCCTGTCTCCTGAGCTGTTCAGCCATTGTGTAGTGTGATGTGTGCCTGGTGCCAGTGTATGGCAGCCATTGAGCCTTGTGTAGCCCAAGGTTGGGTGCTACCAGTGGTGGTGAAGGAGGCTATTTCCACCCTACATTGTGGGGAGCGCTTTGAGTGTCTCCAAAGCGCTATATAGATGCAATCATCATTCATTCATTCATTCATTCATTCATTCAATTAAGTTGAGATGAGATCTTGTGATTGCTTTACTTTTTACTGTCAGCACTTCTACAACCTATACCGGTACATTTGGTGTGAGATCTACTGTGAGATGGATGCCCTGTCTGGTACAATACCACCACTCTCCCTAACCCAAAAGGACACCCTGCCATCAATCACTGCTCCAGAGAGGCAGCTTTATGATTTTTACTGTAAGAAACTATTACACATATTGTCAGGAGGATTTATGAAACACCTGCTGGAGGAAGTTTGCAAACTTGCTTGGCTTTTTCACCAACCAGTTGCATTTGTTTTTCTGTGGGTACACAGTTGCATTATAGCAATGTTGTTCGTATCCTTATTGTGTAACCCTAAGACAGTAATGTGTTTGCAATGGCGATCTACATTGATTTGGATCGATTTGATGTTGAAACAAACTGCTAATAAACATCAGACAGTGAGCAAGACATTGTAAAATGCTGACGTTAATTAGCACAAAAATACTAGGGTAGGAAGTGACCTTAGTTTCAGCAATGGTCTCATTTGTTTACTTTATGAAGGTATCACAGCCAATATGACGATGATATATTTAGTTGAAAATTCTACTTTAAACAAGGTAGGTAAATACTTCACCTACAAACATAATACTGTTCTGACAACACAATATTGATTACATTGAATACATTTAATTAAGAGATTTGCTGTAATACCTTTTAAATACATATGTTTATAAAATAGTCAGAGCTAAAGTACGGGTTTTGTCAACAAAGAAAATAAATAATGGAATAATAACAGATTGGCTGCTGGCAGTGCAGGGTTGATCGAGTAGGACACTATGACTTAATGAGACCTTCTGATGGCAAGTGGTCATAAGAAGTTTTGAAAATGTGAAAGATACTATCAGCAAATAATTATTGCAGCTTTAAGTTTCATTCAGAACCAATGTTGTTGGACAAAAAGGACTATTTCGGATGTATTTCCGTTGAGTTTTTGTAAGGGAGGCACTTTTATTTATTAAATCTTTTGATTGCCTATAGTGATTACCTCCATTAATATTAAAAAGGGGAGGTTGTGCACCCTGCCATTGCCAATTTCCAAGAGCCTTCATGCTGTAGTAATTATAATGGTGTGAAGCATAAATTCTGTACTGTATGTCTTGGAAATGGTTTAGGATGTTCTCCCTCTCTCTCTGTTTTAAATCCTTCCTTTTTTCCCTTTTTTTTTTACTCTGAAAAGATTAAATGTTACCCAAAAGAGGTGTGATACAGAACTAAATGAAGATTTCCTAACATGGATGTGCACGTTTGGAACATGCAAACACCTCGCATTTGGTTTATTGTATTTGGTACCAATATTAAATGTCTAAAGGGCACTCGACAATTTTAACAACTGTCACCTGACAGAAAAATTAAATGATGCTTGATGTTTATCATTTAATCTTTGGTGGAGGACCTGTCATCTCTATGGTAACAAAACATACAGAGCTCCCGCCTCTTTGTGTTTGTGCTCTGCCAATCGTTCCCCCCTTGAATACATTGGGTCTCATTCCCGAACGAATTTACGACCAAAAATGAATTTACGACCAAAAATGTCCTCTTAGGCAGATTTCTGCCCATTTATGACATATTATGGCTGGGAGTGCGAGTCCCCAAATTTTCCTGAGATCAGATTTGAGCGTGGCTGAGAGCAGATTTAAGAGTGCTGAGGAGCACTCTTATGATTGATTGACTAATTGAACATTTTATTAACTTGACAGACTGTGTTCTCATAGTGATTCCTTCATGTTAACGCTACAGGCCTCCTTGTAATTAATTACTTAATCATAATTAAAATAAATATGACAGTATTTGTACGATAAGAAATTACGCATTTGATGTCGGAAAAATAAATAATATGGATTCATCTGATCACAGGGCAGCTGCTTAACACTTTGGCGACCAAAGTCCCGCGGCGATTTATAGTCCAGAGGACCGAGCTTTGTCAACAAACCGATGTACTTTCTAACAGCTATATATATACTTTATAGTATTGCTATCTGTCCATTCTCATTGTCACTTGAGTGCATAAACCGTGCCTTCATAATGGCTTAAAGAAAATAAAAATCCATCGGTTGGTTGTCATTTTATAGCGCCGTGAATATAAGGTTTATCGCAGTTTTCGCCTCGTCTTTTTTCTGGGGAGCTAGATATGAGGCTAAAGGCTAGTCACGTTATATCAAACGCCATTTCTGTTGTATATATACGAATGAAATAAAACAAACTGCGTAGCATCCGGACTATTACAGAGCATCTATGGATGAAATGGGGGCGGCGGGGGACGCCGATTACTATTATTGATTAGCAATACAGTAGCAATACAGTGTGCGTTCAAGTAGCCATTTTCACTGATCGATCACGTTGCGTTTTAAAACAAGCTCCAATCCGGCTGTAATTTGGGTGAATAGTATCCTAGCGTCAGCCCATGTGATCGCCGGCAGCATTTCGTCATAATACATCGGCATCTGGTAGATCGATATGTCCATTGGCTGATCATAAATCCCATTATTCCAGGCTGAAATCTGCGCTTCCAAACGTGATCAAAGATGGATGATGTTCGTTTGGGATCCAGGCTCAAATGAAACGCCCACAGACAGTAAAAATTATTTTTCCCAATCGGCCTCAATGATACTGCAGTGGAGCGATGGCGCCCCTAAGAGGATCTGGCCGGTATTGCATGTTGCCGAAATCAAATATGCGGGTAGGTTCCCAGAGTCGATCGGGGACGTTAATACGGTTATTAATATGGAATAAAACAATAACAACTTGGTCCACAACGCATGGCACCGTAACACGTATAAACTCGTGGCTGGTCCTTAACACTTTGGCTGCCATGGGTTAAATTCATTATCAACCGTAGGTTGCCGGCTCTATTTGTCTATAGAGAAAGTCCCCTTCTTTGCAGGGCTATAACTTTTTAAATTCTATTGCTACATTGCCATTATTAGGGCCCATTCAAAGTCCTATATGTATTGTTCATTGTGTAGCAACGTTAAACTTTTTCATTCGCATATTAGTAAAGTATGGTCTAATGTATAAGTATGTTTCATCTCTTTCTGCAGCTTTCTCCAGAACGTGATCTATAGCCCCAAATACATTATATTGATGATGCAATACAGTTTTATGGCAATCAGCACGATATAAAAAATTCCAACTAGACGTACTTCTAGAAGTTACTACACGTCATCTGATGTTGACCGGATGGGCTAGGGGGCGTTTATAATTCCGTGGGCAGCGTTATACCAATCATCTAATGTGGGTCAAATGTTGATATGTTGATAATAGCAGTTAGTATCGAAGACGGTAACTTTACACGCTAAAACTCACCCCAGTCTCCGCGCGCCGTTGGGCGATCATCGTAGAGTAGAAATTTTACCATTATGGGATGTCGATTTACCCGGTCCATCTCCAGCTTGTATAATGGTATATACGTCCAAATCATGTTGTTTATCGAGTTATTGGCAATCGATTGCTATGTAGTGTGTCGAGATCGAGTCCCGGAACCTATAGCTAGTGCCCGGAAGTAATACGGCCGACCAGCACAATCTCCATAGCACTTCCTGTTAAGCGATTGCGCCGATCGGCCACCAGATGGCGCTCCTGAACCGCCAGAGAGCTCAGTGGGTCCTCCTGGTGGATCTCAGGCCAGCGGAGGGGAAATATGAATCCGATCCCAGATTTTTGAAATATTGATATTAAAGACGCTGTAAAGCGTCTTCGGCAACTTGAGCATGGCCGGGAATGACGTGTTTAGGCGTTTTTCGGCAGCCAAAGTGTTAAAGTGTTAACCATATCCGAACCAGCTATTTTGGACAAATGTATAATTACTTTAATTACTCAGATATTCAAACACAATTATGCAATTATTGTGAAATGATTGAAAATAATAATTATTTAATGCCTTCTGTGGAATTTGTATTTCTTATTTGTTACACATGTTTTTTTTTTTTTTTTGCACACATCTCTCCAATATTCAAAACATCTCTTTCCACATCATCATATGCAATTTCCAGGATTTGCCTTTTTCTTTTTTGTAAGAACATACAAAACATGTAAAGGACTCATACAAATACATTAACAACTGACATGGAAAATAAAAAAAGACTTACGAAAAAAGAAACATACTATACTATACATTATGCGTATACATCCCTGATATATATACTTTGCATGTAGACCGAACTACCTTCGAGCAGGTATGTGCTGCATCCTCTATCGGGATGCCACCCTTCTCCATATTGCATGTGAGAGAAAGCGCCCCAGACACATGCAGTTGTGCATGATAACATGCATGCACGCATGTCTCCAACACATGTATGTGGGTACGTGTATCACGTAAGCATGTGTACATGCCTCATATGTGTGTGTGTGCATCTTCCTGGTATGTGACTGTACTCCTATCTCTTGTGTGTGTCTCGTATCCATGTGTGCCTCTGCCCCCTATGTGAGTGTATATCTCAGACGTGTATATATATGTGCGTCTCAGCTACGTATGTGTGTGTCTCCTATATACATGTGTATCCCCCATATGTGTCAGTGAAAGCCTATACTTCAACTATGTGTATATGTAGGTGTGTGTATGCCTATTTCCTATAAGTGAGTATGTGCATGTATGTGTGCCCCTGACGTGTATAACTTATCCTTGTGTATATGAGTGTGTGTAAACCTATTATGTACACATATGAATATGTGTATCCTAGATACTTGTATGCGGCTATACCTGCGCACATGTGAGTGTGATAGAGACAGTGACCGTTCCATAGATACACCATCCGGACATAAAATACATGTACATACATATACAATACATTATAAAGCACAAGTACCATCAGATCAGATCCCCTTTTTCATATTCATCCTTGATAACATTGTAATCCCACCTTAATCATTTGTCCCCAGACCGTTCAGTCAGGTGTAGAAAACTGTCCCATACCTGGCCATTCTATACCACATTCCCCGGTATTTAGGCAGTTTAATCCCTTTCGGTACTATACCCAAAACACATGCCATTGGGGCGTTATTTATCTTCACATTCAGAACCTTACTTAGGAATATCACAATTTGATCCCACATTTTCCGGACCTTCTCACATTCGTACAGCATGTGCAGTAAAGTGCCTGTCTCCTTCTCACATCTCCAGCAGATGTCACTGTCCCTTAATTTCAGTCTGGCCAGTTTACTAGGCGTCCAATAGCTTCTGTTCAACACTTGTAAAAAATAAGTTGTGATTGCGCCTCCCTAGAGAATTTACCCCATTTGGACACCAGTTTCTCCCACATTTCCTCAGTAATATCCTCACGTACATCGTTCTCCCAGCTCAATCTCAGACCCGCCAATTTGGGTGCATTGTATTCTCTTATAACATCATAAAATCTTGACGCACCGCCTTTCCTACGCCATCCTTTATAGAATATTTCTTGAATTGCAGTAATCGGGCCACACTTTGGTCCTCCTATTGATGACGATATACAATGTCTAATCTGTAGGAATTTATAAAAGTTTTTATTATCTATATCAAAATCCTCTTTAATATCCTCAAAAGGCAAAACCCCATCTTCCCCGGCTATATCACCTAGTACATGTATCCCCCTTTTAATCCAATCGTCCCATATGACTGATTTCTTACCAATCTTTAGTTTCTTATTATACCATATAGAGGCTCTCGTAGTTAAATATGGGCTATCACCAGTCATTCTGTGCGATTGATTCCAAGTTTCCCTGATAAATGCCATTAAAGGGTTTTTAAAAGGTATAGGTCTGTCTGATTGTGTCAGGAAGGATTCCAGAGATGAGGGATATATCATTTCCTCCTCCATCCTGACCCAAGCAGGTGCCTCCTCAGACGAGTGATTCAGTTTGGAGAGCTGGGAGAGCGAGAATGCATAGTGATACCAATCTAGTTTAGGCAGGGATAAGCCGCCATTTTCCTTTTCTGCACACATTTTGGCCCGTCCAAATAGCGGCCTTTTGCCCCCCCCCACAGATATACATTAATTTGTCATACTGTTTGAGTAACTGGGTCGAGAGAGTCAGCGGCAGCATATATAGGATATAATTTAATTTGGGAGCCAATATCATTTTTACTAAGTTTATCTTCCCCAGGAGGGACATATTCATCTTGGCCCAATTCTGGGTCAGAGCACTAATGTGTTCGATTATAGGGGCAATATTGGTTTGCATCAACTCTTTCAGACCTGGGATCAGCTTTATTCCTAGGTATATCAACCCTGACGGCATCCATCTGTATTGCCACCCCCTTCTGATATCAGGGGGACAACACATAGAGAGAGGCATTGCTTCTGACTTGCTCCAGTTGATTGTGTACCCAGATATTTCGGAGAAGGACTCTATAATAGTTCCAATGACCCCAGCTGCTGTTCGGGGATTGCTGGATACCAATAAGATATCGTCCGCATACAAAAATAATTTATGTTCTACCTGCCCCGCTATTACCCCTTTGATGTCCTGATTAGTCCTTAGTGCGATAGCAAGTGGTTCGAGGAAGAGCGCAAACATTTGGGGAGAAAGCGGAGAACCTTGCCTCGTCCCCCGCCCTAGGTTAAAGGGCGAGGATACGATCCCGTTGGTCAATACTGATGCCATCGGATTTGTGTATAACAGTTTTACCCACCCAGTATACGATGGTCCGAACCCGAAGCGCTCTAGCGTGTGAAATAAGAATGCAAATTCCACCTTATCAAAGGCCTTTTCGGCATCCAATGAGAAGGCCACTGTAGGTTCTGTATCATTCCTGACCTTCCACATTATGTGTAGGAGTCTGCGGATATTATCAGCTGAGTTTCTCCCCTTCACAAAGCCCACTTGGTCTGAATGCACCAAAGTTGGTAGTACATCTTCTATTCTATTCGCAAGTATCTTTGCCAATACTTTTTCTTCCAAATTGCTCAGGGATATAGGTCTATAGCTTCCACAGCATTTAGGGTCTTTGCCCTTTTTCTGTAGTAACGTAATAGTGGCCGATCTCAAGCTAGTGGGCAAGCCCCCCTTTAACAATGAATCCTCATATACTTTTAATAGTCTCGGAGCGATTATATCACTGAATTGTTTGTAGAAATCGGGAGTAAACCCGTCGTCTCCTGGTGCTTTACCCAATTTAAGGCTGTTGATTGCCGCGTGTATTTCTTCTATCGAGACCCCCCCCCTCCATTGATTTTACTTGTTGTTTCGATAACGACGGTAATTTGATTTTGTCGAAGAACGCGTCCATTTTTAGCTGATCCACCGCCTTCTGTGGGGTATACAAGTCCTGGTAGAAGCACCTGAAAACATTATTAATTTCCTTTTTGTCTGTAATAATCTTGTCATCTTTATTACGAATTGAGGATATAATATTTTGATTTAGCATTTGTTTAACCCGATTCGCTAGTATTTTACCCGCTCTCTCCCCTTGTTCATAATGTCTTTGGTTGGTCCTAAATAACGCATATTCAGCCTTCTTTTGATATATGTTGTTCAATTCGTATTTGGATTTGCTTAGGTTTCTCCACGTTTCTGGGTCTGGTCTCTGACTGTGCTGTTTCGAGAGTATTTTAATTTCCTCATCTAACGCTGTAATTTTTTGTTTCTCTGCCCTTTTTAGTATCGCACCGTATTGTATGAGTCGTCCTCTCATGTAAGCTTTACATGTGTCCCACATTATGCCACTATCATCTATTGACCCTTCATTAAGTTCCCAAAATTCCTTAAATATAGTTCTAATGTACGCACAGGATCCTTCATCATTTAACATCAGGTTATTGAATCGCCATCTCCGAGATCGTTGCCCTTCCTCCATGGATGTGATCACTAAATCAACCGGAGCATGGTCAGATATTACAATGTTCCCTATCCCAGTATCTGCTACCTGTTCTACCAGTGCGCTAGAGATCAGGAAATAATCTATTCTAGAGTATGAGGAATGCGGGTGAGAGTAAAACGTGTAGTCTCTTTCTTGTGGGTTCATAACCCTCCAAATATCCACTAGACCCAATTCCTCTATCAGAACACCAACCGCCAGTCTCCCTGCGTTGTCAGCGGTCCTGGGTTGATACGATTTGTCCATTAAGGTGTTTCCAACCAGGTTGAAGTCCCCCCCTATGATTACGTTGCTATTCCCTATTTTCCTGATCACCTCACATACCTCATGGAAAAAGTCTGAGGACGACCCGTTGGGCGCATATATATTAGCTAAAGTAGTCCTCTGTCCCTCTAAATCAGCATCCAGTATAACCCATCTTCCCTCATCATGTGAGAAACTATTGTGCACCTTTAGGTCTATGTTTTTTCTCACCAATATTGCCACCCCCCTCTTCCTAGAAGAGAACGTACTATAGTATATTTGTCCCACCCAATCCCTTTTAAGCTTGGCCGACTCCTCCTCATCCAGGTGCGATTCCTGAATTAGTGCAATATCCGTCTTTTTTTGTTTCAAGAACGTCAATATCTTTTTTCTCTTAATGGGATGATGACATCCGTCTATATTCCACGATATTATTTTAATCAGCCCCATATTCCTCGTAGTGCATCTACCCTGTGCAATCCAGGACGTAGTACCTCTATGTCTGGGGCGCCATCTCCCACATTTCCATATCTAGTTCCTGAGACTGTGAAGATATATATACAATAGTATAGCATACAATGAAATAAAAAAGAACATATAAAAACATAAATACATTCCCCCCCCCCCACATTTACCCAAGCTACGTTCGATAGGACCCCAGATAGAACAGTCGTACCGAGGGTGAGATCGATACTCACCCATGCACCTTGGTCCCCCTCGACTAACAGAGGAGTGCATATGGCACAAGGCAGGTTGCCCAAAACTGTGCCCCTACTATCTTGTATACCCTGATGTAACGTATGGCTCACACTGTAATCTATATACAGTGCGATCAATTCAACTGAACTTGACAAAACTGTAACGTTTCCAACAATTAATTAAGTATATCTCTCAGATATATATTGGTACATTGTAACTTCTATGACATAGCCATAATGGCCTGTGGTTCATTTCGTTATACTTTTCCTGTATCCATCCGGGATATTTCCCCTCCCACAATTTTATCATACTCTCCTATCCATTGCCCTCTATTCTCATTTCACATTTTTTTTTCTTTTTTTTTCAATCACTTTTTTTTTTTTTTTTGTCTTTTCTTTTATATACATATTGGCATTTTGTGATGTTATTTATTCTATGACGATGCCCCCGTGACTTATCTGTATCCATGCGCTTCATGAACTTTATCTCAATTGTCCGCCTCCGACTGTCCCCGTCTGAATCCCTGTAGTTTCTCCCGGTATCCGTGATGACCATTGCCCTGCTGTGCGGGGCGTTCAGTCCCCGTCGCCTGCATGTCGTCCCCCGGTCCCCGTTTTCTTCCCACTGTCTGCCAGGTAGACAGCCGCAGTATCTCCTCTCGGTCCGGGTCGGTAGTCGGGTTCACCACGGTCATCTTGAATCCACGTTTTGCCATATCCGCCGTCGCCTCCGCTGCGCTCTGGTACAGGCGGGTGCCATCCTCGTAGAATACCCTCATCTTCGCTGGATACGGTGTCTGGAACTTGAGATTCTTTTCCTTCATTATTCTCTTGGCCTCGGCATATTCTCCTCGCTTCTTCAGTATTTCAGTGGGGAAGTCATGGTCGACATAGAAGCGTTCGTTGTCACATGAGACGTTTTTCTTCTGCCACGTTCGGCGTATTATCTCTTCCTTCATTTTGTAACTCCCAAACTTAACCACGATTGACCGTGGTTTCAGCTGTGGGTTGTTAGGCCTTGGGGCCAGTGCCCGGTGTGCTCGTTCGATACGAAGGTCCATGTCATGAGGCAGTCCGAGTGCGTCCTTAAACAAGCCGTCTAGAAATCCATGCATGTCCTTTCCCTCTTTCTCCTCCGGGATACCATACACCCGTAGGTTCTCTCTCCTCGTTCTGCCCTCTTGGTCGAGCAGTTTAGCCTCCATGTCGGCCTGCCTCTGTATCAGTTTTTTTATTAAAACCGTCGCCGCATCAAGCACATTTTCATTTTCTCCGATTCTCCCCTCCGTTTCACAGAGCCTGTCGTTCATTTTGTTCATATCATTCTTTATCTCCCAAAACTGACGCTCATTGTCTTTTCTGAAGTCTTTGAGCTCGTTGTATATGTTCAACAGCGTGGCTTCTTGTTCACAGTCATCGTCGCCATCTTTTCCTCCCGTTACGTCGTCATTCTCTGCCATTCCGTCGTCCTTTTCAGTTGTAATCGTGTTCGCCCTACGTCTCGTGATAGCCCCTTCTTTCATCCCTATTAAATATGTACCCTGGTGTAAATGTTTTCCGGGGCTAAATCATTTTGCTGTCGGGGAGCTCGCGAGTTAGGCAGCCATGTTCTTCCGCGGTCAAACCGGAAGTCCGTTACACATCTGTTTTAATGATTAATTATATACATTTGAAAGAATGCAGGTCAACATGCAATGTATCCCGTTGATTGGTATACAATGGGACAGACCTTTGATTGATTGATTGATTGAACACTTTATTAACAGATTGCAGAATGGGTACAGTACAGTACAGCTCAATTACATACAATTGTTAAGGGGATGCAGACCAGAGAAAGACTTTCGTCTTGTTTACATCAGGGTCCCCCATTTTCAACTCATCATAACATATATGACACACACAACATACAGATAGACAGTACTGCTACATCTTCTATACATTTATTTGCAAATACAGTAGTGTTTGTGATACAAAAAGAGTCCAGAAAAGAGAGTACATTTGACGTAGAAACTGTTGGAGGAGGTTGGGTAGGCGGGGTGGGTGGGGGACACTGTACAAGCAAAACTGTACATTGGAATATTGACAAAACCATACTTGGTCATTTACTGTACATTGAAGGGGGTTGATATAGCTATAAACCTGCATATCATTAATCAATTAAACTTATATTGAAATACACCATATAGCCTATACACCAACACTGAAATGACAGTGGATAAATAAATAAGAACTAAAGCTAATCGGTGGAAATAGACTGCATTAATATTCCATAACAAGTCTTGTGTGCGCCTACGTGTCTAATGAATGAACAGTATAGGCTTGCTTAATATATTCCAGTTACCTGTTTCATTAGGATCCAGCACTATACACATGCTCTGCCCCGCACAGTACAAGCACAGTCCGCATGTATACAGACTGTACGTATACTGTACGTAGGGCAGAGCACACATACAGCTACCAAATCCTAATGAAACAAGTCATTAATGGAATAACAAGCCATACTGCGTTCATTCATTACGCCGTCTATTATATTTCATAAATGCATTCATATACAGTACTGCGCGCGTGTGTGTGTGTGTGCGTGCGCACGCTGCGGCAGGTGTACCATGAGCTGTACTATATATGATGCCAATACATTAATCTAATCTCATTTCGATGGGTCGCAAGACTCGCAAAGCACTTCCGCCATTCCATTTTCACACAGCTGCGTCACAAGACATATTACCAGCACGTTCAGGACTCAGAGTGAACTTGTCATTGATTCTGTCTCAGTGTTTCCAAGATAAGTCTTCCAAAAGAACTCTTTGAAAAATGTTGGAGAATGAGACCCATTGTTCGCTAAAGCTAAAACCAAGGGGAAACTACAAGCAACCTAAAGTATATCCAAAGCAGGTTGGCATTTCATCCAGTCACAATGTGCAACAATCACAAAACAAAATTCTCAAGATTTACATTTATATTTAGTCATTATCATTATAGCATTATCCAAACCATCAGCAGGAGGGATAGACCTGTGGGTAAATTATATTGTTTGTCAAATAGTGTCGACTTTGAGTGCATATATAGTATAGATATAGGTATATTAGCATGGTACTGTAGGTATAGTAGTATATGGATAGTAGATAGTAGTAAAGTACATTCTTTTAATTATTTCAGATATTGACTGAAGAGGTGTGTTTTAAGTCAACGGCGGAAAATTGGGTGGGTTTCAGCTGTCCTGCTGATTGTGGTGAGAAGTTAGTTCCACTATTATGGAGCAAGGACAGAGAATAGCATGCTATAGATGCAAGACAACCCTTTCCTGCATGGTGTCCACATATGTGTACAGTCGATTTAAAGCTATTTTAAATTACTTTTTAAAATGTAAGATATAGCTGTAAAAAAAGAAAAAAAGTATATAGCGCTTTTATCATAAACGTTTCACAATTGACCTATCGCAAAGCCCCGCCCCCCTTGGTTACTGTTGCTACGTCCGACAAGCTGTCCGACAAGCTGAGAGCCAGATACGTTCAACAAAGCTAGAATGGAGGGTCTTCATAACGTATCAGTCGCCTTAACAGACTCATTTTGGAGCAATAACGCCGCAATATCCTCCAGGTCCCGACAAAAGGGGCTACAATATGCTATGGAGGGATATATCCACAGTATCAAGATTCAGAAAGAGGGAGGCACAAATGAGGCACTAGCGTACAGGTCGCAGTGTAAAAATGAGCTCTATGTCAAATTCGACGAGCACAATATTGTGGACCAGGCTTGTTCGTGTACTGCTGGTTAAGTTCTGCTTTTGGTAATATCAAGTTGTCCTTGCTATTGAAATCTTTTAGCAGTCAACATCTATTTTTTTCCCCATTTCATATAATGATGAATAAGTGCGTCCTTAGTCGACGACGGCAAAGGGCTGACGTTAAGGACAGCTTTAGCTAGCTTGGATGATGTTCATCCTATCAAGCTAGCTAATGCTGTCCTTAACTCATTGACCGCCAGGAATTAGTCGGCCCCCGTTCTAGCACTGCCACGCTTTAAAAGATAGGAGTGTGTCACCTTGTTTGTAGAGCTATAACTATATTCTATATCAGGGGTCAGGAACCTTTTTGACTGGGAGAGCCATAAAAGCCAAATATTTCTAAATATATTTCATTGAGAGCCATAGTATTTTTAACGTATAATAAATTAAATATGTCTTACTTTTAATGCGACTTCTGGTGCTGCATGGTTTTGCTGATGGCCTTGTAATCTGGTTCATACGTGGTGAGGTTGAGCTTCATGCAGGCGTTGAGGCTTCCATCAGTTAAACGTGAGCGTAGGTTGGTCTAAATGTTCCTCATATGCGAGAATGACTGCCCACATGCATATGTAGAGCCAAACATGGTCAATACGGCATTACTCACGCTGCATTGTGTGGTATGTCACAGGAAGCTCGTTCCAAGTTTTAAGAATCAGCTGGTCTTCAGGTTGAAGATTTTGAATTTCTGTCCACTTGTGTTCCCTCGCCAGCTCTGCTCGCTATATCTTCAGCTACAGATACTATTGGCTGTATCTTCAAAAAAAATTCTGTTTACTTTTAAATGACACAGTATTATTAAGAAATATCACAAGTATTAAAAAAAATATATATATATTTTTTTTTTACTCAAAAATGTCTGGGAGCCATATGCTTTCACCAGAAGAGCCATATATGGCTCGCGAGCCATAGGTTCCCGACCCCTGTTCTATATTATAGCTATGGATACAATACTATGGCCCATTTGACACCACCTATCTATCGTTCAATATGTGAAAAAGAATTAATTTCTTCATCCATACGTTCCCGTGTTTTACCGCTGTGAATATAAGTATGGTTATAGCGTGGTCTGGGGTAATTAGCCGTATACGTCAATTCTACTATAAACATTGCTGTGTCTTGCCTGTGCACACTATTATTCCCAAATCAAATCTATATCATAGTTCAAGTTTCTTTATTAGTTGTCATACAGAAGTACAGAATACTTTTATACAAAATGCTTCTTTCTGTTACGCTCCAGAGACTGTGCTAGACAAAAGGATAAGTATAAAATAAAATAAGTATAGCAAGTATAAAATAGAAGTCACGTACGTAGACACAAGTGTTCAGTATGTACATATGTACAATGTTCAATGCAGAGTAGAAGTAACTGAGTTACCATACAATATACTATACAATATACTAATTACAATATACTATATAGTGCAAAGCAGAAATGGGATGAGGTACAATTTACAGTAAGGTGTACTGAGGTATGGGTTGTAGTGCAAATTCTTTGCCAATAAATATAAAGTGTGTTTAGGTGTTCTAAAGTGTGTAGAGTGGGTGCTGCAGTGAGTTGTTTGTTTAAAGTGAGTGTGTGCGTGTGGATGTGTGTGCTGTGAGTGCTTTTGATGGTTGTTGCATAGTGTTATTGTTCGTTGAGCAACCTGATGGCCTGGGGATAGAAGCTTCTTCTGAGTCTTTCTGTGCTTGCCATAAGACTCCGGTATCGCTTGCCTGACCGCAGCAGTTCAAAGAGGCAGTTGTTTGGGTGGCTGGAGTCTTTGATAATTCTCTTAGCCTTACCCATGCACCGCTTGTTGTAAATGTTCTGGAGAGTGGGAATCCCCCCTCCAATTGTGCGTTCGGCTGAACGGGCGCTCTCTGTAGTCTGCTGCGGTGCTATTCCCAAACCAGGAGGTGATATTGCCAGTCAGGATGCTCTCTATTGTGCATGAGTAGAAGTTCTTAAGGATCTTCTGACTGACTTGGAACTTCCTTAGGCGCCTGAGGAAGTAGAGGCGTTGCCGTGCCTTCTTCACAACACTGTCAATGTGTGTGGTCCATGTCAAGTCCTCGGATATGTGGACTCCTAGGTACTTGGTGCCCCGTCGATGCTGAGGGGGCTGTAGTCCCTGACCCCCGACCTCCTGAAGTCCACAATCATCTCTTGTTTTGCTGACGTTCAGGGAGAGGCAGTTCTCCTGACACCACTGCGACAGATTCTCTACCTCTTCCAGGTAGGCCCTCTCATCGTTGGCAGAGATTGAGACTACTGTGTCATCAGCAAATTTGATGATTGTGTTGTTGTTCCGCTGTGCCACACAGTCATGTGTGTACAGGGAGTAGAGGAGGGGACTCAGAACACAGCCCTGGGGGGCCCCTATGTTGAGCGTGATGGATGAGGAGGTGCAGTTGCCTGCTCTTACCACCTGGGGTCTACCCGTCAGGAAGTCCAAGACCCACTGGCAGAGGTCATAGTTCAAGCCCAGGTCCCTGAGCTTGGCTATGAGTTTGGAGGGGACTATGGTATTGAATGCTGAGCTGTAGTCGATGAACAGCATTTTCACATAGTTCCCCTGCCTCTTGTCCAGGTGTGATGCTGCTGTGTGCAGCACATGGGCTATGGCGTCCTCCGTGGACCTGTTGGGGCGGTATGCAAATTGCAGGGGGTCCAGGTTGATGGGGAGGGAGGAACAGATGTAGCCCTTCACTAGCTCCTCAAAGCTATGGAGGTGAGAGCTACAGGGCGGTAGTCATTGAGGCAAGCGGGCGTAGATTTTTTGGGTACAGGGATGATGGTGGACTTCTTCAGACAGGTGGGGATGACAGCCTGTTTTAAGTAGGGATGTCCCGATCACGTTTTTTTGCTCCCCATCCGATCCCGATCATGTGATTTTGAGTATCTACCGATACCGATCTTTCCCGATCCGATCAAAAAAATAAATAAAATACATTTTATTTTATTTTTTATTATTCAACAAACATGACCATGTTCACGTCTTAAACTCATACTGAGGCCTTAGTTTTGGTTTTAAATTGCATATCATCATTCATTTATTTATTGTCACACAGAGCAGAAGAATTTTGCCAAAACAAACCAATAGTATCCAGCTGCAGAACGGCAGACCAGCCACACTCTCAGACCCAAACGCATTTCCTTTGATTTAATTATACATCAAATGATTTATGTCAAGGATTGCAATGCCTCGCTTGAATGAAGTTAACTTTTCACCTGGATAACGTCAACATTCAGGGTAAATGTAATGTGAGAAATTGGGATACATTTTTTTTTTTATTATTATATAATTTGGGTCTGAGAGTGTGGCTGGTCTGCCGTTCTGCAGCTGGATACTATTGGTTTGTTTTGGCAAAATTCTTCTGCTCTGTGTGACAATAAATAAATGAATGATGATATGCAATGACATTCCATTCTCAAGCTCTACCATGCTAATTATCTTTCCAGTGAGAGGGATTGCGTTGGGTTTCTGCCTGGAGTCGCTGAGCTCAGGATCTCGCTGGTGAGTAATGGTTCTGTAATGGCAACATTAGCCCTCTGAATAGACAGGGAGAAGTGCTTAACATCTCCTATGATTACGGCATGGGAGCTGTGATGTCAGAGGTCAGACGCTCCAGGTGATTGGGGGATTTCTCCAGACCAAACATGCAAATGATGATGGAGAAAGAGGAAAGGGAGAGTCAAAACGTTAGCGGCCGGTGAGCATGGCCCCACCAGGGGGAGCCGCTCTGCAAAATAAGTTCTTTGCCTCGCTCGCTCATGCAGAAGACTGTAAGCATATAATTAGAATGTTTCTGGAAAAGCTCCTGCAGATTCTGGACGAGATGTTGTTGTGACGTCTGTTACCTTTGCATAGTCACATGCTTTCATCCATAATGGCCCTGGAGTCTTTCCCATGGAAAGACAGAGGAGTGCAATAATAGTCTAACAAGGTATGCAAGGGCATTAAACACCAAAGATCCTGACACAGCTGTAATGCTCACTGAAGCTGAGAATGAGAGCCATGAATGCTAATTTCACGTTTTGAGAACTGGATCAAGTTCCGTTCTCAATCGATTTCTCTGTTTGTCTACGATATGCCGGAAGTAATTTATTCCTATGGGAGCCTATGTAACAGAATGATAGTGCACCACCATCAAGTGGATATCAATTGACCTTTCGCAAAGCCCCGCCCCCCTTGGTTACTGTTGCTAGTACGTCCGACAAGCTTTCCGTCTGACAGCCTCATGGCTGATAGAATATGATTTGACAAAAGGCATTTAGGGGCTGGGTTTTGCGAAAGGTCAATTCCATTGGCCGTGGAGTGACACATTTGCATTGGGAATAGATCCGTTTAAATAACTAGAAGTAGGAATAAAGTTATGAATCAACAGCATATAAAATATAAAAATACTGTTTTTTTTTTTTTTTTTTTTTCTCCATTTTCCTCCGATTTTCTCCCATCCCAATGTTAGTCGTTATGCCAATCCCCTTCCTGGTCGCTGTGCACTTACCCCCCACAGTCGGTCTGGGAGAGTGGAGGCTACCACGTGCTTCCTCCGACACACGTCCAGCCAATCACCGCTTCTTTTCACCTGGCAGCGCGGATATTCTCTGAGAGGGCGTAGCGTGTGGAAGGATCACACTATCCCACTCAGGTCCTATCCGCGCTTAGCAGGCGCCCCGACCGAAATGTGGGAGTCGCTGTTTACAACGACCCGGACCCACCCCGCCAGCTACTCCCACCCTCTAATACTGCCAATTGTATTAGTGTGAACGGCCAGCCAAGCTGGTGACAACCCCGGAGCTGTGAGCTGGATTCGAACAGGTGAATCCTAGCGTCTCCGGGGTTGGTGATGAACGCAATCTCCGCTACGCCACCTAACCGCCCCCTATAAAAATACTGTTTTAACAATGAAGCCTTTCATGTTGGTTGATAGTGATGATGTTGGTGAAAATTATTTCATATTTCAATATTTCAATTAAATAGCTCATGGGTACAATACGTACTACTGATTGGTGGTAATTATTAAATGGGTTGTCTTTGACATAAGGTCATTAAACATTGTGGGACAGGCCTAACTTCAGTTCCAAGTCGATATTCTTGTATCCACTAGAGAAAGCCATCTGCTCAGCTGTCATCAGGACAGGATATCTTAGGGTTGCATTGTTCTAGAAAAACCAACCCCTTTGCACATGCTCAGTCTGGACTTCAGTATTCATACAAAGACCCTCATTGGTTAATTTTACTGGCAAGTAAAGGACAAGAGGACGTACGGTGAGCTAGCTTGGCACCTGCTGGCTAATTAGCTCAAATACAGTCATAATGATTTCTGCGGATACATTTTTATAACTAATTTCATTGGTCACGGTGCCTCTCATGTGTGGTGTATGTATGGCTGTGTAATCAGATTTTCTTGAATATTATGTCGAGAATTTTTACACAAAAATTGCCAGTGGTCATGAGATGCCTATAATGGCCTGCATGAATTAATTTCCTAATATTATGTCCGCCAGGGGTGCTGCCCTCTTTCTCTTGTTGAGTCTTTCTCTTTTTTTGATGCTCCAATCACAACTGCTGCTTCCTGGAAAGAGGGCAGGGCTTGAGATAGGTCAATGAAGTGCTTTGTTTACTTAAGTCTATTGATGAACGCATTATCAAGACTGACAGTCTTAACAATGGCATACCAACTCTCAGTAGGCTGAGGGGGCATGGCCTTCTGTTCACTAGGCACTATAGATGCTTGATTGTTGAGGGCCTTTACACCACTCTAGCTATATGTGACTGATGGGCCAATCAGAGTAACCCCAGTACATTACACAATATCTTCAAGGAAGCAGATTGGATATCTGAAATGGATTGATTCTGTTGATATCCAGGGGGAGACATCAAAGGGCAATGGGTAATGTTACATCAACTGTACAAAAAAAACTCTGTACAAACTAAAGTGAGATTGAAAAACACAATTTTCATTCAACTGAATCTTTACGTTTATGAAGCCTCTTTGAAATTCAAATGAAGGATGAAGAAATGTGCTGCATGTGAAATCTTTTGTTATCGGAGGCGAGTGCGCCTTTCCATTGTCAGACAATGAGCAGATGTGTGGAGCGAAGTGTGACATTTTAAATAAGAAACAAATAAATTGAATTTCTTGCGCGGTGCACCTCTCTGTTCTTCAAAGAGCACCGTTGCAGACACACAGGCCTCGTATGCAAAAAAGGTCAATGGGAAAAAGAATATTCAATCTGAAAGGGATGCAGTCAACAAGAGAATTTGTTATGATCCAAAGCGTAATGTACCCTGTGAAACCGCAGTCTGGATATGAGAATCTATTACTTCATGGCTTTGGCGTATCGCTGCATTGTGTCTATGAAACACTTTAGATACAGTACACGGTACACGCCTATACAGATGACGAGCGAATAATGTTTTTTTAATAAACACTGTTGAAATGTCACAAGCTATAGTTGCCACAGCTTTTCGAGGAAAGATTCTGAATGTCTCTCCAACCATGGCCCCTATATATGTATAACCTTTTAATAACTATACTTGTTCATAACTTTTTACCGATGCATAGATTCTGGTGATCCTCTTCTCCACCTGGCCGCTGTGTCGTGTCCTCCAGTATTGACATAGAGTCAGTGCGGCGGCAGAGTAGAGGAAAAATGGAAAACGAGGGGGAGCAGGTAAATGAATTATTAATGCCTATAGGTCTGCCCACTACTATAAGGCCAATGTGTCATGTTGATGGCCTGCCTTAACCCTTTCACCGCCACACTACAGAAGGTTAACCCTTTCACTACCACACTACAGACGGTTAACCTTCTCTAGTGTGGCAGTGAAAGGGTTAACCCTTTGTCGTGCGGCAGTGAAATGGTTAACCTTCCATATTGTCGCAGTGAAAGGGTTAACTCGTTGGTACTGTGGTAGTGAAAGGGTTAACAAATCCACGGCATGCTCCCTTAAAAATCAGCATGCATGTTTTAACCCTTTCACTACCACACTACAGAAAGTTAACCCTTTCACTACCACACGGTTCCGTCTGTAGTGTGGTAGTGAAAGGGTTAACCTTCTGTAGTGTGGTAGTGAACGGGTTAACCCTTTGTCGTGTGGCAGTGAAAGGGAGGGGTGGTCCCCTCCTCCCTAAAACAAGCCAGAGTCACACCGCTCATAAAAAAACCAACCATGAACCCCACCGTCATAGGCAACTATCGTCCTGTCTCTCTTCTCTCCTTCCTTTCTAAAACACTTGGAACGTGCTGTATCCAACCAACTCACTGCTTATCTCTTACAGAATGACCTAGACCCTAATCAGTCAGGCTTCAGGACTGGTCACAGAGGCACTTCACTTGGCAAAAGTGAAAGGCCTCTCCTCTGTCCTGATTCTCCTAGACCTATCTGCAGCCTTCGACACAGTCAACCATCAGATCCTCCTCGCATCCCTCGCAGGAATGGGAATGGCTGGATCTGCGCTGACATCATACCTCAATGACCACTCCTACCAAGTGTCAAGGAGAGGGACCCTGTCTGCCACTCGCCCCCTGCGGACGGGTGTCCCCCAGGGCTTGGTCCTTGGACCCCTTCTCTTGTCCCTCTACACTAAATCTCTGGGTAACATCATGTCTCATGCCTTCTCGTATCATTGCTATGCCGATGATACTCAACTCTTCCTCTCCTTCCCTCCCTCGGATATCCACATCTCTGAGCAGATCTCGGCCTGGATGACGACCAACCACCTCAAACTGAACCTAAGCAAAACAGAATTGCTCCACCTGCCGGCCAAATCCTCCCCCCTGACCGACCTTTCCATCACAGTCGAGAATGCAGCTGTGACCGCGTCCCCGACCGCGAAGAACCTTGGTGTTGTTCTCGACGACCAGTTGAACTTCTCCGCTCACATCGCAGCGACAACCAGAACCTGCAGATTCCGCCTGAGCAACATCAGAAGGATCCGCCCCTTCCTCACAAAAGAAGCCAACTCTTTTCAACAGTCATCTCCCGCCTCGACTACTGCAATACACTGCTTGCTGGCCTTCCGGCCCTCGACCTGGCATACCGTGCGGCAAAGGGAACCACTCCCGCCAACCTCCGGTCAATGGTCTCTAACTACACACCCTCAAGACCCCTACGCGCTGCATTTTCTGGCCGTCTCAGACCCACTCCTATCCGAGATCCGGGAGGGTCATCAAGGAGAAGCCGCCTATTCTCAGTCCTTGCCCCACAATGGTGGAACAAACTGCCCACCACAGTTAGGACAGCTGAAACCCGTCCAATCTTTCGCCGTCGACTAAAGACACACTTCTTCAACCATTATCTGAAAATATTTCATAAAATAATAATAATAATCTAACCCTAACTAACCTTATTGTCATGCACTTGTCCTAATATACTAACCTACACTGTAGCACTCAATACTTTGATGAACATTGTTACTCAGCTGATAGATTTGTGCCCTTCCTGATGACTTGTCGTACAGAACTTGTAAGTCGCTTTGGATAAAAGCGTCAGCTACAGACCCAGCTCTTAAAAATCAAACCACTAGCGCTTGGACCTAGCTTGGGTGACGCGGGTTGACGCTTGATTAACACTAGCACAGCCGACAAGGGGTCAAATGACCCCTAGGCATTTTCAATAAATGTATCCTCGTCACACGGTCGAGCTCCAGCTCTGTCACTCAATGACTTTTCCTAAAAGTACCCGTTTTATCTGGCACGGTTTCTGATATTTCAAAATGACTTCAGGAAAATGTAATTCGAACGTTATTCGACATAATGGGCCGTTGGAACAGACGAAAGTCACAGCACTTTGCGAGCATCTAGCGCAGGGGTGGCCAATCCGTGGCTCGCGAGCCGCATGTGGCTCTTTGCCCGTCAATATGTGGCTCTTCCATCCAAAAAAATATATTCAAAAATAATAATATAATAATTTTATGTCACTCAAACCTACATTTCATTGTGGTAAACCTCATATTTTTATATTCAGAGGTAATTATATAGTTTACACTGTTTATTTTTCTCATATTTCTCATATAAGCTGTCGGGTCATCTGACCCATTCCCGGCGGGAATCAGTGACATTTTCTCCATGGCTGTGCTAGTGTTAACGGGCACTGCCTGGTTAATGTTATTCAACCAGTAGGGGGAGTCAAGTTACACATCGCATCATCGTGTCGCATCATCCTACGGCCCGCTGTTAACAGCTTCACGTACAGTATAAAGCTGGTGATTATAGTCTCACAATTGACTTCATTGAATTCATTTGTGTGTTATATTGTACACTACAGACATAAGACAGACCATGTGCAAAACTCTGAGATGAATGCGAGCTGGTTCATGTGATCACGCTGTCCTGATTTCAGCTGTTGCTGTACTGAACAACTTACTGGTAATTTAACTTAGGTTTAACGTTAGTTTGTTTACTGCAGTTATGTCAGAATGACAATCAGCAACTGCTCAAATAAAGCATATCCACATTGCTGTCAAGTTAACGTTATGGTCCCTCGAAACGACCTGTTGAATGCGACCTCAAGGCTTTTCAACACTGGCGTAACATTAGCTAACATTAATTTTGCAGGATGTAATGTGTAACGTTTAATCAACGTGAAAATGGGTCACCCCTGAAGAGATTAAATAATGTATTTCCCAGGTGCTAAAGATTGTAAGTGTATGACCAAAATATTTCAGCAAGTTAACATGATCTGCGGACATATTTGCTCACTAACTCGCTAATGTACCCATTCTGCAATCTGTTAATAAAGTTTTCAATCAATCAAATTACAGCTAACGTTATCTTTTTTTTAAATTGTTTTTGTTACAGTAATGTACTGTAATGTAATGTAATGTTGTGTGTTAGGACCCCAGGAATAATAGTCTTTCACCCATGGGTGTAGTGTAGACTAATGGGGATCCATAAATAAACAAATAACCATTAGCTATAGTTTGCTACGTTTTGATTACATTTGGACAAGACGGTTTGGTAACAGCAGTATTTCAGCGGAAGCAGAAATGTACAGTAGGCATGGACAACTCATTTTGACAACACAAGCGTGTTGTTTATTTCCACCAAAACACAGGATAGTGATACACAGCCAGCGTATTAAATAATCAGAAGAACTAGACAACCCTTTTGTATTTTCAGTTAATGAAGGGCCAGCAGTCAAGAGTTGAATAACTTTGTTCCAGCTGCTAACAAGTATGACTACTGTACATTAACTGTTGTTGTTGAATCCCACAGATCACTACAGATCACCATGGAGTGGACCAGATTCTCGTCTGAAACATACTGTATGGAGGATAAGTCTCCCTGATGGAGCAACAAAACTGAGCTTTGTTATATCAAGATAATCAACCCATATTGGGCGGCTAGGTGGTGTAGTGGGCAAGGCGCTCGCCACCAATGCAGGAGATGCTAGGTTCGAGCCCAGCTCTCCGCATTGCTATCAGCTTGGCTGGTCGTTCATACTAACACAATTGGCAGTGTTAGGGGTGGGAAAGATGATGGGTGGGGATCGGACGTTGTGGACAGCGACTCCTACAGGTCGGTTGGTGCGCCTGCGCAGCAGAATCAGGAAGCGACGGGGGCGGCGTGTCCCTCCCACGCAGACCCCCGCCGCTGAGAGATCGCGCTGTGCAGGTGAAAAGATGCGACGGCTGCTTCCGCGAGTACCGGAGGGGACACGTGCAGCCACATTGCAGCCGGCTTGTGGGAGGCATGGCCTAACAGCGTTCGAGACAGGGGAGGGTAGAATTGGACGATACGAAATTGGGATGGGAGAAAAATAGAAAATGGGAGAAAAAAGTAGATAAAAAAAAAGATAATCAACCCATTACCAGGATCGTTACCCACTACCCACTTTCAAAACCACTCTCAAAGAACACCTACGGGAGACTGCAATTCGAAACTGGCCCCTGTAAATGTCCTAACCCAACCCCCTCCAATGTACAGTAAATTACCAATAATGGTTTTGTCAATATTCTAATGTACAGTTTTGCTTGTACAGTTGTACAGTGTTCCCCAACCACCCCCCCTATCCAACCCCCCTCCCCTACCCAACCCCCCCCCCCCCCCACCCACCTCCAATGTACAGCCCCCGACCCCCACCCAACCCCACCCCACCTACCCAACCTCCTCCAATGTACAGTTTCTACGTCAAATATATATACTCTCTTTTCTGGACTCTTTTTTTTTTATCACAAACAGTACTGTATTTGCAAATCTGGTATGTCATAAATGTATAGATGTAGCAGTACTGTCTATCTGTATGTCATGTATGTCATATATGTCCTGATGAATTGAAAATGGGGGACCCTGATGTAAACAAGACTAAAGTCTTTCTCTGGTCTGCATCCCCTTAACAATTGTGTGTATTGAGCTGTACTGTATTGTACCCATTCTGCAATCTGTTAATAAAGTTTTCAATCAATCAATTCAATCAATCAATCAATCAATCAATCAATCAATCGTGTCTGGCCAGCATGCATCTTGACACCATAGATTTAAGGTGAAAATAGCAGATCAAGGAGTGTCCGATGCGATGGTACTTGTAACTGAGGGGTACAATTCCCTGACTGTATTGAATAAGTATGGTATCATTAAACCACTACTGAGTTATGTACATTACTACTGGCCATACAGTACACATGTATATGAGATGAACACCCCCACAATAACACGGCTTCACAAGAAATACTGTTTAGAAGAATATTTATTAGAAGAGCACGAAGATTATCTTACATTACTTATCAAGATTGAGAGTTGCGCTTGTAAGGCGAAGAATGTGCATGAATAGGTCAAGAGCGTAAGTCCATGAGCATATTACGCAGGAGATAATTAATACCACCTGTATCATAAGAATTATATATGGTACACTAGTGGGTCAGCTGGAGATACTAAGGGGGTTCCCTCCGGTTGTAAGCCAGCAGGGGAGAGGATTTGTCGGTAGCAAAAGTCTGGGTCAACGAGGAATAAGGAGACTCCAGGTACAGGAGACAGTGCAATAATCCCTTGATTCGTAGACGAACAACAGCTATTCTCCGGTATGCAGTGCCGCATGGAGGAAAGCCAGCCAGCCTCAGAGTCTTAGAGGCGGGCTCGACGGGGCTCCTCACAGGGTAGATCCCACACAGCAGTGGGTGTAGACGATTCTCCGCTCTAACAGCCACAGGACCAAAGCAAATACAATCCAGCCGAAAAGGGCTCCGCAGTCGTCGGGGTAGGTTATCCAGTGTACATATCCACACGGTTCTCGTCTAGGGCTCCTCGGATGACGGCACCAGGTTAGGCCGCCCAGCCTGGATAAGCACACTAGCTCGGTACGATGAAACGTTGGTAATGCTGGTCACTGTAGAACGGTAGCCGCACGATACACTATACATAATAGACTATTACTTAATAATAGAATAGGTCGAACTCGACGATACAGCGTTAAACTCTGACACTTCAGCTATCAATTCGCACGCGGTCTCAAGGCTCTACTCCGGGGCAAAACGGGCCCACTTCACAGCACGTTGTATCGTGGTGTGAGGCTTCAACTTATTGGGGTAACTAACTGCTGTATCCACCTGCGACGTATTTATACATAAGGTGAACAATCTAGTACCAGCCTTATTTCTGTCTCGTATTCCTGCGCAGAACCGGGCATGTCCAGGCATGTCTCAGCGGTGACTTTGAACTAGACATTGGGGGTATGGCCGTGGCGCCTAGGGGATCGCTGTCCAATAGGAGAACGAATATTATGGTCTGGCCTGTACTAGGTAAAGGGATATTCCGTGTATATGTACAAAGAATATACAAGGGATATCAGACGATATACAAATACTATACAATATATCTCAAGTAATAAATATATATATTCGGTTTAATCTGACCCTTTGTAACAGTACTGTACATCTCAGGGCTCTGCTCAACCAACAACAAAATATGCAGATATCAAACAGTTGTAGATAAATATATGTACGCTATATACAGTAGTATAGTATTAGGTAGGTAGTTATGATTACAGTGTAAGGCAGTAATAATAATAATACTTTATTTATTTAGCACCTTTCATACAGCTCAAAGTGCTTCACAACAGCCCACATTGTTTATGGTTTGATTCAGTTTTAAATAGACAATGATAAAAATAGTAAGATAGAATAGACAGGTGCACATAAAGTGCAGACATATAAAATCAGTGCTTTACAGTGCAATAAAATAGTTCTGAAGTCACTGCCTATACTGTAACAGTGAGCATTCAGGCAGACTTGACTCAGCTTCTTCCCAACCCCCCAAATATACCACCTCAGAGTGAGTATGTACTGTGGGGGGGGGGGGGGGGGTTGGCATTGTGTGGAGAGATCAGTGACACTTGGAGTGGAGGGGAAAATATATGCAAAGCTTAGAACACAGCTGTGGTACACAAACATAAGCAATAAACACTGTACAGTATAATTACATCAGTCACAAGTTGGAATAGTCAACCAATGCAGATCTCACACCAGTACAGTACTAATTTATTTATATATACTCCAGTTTAATCACTTGTATATTGTTAATGCTCTTTACTGTGACATTTGCACCTTTGGTTAGATGTCAACTTCTTTTCGTTGTACTGTACTTGTTCATCTAATCCCAATACAGGGGAAGTACCTCGGACAAGGCGATCACAGCTCTCTGTTGTGTGTGTGTTTAATAAAATGTTAAATCAATCAATTCTAGTTTTCTTCAGATAAGATAAGATATTCCTTTATTGATCCCCTTGGGGAAATTCAGGCATCATAGTAGCATGGGGGAGGGGAGGTACAGGTAGTAAAAACAAGCAGTGTAAACAATATAACAAGTTAATATAATTAACTAACTAACTAAAATATACAGTATTCACATAATTTGCAGTATGCATAATAAGGTGCAGTATGCGAGGGCGGCTACGTGGCGTAGTGGGCAAGGCGCTCGCCACGAATGCAGAGACGCTGGGCTCGCCTGTTCGAGCCCAGCGCTCCACATTGCTTTCAGTTTAGCTGGTCGTCCGTACTAATACACATTGGCCATATTAGGGGGTGGGAAACTGATGGGTGGGGATCGGGCGTTGTGGACAGCGACTCCTACAGGTCGGTTGGTGCGCCTGCGCAGTAGAATCAGGAAGTGTCGGGGGCAGCGTGAGCCTCCCACGCATTACTCCTTGCCACTGAGAGATCGAGCTGCGCAGGTGAAAAGATGCAACGGCTGTTACCTCAAGTACTGGAGGGGACTTGTGCTATGTATGACTTAGTCCACATTGCAGCCGGCTTGTGGGAGGCAAGAAACAGCGTTCGTGACAGGGGAGGGTTGAATTGGATGATACGAAATTGGGATGGGAGAAAATATTGAAAATGGGAGAAAAAGTGGATAAAAAAAGAAAAAAAAGTGCAGTATGCATACGGTAGTGTTATTGTCCTTTTTAGGTTCCTAGTAGTTGTAGTTGGATGTCTGGGAGCAGTCCATGCCCACTGTTGTGGAGCCTGAAGGACTGGCCGAGGTGGTTAGTTGAGTGTCAGGGGGTATGAGTCTGTGACTGAACGTGCTTCTCATCTGTATGCCATCTAGTTTTATTGTTTACAGTGATGTTTATGTAGCTCTGCTAGTTTATAGTGATGTATGTTAGCTTTCAGAACCAATGCTTGCGCTTTGTTCTAACCTGAATGCTGCTGTGACCACACTGTCACCCTTCCCCCGAACTATGAATCACTAAAGTAACTTTTTTAACTGCTGCCCTGACCCACTGTCACCTCCATTATTGTAAATACTTATCGGAATGTGCAATGTTACTCACTGTGCCTTGTATATATTATATTTATCTATTTTTACCTTATTTTCTAGCACTCGCTTGTATTTAAATATATTTTAGTTAAGTATTGTCTGATTTTGTGTGAAGGGCGGACTAGCAAAGTAAGATTTTCATTGTATGGCAAACTGTCAGTTTAACTGTGCACATGACAATAAACAATCTTGAATCTTGTGTTACCCTCACCTCTTCCTCCCCCCACACACACTAGGTGCTATAGTGACTAGGACAATAGAGCATTTCATGCACTGTAAACCCTAATAAGTTACCAGAACTTTAAAAAGTTGAGGCAATCAATTGAACTCAAATGTTTTGAGTTGGCTAAGACTTACAGTTCTCAGTTAAGGCAACTCAAATATGTTCTACACCAATATATCTTGTTTCACCCAGAGTGAAAATTGTGTAGTCCGCCGAGGTGGGAACGGGGTGAAACGATACAGCCTTCACTTTACGGCCTATAGGGACATTTTATTTCAATGATGCAGTCATCAGACACCATCCTATATGGACAGCCACGAGCAGTCACACCAGTGCGCTCTGTGTACTGTCATGGAATATATTATCATGTCATTAGACAGCTTGACTGGTGCACTCTGACCAGCTATATAATGTGCTCAGATATGGCAGACACTACTGTCCCTTTAAATCTTCTTCTCTGCTAGCAAGACTGTTTAACATTCCAGTTAGGAACATCACCGCCTAGCCAAGGCTGGTTCTCCTTCGGGCAGACTTTGTTTACCTATCTGGGTGTCTAGGGGACGTCATTTCAATTGTGAATTTAACATACGTGTGAACAGCGCTCTGGGTTACTGTATTAACATGTTGTCTCTGACCGTAAACTGTCCTTTCATTGTGGCCACGGTGAAATAAACGTTCCTATTATTAATAATGACTCAGAATCATTCATGTAAACGGCTCATCGTTCTGTCCCTTTAATATTTCCCATTACTCCTGCTTTGCCTTTGGTTCATGGAGGATCCCCCATGATGTGGTGCATCCTTTGTAATGACTGTACAGATGGGGTGAAGTCATTGTCGTCACAAAATGTCTGTGACTTTGTCCTGGGTCTGAAGAATGATGAAGCCAGAATGACTGGATCAGGGGCGTAACTATGGGGGGGGACACCGGGGACATGTCCCCGGCATGGTTTCAGAATGCAGTTATTGTCCCCCCCACGTTTTTACCGTCCAAAGATAGCACGGGCCAAGTACCCACTCGCTACAGTACTCGTCTTTGCATAATAATAGCTCAGGTCGTCAGCCGAGGTGTGTGTTCAAATACGTCATCACATACACGGTATAAACAGAGATAAGATAAGACAGTATGTGTCCTACCTGCATGCAACAACGCAAGGATGGCACCGGCGCCTCCTAGTTTATTATTATTTGTCACAACAAAATACAGAATACTTTTTGATGCAATGCTTGTTTCTGTATGAGCCCAGTGTGTCGTTTACATGGAGAAATGGCGTCACCGCCTGGGAAATGCGGTATTGCACACCTGGTATTATAAAAAAAAATTGAGGGCCCCCCCCCTATAACGCCACTGACCACGCCCCCAAATCTGTCCCCTGCACCACTATCAACAGAGTTACGCCACTGGACTGGATTCACGAGCAAGAAAGTAGACGCTAGACCACGGTTTGGAAGACAATGGCTTCAGGATTCTTGTTGGTTTATTAGAGCAGAGCAACAGCGGTCTTCCACAGCAACACACAGGATAGAACTCTCTCTGACACACGTCTCGGCTACGTTTGTGTGTCTTACCTCATTCCCCGCCAACGGTGAGTATACTCGTTATTGGGCGCCAATCGTTGAACGCCAACAACGAGTATACTCGTTATTTGATCGTTATTTCTTTTATTCGATATTTCTATTACAGGGGCACGGACTCTGGGTTAACATGGGGAATCCTCATGATAATGTAAAAGTGCAATATCGGCCGCATCACGCTAGACGGCGGTATCGAGCACCCTTTCTACCCGTGTATCTTTCTCTGTGGGATGGCCCCAGGTCTCCGGTTTCAGTTTTCCTTGTCAGGCAAGGGGAGCGGTTCTCCCGGTTGCATTAAAGCGTGTCAAATATCCCTGATCCATATGTTGTGGTGGGTTATTCCCGGCGGTCAATGAGTTAAAGGCGATACACTGCTCTGTTGTTATATATTTTTTATTGAACAATTTCATCACACTTTTTACTATCCGTTCTATTTTATTATTTTTAGCCTATTTTAAACTGAATCAAACCGCACTTTTTACTCTATCTAATCTATTATATTTTATTTGTATTAGACATAATCACAAAAAATAACGTTCAAAAATAAATTCATATCAGACGGCTCCAAGTTTGACAGGGGCTGGCCGTGAGCTGGGTAATGTAGTTTTATGAAATTATAAAGCCCTGGGTCTCTTTCTTTCATAGGACTACAAACATGTCTGATGGCGTCATTTCCTTGCGTCAATATCAGCCGGTTTCCGACTCAATGCGCTGAGTTTTCTATAAACTCATATTTCACTAATAACACTTAACTAAAATCATTGGTAAACAAACGTAGTGCTGAAAATATACACTTTGACTGCTGTTTTGATATGGTTAGGGTCTTTACTCTTGGCTACATTTGAGAGAGAAAAAAACGCTGCATATACGTTAAGCGTGAAATAAATCTCAGCCTGGTACCGGGCCCGTCTGGCTTAATTTGTTAAAAGGGCATACAATGGAGCTGAATGGCACTGGTTTTTAGCAATCAAAGCACCAAATAAATACATAAAACAAATACTCAAAAGCAATGTCTCAGTTACTCAAGATAATCCACAGACCTTGTTGTGAGTTGTTTAATGTATGAATAATAAGGTATGGTGGGTGTACTTATTTAGAAAATAGTGGTATAACAATTGTGTATAGGTGTTGTGTTTTATTGTGATATCTCGCTGCTTTAATTCTGTGTTTTCCTACACTGAGTGAGAAATGCCTTTAACACTGAGTGCTCCAGTGTCTTTTAAGTGGTGCCTCGTTATAGTGGCAAAAAGGCAGGTATGGCTTTTAAGAGTGATTCCCCAGGAGTCGACTGGCTGCAGGGCGCCGCATACAGCCAATTATTTTGAAAATAGATTCACAAGTTTGGGTGTGTTTTTCACCACAATGAGATGAGCTGTTCAGAGGTGCAGTGCTCATGCCACGCGGTACCACGCAGTTCCACCACTTTTCTGAGCAGAAGCACATGCACGCAAATGCACGCACGTGCACACAAAAATGCGTTCACAACTTTCACTCGACTCGTCGTGCCGTGCGTCAAGTACCGGTACTTATTAAATAAGAACGATATTCCATTTGTTCCATCCAGTTTAATAAAAGAAGAAAACAATATACAAACAAGTCTCGGACGATTGTAGGTGTATTTACAAGTAGCGTCTCAACTTCCTATTCCGGTCGCTGCGCTACTGTGCATACTGTGTAAAGGCTGAGAAATAATAATAAACGAACACACAAAAATGTGGACAAATACCTATGTATGACTATAAATCATGTGTCCATTATGTGACTAGCCCATGGAATAGTTCCTGTGCCAGGCAGGCACCCTGGTCGCCCTGGTGGATCGGCGTAAGTCCGCCCTAGGTGCAGGGGACGACACAGTGGGCCCCGGTGGGGGATCGGCTCCCGGGTCCAAAGGGGCCGGTGGTGACGCCTGAAGGATCGTGTACGAAGCAGGCGGCGTCCCACGCCGGGGTTGGCTCGCCAACGTGAGTACCGGTGGCGATGTGGGGGACACAAGGTCGCAGTTGGGGTCAGGCAGACGTGGTGTCACAACGAGTGCTGATTGTACGGTGACACGGGTCGCCAGGTCGTCGTAAATTGATCGAGGAGGTGGAAGGTTGTTGCGAACAGGGCTGAACCTGCGCAGGAACCTCCTGTTCCGAAGTGTGACTCTGCCAGAGCCGTCGATCTTGACCACGTATTGGTCATGCTGGCGTACCTCCACAACACTGCCTGTCCTGTCCCATTTGCTGGGGTAGGGCCCTGTCTGGTTCTGTACACGGACCATGTCCCCTACCATGAGTGGCGGGAGGCGTTTTGTGTGCTCCGCCCAGGCATCCGCCGTGCGGATGCGCCGTTTGCGGAGAGCCTCCTCCCTTGCCGTCAGTGTCTCAAGCCAGGTCTCGTGTGGTCTGTACTTCCCAGGTACAACCGGGATGAAGTCACGTATCGGGCGGCCGAAGACACACATTGCCGGAGATATTTTTGTGTCAGGGTCAGGTGTGTTACGATATTGCAGGATCGCTCTCTGCACAGCATCTGTGTCAAGCTCCCCCTTTGGGCCGGTGTTGTCAGTGATAAGGCGTTTCATTGTCTTTACCCCAATCTCAGCGCTGTGGGGGAAGGCCACAGATGAGAGGCGGTGGTGTACGCCCCATCTGTATAGAAATGACCTGGTCTCGGTGGAGGTGAACTCTGGGCCCCCGTCCGATGTGAGCTCTTCTGGCGTCACGAAGGCCCGACGTAGGTGATTTATGAGGCCGGCGGCGCCCCCCGTCGCCTTCGAGATGATCGGCCAGTTTGAGTACCGGTCCACTGTCACAAGGTAGTGCACGCCCCTGTGCATGAAGAAGTCTGAACACACCGCCTGAAAGGGGTAAACAACTGGGATCGGCGGGGTTGGCGGCGCTCCAGGCTGTGAAGGTGCCATCCGGTGGCAGTGCTCGCAGTTCCTCCGAGTAGCGCTGATGTCAGCCGACATGCCTGGCCAGAACACAGAGGATTATGCGCGGGCGGTCATCATCGATACGCCCTGGTGGGTAGCGTGTAGGGCGCTCAGCACTTCTCTGCGGAGTGAGAGTGGTATAATTACCCTGTCCTTGTACAGGACCACCCCATCAGTTGATGTGATGTTCACGGTACTGGTGGAAGTCACGGATCGTCGTCGGCATCTCGAATTTTGAGTCAGGGATGCCGTCCGTCGCCATTTCCTCTAGGGTGCGCATCTCACCATCGCTGCTGGTGGCCTCCCTGACACGATCCCATGTCACTGACCGCAATGATTCAAGGCCCGCAGCACACCATGCCAGGTCATCCTCCTCAGTGTCGTCGTCATTCCCTGGCTCGGTCTGGCGTAGGAAGGACAGTACATCAGTGTGCGTACTGGGTGGGAGGTGGGCGTTGTCATCCGGAAGGTCCATAAGTGATGGCCGTGTGGTGCCAACCGGCCTACGTGACATGGCGTCCGCCGCCTTGTTCCTCATGCCCGGGACATGCACGATGCGGAAACGATAATGCAAGGTCTTCTCCTTGAGGTTCCGTAGGCGGGGGTTCGGTATGTCATCGAGCGCCCTGTCTGCAAGGAGTCTCAGCAGCGGCTTATGGTCTACCGCTACAATCAAGTCCTCGCATCCCAACACAAAGTAGCGTGCCTTGTCCAATGCGTCCGCGACCGCAAGAGCCTCGCCCTCTATGGGCGCGTATCTGGACTCCGCCGCATGCGTGAATCTGCTGCCAACCAGGGTTATCTTCCACCCATCAGTGCAGCAGAAGGGTCTGACTGGCATACATCGGCAATGTTTCTGGAATAACCAGAATCCAATGCCCTCCTTTGACCAGTCCGTGGCGATACATGTTGGCCTGGTTTTGTCAAAAATGCGGACACCACGCTCAATTTCTTCGATGATCACATCCTTTGACTCACGGAATATGTCTTCCAACTCCGTGGACCACTCGAAGCGTTCTCCACTCTTCAGGAGCTTCCGGAATGGCTGCATACGCTTGGCCATACTGAAGGCGTAGGCCACCTGGTTGACCAGCCCGAACCACGACCTGATGTCCGTGACATTACGTGGTTGTGGGAAGTCGTGTATCGCCTCCAGGTAGCGTCAGTCATGGTGATTGTAAAGCCCGCGAAGTCCACCGTGGGTGCGCTAAAATGAACTTCTCCGGGTTGAGGACTATTCCATTCCGGCCGCATATGTCCAGCCATTGGACCGCCTGGAAGTAGCTCTCTTCAATTGTATCTGACCATAGTAGCGTGTCGTCTATGCACTTAGTTTTGTTGCCTATGTCCGCGACAACCTCGTCGTACCGTCGCGAGTAACCGTCCCCCGATGCCATGTACCCCTGCAGGGCCGACAGGTACCGGTAGCGGCCCCATGGGGTTATGAACGTCGTCTTGTGGCGATCGTCCTTGTGTAATGGGACGCTGTGGTAACCGTTCCAGGCATCGAACACAGTCTTGAGTTTCCCGTTAGGCACACATCTCGCTTGGTGGAATGGAGATTGGGTGTGGTGGGTCTCGCAGAGTGCATACCTGTTCAGGGCCTGGAAGTCGACAGTGCGTCGCGGTTTGCCTGTCTTCTTCGCGCAGATCACTATGCGATGACACCACGTCACCGGTGTACCGATTGGTACTTTCTCCAACACGCCGAGGCGGACGTCCTGGTCGAGGCCTGCCTTTACCTCCTCTTGCCAGTGTAGGGCCACGGGGATGGGGGTGTGACAGGCAACCGGTGTCGCATCCTCATTAAGCATGAGGCGGAGTGGTGGGCCGGTCATTTTCGGTAGTGTCTGGTGGGGGCATGTGTTAAATGTGCTCTGAGCGTACAGTTCTAACAAGTGTCTCCGTAACGCCTTCCTGTTAGCCTCGATCGCCAACATGGGGAGTGTGGTCGGCGGCTCCGCACGCCGCGGGCAGTCACATACTTCTGATGTCGCCAGATTCACCTCCCTGAGTGTTGGGAACTGGGCAGAGATCATTCCCAGGTCCATGCATGCTGCGCGGGAGAGAAATATGCGGTCTGAGGTGTCCGTCACATACGTGATTTGGCGTGTCTCCAACCTTCGAGCGTCACCACTGTTGCCGGCGAATCTGACTACCGCAGCTCCGAGGATCCGAATTCCCTTATTGTTCGCAGCCTTCATGGTCATGGATACGGGGATGAGGTCCTCTGTGCTTAGGCCCATTTGTTGAGCGACTTTAATGCCGATCAGGCAGCTTTGGCATCCCGTATCGGCCATAGCAGGCAGGGATACTGCACAGGTGCGTTTTAGGAGGTCAAAACCCAGAGCCTTGTAATCCTCGTGCTCGGTGGTGAGAGTGAGGTTGACGTATGGCTGCGGGCTGGACGCACGCTTCATCCACTTGTCGCACATGTCATCGTACAGGTGGTGAGCGAGGGGAAGCGTGCGTAACTCGCCATCTGTGCCGATTGTGCATAGCTCAAAGAATGCTGCTGTCTGCTCGTCACACGTCCGGTCAGTCTCTCCGGGTGGGGGCCTAGTCGATCGGCCACCCAGGTAGGCCCTCTCGAGGTGATTCTGGCGGCCACACTTCCGACACTTTTTACCGTATGCGGGGCACTCGGCACGTCTGGTGTGCCACTGGGGTGTTTTGCCGTGGCCCACCTCGCCGCAGTGGATGCATACCCCTTCGGGCTTGGCCTTTGGTTTCTCTAGCCTGGCTCCTCCTCTGGCGCGGGTGTCCTGTTGTCTCACCCGCCTGTACGAACTGCTGACCGTGTCCGCGCTCTGAGGGTCAAGCAGGCGCGATGCCGAGCGCTTTCCAGACTCCTTAGCCTCGATATACTCGATCATGTCCTTTAGTGGCATGTTCTGGTTCTTCTCACCGAGCAGGTCGAGCTGTATTTCTGAATCTGCAATGCCACGGGAAATCACGTCACGTAGGATCTCTTCCGTGAAGTCGTTGACTTGGTCGCACCCTGTCCTAGTGCATTTCATCTGGTACTTGCACGTGTCCGCCTGCCCCTTGATGCGGGCGTGGAACGACCGGATGGGCTCTTCATAACCCTGCCGCATGTTAGACAGGGCTGCCCGAGCTACCATGGTGTTCTCTGCGTGAACGGCGAGTGCCTTCATGGCAGCAAGGACGTCCTCCTCGTCGTTGCCCGCTAGGCTCCTGCCTGCCGCGCGTGTGAGGTCCTTCCTCAGATCCTCCTCGCAGCACTCCAGTAGCTGTGAAACTAGACCCGACCAGCTTGGTGCCTGTTTTATACTCACCCCAGCGGGTTACAAAGTATGACCAGGCCTCGCCCGTTCCGGCCAGTGCTATGGAGGGACGCTTTAGCTTCTTCATTTTAGCATTTGCGCCCGGCGCCCAGGGGGCTGCGCCTGCGACATGTATAGTGGTGTGTACACTTAACATGGCCGCCACCACCGCCGCCGCTACATGCTCAGCTACATAGTCACAATCCTCAATAGGGCACTCTGCATTTATAAGCACCATTGTCAGTTATTTGGATGAATAATTAATAGCTTGCTTCCAATGTATAAAAATTACTTCAGACTACAGCTGTAGCTCCAAAAAAATAATCCCTTTTGGCATCTTCCGTTGGAACTAATAATAAAAGTCCACTATAATCCAATGAAATTATCCTTTACATGAAAGCAAGAAATCCATACCAATTGTCGACGTTAACAGTGTCCTGGTCCTTTAAGTCGACAAGGTGCCGTGTTGTTTGCCGACGGCTCCATCGACTATCCGACTTTCTCCGTGGTCTGTTTGCGCACCTCGTCATCCTCCTCTGATCCACTGATCATATCCGTTGGACTACATCCAGATGTTTGTATATAAATAAGAACGATATTCCATTTGTTCCATCCAGTTTAATAAAAGAAGAAAACAATATACAAACAAGTCTCGGACGATTGTAGGTGTATTTACAAGTAGCGTCTCAACTTCCTGTTCCGGTCGCTGCGCTACTGTGCAGGACCGTCTGTTATAAAAGCGCTGTCTAGATATTCTCTACTTCAGGGTTGTACAGTGCGACATATATATCGCACGTGCTACAGCAACAGCGGCCTGTGCGATGGATGGATTTACTTCAGTAGCACTGGTGCGATAGGGATTCGGTTCATATAGATACTCTTATTTTGAAAATCCTGTAGCGGGTCTCATTTCTGCCCACGCGCAGCTCCAGCTAGGCTCCGAAAGCTAGCAACGTTCAGGTGCATATGATACTCTTATTTTGAGAAAACATTTGTGACAACTCGACGAGTCATATCCGCCCTATCCGTGCTTCTGCAAGGAGCAGCGCGTTGGTCGGTTGGTGCCTACACGTCCCGAAATAAGTCTGTGGTGTTTTTTTTTTCTCGCAACGGGTCAAATGCATCTACATGCTTTGCACCGTCGCCATTCCTTTATGCGCACATCGCCCGAAATTAACGTTTATGTACCATTACAATCACTACAACGTTAGCAAGCTAACAAGCTAATCCTGATCAGAGGCAGAGGTGCAGAGCCAGCAGACACAGTGTGGACTGGGGAAAGGGAAATGGGGGGGCACTCTCTCCCCTTCCCTGTGTGTGTGCGTGCGTGCGTTTGGAAAGACGATGAAGTCACTAGTCAGGACTCAGGACAGGAGTATATTATAGTAAACTGAGGATGGACAGATAATGTTGATATTCAAATATAAACAAGTTTCGAGAGGAGTGGAAGTTTGAAGACAGACTAGACTACAATATGATGCGGGGGTGGTGAGTTGAAACAGTGTGTGAATGAATGAATGAAAACTTTATTTAACAGATTGCAGAATGGGTACAGTACAGTACGGCTCAATACACACAATTGTTAAGGGGATGCAGACCAGAGAAAGACGTTTGTCTTGTTTACATCAGGGTCCCCCATTGTGTGTGTGTGTGTCCCAACCGACCCCACTTCTATGTTTCAATAAATTATTTGCATTTAAAACTATTAACGCTGACTCATTCCTTCAGTCCACTCAAAATTATGCTAATATTCCTTATGTTGTTTATGATATTAATTGAAAATAGCATATGAGAGTATCATAGTAATAATAACACATGGCGATATACTAAATGACAGCCAAACATGGCACTGCAACTAAATAACACAAATACAATAGGCACATTTGTGACTGTTACAAATATAACACGTTTTATACTTGTGCTACAAGATTTTGGCCTGTGCTACAAAACTATCAACCTCTGTAGCACCAGTGCTATGTGCAAAAAAAGTTAACGTACAGCCCTGCTCTACTTATCTAGCTACTTGTCTTTGCATAACAATAGCATAACAAAGAACGAGAAGGCCAAACCAAAATACAAGTTTGTATTTGCAAATCTGGTATGTCATAAATGTATAGATGTAGCAGTACTGTCTATCTGTATGTCGTGTGTGTCATATATGTTATGATGAATTGAAAATGGGGGACCCTGATGTAAACAAGACGAAAGTCTTTCTCTGGTCTGCATCCCCTTAACAATTGTATGTATTGAGCTGTACTGTACTTTACCCATTCTGCAATCTGTTAATAACATTTTCAATCAATCAATGCTTGAGCTGTGGAGCTCTCACTATGTGACAAATGGTCCCGACTGGAAGGATGAGACATTTCTTAACACTTTGGCGACCAAAGTCCCGCAGCGATTTATAGTCCAGAGGACAGAGCGTTGTCAACAAACCGATGTACTTTCTAACAGCTATATATATACTTTATATATTGCTATCTGTCCATTCTCATTGTCACTTGAGTGCATAAACCGTGCCTTCATAATGGCTTAAAGAAAATAAAAATCCATCGGTTGGTTGTCATTTTATAGCGCCGTGAATATAAGGTTTATCGCAGTTTTCGCCTCGTCTTTTTTCTGGGGAGCTAGATAATAGGCTAAAGGCTAGTCACGTTATATCAAACGCCATTTCTGCTGTATATATACGAATGAAATAAAACAAACTGCGTAGCATCCGGACTATTACAGAGCATCTATGGATGAAATGGGGGCGGCGGGGGACGCCGATTACTATTATTTATTGATTAGCAATACAGTGTGCATTCAAGTAGCCATTTTCACTGATCGATCACGTTGCGTTTTAAAACAATGTCCAATCCAGCTGTAATTTGGGGGAATAGTATCCTACCGTCAGCCCATGTGATCGCCGGCAGCATTTCGTCATTAGTCATCGGAATCTGGTAGATCGATATCATAAATCCCATTATTCCAGGCTGAAATCTGCGTTCGGTAACGTGATCAAAGATGGAGTATGTTCGGCTGGGATCGAGGCTCATATGAAACGCCCACAGATAGTAATTCTTTTTTTCAATCGCCCTCAATGATACTGCAGTGGAGCGATGGCGCCCCTAAGCGGATCTGGCCGGTATTGCATGTTTCGAAAATCAAATATGCAGGTAGGTCCTGCAAGTCGATCGGGGACGTTAATAGCGCTATTAATATGGAATAAAACAATAACAACTCGCCACAAGTTAACTCGTGGCTCTGGTCCACAACGCATGGCACCGTAACACGTATAAACTCGTGGCTGGTCCTTAAAGTGGTTGTGCTTCAGAAGGAAACTGTCCTTCTGTAAACTGTAAGTTACATTTTTTATTTAGTTTGTATTTACTTTTCTAGTTTAAATTAATTCAATTAAATAAATTGTAACTACAATATTGTATCTACAATTACGGTTGGTTTTTCAACCATATCTGTTGACAATATAATTTCTTTATATATTGAATGCTACATCGTGCTACCTTTTTCAGCTTCTCTATTTCAAGGCAATATTTACAAAAACTAAACTAAAACTAGTAATTTCCTATACAAACATGTTTCCTACTATTTATGCATAATAATAATCTGTTCTGTGCGCACGCGAGGGAACATGTATGGGCGTGCATGTGACGTCATAAACAGAGTACAGGCACTTCTGAAATTACCACTGCACCCCTGGAGCTGTTGCTATGTGTGCTGTAGGGGAGAACGGGGGACGTTGTCTCACTTTTTACTCTAGTGTGAATTGCTCATAATCAAAACATCTTAAATTGAAGCTTAACACTTTCCCGGCCACTTGGATGCGTCTAATATCACTCTAGACAGCCAGCATATCAAAACAGACTTGCATTGGGCGGTCAGGTGGCGTAACAGAGATTGCGTTCGTCACCAAACCCCAGAGCGGCTCGATTCGCCTGTTCGAATCCAGCTCACAGCTCCGGGGTTGTCACCAGCTTGGCTGGCCGTTCACACTAATACAATTGGCAGTATTAGAGGGTGGGAGAAGCTGGAGGGGTGGGTCCGGGTCGTTGTAAACAGCGACTCCTACAGTTTGGTCGGGGCGCCTGCTAAGCGCGGATAGGACCTGAGTGGGATAGTGTGATCCTTCCACACGCTACGCCCTCTCAATGAGAATCCGCGCTGCCAGGTGAAAAGAAGCGGTGATTGGCTGGACATGTGTCGGAGGAAGCAAGTGGTAGCCTCCACTCTCCCAGACCCACTGTGGGGGGTAAGTGCGCAGCGACCAGGAAGGGGATTGGGAATTGGCATACGACTAACATTGGGATGGGAGAAAATCGGAGGAAAATGGAGGGGGAAAAAGATAAAAAAAAAAACAGACTTGCATAGTTTGTGAGGCTGTTTGTAGAGCTAAATCTATACTTTATAGTATTGCTATCTGTCCATTCTCATTGTCAATTGAGACCATAAACCGTCCCTTCAAAATGGCCTAAAGAAAAAAAAAAACATCAATACGTTCTCATTTTATAGCGTCTTGAATATAAGCGTTATAAGCTACTGTAGGTGTCACGTTATTTGGTTAGTTTGGCCAATCGCATCTCGCTGTTCGGTTCGCCATAATGATATATCACATATCTCTTATCTCCTAGCACCTACTGTGCTCATGAACAAACAATTGCACTCACATGCACGTGACCAGTTCACGCCCCCGCATCCTACTATATGACGCTGGACATGGTCACACTCCCCCTTCCTCTTTTTTTGTTTCCAACATGGATGCTGCAGTGCACTCCATGAACTAGTTGTTATGAAATGCAGAGAGAAATTACACAATGTTGGGTTTTCGCCGGAGATTCGCCAGCCCCTGGAATCTTCTCGGCACATCCTAACAGCGCATCGGGCCTGTCCTGGGTTTCCTCGTCTCGTGACAGCGGATCGAGGGACGTCGCGCGGCGGCTAGCTGTCGGGCTAGATCGCGCACAGGTAGGGCCTGCGCTGCGAGGCATCAATGCTAGCGTTTGTGATACTGCTTGTTGTCCCGTGAGACAACCGAGTTGTGTATTGGCGCAAGGGGCAGGATATCTGGGTAAACGTTGTCGTCATGACTCTGAGTTGGATGTTTTCCCAGCTATCCTGGAGCGCGCGGCTAATGCTACGATGCTGGGTCACTGTTCCTTTGTTCCCCACCGTGGGCTGTCACCTCTCTTCCCTCCTCTTAACCGGTTCATTGCTGAAGGTCAATCGGTATCTAATGTGGGGGGTTTTACTGAGGCTTATTTATCCCTTTTATGAGTGAATGGGCTGACAACAGGGTGCAAGGCAGGTGTGCCCTGGCTTGAGAGCCAGGTAGCATCGATCCTTTGCCCTGGCATGGTTGAACGGTGTCCCACCCGGAAGCCGACGCCTGAGGGCGAGTCGGCCCGGCAGGTGACGGTATGGGCTGATGAAGTTTATACCGCCACAGGATGGAATTTAGCAGCGACCAGTGTCATTGCTCAGTTGACTGTTTTTCTGTCCACATTGGTGTCGGGTAGTGGGGTTGTAGGGCCAGCCGACGCCGAAAACATTGCGCGTGTTTTTGGGGTTATAGAACTTTTAACTCAGTCGCAGGCTATAACCGCAGGGAGGATCAGGATGCTATCAACTCTTATTCACAGGCATCTCTGGTTGGAGCAGTCTTCCCTTGAGGAAGGCTCCCCTTTCCGCAGAGGAACTCTTTGGTCTTTCCGCAGAAACGCGGGCGGTATTTGACCTGGGCCTCGCACCGCGCAGCCAGAGGTGAGAGCGCGGCCTCGTCAATGACTGTGGCGAGGCCCTCAACCAGCGGCCATGTTTCCCCCACCTGAGGTACCCTGGACACAACGAAAACAGGTGATCACAAGGCCGACAGCCTTGGCGGCCGAGGGATCGGCTACATTAGATAAGCACGCCCTAAAAAAACTTCGCCGTCTAGCTGTGTCTAGCTCGCTCTCCGGTCACTCCCCCCCCCCCAACACCAGTGGGATAAGGGCTCTGATTTGCTTCCTTTGGTTGCGGGCCGCATGCCTTCAATGAAGCGCAAGCGGCCCCACGTTTCGCTTCTCATGGGGACAGGGGCTGACACCCAGTTGATGGCTAGGCCTGGGTCTGTCCGTGAGAATGTTGTGCTGTCAAGTGGCTCCCACGCCACACGTTCTGCGTCTGTGGTTGGTGAGCCTGGTGTTATGTCTGTCAACAACAAAGGTTGTCAGCGGGGGAGCTCGAAGCCTCTTGGGGCACAGCGCGGGTTCCCCCAACCTCGCCTTCGCCAGGCCGGGTATCACGTTAGTGCCTCCCACGGCCGGATGACCGGCAGTGGTCAGGCAGGCGTGCGTGATTTGGGTGGTAGTAATATCACTGCAGGGCTACGGTGTGTAGGAACCCACCCTATCGGGCAGTGTGGGGACCTCACACCTTGCATGTCCAGCTGTAGAACAGTTCCTCAGCAATCCATGCTGGGGAGGTGTTCAGTGGGGGAGCTTTTCTGTCGGGGTCCCCCCCCCGGCCCTTTCTGTCGGGGTCCCCCCTTGGGTGCGATTGCCTCGTTGGTAGTGTCAGGGTCCGATATCCCAACTCCACGAGACACCCTGCTCGCGCGGTTGGCAACGCACAGCGGGTGGGACCGGGCCACCTATCTACGGTTCCTGGTGGACCAGCGCCAAGTGGCGTGTATATTTTCAGCACTACGTTTGTTTACCAATGATTTTAAGTGTTAGCGAAATTAGGAGTTCATAAAAATCACGGCACATCCCGACAGAAACCGGCTGAATTAGACGGAAATAAAGGAAGCTGTCATAAGTGTGTGTAGTCCTATGACAGAGGATACCCAGGGCTTTTGAATTTCATAAAACTACACTTCCCAGCTCACACCAGCCCCTGTCAATCACATAGAAATTAAGTAGTTTTAATAAATAAAAAAACAATACTGATTAATGTGTTTAACCCCTGACTGTAATTAAGGCATGTTTAAGTGGTCTGCAGTGTTATAAATACGCCTTGGTTTTTTATTAAGGGGTATGTGCATAGATTAAGGCATTTCCCCTTGTGTGTTGTTCCCTAGTAATAGGATCGGGAAATATCAAGAGTATTATTGTAGATATAGAGGAAGTGAAAGAACATAGAAAAGGGTAATAGGCAATAAATGAGGTCAGACATCCCCCTGCATCCATGGTCAAAGAGTGCAAACGGTGGGTTTCTTCAAATGCATGCAACTTAGTGGCATGTGATCACAGAGTGACAGAAAAAAAAAAAAAATTAAAAAAAAATCTAACCCTAACTAACCGTACTGTCATGCACTTGTCCTAATAAACTAACCTACACTGTAGCACTCAACACGTTGATGAACATTGTTGCTCAGCTGATAGAGTTGTGCCCTTCCTGATGGCTTGTCGTACAGAACTTGTAAGTCGCTTTGGATAAAAGCGTCAGCTAAATGACTAAATGTAAATGTAAATGTAGAGAAATGGATGCATAATTCACATGGTCTCAATCTCTGATCTATGGTCTCAAACAGTAATCCATAACCATTTTATTGCACTGTAAAAAAAAACGTGATTTTATAGTATGTCTGCACTTTATGCGCTCATTTCATCATTCATGTATTTTCTATTCTACTAGAACTCAATCAAACCATAAACAAGGTGGCCTGTTGGGATGTTAGATCATAATGTGAAAACTGTGATGTGACTCGGCGCGGTCTAGGCCGCCATATCTCGCAAGGGTCTGCTCATTTTACCCTTGATATTATTTTACTTATTTTTACTTAAGTCTCTACGCCCCACTATCCGCTGGGTGCATACCTTTATCATGTTTTGTAACAGATTACAGAAATTCAAGAAGCCTATTGGAACGTGAGGTTCTGATATGATTTTGATTAACCCTTTCACTGCCGCACTACCAAATGGTTAACCCTTTCACTGTGACAATACACAGAAGGTTAACCCTTTCACTGCCACACAACAGCAAGTAACCGTCGGTAGTGTGATAGTAAAGGGTTAACCTTCTGTAGTGTGACAGTGAAAGGGTTAATATGATTTGATTAATATCAATGCATTATTTTGTCCCACTTTATGCTTTGCTCTTGCTGCTTGTTTTACACTGATTTTATGTCTTATTTCTTACTTTGAACTGCAATCCCCTGTATGAAAGGTGCTATACAAATAAAGTTATTATTATTATTATCTCTTCTGCTCCCCACTGACTTTTCTCTCGGATATGTGTGTGTGTGTGTGTGTGTGTGTGTGTGTGTGTGTGTGTGTGTGTGTGTGTGTCAATTCCTCTGAGTTTGTTTTCAGGCATGAGTCTGGCTGTCTGGCACCTAGAAAAGTTGAGAATTGCCTACAGGGTGGTGAAGTCTCAACTGACGGCTGAATAAATAAACATGTGGCTCCCTCTGTACTCCTACTGGTACTGTATGTTTGTACGCCTGGCTGACTGCACGCTGCTAAAGCAGGATTCCTCCAGATTAATAAACATGTAGATGTCATCACCATGGTGACATGGCTTTGGGTTCGGTTTGAACAAGATTAACGTTAGGTTATGACTATAACCAAGTTCTGTTAGTATAGCGACGCTCGGCGTCACTCTGCACTGTCCTCGCACACGTGCACACGCACTGAATAAAGACCACAATGTACCTTTAATCCCAATATTTGTCTGACCACACCCCTATCAGCTTACCCATATAAGCAGGGGTGGGGCCACCCACTCGCCTCCTTCCCAAGCTTTCACCACAAGGCGAGATCAAGGGCTGCAGCGGCGTCGGACGCCGAGCGTCGCTATACTAACAGAACTTGGTTATAGTCATAACCTAACGTTCTGTATCGTATAGCTCTCGCTCGGCGTCACTCTCTGCACAAGGGAGGCCGAGCGAGAGCCATCGGCCGACAAATACACCCCGCTGAAAGCCCCCCACAACCATCAGAACAGGGAGGGCCGAGCCCCCCCGACCCACCCTAATGGAGGGCACCCCCCCTATTGGGGGCTTCACGGGAGGGCGACGGACCCGACCGTGCGAAGAGGCACTCAAGCAACTCAACGCACAGGGTGAGCAGCCGTGGCTTGACCCCACGACTACACACACGCACAACCCGCATGCCACCCGGGAACGAACGGAGGAAACAACCTCGTTACTGCCCCCAGAATCACGGGGTCAAGGGCAAACCCAATCCCGTGGCAAGGCCGTAGCAGCGGAGCGCGAAGGAAGACCCAGACCCACCAAAGGGACTGGACCCCCTGGAACGGGGGCCCGGAGAAGTCCATGATGCCAGCATCAAGACCCCACCAGGTGGGCACTTAGTGACCCCGCCCCCCACATCGCCAGCGTATTCGGACAAAGGCCCCTCAGCCGAGCGGGCCCTGTCCCCCCAATAGTACACCGCCTGGCACACTGACCTTGCAGAACAGGCAGTAAGCATGGCCGTAAGCACACAAAAAAGGTTAACCAACGGAAGCAGGCAGCGCACCGGGGAAAAAACCAGGCAACAGGCTATTAACCCTAGCCTGGAGACTGCGGACGAGACAGGCGCCAGAGGGGACAGCTGAACACAGCTGCCCCGGCGGAAGGAGCGTAAGCTGGCGGTGTTGCATGACCAAGCCTCCATTTAAAAAAAACCCACCCAGAGGGGTTGAGGCAGAGAAGGCTGACACGATTGGCAGACGTCATGAACGTGCAGGGGCACCCTCAAACGGTGAACCCGGGAGTTGACACTGCTCCAACACACCAGGGAATCAACCACCTTGGTGTTACCCAATGCGGTGGTTGTTCCTATAACCCCTCAAGAAAAAACTCCAAAACACACCTGCGGGTATACACCGGCTATACCGCAGTACAAGTGTTTCAGTTTTTCAAAAAAGGGTTAACCCAGGCCTACGGGTCGACGAAACATTACTTCGGACCGGGCCCGGCGATACGGGAAGCACAGGGTCACCAGAGGAGGTCAAAGACCACCCCAACAGGCCCATCTTCGCCATGCGTGAGAGAGGAGCGAAAAAGAATGGAGAACCAGCCCCTAAGCACACCGTACTTGGTATTCCCAGGCGGTCTCCCAACCAAGTACTAACCAGGACCAACCTGTGTAGCGGCCGAGATCTGACGAGATCGAGCGTGTACAGGTTGGCATGGCCGTAAGCCATTACGACAGTGCTGAGTAAAAAACGTACCCAACCAGGGTCTCCATAGTGCTTAACCCTGTGACACCCGGACCAACCTGGCATTTTTCCCCCTGAAAAAAGCCCAAGTCCCTCAGGGTACCAGAACAGCAGATCTGCATCGCCGGCGGACAACGGGTTCAACTGATCCGGACCAGCGTGACCAGAACCAGTCCCGTGCCCTAACCACGCCGACATGCCTACTCCAGGAGAAGGAGCAGATATGCGTGTTGATCTTAAACATGAAAAGAAGGCGCCACCCAGACGTTTGAGCAAACCGCGCCCGGTGGCCCACCCCCAGGGCGTGAGACCTCTCTACATATGTTCAGATCCATTCCGTCATCATCCCCCAGACATGAACGAGAATCCGTCGATGACAAAAAACCAGGTCGTTGGATTTGGTCGTCGGAAGAGGAAAAACCTCCATCCCAGTTGCTTTATAAAAACGCCGTTTTAACCTCAAGCAACCAAGGCGTGCCAGTCAGTCGCCTGTTTACAGAACACCCCGAGCTAGCACTATATGTGCGTCGGGACACACCCACATCAATGAACAGGCTATTTAGACCTGTCATTGAATCCCCAAGGCGCCATGGGGAACGACAAGAGGGGTGTGACACTTCCTAACTCCAACTCTTTTTAGTAGAAAAGAAGGAAGCACCAACAGTATGTATCCCAGTCTACACAGCCGGGAGTAAAAGATATTTTCACATTTTTACATCCCACCACCCTCCCATAGGAAGGAGACGGGAATCCCCAGAGAGACTTCCCACGCGAGCTGTACAGATTGAAAAGAATATATTGCACCTTGAGCCATGTAAAAAATTGGATTTAGGGCTCTCCGGGGAGGAGGCACTGAACCCATACACACTCAATAATCGATTTGAATCGAATACATACACAATATAGTAGGTCCACTCACCTTGACAATCTGAGGAGGAGGCTCTGTACTCTGAAGGAGGCTCCCTCACATGGAAGGAGGAGTCCCGACTCACAGAAGGCCCGAATAGGAGCTTGGTGAGGAGGAGCCCTGACCACCCCCCGAAACAGATCCATCACATGGACCTGAACAGCACACGGAAGTCCTACCAACAGAGACGCGCACGGTGACGTACTCTATGGCGGGGGAATTTCTGCGGTGCACACGCCCAATATTCCAGGCCGTGGGACCATGAAACTCCCTCCCCCCTCCCCCCCTCACCCCGTAACGTGCGGGACCGCAACGTGACAGGAACCTTGAAGGACAGGGGGTGTACCCCTGACCAACAGAAAAAAGGGGGAGAGGAAAGGTTACCAGTTCACCCCTTTACGACCCCACACCCATGATACGATGTAATGACAAAAAGAGAGTATGACACAGTCATAGTCAGCTCTATGAAGCGTCTGACAGCTTCACACAGCGCATGAGCTAACCTGCTATCTGATTTTTACTAAGGAAAAAACACAGAATAGAGAGGGCTCTCTAAGAGCCCCGGTCCAAACTTACACATGTGCTTCTGTGGCCAGTCCAACCCAGTTGTAGGTCACATGACACACACAACCCACCATCACCTATAAAAAATGGCAAAAACACTCTACAGAGGAACGCCGTTTTTCATAATGAGAGAATACATAATTCTCGATTAGTATCGGCCACAGGCCTTGCCAAGCACACACGAAAGCGACCAACAATCTTTTCTTTTAGGAAAATAAAGTTACTCCAGCAGATTTAGCACAACCTCAGCAATCAAGCTAAGGGTTACATCGTATCCCTACCACACAGTGACACAATGTAGTGCAACAACATGTCCACTCTGATAGGAGGATGAAGAAGTCCCCAGGGAACCGGGGGGAAACACAATCCTCCTACTTTACCCTTAATACGGCCAGTTAAAACAGGAAAACCTGTTAATATGTGAACACACTGTTTATTGTCATTACAGGCTGAGAAAGGAATATTCTTTACTCATTTGTCACTAAGCATAGCTTTATAGGTTAGTTAACCCCCTTAGTTGTGAGTACACGGTACATATAAACACACATGATGTTTCTCAACACAACAAACCAGATCATTTTCACATCTGAAACAACAACCCGATTTGCACGGAGAAGCTAAATACCTAGTGACAAGACAATTCACACACAACTCGCGTCGTATCCTAAATGTAGTGCAGTAACACTCGTTTTGGAAAACATCGTTATTTACAAAACATTTAGAAGGGAAAGCCAGAAGAAGTGTACAAGGTCTGGTCAGACCTGGCCTACCCGGAGCGTAGATCAACGAAGTGCAGTCTCAAGACACCGTAGAAAACACAGCCGTCCTGTGTTGTTCGATCTGGGCAGCGTCGCCGCTCCAACCCGTCGCTACGGTCCCCTTTGTTGACGCAGACGCAGGCTTTGCCGTCCTGGCCCAGGGCAGGTTCGACGAACATCCTCTGTCAAAGATGACGTCGTAGTCAAGAGTGTTTAAAACATGTTATAATCAAAGCACGTTCAACAGAGTAGCATTAAGCTAACGGCCGCTCCAACCGTCGGTCGCTACTGCCCCTGCCCGCGAGACGCCGAGCGAACGGCGCATGCGACCAGAGGGGAGCTCGTGGCGGCGCGCGAGGAACCGGAGCCACCCCGCGCTGGGCCTTGGCCGATAGCAGCAAGCTAACGTTTCCTAGTGATCACAGCAGGCTAGCGCCGCAGCTAACAGCTGACTGGCTAACAGTAGGCCCAACCTAGGTAGGTCACGCAGTGATCACAGCAGGCTAACGCCGCAGCTAACAGCTGACTGGCTAACCGTAAGCTAAGCAGCTATCACCTGAACTTGTACACAATGATATAACACTCACCCAGACAGGCCGCCGTTCTGAAACCCTCCTCACTTTTTAAGAGAAAAGAGAAACAAGATGTTAACACAGCTTTACAACGGTGATTTTACCAACACCCGACGGAGCCAGCACAATATTTTCTTGAAAATAGTGAGAGAAAATAAAGATATGATGTCAACGTATCCTTGCTTTCCAACTCTTCTCCTACCATCACATCACTTCAAGTGTGGGGATCTACCGAGGCACTTCCTTGTGGTGAAAGCGAGAAGGAGGCGAGTGGGTGGCCCCACCCCTGCTTATATGGGTAAGCTGATAGGGGTGTGGTCAGACAAATATTGGGATTAAAGGTACATTGTGGTCTTTATTCAGTGCGTGTGCACATGTGCGAGGACAGTGCAGAGAGTGACGCCGAGCGAGAGCTATACGATACAGAACAAGTATTTCTTCAGTAAGAAAATTACAATAATTATATTAATAATAATAATAATAAAAGTGAGCTATTCTCAGTTCAAAGCAAGTGTGTTGTAAGTAATATAAAACATTATCACAAATTATAAAGTAATATTATTTCAGTGTGTACCTCGTTGTAGAGATAATTAATCTTAATGGTTTTGCTTTTAGTATGATTCCATGAGGGGTATGATCCTGCTTTTGACACCCAAATATCCATTAGGTACAAACTTAATCTCTTTGATTTTAATTAGGTGTTTTAACAGCACAGAACAGGAGATGAAGAAAGAAGGGCTGTCCTGGCAAGATCTGGAGCGGAGGGCACAAGACCGAAGAGGATGGAGGAGCTTCGTCGATGGCCTATGTTCCGTTGGGAATTTAAAGGCCTAAGTAAGTAAGTAAGTGGTTTTAACAGCATGCAGCAAAAGGTTGATTAGTGAGAGTGTAATGGCTCTATGACACATGTTTATTTATGGCACCTATACAGCTGACTGCTTTGCTGTTTCCATTCCCTTCTTACTCTTCATGTACAGTAAGTTGTTTTTGTCTTGTGACACTATCACGGTTGTGGCTGGAACCCAATGTGCAGGCAAGGAGACACGGTAGGCAGAACTGATCAAAACCCAATATGGGTGGTCTAAGTCCAGGCATGGGTCGATACACAGAGGAGGTTCTCGTAATGTCCAGGATATATACAGGGGCATGAAAGTCAGACAGAAGAGGTGAGAGCAGGAGCAGTTGTCGTCAGCTGGGCGTAGGTCTGAGCAGTACTTTGTGAGCGAGACTATTGTCTTCAGGTCTTCACCAGCAGGTCAGTGTCTCCGGGTCTTAACCAGCAGGCCAGCGTCTCCAGGTCTTCACCGTGCAGGCTAGGAGAGAGGATGAGAATAGAGATTAGAACAAGGCCAGTGTCTCCAGGTCTTCACCTGCAGGTCAGTGTCTCCAGGTCTTAACCAGCAGGCCAGCGTCTCCAGGTCTTCACCGTGCAGGCTAGGAGAGAGGATGAGAATAGAGATTAGAACAAGGCCAGTGTCTCCAGGTCTTCACCTGCAGGTCAGTGTCTCCAGGTCTTAACCAGCAGGCCAGCGTCTCCAGGTCTTCACCGTATAGGCTAGGAGAGAGGATGAGAACAGAGATTAGGACAAGGTCGATGAACAAGAGATCCAGGCGAACAACTTAACCTGTTAAGCTGTAGGAATATTTCGCCTAAAGGTACATGCCTAAGTAAATGGAAGATTGCTCCACTTCTGCAAGGTCAATTAGCATGTTCTTGGTATCTAGGAACATCTAGGGACCTGGGGGTATGTATTTCCAGTGTCAGAAATATTGTGTCTGTTACTAGGCTGAGTAAATTGTAATGAAGAAAAGGAGAATAGAAATGATGATTTATGATTTTTGCATCTTTGATCATGTTAAATCTGCGGGGTATGAGAAAATGCTCACTGAGCTCATTCACCACCTTATTGAGATCATGTGTACAAAAAATCTAAGCAAATGAATAAAGGGGAGATGATTAAACAGAAGGATTTGTAGATACAGTAATTAATGATAATCGATTTTAATTATAAATTCATATTTGACCTTGAACTTGACCTTATTATGGCCAAATCATACATCTATGGATAGGGAAAATGCTCCTCTTTCCAATGGCAGAATCTGGATTTAGTCATTTCCTTGCGGTTTTTACGATAATTAGCATTTTCCGATAAATTCGTATTTCCGATAAATCGTATAAAACATCAGTAAAAATGAAAATATACACTTTGACTACTGTTTTTGATGGGGTTATGGTCTTTACTCTTGGCTAATTTTTTATTTTTTTTTAAACATCAATCTCTTAACATCCAAGGGCCCACATGTGGACGATTCTTTGCCGACCTCTAGTGGCTCGGGTGTGCATTTATTTTAATACAATATATATATAGAATTAAAGCCCTATTTGTTGCCTGTCGATTGCCCTTTCAGGTGACAAAATCCGTTCAGCGGTTCTCGAGTTACATGCCGATATGTGAGGCGTGCCCCAAAGTACGCAAAAGTACACATTACCACCCCCGACTCCCGGGGCTCTAGCTCAGTCAATCATTTGGCGATCTCGAAAACCTTTTCACAGGGTTGTAGCCAATGAGTGTGGCTTTCCAATGATACCCCATGATATGATAATTGGGGATCTAATACGGTCTCTATTGATCGATTTATGATAAAGAAAAGCCCTTAAGGCTTAACAGTTTAAGCAATAGAGTAGATAACAAGAAACATAGTAATGTGACTAACGTGGTACGAGAGTTTACGATCTGACAGCTTCTCTACGTTTGGGGCGGGTTTATATACCCACCACTTGTGACTAGTTAACGATAATGAGAGCAGTAGAGTGGTGAGAGCAGATAGGGGCAGGAGCACTGACATGGTAGGACCATGACAGACACTTTATAGGAACATACTGGGGGCGGTCAGGTGGCGTAGCGGAGATTGCGTCAATTGGCAGTATTAGAGGGTGGGAAAGCTGGCGGGTGGGTCCTGGGCGTTGTGGACAGCGACCCCTACAGTTCGGTCGGGGCGCCTGCTCAGCGAGGGTAGGATCTGGAGAGAGGTAGTGCGGCCTCCCACACGTTACACTCTCCCAGTGAGAATCTGCACGGCCAGGCTGGCCTGCCAGCTGGCTGCACATGCGTCGGAGGAAAGCATGTGACAGTCTCCGGTCTCTCGGACCAACAGTAGGGGAAAGTGTGCAACAACCAGGAAGGGTGGGATGGGAGAAAAATCGGAAAAAGAAGGAGGGGGGAAAAGATATATATATATAAAAAAAAAAAGGAACATACTGAAAAAGTAAAATAGACATATACTAGGGATGGGTCATAAAAATGGAATAACCAAATAATCGCTTGCAGGGGTCAAAGTATTTTTTTTTTTATTTGAGTGTAAATAATTTTTATGCAGGTTATTGTAATAGCCAATAAAGTCCTGAACTGTGTCAAACAACACTGCCACTTGAGCTTAGAGCGTTGTTCCAACTTCTTGCCTGGCCTCTTCATATGCTCACACTGTTGTTATTATTCCTCCTTGGCTCACTAACGTGGTTGGCTGCAACGTAGCGCTAGCCCTGTGCTGTGGCAAACTTCAAAAAACTGCATGGGACTAGCATGCCTGTATCCACTGAGCCAAGTCTCTTTTGAAATAGTTTTTTAGTTTTTACCAATTTTCTCCCAAATTTTGTCATTTCCAATTCCTGTGTGTACCACAATCCCAGTCATTGGGAGATGCAAAGCTTTTATATTTCATGACATGAGTCTTGAAATCTGGAACAGCGTCTTTGACCATGGTTGTCATTAATTGTCTCCTTAACCCTTTATCTGCCGGAGCTTATATCCATCCTTGTAGCCTCTCTGCCAGCACTATTTGTCTATGGAGATGTTCACCTTCTTTGCAGGGATATAACTTTTTAAATTGTATTGCTAAATTGACATTACTATTGGGTGATATAGAATAAAATAAATTGAATTGGAAGAGGTGTGGGAGTGTGCGTGTGTCCGTGCGTCTACAAATGGGTGTGTACCTGGGCATATGCCCTTCAGTGTTCGTGCATTTGCGTGCACGTGATCCTATGTGTGTGTGTATATGGATGTATCGAACACAGCCAAGGTGTAAACGTATGGGTGTGTATGCGTGAGTGTGTGGGTCTGTATAATGTGTAAATGTGTTTGCGTGTCTTAATGTGTGTCTGTGCATGCGCGTAGTGCGCGCCCACGTGTGTGTAGTACGCCTAGAATCTCTAGCTCCATTAGGTATGCGGGCGTGTGCGCCATCTTAGGTGTGAGCATGTGTGTACAAATTTATATGTCTGCATGTGTATACACACATTGTCCTATTGGGGCCAAAATTATACACTGTTCACATCGTCTGTACATCATAAGTATAGGGCAACGAGTTCAGGTATACTATCAGAGGCTGTACCGGAAAAAAAACGAGAAGATCAGGTATACTATCAGAGGCTGTACCAAAAAATTCCACAATATTTGGGATCCTTTCCTGACTTTCTTTGAGGGTATGGAAGCGGATAATGTGACGGAGACGATCTGACTGGCTTCCCTGGTCTCTCAGCTTGTTACGGTTTTTTCTATTACTTTTCCTCTTCTCTATCTGCAGAATACAAGGGATATGTGACTGCTGTCGGGTGATTTAAAAGCTAAAAGGAAAAACAATGATTAACAAACGATCTAAGATATTGTAGAATGATTTTGTCTGGTATAGGGGTGGGGGGAGTGATGGAGGGAGGGCCTTATTTTATTTGTATTTTCTTTTGGCCCATGTGGGACCACCTGTAAAAACAAAATCTCAAATAAAAAAACCTTGATAAAAAAAGAATTGACATTACTATGGCCCATTCAACATCGATTATCTATCGTTCAGGATGTAGGAACGTTTAACTTTTTCATTCACACATTCATACTAAAATACCGTCCAGAGTATAAATATGTTTTTATCGTTTTCTGCTGTATTTCATAGAACGTGAGATATAGCCATAAATGCATATATTAGATGATCAAATGCTGTTTGATACCGATCAACGTTATATAAAAAATTTCACATGTACATGATCCTAAACGTCATGACTGGTCATCTGCTGGTGACCGGAGGGGGGGGGGTCGTCTATAATGCAATGGCCGACGTTAAATGATTATGAGTATGGGTGATATATAGATCAGAGCAGTTTGTATGGATAATAATAATCAAAAACGCTGAAACTCACGGCAGCTTCCTCGTAGCGAGGGGGGATGATACTGGAGCAAAAAGATCGCTATTATGGGATGTTGATCTAGGTGATCCAGTTCCGGTTTGTATAATACTAATATACGTCCAATCATGTTGTTTATTGAGTTATGGCAACGGATCGATATGCACGGTGTCTGGATAGAGTCCCGCGAGCGATAGCGAGTGGCCAGACGGAATATGGTGCGGACCAAGCATTTCCGGCCACTTCCGGTTTTGGCAACTCGCCGATCGGCCACCAGGTGGCGGTATTGAAGCGTTGGAGAGTTGAGCGGAGATCTACAGTACCAGCCAAGACTCCGTGGGTGAAATGTGAATACCGTGACAGAAATTTGAAATATTGATCTCAAAGACGCTGTAAAACGTCATTGGCAGATTACGCATGGCGAGGAATGACGTGGTAACTCATTGGCGGGAGATGGGTTAATTAGTGCATAACGTTAACATTTGCAAAAAACAAATATGCTGATTGATACATACAAAATATACGTATCACTACAGAAATATGTAAGTCCTGTAAGTTACATTATTTGACATGGTCATTACGTACCCATTGTACTTTTTCTGATGAGAATGTGTTATATGCATGACAGTGATGTTTAGCCTGTCATGCCCAGAAGAATATATCTTAACCTCTTAACTCATTCACTGCCAGCTATTATCCTTATCCCGTTCTCACTGGGCCACGCTAAAAGTTAGGCATTTTCACTGTGCGTCACGATGTTTGCAGAGCTATATCTATATTCTATATTATAGCTATGGAGACAATACTATGGCTCATTTGACAATCACTATCTCTCGTCGAACATAAAAAAAAAAAAAAGTAAATTATTTCATGTATACGTTCGCGCATAATCCCGTGGTGAATATTGTATAGTTTCAGAGTGATCCAGGCTAATTCCTGAAAGCTGAATCATGGAGCGCTATGTGAATTTTGCTAAAGTCGTTCGCGTTTCTCGCCTGGACACGCTACTGTTTCCAAATCAAAGGTATATAATAGGTATTATGTTTCATCATGAATGCATCAAGGGGGGGGGGGGGGGGGGGGGGCATTTTTTGATGCTCTGATCGCCAGCAACGGCATTAGTTTTGAATACTACATACGTTCACATCGGCTGGATCAATGTGAAATCATTGTAGGATCAAGGTGGAATTGACGTCAAATAGTCCTTACCTTTGATTGGGGTTATACCAAAAAGAATATTCCAATTGCCTGATCGCGATTTCCAGTATTGATGTCCATCGGGTCCCCGACATGGTACAACACATGCATCGAGTGTCCTGGACGCGTTCCAATGTGCTCGGATGACTTGCCTGGGTCCAAATTCTCCGCCCGGACGACATTAGATGTGACACAGTCTGGAACAGGGTATCAAAGGGTAGGCGATACTGCCACCTAGCAGGATCTGGCCGATATTGCACTCTCGGGGTCTCAGTATGGCTTTCAACGGTAACATAGAGGTCCGTGAGACTGCATAGAATATTAAAATCGAGAAAAAAAGGAAATGCTGTTATGCTGCCACATAACGGTTCCATAGCCTGAAATCTTATCTACAGTACAGGTCCAAACTTTATAAAAATCCCACCGAAAATGTATGTTTTACAAAGGTTTTTGTAACGTGTGTACTGGTAAAAAATTCTGCATGATTATCCAAAATGGCCGTCTGCTCCCATTCATTCAGAGGCTCTCGTCAAAACAAAGGACTTCCCTGGCTTCTTCTACCCCTTTCTTGTTGCGATCAGCCCCTGCATGGGATAGCGCTGGCTCCATAATTTCATTGGCTACAAAGGCGGTCAATAATTTCCGCAATCAGTGGTGACTGATCCGTTCATGGTCACTTGTCCGAATGGCTTGTCAAATGACGCTCGTCGGATGTTTCGTCTTGTAACTCGAGACTGGAAGCACACAATAGGTGGAGTAGGGTGACAATCAAAAGGCGGCAAATTGAACTTTCCAACAATGTATTGGTTGATCTGCAAAAAAGTAGCCCGGAGCCGGCAGACAAGGTCAAAGTGCCGCAACGTGTGTGTGCGTGCGTGACGGCATCCGATGCTTAAGTGGTTAATTATAGTATTTATAGGCATGTTACAGATGCAGCCATTAGTTTTTCTAACCATTTTGCCGTGATGAGTGGTTTAACGGCATGGGAATTAATTAGGAAACCAGGTTGCTGTTCTGTTATATGCCCACCAGGAGGCGCAAAGTCAACAACGGCCCGACAGGCTGTCTGTTAACTTCATTCATCAAGGAGGCTCACAACGAGACCGCAAGATTTGACATCATGCCATATCACGAAATGCCAATGGATTAAGTATAATATGCGTCGCGGGCTATTACTAGCCTCCCAGGAATTACCCTAGACCATTGATTCCCAACCTGGGGTCCGTGGACCCCCTGGGGGTCCGCCAGGGGGCGCAGGGGGTCCGCCAGACCACAGATGATTTGAGGTCATTTTTTTATTATTATTTTTTTTTTCAGTGAAATATTTAATTAGCATATTTTTATCATCAGAAGCATGAATAGTCTCTCCACTACAATAAAAAATAAAGATAAATAAATAAACATCTAGACATGATTTTTGAACGTTAACAGTAGGCTACCGGGTAGCCGCTAAAACGCGAATCAGTTGACTGTATCACTTTCCGTAGCTAGCCTAGCACGCTAGTTAACTTTCTCGGCTCGTCTGCAGTCAGCCGCCAGAGGCGAAAATGTGTGACAAACGAAAAGGAGATGACGGCAGCTCATCTGCAAAAAAAGTTAGGACCTACAGAAATCGCGAAAATTACATCACCATGGGCTTCACTGAGGGACCAGACAAACGACCTGAGTGTGTGATTTGTGGAGAAAAGTTGGCAAACTCGAGCCTGAAGCCCAGCAAGCTGAAGAGACATCAGGCGTCTAAGCACCCAGAAACCGTTGGGAAGGATCCGGACTTTTTTCGGAGGAAAGAACAGTCTCTCAAGGCGAACAAGCCCGTTGATGTTAGAGTAGCGTGGAGCAGGGGTGGCAGTGATTTACAGAAGGCTACCGAAGCCTCCTTTGAGTGTTCGCTTTTAATAGCAAAAGCAAAGAAACCGCACAATATTGGCGAGCAGCTCATCAAACCAGCCTGCATCAAAATGGTTTAGAAACTGTGCGAGGTGGCGGATAAACTAAAATCAGTACCACTCTCGAACAATGTAGTGAAAGACCGAATTGATAAGATGTCAAGTGATTGCGAGCAGCAGCTGTCAGAAAAGCTTAGAAAGGGTCCATTTGCCATACAACTTGATGAAACTACAACTGTCGCAGACGAGGCTGTGCTCATCGTTTATGTGCAGTATATCGAAAATGAGGATCTGAAGCAGGACATTCTCATGTCAGTCAACCTTACTACCACCACTCGAGGTGAGGATATTTTTACTGCAGTGGATTCTTACTTCATTCAACATAAATGCAAACCGTTCACCATTAGGGCCTGATTTGAGAGGATGAATACAGGATTTGAATATTGGCCAACATTTTGAAATACATATGGTGCAAGATGAGATTTGTTGATTGAAGGCACAAGTCAAAGAAGCATAGTGGGTCTAATTATGATGCATATGCCTGTGTATAAGCAGTTTGTTATTAAAATGACAAAGAAAAGTATTAAAATGACAAAAAAAAATTATTTTATGGTATTTTATTAGGAGGGGGGTCCAGGAATTTCATCAGAGATGTTTGGGGGTCCCTGGGGGAAAAAAGGTTGGGAACCCCTGCCCTAGACCACTCTAAAACCATACTTTATCCAAAAAATATTCCTTTTTCACATCTTGAATGATAGATACTCGATGTCAAATGGGCCATAGTATTGCATATATAGCTATAATATTTAAATAGTTATAGCCCTGCAAACAGGGTGAGCGACTCCCACCGTTTACAGTGGTGGCGGTAGCTACTACAGGATGAGGCTAATCCGTGGCGTCCAATGAGTTAACTGATGACAAGAAGTTTTTCATAAAATGTAACTAGACTCATTTACTCTGAGAAGTTTTCCCTGGTTAAAATAAACACTTCCACTATTAAGGCTACCTGTTAACGTTAGAGCAATTAGCGTTAGATATTATCACAATAACGCCAGTTGGTTGAGTTAATTTATTATGTGCAACCACCGCAGAGCACTAACGTTAGCAAAGTTAACGTTATAACTGAGCTAAGCAGTGTTAGCTTAAAGACATGTTTCACCATGTTAGGCTACAGTAGGCAGCTGTACTGTATGCTAACGTCAGTCATTGTGAGATGAATAGAGATTGTCCACTCTTAAAAAAAACTACAGTGCTGTTTTTATTGGGCACAAAGTTGGTATTATTAATCCACTTATGGCAAATATCTTGGTCCTCTGCACGGCCAGGAAACTAGGGTCTCAGACAGACTCAATCTTCATGAAGTAAAGGCTTGTGTATTTCGCATTCAGGGGCCAACGCTGACATTGAGGAAATTTGTCACAGTCCAACAATCTTAGTTAAACACTACACAAGTTGGAGCATAGTCTTGAACGTTTTATTGTGTCCTTCTATCGACACAGATCAATCAACGCTCTATCGACGCTCTCTCTCTCTCTCGTGACAATGTTGACATCGTATCGCTGTTATCGCCCAATGGACATTTAATAAAATGAAGCATTACAGTACATGTCTATGTATTTAGCCAAAAGATGTTGCCAGAACACCACCATTTAATTTTTTATAAATTAATTATATAAAATACAAAAACGGGAATCAAACCCGATCACCAGGTTCAGAGACATGGATTATACCACTACCTCACACATAAAATGCAATTCTGTCATCTTATATTTGACTAATAACAGTTAAAATAGTTGGTAAACAAACGTGATGCTGAAAATATACACATTGACTGCTGATTTGACACGTTTTACTTATTAATTCTTTAATTCAGCAACATTAATTCATACAGTCTGTAGAATGAAGTCACCAGCTGTAATCGATCTGAATGTAACTCAAGCTTTGTCGAGCGCGGAGCTCCTCCAATGAATGCACAAACAGCCGGCGCGTTGGGCCGTTGTCACCAGCTGTATTCGAGCGCCCCTACTGGTCATCGTTACCGCTAATACGGTGCCAAAACGTCGGTCGACAGACAATTCATGGCTGCATCTGTAGACTTTCTTTTGGCAATGGGAGCTGACTGAGCACTTATCCTTATCATTAGGGCACAAGTATCTTGTGTTTTATTTATTTTAAGTAGAGTTAAGATTTATTAAAATAGACAACTGTATTCCTGCTGGAAATGAAAGCATTCAACTTATTTTAGTTTGAGCTATTACATCCAAACAGGTTTTATTTAAATGTAGTGCGTACAGATTTGAATCTGAAAATGTACCCATCCCACAGTAGGCCTACAGTCACCATGGATACTTCCACAGTGTCCTGGGAGTTGCTCCACTATTCACCGTCTATGGAGCAGCTCCAGAATGTGTCTCTTGATGGCATCATCACTTGATCACTGTCGTGGAAATATTATCATGTCATTATAGATCTGTTGAGATATCATTTTATATTTGTACAGCTTGACTGGTTCAATATGGCCAGCTAGTATAATGTGTGTGTGTCTCTTTAAAAGGTCCCAAAGTACCAAGGTTATCTTCCCAGCCAGCCAAAGCAAGGTGGTGTTTTACTTCCCCTACTGAGAACCCAGTTTGTTTATACTTTCATCATCATATCTGATGTATAATGTTATGTCTATTTCTGTGTATAATGTACGGTCTGACCAGACCTCTGGGTCACTTTATGGTCAGACGCTTGTGTGTGAACATGTCTCTGATTGTAAACTGTCCTTTCTGCTGTGGCCACAGAGGAAATAATTAAACTATGCTTTCTATTTTTTAATAACTCGACTCAGAATGATTTATACAACGGCTCATCTTTTGTCTTTTAATATTTTCCATAACATCACCCTCACAAATTTGAAACTATACAAAGTCATAAAAATAACATTATGTGAATTCTATTTTAGGGTAGATTTTCCCTTTACGATAAACTAAATATTAGGCCTGGTGTACAATACGCTATATATATCTATTCTGTATACAGTATCATGTTTAAATATGTCTGATAATGGCTTATATTATACAGTAGTTTGCTTTTGCTTTGTACTATCATATACATACATGTATATATTTTACATATTTAGTAAATTAACATAATGTAATTAGCATTTTAAATACATAAAACAAAAAATGACATTATCAATATCACAAGGTTTCTTTCATTATTATGATCATCATCACCATCATCATCACAAAACACAAAGCTAAATCAGTCTAGTCAACCTAAGCCAGCTGAGTCAACCTCTATTTATTTAATATACAGTGGCTTACTGCACCACAAAGCTAATTTATCGAGGTTGTTCCAGAATGCAATTAACTTTTATGACTGGGGTTGAACAAAACTAAAATTAGCAACCTCTTCCCTCGTCACTCCCCTCAACCAGGCAATGCTTCACACACTACAAACACAGCTTATTCTGTCAGCATATACAGCGGGTCGTTCTAAGCACAGGAAGAACAAGTAGCGGGGTGTTTGAGGTTTTCTACTATCATGTAGCCTAACTGTGTGAGTACTTGCAAATATTGATCTCAACTTGACCTTCACTTCATAAACAGCAGGGAAACCTGAAACATCAAAACATGAAATTGACATCTCTGTGTAGGCTGACGATAGGTTTCTTTTTAACTCTGCAGGACATTGACACTCTACTGCTGGTGAAATGGTTTTCAGGGTACCATGAAACCAGACAGTCTAGCTTTTTACAGGCAATCTCTCAATGTCCTCGCCTACAACTTGATTATGATACATATAATGTGACACTGAATGATCACCACAATCCAGTGGTGCTGCTGTAGTCTCGCCTTCATCTAGCCTCAGCCGAAGACCAGTGTCCTTTATGTCTGTTTCTACTTGACACTTTGTGTTGTAGGGTTACACACACACACACACACACACACACACACACACACACACACACACACACACAACCAACATGAACACATACACACAAAGAGGTACATATGTTGCTCCTTTAACACCTCTGTGATTTTGGGGGATGTACAAATGTACAATTGAAAATATATAATATCCCAATTCCCTTCCCTTGGCCCTACCCCTGGTTTTGGAGTGTCCTCTATTGTGTAATAATGGCCCTTCAAAAAAAGGCTACAAGGAGTAGGGGTTGAAATCTTTACCTAAGAAATGGGACACCCATCGTTTCGTCATCAGTAGTAAAATAATGTAAAGGACTAACATATGTCTGTAGTGATACAAGTACGTATCAGCTGGAATAAACGGTGGAAATCACTACCCCTAAATCCACAAAAGAATCAGGATGCGCAAAACGGAGGGGTAGGGCCAAGTGGGGGTATTGGGATCAGCACTAAATATAACACACATGAATAACTTCCCTCTCATTCAAGTAGATCACTAGGGCCTAGCAATGCACAAATAACTTGGAATGGACACCATTTTCCCATTACCATTACCAGGAAGGTTTTTAAATCTAACCCATTGCTCTGCCTCTCCTCCAATTCTTGTCCAGGCTCAGTGTCCTCAGTTGCCTAATGTGATTCACCTCTTAAGCCCTAGCCATAAAAAAAGAGAATTCGCCTAAAAATACATACATAACCTTTAACCTCTTTAGCCGGCGGACCGCAGATGACATCACGTCATAAATCAATAAAAAAAACATGACTGCATTTACAGTATATTTCATTCACGGTTCTTGCTGCACGCCTGGTGATACTAAATCCAAATTTAACTCTGCCATTTGAAGGAGGAGATTTGGCCCCATCCATAGATGTGCGAGTTGGCTATAATAAGGTCATTTATAGGCCTGGTATTCTATATGCTATAATAATATTCCAAATAGCATGTGTCCGGATGGCAGAATTCAGTACTGTATCTACAACACATTCTGTTTAATCAGCTTCCCTTTATTCATTTGCTTAGATTTGTACACAAGGTGCTGAACGAGCTCAGTGGCAGTTTTTCATGTCTGGTCATTTTTAGCATGGTGTTATTCACTGTCAAAGATGCAAAGAAAAATCATAATGTATATTCTCCTTTGGTTCATTACAATTTAGTCAAGTCTAGTAACAGACACAATATTTCTGTCACTGGGAATACATCCATAGATTTCCCTAGATACCAAGAACATGCAAATGGACCTTGTAGAAGTGGAGCAATCTTCCATTTACGTATGTATTTCTGGAAATATGGCTAGGGTTAAGAGGTAAAAAATGTGTGCCGTATTTCATTCATGGGAACCCAGCTGTAAAGATTTGGCCACTTATGGAGACTGTTTCACGCGTTCAGGAATCCGGAGGAGGATTTCTGTAAATGTGTTAGTACGACATTTTATCAAGATATTTACAAAGGTACTTACGAACATGTTCGAGAATGAGGACCAACGTTGCCAGTAAATTGGAAATTATGCTAGACAGCAGAAAGCTGGCCATACAATTGTAAACAGGAGCTAAATAGGGCTTAATGACTTATGACTTAAGTGTGGTATAATCTGGAATCCATGTCTGGTGTACTTCACGAGTCCCAGCTACTCGAAGAAGAACTCCCAGCAGGCACATTTTTCTTTATTTTAATAAACCAACAAAGGCCACATAAATTGAGAAGATAATATTAATAATCTAAAATAGAAGTAGAAATCCAATTTGAATTCTGCCATCTCTGTGATTGGAATACTATATAAAGATGTGTGGGGGCTCATTAGACAACTCCCTGAGCAGAAACGTCAAGAGGATTTCAGCTCACTTCTATATAGTTTTCATGTGAAGCCGCCATCAGCACAATGCAGACACTCGCTACAGAAGAAGCCGCAAGGATCTGATGACTTTTAATTGAATTTTTTATTTGTAGTAGGCCTACTACCAATTAATTAGTTGTATTTGTGGAATATTGACAAAGTACAACTAAACATCAATATACAGATATGGCATCACTGGATTATATGGGGATGTTGAGATATGTGTCTTACAGAGAGAAATTACAAAGCATTTATGTATAAAATAGAGCTATATGATTTAATTAGGATCCCCAATTCCCCATTAGCTGATGCAAAACATCAGCTACTCTTCCTGGGGTCCACACATAACATATAAACATGACAACAGATAAGAGACATTTACAGACAAGCAACCAAGTGGTATTAAAAGTCAGAAAATGACAATATACTTTCTATCAAACATACAGTATACTATACATACCGCATTCCTAATCATATGGAATCATACATAGTACAATATATAACAGTACGTATTAATATGCACTCAATTTACAAGCAGTGAGAAACCATATACATATACTGTAAACTCTTACCACCTATTTGTGTGTATGTGTGTGTGTGTGTGTGTATGTAGGCTATATGTGTGTGTGTGTGTGTGTGTGTGTGTGTGTAGCCAGGCTATATGTCTAATAGTACAGAATGTGTTTACAGGCGTAGGGCTGTTGGATGTTGTTTCAGTTGTCTTCTAAAGCTGGAAGACTCTCCAATGCTCTGGCAGAGCTAACACCTTACTACAGATACAGCTGGGAAAAGTCCAGGAGCAGCTGTTTGCCTGCTGTTATCACGTCGCTTGGCATGGTTAATGTTAACAATGACCAGCGGGGGCGCTCTCATACAGCTGGTGACAACTGCCAGACGCGCCGGCTTTTTGTTCTTTCATTGGAGGAGCTCCGCACAGCTGGTGACTTCATTCATAGGATGCTACAACGTCCTACAGTATGTCTACAGACTGCATGAATGAATGTTGCTGAATTAAAGAATGAATAAGTTAAACGTGTGCATAATACAATAGTAATAATATATAATAAGAATCCAACCAATAGAGCGACATTGTGCAATAAACAAGTAAACAATGTGTCAAATCTAGCTTCATTAGATGGCCGACGTACAGTACGGCTCTCTTTTCCATTCATTTCATCAAAAGAAAGCGTTAGTGTAATGCTTCTTGGTAACAATAGGTTTGTGTACGCAATGTTGCTGAAATAAAATAATTAAACCTAAGAAGAAGAAGAAGAAGAAGAAGAAGAAGAAGAAGAAGAAGAAGAAGAAGAAGACTTTTGTTTTGCAACTGGAGTCGCGTTTATTTTTCAAATGTAAACTAGTCAATACTATCTTAAACAATGTCAGCAGTCAGTGTATATTTTCAACAATACGTTTGTTTACCAATAGGTTAAACTGTTTTTGGATCTTTGTTGGCACTCTTTCAACATTTGGATTATAGCTCAGTCACAGCGTTACAGACCAGCGTTAAACGTTCCAGAGACGGTAAGTTAATTTAACTTATTCTAGTCTAAAGAAACCTATATATTACTATTTGTTAATCAGAGCGTTATTTGGTTATAACACCGTGTGTGCGTCGTGTGTGTGCGTGCGTGCGCGATATATGTTACTATTGATTAATGCGTTTGTTAATATAACACTGTGTGCGCGCTTGATAAAACAAAGCATACTGTATTACTGTGTGTTTATATTGTGAGCAAGTCAAGCAAGTGTAATTGAACACAATACATGCTGACATCATGACATGCATCTTGCTGTTTGTCATTCTATTGCTAATGCCAGGTAATGTGAATTAATGTCACAAAACGAATCCCTTGGATAGGATAAAACAAAGCATCTACTGTATTACTGTGTGTTTATATTGTGAGCAAGTCAAGCAAGTGTAATTGAACACAATACATGCCTTTTTTAAATCAACCAAGATAATGGAGAAATATCAGTCAAGTCCGAAATCGACCGTGAAACCATTGGCAACGGAAGTTTTGTTGAGGTTGTTGTGATTGTTACGGTACATGTCTCTTTTATTTATTTATTTCCAATAATAATGATTTAAATTACTACTACTAGTCTTAGCAGTAGCAGTTGTCGTAGTAGTAGTAGTAGTAGTAGTAGTAGTAGTAGTAGTAGTAGTAGTAGCAGTAGTAGTGTAGCAGTTGTAGTAGTAGTAATAGTAGTACTAGTATTAAATATGAGCCTAGCAGTAAAGTTATCAATTATCTCCTCTCCTCTCCTCTCCTCTCCTCTCCTCTCCTCTCCTCTCCTCTCCGCTCCTCTCCTCTCTTCTCTTCTCTTCTAGGCTACTGAGGCTAATCTGAACATCCATGGGGTGTATGCCTTCACCACTGCAGAGGTACAGATCAGAATTCTCGACATAAACGACAACAAACCCGAATTCTACAGGTGCGAAGATACATGTGTCCCGCAGGACACCTTCACAGGAGAGATTATTGAGCACTCATCAGGATCCATCCCCCTCGACATCACTGTCAGAGATGCGGACCAGGTCACAAGATTTTTTTAATTCTTTAAAAAGATAAACAAAAACAGAGATATTGAAAAGAAAAAAACAGTCTCTAATTTGATGTTTATTAGATTAGATTAGATTAAAATGTATTGTCATTATACAGCACAAGTACAGTACAACAAAAAGAAGTTTGGCATCTAACCAGAGTGTACCAGACTGTAACAGTTAAGTGCAATAATAATATACAATGTACAAGTAATTAAATGTGATATATATAACAAGCTACTGGTAATATATGCAACATGTATTTACAGTATAATTATATAAAGTGATACAGGTAATGTACTAAGATAAGATAAGATATTCCTTTATTGATCCGCTTGGGGAAATGCGGGCATCATACAGTAGTAGCATGGGGGGGGGGGGGGGGGGGGGTACATGGGAGAGGGGCATGGTAATAGTATAATACATTAATATAGGCAATACAACTATTGTAATGATACAAATAAGCAGTGTAAACAATATAATTAACTCTGAATATAAGAATATGGTGGTAAGCCATGCTGGCCAGTGGTATAACTATTGAGAGTAGGTATGGGATATATACAGATATAGATATAATATATACTGTACATATTATAAAATTTTATTATACAGGTATGTGAATAGGGAGGGATATATGCAGACATATCCAACAATTATAGATACATATATATACAGTATATACTGTATAATATAATTATTATCACTGTTTCAAAACACTTCAATGAAAAAAGCAGAGACCATGTTGTCCTGTTGTACTGTCCAACTGTATGACACATAACAAGACCTGAGTGGTTACTTGTGATTAAGTATGAATCATTATGTTTATTGTGCAGGGAGGACAAAGCAAGCTAACCCTGGCTGGAGACGTCAAGGATGTGTTCGCCGTAGTTCCTGTGTTTACCGTTGCAGAAAGCGCAACTCAAGTTCAACTCATGGTCCAAAAACCCTTGGAGCTGGATTTTGAAAAGAAAGAATTTATGGTTGTGCAGGTAAGGAGATGGAAAATGTAAGAATTGAAATATCAAAGTTGCTTTATGTAGAGTAATCATTAAAACATCACTACTTCATACAGTATGCTGTTCGGTTGGTACTGTGTACAGTCAGTACATCACTACTTCATATGTTCTGTTGGTACTGTGTACAGTCAGTACATCACTACTTCATATGTTCTGGTGGTACTGTGTACAGTCAGTACATCACTACTTCATACAGTATGTTGTTCTGTTGGTACTGTGTACAGTCAGTACATCACTACTTCATACAGTATGTTGTTCCGTTGGTACTGTGTACAGTCAGTACATCACTACTTCAGTGTTGTAGTCGAGTCACTAAATATCGAGTCTGAGTCGAGTGTGGAGTCCCCAGTGTTTGAGTCAGAGTCCAAGTCCAAGTCACCAAAGAAGAGCCCAAGTCGAGTCCCCATTACCCGAGTCCGAGTCCAAGTCATCAAGGTTGAGTCCACTCCATTCTGGCAGTCGAAGAGCTGACATACAAATAAAAAAAGGTCTACATTATACATAAATGACACAGCGTTCACCATTTAAAATGGAGTTTATTTACTTTGTGACACAATAGCCACAATAAATAGACACAATAAAGAAATCTAACCCTAACTAACCTTACTGTCATGCACTTGTCCTAATAAACTAACCTACACTGTAGCACTCAACACTTTGATGAACATTGTTACTCAGCTGATAGAGTTGTACCCTTCCTGATGACTTGTCGTACAGAACTTGTAAGTCGCTTTGGATAAAAGCGTCAGCTAAATGACTAAATGTAAATGTAAATAGCCAAACAAATGCACTAGCCATCAATATCTTATTACAAATGATTAGGGCCTATTACCAAAAAATAACTAAATAAATAACAAAATAAAAACTAAAATAAATGTATCAATTCACAAGTCCTTGTCTGCACCTTCCGAGTCCGAATGCAGTCAATGCTCGAGTCCATGTCCAAGTCCGAGTCCTCAGTGCACAAGTCCAAGTCGAGTCACAAGTCCTGAAAATCAGTCCAGTACTCGGACTCAAGTCCAAGTCCTGGACCCGAGTACTACAACACTGCACTACTTCATATGTTGTTCCGTTGTCAAAATCTTAAGCCGTTTTGAGCCTGGGCTCCAACCACAATGGTAACTGTGCTTAGTGTGTGAGTCTCAACATGCAGCTGAGTCTCTGACATCACAAATCAGCACATTTTCAGATGACTCAGTTCAGTGAGGGTGAATATTGTGAGAGGAGAATTGGAAGAATGCGCCAATATGATAATTAGAGACATAGATCATATTAAAGGGGAACTATTTTACTATTTCTTTCACTATTTGGGCACTTTTACACAATTCCTGTGAGTCTATGGAACACCTCTGTAATATATATATTTTTTTTATTCATTGTTTTGTATTTCTAATCAAGTCCTCAAAAACAGCATTTTTCTACCTCAAGATCTTAAGCCGTTTTGAGCCTGGGCTCCAACCACAATGGTAATGGTTCTGGGGGAGAGAAAGAAATGAGACAAATTATTTCTAATCTATTTATTTTTTCTTTCGCTGCAGCTCCCACTGTTGCAGCGACCACAGACCAACCCAACAACATCCCTGCCTGTATCCTCTCACTGTACCAAGACCATCCCCATGCCCCTCTCTCCAGACATAGGCATACCAACACCACAGCACATCCAGAGCTTTGATCTTGAGGAAGCAAGACAACTACAACTGCAAATGACGGGACAGGCTGCATGTCCACTGTGGCACAAGGAGCGAGAGGGCAGGCTGACTGCATCAGAATTTGGCAAGATACTAAAGAGAGAGAATTTCAGATGCCTTCATACAGTCCACATATTACCCCAAGCCCTTCACTGCTACAGGCTCAGCTGAAGGAGAAGGAGGAGGAGAACAGGACAGGCAGCCCGAGACCCAGTCTTGCAGGAGGGTTAAGGGGGTTAAGCGTCTTGCTCAAGGACACTTACATTGGAATGCGATGGCTGCAACCCCCACACCATTGAAATGCTAATTGTCCACCACCTAGTATTTATCGTTGCCATTTGAGAGTTCACACTCTACCATAGCAGTCATCAAAAAGGATCATGGATCATCTTTAGACAAATAAATTGATACTAATAATAGATTACTTTGAACCTTGCACCTTATTAAACCTTGTCTAAAGATTAGATTAGATTAAAATGTATTGTCATTATACAGCACAAGTAGGTCCATGCAGGAGCAGCAGCAGGCCACCACCCAACTCTTCCTGCAGATGATGGGGACTTTTGCAAGAGCCATATTGCCTCAATCTCAGACCCCGCCGGCACCACAGTGGATGCCCACAGCTCAAATGATGCCCCCACGTGCCTGGCCCAAGACATTGCCTCCAACTAACCATGCCACATCAGTTTGTAGAGGCTTTTGGCAATCGTGTTGCGGTTATTCTGGACTGCTTTGAAATTGGCACTGAGACCATCAAATCTGAAAGCGCAGGCACAGACATATTCCCACTACAAGCAAAAGCACACTGTTAAGTACCTGATTGGCATTACACCACAGGGGTCTATCTCTTTCATTTCCAAAGGGTGGGGAGGGCGTGTAAGTGACAAGCATCTGACCGAGAACAGTGGTCTCCTCAATAAACTGTTGCCTGGAGACTTGGTTTTAGCAGACCGTGGATTTGACATTGGGGACCATGTTTCATTAATGTGTGCATCGGTGAAAATCCCTGGATTCACAAGCGGACGTGCCCAGATGGATCCAAAATCTGTAGAAGAGACACAGCAAATAGCTCACCTCAGGGTCCATGTTGAAAGAGTGATCGGTTTGGTACGCAATAAGTATCGCATGCTACATAATACCATACCAGTCCAACTGCTGGTTCCATTTGAAGGCGAGGACTTTTCTTTCATTGACAAGATTGTGACTGTGTGCTGTGCCTTAACGAATATGTGCCACAGTGTTGTTATGAAACCACCAGACCATGCGTTACCAGATAGTGAGGGAGAGACGGAGTTATCTGTTATCTGTTATGCTAAAGCTAAAATGGAAAATCAAGGCCTCTTAGTTTTACTGATGTGGATTATTTAAATTCAGTTTGTCATGTTTTCATTGTTATTTGAACAATGTTATGTCCTGTAAATACTAGGGCTGTCAAAAGTGAATGCTTTAACTGTATTTCACAGGAGAGAAACTGTATTCATTGAAAGCTATTAAAATTGCCTTTGAATCTAAATATACTTTCTGTGTTTTTACATTAATTCCATGATTTCTAAAAAAAAATATTTCAAACCATTCCAATTATTAACACCTTTACTGCTGTAGCATACGATTGGTAAAACAGTAACATATGGTAAACATTGGTACAACATTGCTAGAACAGATGTAATATAGCATTGTATATTAGTATACTGCATAGTATATTGACAAAAATAAAGAATTAAGACTCGCACAGGTTTGTTTTTCTTCTATCTATCTATATCTATCTATGAGCCGTACTGTATTGTACCCATTCTGCAATCTGTTAAATAAAGTTTTAGCTCTAATTAAGAATGACAGTGACCTAGCTGACTATTATTTGGAAATCCAGAGGTTTTAAAAACTGGTGCGACAATAACTGTCTGGTTTTAAATGTTAAGAAGACTGGGGAGATGGTGTTTGACCCCAGAGGTGTTGGGGACCACAGGCCTGTGGTCATCCACACACAGTCCATCTCACAGGTCTCTTCATATAAATATCTTGGGATTTTTGTCGATAACACACTAACCTGGAACACCCATGTAGATAGGATTTTATAGTATGTCTGCACTTTATGTGCTCATTTCATCATTCATCAGTTTTGTGTCAGTCTTGTTTATCTGATCTTATTTCTGAAGATGCATTTCCATTGGCTAATGGTCGAGATATAAGTCACTTGTTACTTGATATTACTGTAAATCATTTGACATCTATTGCTGACTGTTCATACATTTGTTACAATAAAGATGCAAATAATTGTTATCTCTTGTCCAATCAGAATATTTTTTTTATTACAAAACATTGAGATATCAAACAGAAAAATTGTCTTGTTTACATCAGGTTCACAGGTTGGGTAGGAAGAGTGGGTGGGGGACACTGTACAACTGAACAAGCAAAACTGTACATTGGAATATTGACTCCCTCCCAGCAGAACTCCGCACCGCCCCAACTCTGGACTAATTTAAAAAACTGCTCAAAACCCACCTCTTCAACTTGGCCTTCAACCCCTAACTTTCTCACTTTATATGTATATGTTGTGTCTGTCCACTATGTTTGTTAATTTGTCATCTCCCCCCCCCCCCCCTATGTAAAGCGACCTTGGGTCCTCTGAAAGGCGCTATATAAAACGAAGTTATTATTATTATACTTGGTCATTTACTGTACATTGGGGGGGGGGGGGGGGGTTGTGTTAGGACATTTACAGGGGCCAGTTTAGAATTGCAGTCTCCCGTAGGTGTTTTTTGAGAGTGTTTTTGAAAGTGGGAAGTATTTTGACATGTACATGGGTACTTTGGTCGTGTAGTGTATCTTGTAGACCAGGCCCATTGCAAGTTGTGTCTACTCTAAGCCATCCTAGGTTGTCAAAGTGGGCAGGGGTGAGGTGGGTTCTAGGAGTAAGGTCAAGCAGTAGTCTGACCAGATTGTTTTGAGATGTTTGTAATTTTGTTTTTGTTTCTGACACAGGTTCCCCTCAACTACAGTATAGACTGTTAATAGATGACGGGACCTAAGATGGGTTTACACACTGTACCAGGAGAACTGTAGACCAGGAGTTGTGTTACAAGAGAAGTGATTCAAAACTAAAACTTTGTTTGTAATGACAGCTTCAAGGATGCTTTCTGTATGATCACCCGTATGATCACCCCCCCCACCTCCAATGTACAGCCCTCACCCAACCCACCCAACCCCACCCCACCCACCCAACCAACCTCCTCCAATGTACAGTTTCTACGCCAAATGTATATACACTCTTTTTCTGGACACTTTTGTATCACAAACAGTACTGTATTTGCAAATCTGATATGTCATAAATGTATAGATGTAGCAGTACTGTCTATCTGTATGTCATGTATGTCATATATGTTATGATGAATTGAAAATGGGGGACCCTGATGTAAACAAGACGAAAGTCTTTCTCTGGTCTGCATCCCCTTAACAATTGTATGTATTGAGCTGTACTGTACTGTACCCATTCTGCAATCTGTTAATAAACTTTTCAATCAATCAATCAATTATTGATTATTTTTTTTATATCACGTTAACAATCAAATGGCTAGCAAGCTCACCTGTGACATACTGTACAGTGCAAAATACAAGAGTACAATCTTAGTCAACTTTTATGAAAACAATACACAAGTTGGAACAGTTTGAACGTTTTATTTTTACTTTCGTCTTGTTTACATCAGGGTCCCCCATTTTCAATTCATAATGACATACATGACATACAGGTAGACAGTACTGCTAGTGTACATCTATACATTTATGACATATCAGTTTTGCAAATACAGTACTGTTTGTGATACAAAGTAGTAGTAGATAGTAGACATAGCAGCATAGTGTAGGTAGTAGTAAATAAAACGATATGCAAAGGAACGTGACGCGTCGCTACTGTAACTCCGCCATCACAACCATTGAACTATTATAACTCTGTTACACCTATACACGGCTGGCCCATAGTAGGTAGTAATAGATAGTAATACATACTGTACTGTAGTCAGAAATAAGACGTTACCAAAATAATAACGTTTAGGCAAATCACAGACGCGGATACACAGTGTTGAATGAGGAAGTCAATAATCAATAGACCGCCGCCGCGCCGGGCGACTTTGCGCCTCCTGGCGGCATAAAACAGAACAGCACCCTGGGTTCCCAATTAATTAAAACGACGTGATATAACCGTGCGCGCGTCGCGGCAAAGCGCCCAGGAATACTAAACGCTTCATCTGTATGAAGAGAACCACCTACAGTACGTGCAAACCCATCTAAGACACAGGTGTGCCTTCCACCTGAGAAACCGTGAAGCCAAGCGCCAACTGAAGGTCAGCTGGTCAGGAACCTCCCTTGGACACTGTGAGCACCCAGTCTACCTAGGGGTAACCCTGGATAGATGCCTCTCTTTTAAGACCCACACTGAGAAGACCAAGTGCAAAGTGAGTGCGAGGAACAACATCCGCAAGCTCACTGGCACAACATGGGGTGTTAACCCACAGACCCTGAAGACAACCGCACTAGCTCTCTGCTACTCAGCTGCCGAGTATGCCTGCCCAGTATGGGAGCGAGCTGCCCATGCCAAGAAGTTGGATCCTGTCCTCAATGCTAGCTGCCACCTTATCACAGGTTGCCTGAAATCAACACCTACAGACTGTCTATACATCCTGGCAGGCATAGCCCCACCAGAGATACGACGAAATGCAGCAAGCAAGAAAGACTGCCAACAGCAGTCTTCGGCCATGTGCCAGCCAAAAGCTGCCTTAAATCCAGGAAAAAAATCCTGAAGAGCGTCCCGCCCCTCGGAATACCGAGCATAAGCAGTGAAAGAGTCACTCAGTGGGAAGAAAGACTTGACAACCTCCCACCAGCAACAACAATGGAGCTAAAGGCACTGCCCCCTGGGCCTATTGTTTAATAACAGCGCAGCAGTGCTGCTTTTGCTTCCGCGTTTTCCCTGATTGGCTGCGCCATGCCCCGCGGCAGGCGCGGCAACCGCAGAGCGGAGCGGCAGAGCGAGCGGAGCGGCAGAGCGCGAGCGGAATTATGTCATGTCCGCCATGATTTTCATTCAGCGCTTCAGCTCACCTGGCAGAGCAGCGGTCCTGCGGTCCGTTGTTGACGAGTTCGAATCCCATCAAATTTTTTTTTTTTAACATGCTTTTTTTTTAACGTGTATTCTTTCGCCGGTTAAGGTTAGGCATGGTTAAGGTTAAGGTTAAGGTTAGCCATTGTTTCGGAGTTGGTTAAGGTTAGAACGGTTAAGTTTAGGTGCTGTTAAGGAGCTGGTTAAGGTTAGAGTTTGTCTTAGAGAATGGCAATATTCTTTCTATGGTTAAGGTTAGGCATGGTTAAGGTTAAGGTTAGGCATTGTTTCGGAGTTGGTTAAGGTTAGAACGGTTAAGTTTAGGCGCTGTTAAGGAGACAGCCTATTTCCGCACTGCCGCTCTCCCGCGTTGCCGCGGTCACATGGTCAAATTGTCACATTCTTGCACTGCTGCGCTGTTAAAAAACAACACGCGCCCCCTGGAGCAGACACCAACTATGCAGTGTGGAAATGCCTAAACAGAATAAGATCTGGTGTTGGACGTTCAAAAGCCACTCTTGCGTTGTGTGTGATTGTCGCACTGAAACACAGACCATGCAGCACCTCCTGATATGCCCCCTGCTACAACAGCCCTGCACAACATCGGATTTCAATGAGAAGGGACAGCAATGTGTTCAGCTGTGGTTGAACCACATCTAGCCAAGCCTTGTAATTGACTGTCTTGTGGACACGACAAGAAGAAGAAGTTTGTGCTTTAGCAATCGGTTCTACAGTTGAGCATGAATACACAACACTGCTGATCTGCCATATTAACCCCTTAACCTATTAAGCCCTAGCCATATTTTCAGGAAATGTGCCTAAAATACATGACACATTACAGAGAGACATTCTGTGAGTAAAAGGTTGTAAACCTTTGAAAATGTTGAAACACTGAATTGTAACTGAGGGGTTACAAAACCCTGACTGTATTAAAGATGGTGATAGATTAAACCACTACTACATATTATTATTATTATTACTTGCCAGACAGTACAGTTAATTATGGCAGACACTCAAATAGACGGCACGGTGACAAGGAGATATCATTTACAGTATTTATTATTATGCCGAAGATACAACTGATAATTACTGGGTCGCTCTTTTATGGCGAATGATATTAGAAAGTCAGAGAGTAGCAAAGTCAGTGGGAATGAATCATTCCTAGGCTAGGTATACTAGACCAGACGCCGCCTGGCGTGGGATGGCAATATAGGGGGGCAAAACGAGGGTACAGCTGGAGACTGGTGATATCCTCCCACAGAGTTGTAAGCTCCAGAGGAATGAAGAATGTACGGATACTCAGGCTGGTCACTTGAAGAAAAGGGGTTCTCATACGGATCCGGGCTTTATAATCCAAGTGCTCAGTAGCAAGGTAATAGCTGTAATCCAATGCCCGATAGCAATGATGATAGCCAGCCAGCTTCGTCCCCGAAGCTAGCCCGATGTAGAATCTTCAGGGTAGTTAAATCCAAAGACAAGGGTATTAACGATGCTCTTCTCCACGGTACTACGTTTCCACAATCACTATAATCCAACCAATAATGGTTCTACAATATCGCCGCTGTAGGTTCCAATGCGCACATGTCCAATAGTTCTGCTACTAGGCCCACCTCGTGTTCTGGCACTAATTACTTTAAGTCCACACACACTTGCTAAGGTTCATGCTAGTTACTAAACGAACAAACTGCTTGTTAATGCTGCACACCGAACGAACCGCTGTAATACGATTCACACTAAATGACGACTCTTTACTTCACATTAAGTTAGGTCGAACTTGACTCTGCTACTAAACGCTAGGTTCAACTACTGCTGTTGCATTACTCCGGACGAACTTCACGTTACTGCATTAGGTCGAACCGGTACGAACTGCTTACTTCACCGAACTGCTACTGTTTGCGCCTTCCACAATATATATACTTAGAGGGCTTTCTAGTGCGCAGCCGAAGCTCTTGTCTGGAATCAATGCGCTGGCCCCAGGCATGTCTCAACTTGTCCAGACTTGTCTTTGAACTTGTCTCAGGGGCGCGATTCTAGGCGCCGCCGACGTCAAGGGCATTATCCAATGAGGAAAACAAATAATGCTATGATTCAAACGGAGGCTTAAAGGGGTATAGCTTATATATATAAATAATATACAAGTTATATAAAACAATAAAACGTAGATTCTCAATGTTAATCTGGCCCTTCAGAACACTGAACATATTGTAAACTCTTGTTTCTTATTAGTTCCAAGATCTTTGCTCCAGGATGATTCCATGCTGGAGTTGATTGCCGTTGCCCCCCTACTCAGTTAATTCATTCTCTAATAAAAGTCTTAGTCTTAGTACATTCATTAAAAGAGGGCACGTTTTAACTAAGAAAGCATTTAGTCAGAGACAGACTGGACCAGCATCAGTAAAACACAGTGTCAGCAACACGCCTCAGGAGATACAGCATAAGGAAACATTCTGAAGATAGAAATGATTTCATTACAGTTGGAGATTCATTAATTCTGGCAGCTTGGGTGGTTATTATCCAGTGGCTACAAAATTAAATAAATGCTGCAATCTGTTCTGCGCTGCAAGCCCATGTCAATAAATCGACTGTATATATTTTGGCAAACTAGACACTGACAGAAAGAGTAAAAGGGTGCAACAAATCAATGCTCAACATTGTAATAAAGTATCTCCAGGAATTCGATTTTGTGATTGCAAGATGCTCCCCCCACCCCTTCCAAAAGCAAACAAAGAAATAATTAGTTACCAGAAAATAATTGCAATTTTAGCAATAAACATAGTAATTTTACCAAAGGAATTACTAACAGAGCACAACGTCAAAAGTCAACTTTTTGTACCACAAATAAACATAGAAAAACCTACAAACAAACAAAACAATTTAAATGTTGCAAAATTAACACTTTCAGTGCCAGCAGGGGGCGCACGATTTAGTGCTTGAATGCCCACCATCCACTTCAATGTTAGCGTTAATAACGCCTAATCTAGGGCGGCTACGTGGTGCAGTGGGCAAGGCGCTCACCACGAATACTGGAGACGCTGGGTTCGCCTGTTCGAGCCCAGCGCTCCACATTGCTTTCAGTTTAGCTGGTCGTCCGTACTAATACACATTGGCAGTATTAGGGGGTGGGAAACTGATGGGTGGGGATCGGGCGTTGTGGACAGCGACTCCTACAGGTCGGTTGGTGCGCCTGCGCAGTCGAATCAGGACGCGATGGATGGGGGTGGCGCCCCTCCAAAGCGCAGACCCCTGACGCTGAAAGATCGCACTGCGCAGGTGAAAAGATGCGACTGCTGTTACCTCGAGTATCGGAGGGGACTCGTGCTATGTATGACTTAGTCCACATTGCAGCCGGCTTGTGGGAGGCAAGAAACAGCGTTCGAGACAGGGGAGGGTTGAATTGGATGATACGAAATTGGGATGGGAGAAAAAGTGGATAAAAAAAAATAACGCCTAATCTATGTTTTAAATTATGGCTATCTGTCTAATCTGCCCGTCGCTTATCAATGACTCGTTTTCCAGTCAACATTGTCGAAGCAGATTGTTTTTTTTATCGGTTCATTTCCGTTTTATAGTATCGTAATATCTAATAGAGCTTTCTGATCATATAATCTAATCTGCTGCGTTGTGTTCTGTTGGCTCTATGTCGTATTACCAAAACTGTTGTTGCACGGCAGAGAAAAGGAATCAAATGAGAGGTTTCTATTTCTCAGACCTAGTTTATTTCAAAGTCAAAAAGTGTACAAGAATATTCTGTTTCATATAAATGAAGCTGTCTGAACACAAGTTGAAAAGTACTATGCCACGATTCACTTGTGTCCAGTCTAAAAAGTAGTTAGGAGTAATAATCTTCCATGGAGCTTTGGTTGTTGATTTCTTGTTGCCAGGAGACAAAGGAATCGTGTTCTCGTTTCAAAGAGCTTGTTCTTCGTCTGCTCCCGTTCGCCGTCCTCTTCCGTTGGGGGTGGTGTGTGTGTCTCGTGTGTTTCCAACACTCCCCTTTTATCAATGAGTTGAAACCTCTCAAATCAAATCAAATTTATTTATAGGGCCCGACAACACACGTTAATGTCCCCATGGGCCGTACAGGTCTTCTTTAAACAAGTCAAGAAGACAACATAACAATAAGTCAAGAACAGAACAAGAACACCATAGGGTCCAAACATTTTTTAGATGAATGCAAATAAATGAAAGAATGCAAGCACTCCCAGACATACCCCACGCGAAGGTAAGGAAAAACTCACTAAAACCTAATAATAGGGAAAAAAAGCTCCACAGGCAATGTGGAGGAGAGAAACCTTAGAAGGGCCGTTCAAGGGGGGATCTCCCTTCTTAGATGTCGGTGATAGTAGTGTTGCAGACGGACAGTTGGTAAGCATGCACTCATGTGTGTGGTGAAACACAGATGAGTGCATGCAATAGCAACTGTACATTTTGAAAAATTAAAGATAGAGCTAATAGCGATAGCAACTGAACATTTTGAAAGATTAAAGATAGAGTTGATAGCGGATCTATTTGAGGCACCGGGGCGGCGCAAGAGGGTCACGTCCTCCCCGTCTTAGTCACGGGACATTCAACACTCCGGTCGTTGCTCAGGGACAGCCGGAGACAGGGGGAAGGGGGGTGGCGCAGAGAGGGTCGCGAACTCCCCGACATCATCGCGGGACATCCGGCACTCCGGTCACCACTACGAGACCTCCGAAGACAGGGGGGCACGCAGAGGGGGTCGCAATCTCCCGGCCTTCGTCACGGGACGTCCAACACTCCGGTCAACACTCCAGGACAGCAAGGTCATCAGTGACATCACTCATATGGTCTCATCCAATCACCAGCCTTCACAATTCAAATCTCAAAGGAGGTTGGACTTGGTCTAACTGCTCCGTTTTTCATTGTTTCAAATCAGAGTAATATAATTAGTCAAACATAGGCTTAATACTTTTGGTATTAAGCCTCAAGATATTTATGGTTGAATTCTGGTTAATTCCCTAAACACATACATTTTATTTTTGTCTCAAAAGCATTTGGTTCCAGATGAGAATCACTGTTTGTATTATCAAGCCTACTTACTATACTTCAATGATTCTCCTCCTATATACAACATGTTTCATATTATCCCGTTCAGCAGCCTTTGTACAATCCAACAGTAATATTTGCAGTTTGTTTCACACTAATGTAAGTATATTAAACCAGTTAAAATAGATCTAAGTTACTTAAAGATAATTCATCCTTGAAACCTCCTCTTTTCAGCTGTCTCTACTTTCTGTGTCACAAGACTCAGCAATCTACCGGCAGTATGTAATGTGCTCATCCTTTGTTTCAGCTTTTGGCCAACACCCGGTCGTAAATAGAGTTTGTTGACCACCTACCGTGTATGTAAATTAACCTCTGTTTTGAGCACAATGTCAATCAATCTCGGTAGACACAGACAATCTGAGAACTAAGTTACTCTAGTTCTTACAAGTATATTTGATTATGTCCATCATTACTGTTCTGAAGGTCCAGATTAACACATAAAGTCCACGTTTATTATTTTGTATACCTTATATATTGTTTATGTATATAAGATATATATTTCACGTCGTCTATTACCTAACAGTATTTATCATTCGCTCTTTGTATATGTTCCATTCTTAACGCCGTAGGCGCGCGCGCATGCACCTGTAGACAGCGTGAGCGCATGAGCAGGGTTCTTAGGACATGCCCGGGCGGAGTGTGAGAGAGAGAAGAAACGTTTGGCAGCAGTAACCAGACGGCAAGCAACGTATCTTGATAGAGAGCTGTACGGCTAATTAGATACAACCATAATATTGTCAATCCACCATTGGCAAAGCAGAGTGACTTGTTTGAGTGAAGTGAATTAGATAGCAATCTCTATAGATTTGCAGACTGGCAAATAAGGAAGTAACGTTAAGAGACTCCTAGCTGAACCCAGCGGCGTTCTGGATTCAACTACATATTACGGACTACATGCGGGTTGGCCTAAGTATACAATGGCTAACTAGCTAGCAACCATGCCAACACGGCGGCACGGTGGTGTAGTGGTTAACACTGTCGCCTCACAGCAAGAAGGTCCAGGGTTCGATTCCCGCTTGGGGACCAGGTTTCCATGATGCCAGTTACCCAGGTGGGGTATCTCCCAGGCCTTTCTGTGTGGAGTTTGCATGTTCTCCCCGTGCTCGCAAGGGTTTCCCCCCCGATAAGATAAACCCAATGGAAAAACATGCACAACAACAAGATCGCTAACGCTGTGGCGTCCTTGACGAAGACGGACAGGAGCACTTGGATTGGTCCCCTGGCGCGGCTCACGTTGACGCCTGTCTGCTCCCGGCTGCCCTTGGGGGGGAAGGGCGACGGGATGGGTTAATCGCAGATAGAAATCGCATGTGTGCCAATTGATGACCTCGGAGCAGGTCCTAAATTATTATTATTATTATAACAGGCGTTTGGAATATTAGCTATTAATCCTGCCATCGGGCGCTTGGAATACAGGAACCAGGTCCGTACGAGACCCTCCTCACCAGCGACGACAGGATTATCCCACGTTTGTCTGCAGCTCTCTGGAGTAGGAACTCCAGAGAATATCGTCTCCATCCGCCATCTTGCTTTCCCCATGCTGTTCACTCCTTCTCACTCCATTCGGAGCATCAACGGTACTAGTAGTTCAGGACTATCATTACCTTTGACATTGTTGCATTGACATTCTACTAGTAACAGGAGATCTGCTATATATATAACATGTATGTTTGACGTTAAGATTAAAGTGATTATTCAACTTTGTATCACTGTCCCCTCACAGTTAATAGAGTGTCCGCCATTTTGTGTACATTTAATGTCTGGCTAATTAATATTCTAGTAGTGGTCTAATCTAACATTTAAATACAGTCAGGGTTGTGTAGCCCCTTAGCTACAATTGGTCCTTCGAGCCGGAGGGTATCAGTGATAATATCAGTGATAATATGGCCAGCGGCGGACACTCCCCAACCAGATCTCCCCCATTAGCGCGCCCTAGGCGCCAGCGTCAGCCCCCTCCCTACTTGGAGGGCTACGCTGTAGATTTACCTCATAGCTTATCCACGAGGACGTTAAGCAGGGATAACATTGGTAGCTCAAGCATGCCCAACCTTACAGAGGAGTCAACCCTAGATGTAGAGACCCAAGCTAGTTTAAAGGGGAACTCCAACATTTTGGGAAATTAGCTTATTTAACATCTTCCCTGGAGTTAGACAAGAAGATACATACCTTTTTTGTCTCTGTGCGTGCATTTTAGCTTTGGGAATAGACGCTCCGTTAGCATAGCTTAGCTTCATCACTGGAAGTGAGGCAGGACAGTAGCCTTACAGTGCCTTACAGTGTATTGCAAGGTCTGACATTTACCAAATTTGATATGCATGACCTTGGTGGTCTCTAGGTCAACTCCTGAAAAGGGGGTCAATGTCAGACCTTGCAATCAAAAGTTAGGAGGCGCACTGAAATTATGGCAAGGGTTATTAGCCCCCTAACTTTTGATTGCAAAGTCTGACATTGACCCCCTTTTCAGGAGTTGACCTAGAGCCCACCAAGGTCATGCATATCAAGTTTGGTCAATGTCAGACCTTGCAATACACTGTAAGGCACTGTAAGGCTACTGTCCTGCCTCACAGTCCTGATCGCCACGATAACCGCCTCGGCTGAAAGGGACCGCCTCCAGGCGCAACGAGAGAGTGAGCGCGAACATCTCAGACTGGAAGAGAGGCGCCTCCAGGCTGAATAAAACATGGAGCGAGAACACGGCAATGCGCAGCGCGACGCAGAACGGGACCGCGTCAATGCGCAGCACGACGCAGAACGAGACCGCGTCAATGCGCAGCGCGAGGCAGAACGAGACCGCTTACAAGCACAAATGATGGCGCAAGCGCTCCAGAATGTGACTCCCCACTCTTCCACCCGGAGCTCCCGGAGATCATCACGCCAAGGGTCGAGGGCACCCTCCCCGACCCGACGAAGCTACATGGGACCCCGCCTAAGGGAAGAACCTGCTTACGTCGCAGAGCAGCTAGCCGAGCGACTACAAAGCCTGACTGAGGACGAGGGAGGACAGAGGGCCCACCCGCACTACTCCATCTCAGACCAGGAGGCACAGCGCAGCCCCGGTCTCAGTCCCGACACGCTGCGTCATGAACCCCCAACACCCGAACTGACACATGCCTTCTCTACTTGAACGACCACATCAAACAAGAGGTGGACGCGGGCAAATACTGCGGCATGGTCATGCTGGACCTACAAAAGGCCTTCGACACTGTCAATCACACCATTCTGATTGACAAGCTAAAAGCAATTGGTTTTGATAGTTTATCAGTGAGCTGGATACAATCCTACCTGGAGGGGAGGGAACAGATGGTGGAAGTAAACAGTACCCTATCCCCCCCCCTCACAGTGAGCTGTGGTGTTCCACAAGGAAGCATACTAGGACCGCTACTATTCCTAATTTATGCAAATGACATGTCGTCAGCTTGTGACTGCAACTTGTTCCTGTTTGCGGACGACTCAGCCCTGCTGGTCTCTGACAAGAACAAGTTACAGGTTGAAAAAGCCCTCAGCTCGGAACTAGGCAAAATCTGCATATGGCTCGCCGACAACAAACTATCATTACACATGGGCAAAACAGAGTCCATTCTCTTCGGTTCAAATAACAAACTCAGCAAGACCGACGGCTTCTCGGTTACAGTGGGTGACAATATTATCACAAGGAAAGATGAAATTACCTACCTGGGTTCCATCCTAGAGGCTAATCTTTCCTGTGACAAAATGGCATCCAATGTAATAAAAAAAGTCAACCAACGAACGCGATTCTTGTACCGGATCTCCTCTCTGGTAAACAAGAATACCCTGAAGACTCTAGCAGGAGCACTCATTCAAGGGTACTACGACTATGCTTGCACCTCATGGTACCAAAGCACCTCAAAGGCACTAAAAAACAAATTACAAACATCTCAAAACAAGCTAGTCAGACTACTACTTGACCTGACTCCTAGAACCCACCTCACCCCTGCCCACTTTGACAACCTAGGATGGCTTAGAGTAGACGACAGAGTACAGCAACTTGCAATGGGCCTGGTCTACAAGATACACTACGCGACCAAGGTACCCATGTACATGTCAAAATACTTCCCAAAGGTCAGTGAATACCACGATCACAACACCAGAGGGAGCTCCACAAATCATGTAAAACCCAGATTCGGCTCAAACAAGGGACTAAACACGTTTCGCAATTATGCCACATCAATGTGGAACGCCCTGCCTAAAGCTGTAAAGGAATGTGAATCACTACCCACCTTCAAAAACACTCTCAAAAAACACCTACGTGAGACTGCAATTCGAAACTGGCCCCTACAAATGTCCTAACCTAGTTGTACAGTAAATGACCAAGTAAGGCTTTGTCAATATTCCAATGTACAGTGTAAAATGTGTGTGTGTCCCCTACCCAACCCCCCCCCCCCACCTCCAATGTACAGCCCTCACCCAACCCACCCAACCCCACCCCACCAACCTCCTCCAATGTACAGTTTCTACGCCAAATGTATATACACTCCTTTTCTGGACACTTTTGTATCACAAACAGTACTGTATTTGCAAATCTGATATGTCATAAATGTATAGATGTAGCAGTACTGTCTATCTGTATGTCATGTATGTCATATATGTTATGATGAATTGAAAATGGGGGACCCTGATGTAAACAAGACGAAAGTCTTTCTCTGGTCTGCATCCCCTTAACAATTGTATGTATTGAGATGTACTGTACTGTACCCATTCTGCAATCTGTTAATAAACTTTTCAATCAATCAATCAAACGCCCCAGTGGGGAGTTCGAGCACCAGACGGCACTGAGGACTAGCGCCTGGCAACCCAGCCCCTGGTTCCCGCCCAGCACGAACCAACGACCCAACGCACTGGGAGACCCGCCGAGAACGCCCCTCCCCCCACGTGTGTCAGTGTCACAGCCCTCTATGGCACCCTACATTGGGACCCCCATATTCCCAGACTTCACAAGAGAAGACCGAGCGCAGTATACCGAGCTGCGTATGTGCCTAGAGACAATCATGTCAGGAGTACAGGACGAGCCATACAAGTACGCCATTCTCCTTAAGCATCTCAAGGTAACTAGAGCACACAACATTGCGCTGGCATACTCCAACTCACAAACTCCCTATTCTGACGCCCTGGCTGCCCTCGACGGACGTTACAGACGTACGTGGGATTATGTCATTCAGGAGATACGTGAGATCGAACGCCTCCCCCCGGCTAAAGACAACCGAGCCCTGGATGACCTATCCGTCAAAGTACAGTCCCTAGTAGGGATGCTCGGGTCCCAACGAGAGAAGGGGATGTACGAGCTGTACGCCAACTCCAACGTGGAGCGGATATTAGAGAAGCTCCCCCCATTCCGCCAAGAACGTTTTCGGCGGCAAAGAAACTACCGTGACCCGAATGCCCCAGAACAGTCACTGCAGGATCTTGCTGACTTCCTAGCCAGGGAGGTTAGCAGCCTAAGGATGGACACCTTCGCATGGGGTGGCTCGAACTTTAAAGAGGGACCGAGGAGGGCTAAAGACCAAAGCAGGCCCATCACAGTGATGCACCAGGCCGAGTCGGTGTCACGGCAGAAGAGTCACAACCCCCCCGCCAAGGGGAAATGGAAGATCGCATGTCAATACTGCGACAGCGAACACTGGCTGTCACAGTGCGACGCATTCAAGAAACTGACCACCGCCGAAGTAAGTCAGTGGATTAAGGCTAACCGCCGCTGCTTCCGCTGCGCGCGCGGCCACATGGCAGCAGAATGCCGCCTTAAGAAGAAGTGTGGCAAGTGTGACGGCGCTCACCTCGAAGCACTGCACGAGAGCAACAAGCGAAACCCAGCTCCACTAAGCAACTCGAGAGCAGAAGTACTCTACATCGACCCCGCGAAGAGTGGGAGCTCCAGAGTGCTCCTCAAGGTGGTACGAGTACTCCTCAGTCACAGGGACAAGGTACTCGACACCTACGCCGTCCTCGACGACGGGTCGGAGAAGACACTCCTCCTCGCTTCCGCCGCGACCCAGTAGCGATTGACCAGCCTGAGAAGCGGTACGCCATCAGCAAGGCGTTCACGAGCTACGACATAGGTTTGTCACGCTACGATTACCCCATCCCACAGCTGAGGGAAAAGTACGACCACCTACGCCAATTGCCCATACCGCCTATCAGCGGCGCCACACCCACCCTACTCATTGGGTCCGACCACGCGGACCTCATTGTCCCTACTGATGCGGTCCACATCGGACCCAGAGGATGCCCAGCCGCGGTTAAGACCTGTCTGGGGTGGACGCTCCAGGGCCCCCTCTCCGGGCCTTCCAGCCGACCAACGTCCACACGCTGCCTTTACACCAAGGCGAGCGGCACAGACCCCACTCTCCTACAGCACGTTGAGCGGTTATGGACGCTAGACGCGCTGCCATTCAAGAACGAACGCAAGATGGTTCGGTCCAAGGAGGACAAGTATGCCATCGCTCTACTAGAGCAGAAGACTACTAGGGTCGAGGTCGACGGAGTGCTAAGATATGCGACCCCACTCTTGAGGCGAGAAGGGATGCCCACTCTGCACGTGCCTAAGGGAGCGACGCACCACTACCTACAGAGCACTGAGCGGCGCCTCGCCAAGAACCCCCCACAAGCAACGATCTATCGCGCCGAGATCGAGAAGCTGGTAACGGCCGGCCACATAAAGAAAATCGATGACCACGAGGCAGAAGGGACGACAGAGTCCTGGTACGTGCCCCACCACAAGGTCACCCACAATGGAAAAAACCGCATTGTGTTCAATTGCAGTCATCAGATTGGACAGCAGAATCTGAATAGCCTACTCCTGCCCGGTCCTACACTTGGACCCTCCCTCCTCGGCGTCCTGATACGCTTTCGTCAGGACAAAGTGGCCATCAGCGGCGACATCAAGGGGATGTTCTTACAAGTTCGACTGATGGAGGAAGACAAGCCTTTACTGAGGTTTCTGTGGGGGGAGAGGCTCGACGATGAACAACCCTTGATATACCAATGGGAGGTACTCCCCTTCGGCACCACCTGCAGCCCGTGCTGCGCCACGTTCGCGTTACAGAAGCACGTGGCCGAAGACCCCGGAGTTGACGATGATGTCCGACACAGCGTTGAACGAAGTTTCTACGTGGACAACTGTCTACAGAGCGTATCCACGCAAGAAGAAGCAGAGAGCATCCTGATGAAGCTACAGGCTTCGTTAGCCAAAGGTGGATTCGACCTCCGACAGTGGGCCAGTAGCGACCCTCAAGTTCTCCGGCACCTCCCTCCAGAGACTAAGGCCGCTAGCAGCGAGACCTGGATGGCGCACACCCCAGGCGAAGCACAAGAGATGACGCTGGGTCTCGTCTGGCGCTTTAAGACGGACTCGCTTCACTACCGACACACACCTCTGAGGACGGACCAGGAGACGTCCACGACTAGACTGACCACTCGGCGGAGTGTGTACCGAACACTCGCCAGCCAGTACGACCCTATGGGGTGCATTCTCCCCTACACCACCCGGGCGAAGATGCTGTTGAGGGAACTGGGCCAAGGAGCAGGGCTGGGATGACCCCATACCCGAGCACCTAGCCACCACATGGAGAGAGTGGGAGGATGAACTTGTCTTACTCCGCGAGGTTGCCATCCCGCGGAGCTACTTCCCTCCTAACGTGTGCTTGGAGACTTGTCAGATCGACCTGCACGTCTTCAGCAACGCCTCGGAAGTGGCGTACGGATCAGTGGCCTACCTGAGGGCTCAAGAAGAGGGAGGAGAAGTCCACGTGTTTGTCCTGGCCCGCTCGAGGATTGCTCCCCGCAAGCAGCAGTCGATTCTGCGACTGGAGCTCTGTGCAGCCCTGGTAGGCGCACAACTTGCCAAAATGGTGCAAAATGAACTCACCATACTGGTGCGTGAGATCATCCTATGGTCAGACTCCATGACCGTGATCACCTGGATCCAGTCGGCCTCCTGTCGGTACAAAGTGTTCGTAGGAGTCCGAGTATCGGAAATCCAAGACCTGGTAGGAGCAGAATGTTGGAGATATGTTGACACCAAGCAGAACCCAGCGGATGTCATCACACGGGGGATGTCCCTAGCCGACCTCACCCGTCCTAACTCATACAATGATGGCCCAGAGTTCCTCAGACTCCCAGAGGAGAAGTGGCCTATCTCAACACCGCGGGATGCGAACCAAGACGAGTCAGAGATAAAAAGGCTCCAACGGGCCCGGACCTAGACGACTGTCAAACTCTGGAGAGTGCCCAAGAAAGGACATTCCTATGGCACCACCCGGAGCTCCCCCCCACCACAGACCTCAGTGCATCTGCCTACAAGGAAGCGGAACTTCTTGTGCTGCAGAGGGCGCAGAGAGACTCTTTCCCAGAGGAAATGGAGTGTTTGATAAGGGCAAAGCCAGTCCTCTCAGACAGTCGACTGGTCGGTTGAGACGGGCCCCGGACTTGGCCGAGGATGTTAAGCATCCCATCGGCCTAAGCAGCCGACACAGGGTAACAGACCTGATCATTCAGAAATACGACGAGGTGGTGTGCCACGCGGGGACCGAGCGAGTCTTTGCGGAGATCCGGCGGCGCTTCTGGATACTCCAAGGGAGAGAAGCTGTACGCCGATTCCAACGAACTTGCCCGACCTGTCGCAAGTGGAGGGCACAGCCTATTATCCCGAAGATGGCAGACCTGCCTCCCTGCCGCCTCCGAGTCGGTGAGCGGGCCTTCCATTCCACGGGCGTGGACTGCTTCGGCCCATTCAATGTCAAGAGAGGAAGAGGAACAGAGAAGAGATGGGGCATCGTGTATAAATGCATGACCACCAGAGCTGTTCACATTGAGCTCCTCCAGTCGATGAGTACAGACTCGTTCCTCATGTCATTCCGGAGGTTCCAAGCGAGGAGAGGGACCCCCTCAGTGCTATTGTCAGACCAAGGGACAAATTTCCGAGGAGGAGACACGGAACTGAGAGCGAGCTTCCTGAACATGGGTGAAGAACTCAAGACCCGCCTTGCTCCGGCTCAGGTCACCTTCCAGTTCAATCCACCGAATGCTCCCCATTTTGGGGGAACGTGGGAGAGAGAGGTCCGATCAATAAAGACTGCTATGTACACTGTACTTGGAGCCCAGACAGTGGGCGATGAAGTCCTAGCTACGGCCCTCACCGAGATTGAGGGAGTTCTGAACTCCAAGCCCCTCGGCTACATTTCAAGCGACGTAGCTGACGTCGACCCCATCACCCCAAACTACCTCTTGATGGGGCGGCTGGACCCTGCCCTTCCTCAGACTGTGTACAGACAGGACGAGATGAGCGGACGGAGAATGTGGAGACACAGACAAGTACTGGCCGACCAGTTTTGGGCCCGCTTCCTCCTACACTACTTACCCTCTCTTCAAGCCCGCCAGAAATGGGTGAAAGACAGGGACAACCTGACCGTGGGGACCGTCGTGATGATCATAGACCAGTCACTACCCCGAGCTACGTGGCCAGCCGGCCGTGTGAGCCGAGTAATCAATGGTTCGGATGGGAAGGTCAGAGCGGCAGAGGTCATAGTCCAAGGGCGGACTTATACCAGACCAGTAGCTAAGTTGATAGAGCTTCCTGCGTTCCCTGACCCCCCTGACGACGACGATAACCCATCGACTTTATAGATTACTTCCAACTCCCCATAGCCCATTATGGAGAAATTGACTTGACCCTTGATATTAATCTGTGCCCCAAATTTTATTTGCTAATTAGGTTCCGACTAATTAGGGGGCGGCTGTTCTGAAGGTCCAGATTAACACATAAAGTCCACGTTTATTATTTTGTATACCTTATATATCGTTTATGTATATAAGATATATATTTCACGTCATCTATTACCTAACAGTATTTATCATTCGCTCTTTGTATATGTTCCATTCTTAACGCCGTAGGCGCGCGCGCATGCACCTGTAGACAGCGTGAGCGCATGCGCAGGGTTCTTAGGACATGCCCGGGCGGAGTGTGAGAGAGAGAAGAAACGTTTGGCAGCAGTAACCAGACGGCAAGCAACGTATCTTGATAGAGAGCTGTACGGCTAATTAGATACAACCATAATATTGTCAAGCCACCATTGGCAAAGCAGAGTGACTTGTTCGAGTGAAGTGAATTAGATAGCAATCTCTATAGATTTGCAGACTGGCAAATAAGGAAGTAACGTTAAGAGACTCCTAGCTGAACCCAGCGGCGTTCTGGATTCAACTACATATTACGGACTACATGCGGGTTGGCCTAAGTATACAGGGGCTAACTAGCTAGCAACCATGCCAACGGGCGTTTGGAATATTAGCTATTAATCCTGCCATCGGGCGCTTGGAATACAGGAACCAGGTCCGTACGAGACCCTCCTCACCAGCGACGACAGGATTATCCCACGTTTGTCTGCAGCTCTCTGGAGTAGGAACTCCAGAGAATATCGTCTCCATCCGCCATCTTGCTTTCCCCGTGCTGTTCACTCCTTCTCACTCCATTCGGAGCATCAATGGCCGAGTACTAGTAGTTCAGGACTATCATTACATTTGACATTGTTGCATTGACATTCTATTAGTAATAGGAGATCTGCGCTTTATAATATGTATGTTTACCTTTAATATTAAAGTGATTATTGAACTTGGTATCACTGTCCCCTCACAGTTAATAGAGTGTCCGCCATTTTGTGTACATTTAATGTCTGGCTAATTAATATCTTTAGTAGTGGTTTAATCTAGCATTTCAATACAGTCAGGGTTGTGTAGCCCCTTAGCTACAATTACCCTTTGACTGTTTAAGACTGCAAGTCTAATGCATTCATATTTCACACCTTATAGAGTTTTGTGAGCTATATTTATCATAATATACGACAATAGCATTTTGAAAAGCCCTCGTTTTCAAGGAAAATAAAAAGATTCCATGATAAACGCCCTGTACTGGAATATTCTAGAACGTTGTCATTTTTCGGCCTATTATGAATCGTTTTCAAATAAACGCTTGATTATCGATAGTATATGTGTACGTACGTATGCACGCTATATAGGCGATCTCAAAAATCGATTCTCCGATTTCCTCAAAGCCATCGCCCACACACACACACATAGGGCGAACGCTGAGATCTCAGCTAATACAACTCTGATTATCCCAAGACTTGTAAAATAGATTCCTTACCTCAGATCAGATGTTCTCCAAAAAGATCATTCCAATTCCTGATCGCCATTCCAAAAATCGATCGCTTTTATTGATCCAACACTACATACTGTAAACACATATTCCACGCTGTTCTGATGGTCCACAATGAATCCGATCGGCTCGGGTTACTTGCCTGAGAAGTAAAATGTGGATTCCAGATTTTTCTTTTCTCATCCATTTTCATTGAGTCCATTCCAAAAGGGTGCATTACCATCTGGGAGACGATAGGGGGCGGTTTTTTCCACATCTGAGCTCCTGATGGGGCTGGTTTACCAACGGGTGACTCGGTTGATGAAATATGAATTCAGATCGCTAATAAAAAAATAACACGCTAATTGTCGTGGTGGGCATTCAGGGGGCGGGCTGATAACACGTGTTATGTCGTTTTGGGCATTCAAAGTGTTAAGGATGGGACTGGTTATCCCCTGTTTACCCCTTATTTGTAACAAAACAATATGTTTGACAGACAGACAGACAGACAGAGGCACACACACACACACACACACACACACACACACACACACAAACAGTGTCCATCTCACATGGCCCTTTTTGTAAGGCCTTTGATTTGAGGCAGCCAAGGTGGGTTAGTGCCATTTCTTTGGACTGAGAACCTTCCCCTTTTTAGGAAGTCCCTGAGGCTTGATGAGATGGCCTCTTTGGTCTTGAAAGTGCAAACATTCCCTTGAATATCAATTACTTTTTGTAAATCAAAAGATTTTCTTTGAAATGTCAGAGGAACAGCCACTGAGAATATACCATTGAGCCATGACTGAGCACCATGCAGCTTTAGGGTTTATTTCCAGGATGAGAGGAAAGTAATAGTTGTCTACATTTATTTCCTTTCATTCAAATAATGGGCTGGATTTCATTGAGCAATGATGGGTGTATCAGAGTCGGCATCAGAACCAATCTAATGGGGCATACATTCCCATTCAAGAACTCAAACAGTGACATAAAATATAGACTTCAGAAGACGAATTTCCCGCAAACCAACACACAAAACACACTAACCTCCAATCTCAAAACATGAGTGCACGTAAGACGAAGTCTCTCTCTCTCACACAAACACAAACACGAGCGTGCACGCATCGGCGAAACCACAAGTGACAAGCCTACGAATATTTAAGTAGGTACAGTACAACTATCACCATTGCCATCAATAAATATATGATCAGTCAATGCAGCCAGGTTTACAATAGCGCCTACACAAACACGCACGCCCAATCATCTCAAAACAAAACGTGCGCACACACAAGGTATCTCTCTCTCTCCTTGTCTCATACACAGCATTACGTACATCCCGTGGAATCCCAAACACTACACAAATTAGGCGAAACTGCAAATGACCAGGCCTATACAGTATATAGAATAACTTCAGTATTAGTACAGCATATTTAGCATTATTGTTAAAAGAGCCAAGGCTGGCTTAAATAAATGTAACATATTCTCGAAGTCAACTTCCTGTCTGTTATTGCTACACAACTGCAGCGTGGGGGGAAACTGCCCCGCCTGGTACATTGTGTACACTATTTAGTGGAGAAACGGATAGTTAAAGCGGCAAATTAAAGACAATCAAGCAGACTTTTCTTCAGTCCTTCACAATGCCAAAGAGCTGCTGTGTTACGCGTTATAATAATGACAAAAACAGAAATCCAAATCGGAAGTTTTATACCATCACAGAGGAAAAAGTGGCTGGTGGCTAACGTTCGGCTAACTCGCTCTGATGTTGTGGTCGTGGTAATCAGGGGGAGTTTCTTTGACTCATATCTCGCCTTAGAATCACCAGAAAGGCTTTCGAAATAGTGAAATGCCATGTTGGCCTCAATATTTTCAAAACAAATCGTATGAAAATGTTATGAAATGAACAAGAATGTGATAAAACATGTAATAAAAACGGAGCTCAATGCATGGATTTGATGGTAGAAATCCGTATGGTCCCCCTATACCAAGATGGCGGCGGTCTCGTGACATCAGAGTGTCTTCGAGAATGACTTACTGTACCATCAGAAGAGTTGAAGGCGACGAGTGGCACTGAGCGAAGGTTATCCTATAACCCTAGTTATATGATTACTGGCTAAGCATCTTGCTTCGCCTATTGGACTATGCTCGCGCCGATGGCACACGCTAAAATACTTTCTCCATGCAGTGTGATTACGAAACCTAGCCGCATTTCTCGGAGACGCTCTCTGATTGGCACTGACTGACGCTCTCTGATTGGCCACTGACGCATTTGCCCAATCCGTGACGAGCTGTGTCTTTGCCCATTTCCACGTCAAACAACCTGCAAACTACCTGGCGTTCTATCGCCATGCTCTAAGACAAACTCTAACCTTAACCAACTTCGAAAGAGTGCCTAAGCTTAACCGTCGAAAGAACTTGCCGTCACGCTCTAAGACAAACTCTAACCTTAACCAACTTCGAAGAGTGCCTAAGCTTAACCAGTGTAGAAACAGGCGTCGGCCAATCAGAGAGCGCCAGTAATCATATAACTAGGGTTATAGGATAACCTTTGTTATATTTCATACTGGCTCCGCGTCTTAATAATAATAATAATGCATTTTATTTAAAGGCGCCTTTCTGAGCACCCAAGGTCGCCATACAGGGTTAAAAACAAATACAATTACACACAGTAAAAACACAGTATTACATAGTTACATAGGGGAGCAGTTATTTTTTTTCTCCTCCTATTTTTCTGTATTTTTCTCCCATCCCGTTATGCCAATTCACCCCTCCCCTTCCTGGTCGTTGCGTGCATTTCCCCCCCACTTGCCGGTCTAGGGAGCCCTGAAGTCTATCACATGCTTCCTCCGATACATGTGGAGACAGCCAGCAGCCTCTTTTCACCTGACAGCGAGGACTCTCACTGGGGAAGTGTAACGCGTGGGAGGATCACACTACCTCCCCCAGTTCCCTCCCTCGCTGTGCAGGCGCCCTGACCGACCTGTAGGAGTCGCTGTTTACAACGACCAGGACGCGTCTATGCCTTCTACAATGCTGTTCGGTTTCCGCGTTGCCGTTTTGCGCTCTGATTAGCCGAGCGAGCGCATGCGCATGAGCCGCGACGCGGGCCTCAGCTGTGCTGCGATAAGGCTTTCGCCAGCGGGGAGAGGGGCGCCGCGAGCCGGCATCGCTGCGCTCATCAACGACCCTCCGTGCTCCGGCTTTCGACAGCAGGGAGAGTATTATGGGGCTTATGCCGCGAAGCAGTAACACAACAGTGAACACATAGTTAAGTACGACTGACAGATGCATTGCAACTATGTGTGTTACTGCTTCGTGGCATAAGCCCCATAATGCTCTCCCCGCTGTTGAAAGCCGGAGCACGGAGGGTCGTTGATGAGCGCAGCGATGAGGCGATGATTTCACAGATTTCTTGTGGTAGGGAATTCCAGAGGCAGGGGGTACAGCGGGAGAAGGCTCTGGATCCCATGCTAGTCAGACAGGAATGACCAGGCCTATACAGTATATACCAAGAATAACTTCAGTATTAGTACAGCATTTTTTTTTTTTTATCCACTTTTTCTCCCATTTTCTATATTTTCTCCCATCCCAATTTCGTATCATCCAATTCAACCCTCCCCTGTCACGAACGCTGTTTCTTGCCTCCCACAAGCCGGCTGCAATGTGGACTAAGTCATACATAGCACAAGTCCCCTCCGGTACTTGAGGTAACAGCAGTCGCATCTTTTCACCTGCGCAGCTCGATCTCTCAGTGGCGAGGAGTAACGCGTGGGAGGCTCACGCTGCCCCCGACACTTCCTGATTCTACTGCCCAGGCGCACCAACCGACCTGTAGGAGTCGCTGTCCACAACGCCCGATCCCCACCCATCAGTTTCCCACCCCCTAATACGGCCCATGTGTATTAGTATGGACGGCCAGCTAAACTGAAAGCAATGTGGAGCGCTGGGCTCGAACAGGCAAGCCCAGCGTCTCCGTCATTCGTGGCGAGCGCCTTGCCCACTACGCCACGTAGCCGCCCTAGTATTAGTACAGCATATTTAGCATTATTGTTAAAAGAGCCATGGCTGGCTTAAATAAATTAAACATATGACTTACTGTACCATCAGAAGAGTTGAAGGCGACGAGTGGCACTGTCTTCAATAGACTCACAGGAATTGTGTAAAGTTGCCCAAATAGTACTAGGAATAGCAATGCATGTCCCCTTTAAACATTCAGTAAGGGAGGTGGCTAGGAGTGCAGAGTCAGGTTTAGTAGAAAAATAGAGTTGGGTGTCATCCGCGTAGCAGTGAAACTGCAGACCAAATTTCGTGAAGATGTTGCCAAGGGGTAGGAGATGGATTAGGAAAAGGAGAGGCCCCAGAACAGGTCTAACTGACATGTAGAATATTTAGCTTTTCGGATGAGGTCTGATGGGAGTAGAAAGCTAGAGAGAGAGTATAGAATTGGGAGCATCAGGGAAGGAACATGGTGAACTGTAGGTGACATTAGTCTTGCTTCGCCTATTGCACTAATGAGCAGAAAGCAAGGCGCGTAGCCCCGATAAATGTACCCCCTGAGGTCCCCTCACAACCATCAAAGCGGGGAGGGTCCTAGCCCCACACTCGTCCTAACGAGGAGCGTAAGGATAGAACTCAGACACTATGCGTAATAGGGCGCAGCTTCCCTAAAACACACAATGTGAGTAGACCGTGCATAAAAACCCACCGTCTACATCACCACACATCCCCTAAAACGCACAATGTGAGTAGACCGTGCGTAAAAACCCACTGTCTACATCACCACACATCCCTGCTAACACACTAGTAGCGGGATGCAGAAGAGGTCCCAGCCCTAAGGACCGCATGAGAGACAGAGCTCTCAGTCCTGTCCACGAGATAGAACCTGACATAAATTTGATTTGATTTGATTTTATTAGGGATCCCCATTAGCTGGTGCGATAGCAACCAGCTAGTCTTCCTGGGGTCCACACACAAAAAAACACAAAAACAATCACCATTGCAAAAAAACAAAATTATTAAAAGTCAGTACACACAATGCATAATGAACCTACTGTAACAATTAATATAGTTAAAATTACATTAGTGTAAAACAAAAACAAAAAAACACTTTACAGTGTTAAAAACAATTTAAGATTCTTTTTAAAAGTGAATCTACTGTAAATGCAGCAGAGGTTCCGAGGCAGGCCATTCCACAGAGTTAATGTTCTAAAAATAAAAGATCTCCCCAGAGCGCTGGTTCTAGGACCTGGCAATTCAAGCTGCCCACTACTGGAACCTCTAGTGTAATGCTCGTGCACAGTATTACTAAAAACAATCTGATTATGTATAAAAACAGGAGTCTTACTGCTCATGACCAACTTGAACAGCACAAGTATATTAAAAGACAATCTATTTTCAACGTTAAGCCAAGAGAGGCGGGCATGCATACGGCTCACATTAGACCTTAGTGAGCAGCCCAGTACCAACCGTGCTGCCCTGTTCTGGACCACCTGGAGCTTCCTAAGGTCACCACTGGCAGCAGATGATCACATCGCAGAGCAATAGTCAAGATGACATAAAACTAAACTTTGCACTATCTGACATAAAAGGGGACGGGCAACAAAAGAAGCACATTTCCTGGAAATACCAATTGCTCTTCCCATTTTTAAAACAATATAATTAATATGCTGAGACCAAGACAGAGTGCAATCCAGCATCACTCCAAGGAGTTTAGTACTTTCAACTTGTTGAACTGCTGAATTACACAAGTTTAAATGAAGCTTTGGGTTTGTAGATAACATGTGCCTTGTTCCCAGCACAATACATTTAGTCTTGGAGATATTAAGGACAAGTCTATTACATACTACCCAGTCATGCACAACTTTAAGTTCTCTACTCAAAACTTCATTAAGTACATTGCATGATGGACATAAGGACCCGGGGAGGACAACGAAGCTGCAGCGCAAATGTCCTCCACAGAGACCTCTCCAAGCAGGGCAGTAGAGGCCGCCACACCATGGGTGGAATGCGCTCTGATGCCTGCGGGGGGGACCTGTCCAGTCAAGGTGTAACAAAGGGCGATGCCCTCGCACAATGTGACAGGCGTTGTTTTGACAGTGCCTCACCTTTGTTAGGGCCACTGATGTTTTTAGTTCATTGATCTAGTAAAATTTGATGTAAAATGTCTGATATCTTATATCTGTGCTTGTGCAGGCTGCACCCTGCTCTCTGTCTGTGTCTCTCTCTCTAGCTTGAGTGACCTGCTGACCTCGTGGCTGTAGGCTCCTTCCACATACACCCATTAACACACATAGATGGACACACATACACACACAAACCCCTCTCACACACACACACACGCGCCTCACACACACACATACACATGTCTCCCTCACACGCACAAACTCACACACATACACATGTCTCCCTCCACACACACGCGCACACATCTCCCCCACCCAGCTGTCGGGGCCGGTGATTTGTTGGGGTGTTGTTCGAGACACTGAGCTGAGCTGGAGTGACGGTGGGCCAGCTGGCGAGAGGTGGACGGGACAGTCCAGAGACACTGAAGAGGCAGCAGACCAGAGGAGACACTTTTGTCTAGGGGGCCGCACCCTGGTACGGGGACCAACTCAGGAAGGGGCCCTTGCCCTCTAGAAGACGGGGCCGACCCAGGATGGGCGGTGTACTGTAACAGAGGGAAGGTAGCGTCCTGATGGACGTTACGTGTGCCTGAGTAAGGGGGGTCCCACAGGGGTTACGTGTATCGTCTGGAAAAGTTGCAAAATCTGTGTTTCTCTCTTTCTTCTCTCTCTCCCGCTCCCCCCCCCCTCCCTCTATCTCTCTCTCTCTCCTCTCTTGGAGTTGTTCATCTCGTCTGGTATTAGGTGTGATGCATGTAATGGTTGACAATCGACGGGTACAGATCCATCAATGAACTGTTGTGTTTGACATATTTTTAGTTCATTGATCTATTAAAATTTGATGTAAAATGTCTGATATCTTATATCTGTGCTTGTGCAGGCTGCACCCTGCTCTCTGTCTGTGTCTCTCTCTCTAGCTTGAGTGACCTGCTGACCTCGTGGCTATAGGCTCCTTCCACACACACCCATTAACACACATAGATGGACACACATACACACACACAAACCCCTCTCACACACACACACGCGCCTCACACACACACATACACATGTCTCCCTCACACGCACACAAACTCACACACACACACATACACATGTCTCCCTCCACACACACGCGCACACATCTCCCCCACCCAGCTGTCAGGGCCGGTGATTTGTTGGGGTGTTGTTCGAGACTAGGGATCTCTCCCTGCCCACATCTGGAACCCATTAGCCCCCCTTCTGAAACAAGCACATACACAGACTAGCACACACACACCACACACACACACATACATACAGATACATATACACACACACACCCCTCCCCTTCTCTCTCCGTCCAAGAGGGTATAAAATGTCATGTAATGTGATGTATTCTTTCTTCTACTGGTGTGCGAGAGGATGAGCCCATGGGCTGCAGGAGGAGGGTGGCTGTTCTCTTCTCTGTGAAATAAAAGCTCAGTTTGAAATACTCTGTCGTTCTGCGAATCTTTGATCGACTGGTCCATGACCATATCAATTCAAGAACTCACGAGGGACAGGTTATCCCTCACACCACCGTGACAAACAAATAATTGACCGGCAGTCCTGAGGTCCTGCGTGTGTTTAAGATATATCGCAAATGCACGAATAGGACACAATAGGTGAAGGCTCTTTTCCACCTCACCTGCATGAGGGGGAGAGTAGAAAGCCTTTAGCAATATCCCTGGAGCACCGGATATGTTTTGGCACAAAGGCTGGATCGGGCCACAGAGTAACACTGCTATTATCCCCCTGTATAGACAGGCACTCTGGTTGACCCGAAAGAGCGCAAAATCCACCCACACGTCTAGCGGAGGTGATGGCCAGGAGAAACGCAGTATTGAAAGACAGCCGATTCAATGGCGCACGCTCGAGAGATTAAAAGGGGGCACCCAAAAGTCTAACCAGGACTAATTGGAGGTCCCAGCTCGGGGACAAAATACGTTTAACAGTATGGGTTGTGGATGGCTAGCCATCTTAGCTTCTGCATGAACAGATGCACCGGCTTCTTGGCTCCTCACCGAAAGCTCTTCATAGGTGCTGGGATTTGGATGTGTTTCTCCAATGTCAGATGTTGGAGGCCGTGAAGAAGGTGCCCCACCATGCAACCATTTTCTTATGTCCATTTTAGTGTCTCCCTATGTTTTACCGTCCCTGACCCTCTTTGCATAATGCTTATCACGCGCACTCACGCTCTGACTACCCATCAACTCAACCGTGACTAATTACGTAATAACAAATTCAAATACACAAATCAGCTATCACACACACACTTCTTTTACGATTTTTTGTTGTTGTTTCATTTAGTTTAATAATGGCCTATATAGCCCATTTATAAAGGAAAACGTCTGACTTTTACTATAATAAAAATAATTTATTAATACAACACTGGCATGACTTTGAGGGGGCACAATAAGCTGTCTGGGGGGGCATGGCCCACGAATGCCCCCCCATAGTGCCGACACTGGGGTGTATGAGTGTGCATGTGTACAATGGGAGCAGGAAATAATCACCTCAATAAAGTCCAGCTGCATGGACATGGTCCAGGACATGTGGAAGGAGCGGGGACACAGAGACTGCCATTGCCACGCTACAGGAACTAACATCGGGGAAAGCCCATGGCCTCTTTTTGTTAAGAAAGCCAGTGTTTGTTTTGTCACCGGACCAACCAACTAAAATGGTTACCATTCAACCGCGGTGCCGACGGGTCAATTTGGAGGTTGAGTGCTGTTCTTTTATATGCCACCAGGAGGTGCAAAGCCTGAGAGAACTGATCCCGATTTGCAGCCACAGGCTTCAGAAATAGGTCGCGAAATCCATAGCACAGCATCACTGATCCAAGCACAACTTTCCAAAAATTATATTTCCCAAACTAAGATACAGTACACAGATCATCATGAAATATTATTTCACAAACCCTAGATTTGAATATATAAATTGAAAATGGTGGAGAGAAACTGCCCCATTAACTTGCACTGTTCTGCACGGAGAAAAAGCCATTTATTTACAGAACAAAAAAATTCTTCAAATATTTTTCTAATTATCTTCACCTAGAAAATAAACGAAAAACCTAATTATATCAGAAAAAAGTGCTCAAATATTTGATTGTATGTAACGTGATAAAACTGTCGATCGAGTGCATTCGCGCTGCGTATTAGAGAGGCTCGAAGCTCTTTTATAATCACAGGATAGTGGATAGAACAAAAACAGAATCAGAATTAATATATTTAACATTTTATGAGCAAACGGAATTAGTTAGATTGGACGTTTGAAAATGGTTTCGATCTGCCAGCGCATCTGCGCTTGTTTATTCAAGCTGAGAACACGCATGCTGCAGCTCACAGCTCTTTTATATGTATGTTGACTGGTTTAATATTTCAAACGTGATTCTCTCTATTCGAATCCATAATGCAGCAAAATATGTGACAGATGACAGCTAATCCAGTGGGGGGGGGGGGGGGGGGGGGGGGTTAGGGGAAGACACGAGCTATACTGTATTGTTCACACCTGACTGCCAAGATGTTAAAATGCTATAGTATGCAAATACAAGCAGCTGATTCTGCCTCTGTTTGTAACATAACCATCTTTCCCAGACAACAGACATGCCATTCATGTCCGACAGCGATTATTTGCATGGATTTAGGATGAATAAAGCCTTTAAACTTGACTTACTTGATTTTGTCACTATTATTATTATTATTATTTTTTTAAACTTAAATTTTTTATTAACAGTTATTTAGACAGACAGCACTTACAAAAAATAAATAATAAAAAATGAAGAAACTAGCATCACAATAAAAACAAAAAGAAAAAACAGTGCACATAAATATTTACATGGGTATCACATGGTTAGTTGTCTGGTTCCCCTACTGTTGTTTTCTAGGTATTTGATATAAAGGTTGATTGTGTATCTCCCTTAAACAGGCATAAACAGGTAATTCCTACTCAAGGACGATGAATGCTGACTAAGGTTTGTATGTGTGATCTGGGTCCAGAGACCCTCCTTGAGCTTCTTTCTTCCCTTCTCCTTCGTCCTTTCTTTTTTTTTCTCTTGTTTATTAACTTTCACTTTGCCTTTTGGTTCACCCATACACAAACCACCTCATCCCTGAATATTTAATATCACACCGTTAAACAGACATAAATAATAAGGTATAAAAGCATTCAGCACTTGTAATATCCCAAAAACAAAATGGAAAATATTAACTAAAGTACAGGTGTGTGACATGGGTTCATAGACCCTGCTTGAACATCTTTCCTCCTTTACCCTTCGCTCTCTTGTGTTGCATTTGGTTCTTCCTCTGTGATGTCGTTCTCGTTCCTTTTATAATCCTCCCACTTTCCCCATCTTTCCCCAAATTTCTCTTCCTGTAACCTCAGCATGTGTGTTATCCTTTCCATATCCTGTATTTCTTCCACTATTCCTACCCATTTTGCTATTGTCGGTGGGTCTTCCTTGTACCACAGTCTCGTTATTGCTTTTCTGGCCGCTATCAACATTATCTTTATTAAATATTTGTCCCCCCCTTGTATTCCCTCGTGTGTCAGGTCTCCTAAGTAAAGCACCAGTCCTGTTTGTGGTAGCCCGTATCCTAATATTCTGATCATTGCTTCCCCTATCTCCTCCCAATACCCCTTCAGCTTCTGACATCCCCAGAATATGTGCGTGTGATTTGCCCCCTCCTTCCCACACATCCTCCAGCATGCTTTTTGTGTTGGTGCATATTTTCCCTTCAGCTCCTGGGTTATAAAGAATCTGATTATGTTTTTCCACCCAAATTCTTTCCATATTCTCGATCCTGTTGTTGAATGTTGTACCTCGCATATGTTCCCCCATTCCTTCCCTGTTATTCCTATCTCTAGTTCTCTCTCCCATTTCTCCCTTATATAATCGGTCGTGTGTCCCTTGCTGGTCATTATAGCCCGGTATATTGCTGATATTACTCTTCCTTGCCCCCCTTCGTATGCCCATACTATCATCTTTATTATTCCATTCTGTTCCTCGTCTTTGGCCCCCCTTATTTCTTTGTTGTAGTAGTCTCTAACCTGTAGATATCTGAAGTGGTCCCTGTTTTCTAGTCCAAATTTCTCCTTTAATTTTTGTAGTGTCTGCATTTCTCCCTTCTCTATCATTTTGCATATTGCTGTTGCCCCCCCCTCTCCCACCTTCTGAATCCATGGTCTAACCTCCCTGGTTTGAATCTCTTGTCATGTGCTACCCATCTCAGGACCCCTGACTGCTTCTCCAATTTGTGTGTTTTTACTACTCTGTTCCATATGGTCAAGGTGCATTTGGTGATTGGATCTAATAGTCCCTCTTTTTCTTTAAATAGTTCCCTATCCCCCACCAGAGCTTGTACCTTGTATCCCTCCCCTTCTTTTTCAATGTCTTTCCATCTTGCAATTTTGTCACTATTATTAGATACAGTTTACAATTTATCTGAAGAACTAAACATATCACTTCAGTAATACTCAAATAAAGCACGTCAGGGGATTGTGTGTTTTATTTGGGCCAGTGTATAGCCGCAAGCGCTTCCATCGCACCACGCCAGCCTGGCCCTGCGCCATGATAAGGAGCTGGGAGGTAGTCTATTTGCCATCCCATAGAGCCCCATTGTGAACCCGGAAATTTCGGAACCACCAAAGTTTTATGATGGATATGGATAGTACGGATCCCCAGCACTCAGAAACTGCCGGATGCTAAGTTGTAAATGCTGGGCAACTTTTTTTATTTGCATAAAAAAAAATTTGCATAATCGCCTAAATGGCCAAATCTCAGAAACTACTTGATCAATTTCAACAATGTTGGAGTTGTTTTGGGGGTTATTCGGGATACTGAATCCAGTTATGATACTTAAGAGAAGAAAAAAGTTTCAAAATTGCAATATTTACTGGAATTTACCAAATTTTGGTGCCATTTTTTATGAATTTTCTGTTTATAAATGTTTCAGAAGATGCAGAATTTATAGATAATTTTCATGGAATGTTCAATTGTAAACAGAATGATAATAATAATAATAACTTTAATTTGTAGAGCGCCTAATAGACCACTACACTTCCGCGTTACATTGAAATCGGGGAGGAGATTGCGGGGGGAGCAAATTAATGAATGTGGATGAGAGCCGTGATGTAAGTGGTTGCATTCCTAATCGGCCGAGAAAAAGGCAATTTTTAAGCACCTATTCCCCATGCACATGCGCAGATTGCCCACGGATTGTGACGCCACGCACACCCGCCCTGGACTGTTCCATCAGAGGGGTGAGCTTCGGTGGCCAGTGTCCTTTCAGCCGAACAAGATAATGAAACAATGATCCCACTAAATGGCCAGACGCGTCTTATGGCGACATCTACAATTACCTCATTGAGTCTCCAGGTAGACTGTTTATATTTAAGTGCAGTGGTCTGTAGCCACTCAGACTACCACCGAAGCTCCCCCCTCTGATGGAACAGTCCAGGGCGGGTGTGCGTGGCGTCACAATCCGTGGGCAATCTGCGCATGTGCATGGGGAATAGGTGCTTAAAAATGGGCTTTTTCTCGGCCGATTAGGAATGGGTCGCGCCGTGTTCAGGAGATTCAGGCGCATACAAGTCTATTCGATCATCTCTCCAGCACCCCCACAGCTGTAGCTGCAATCACTTACATCACGGCTCTCATCCACATTCATTAATTTGCTCCCCCTGCTATCTCCTCCCCGATTTCAGAATCCCGGAAGACTATTGTTGATGAGTTGTTATGAAGAGCTGGCTACAATCCAGGAACAAAGATACAATGGTAAACCACTATTTTCCTCATTCCTGGTTGTGTCTGTGTGAAATCTCTCCCCAAACAGGTTCAAATGTTCTCGAGGTCATGTCCTACAAAGTATCCTCTATACAGTGCCCCATTGTTCTGACCAGGATTATTACGTTCCTTTTGGCCTCCTTGCTGACGTGGACGAGAAACCCATCTATAGGCCTAGTTATCAAATTTCTTGGTTTGCAATGGTTTTGCACCTTGTGGGTAAATAAAAACCCAGTTTTCATCTACAACTCCTGTTTCCTCATTGTCTCACTGCTTGGTCCCTAACAAGGAGAAATGGGCATTCTAAACACTCTGTGCAAGGCCTCTATTAGGCGGTAAATTGTTCTTAGTTTTTTAGAATGTATATCCCGGACTGTATTTTTATTGTTATTTGTGATGTTTGACTACCTAAACTTTACGCAACATAGGGGAGGAGCAAACATAGCTTGCATAGCAGCCTTCTAAACTCTAATTTGAAAATTACCTTGAAGAAAAAGTGTTCTGCCAGTGAAGTTTTGTCACAGATATTTGACGGTGAAAGTGACATAGGAGAGAATGTGTCTGAGACCCTGATTATGAGGCGTCCTCCTCTGATGAGAATGAGACCCTTAGTGCAGTCTCTCAACCACAAGCAGACACGTTACTTTCCAAAAACGGAAAGTTATCATGGGCCCACTCCCCACTTGAACAACATAATATATATTATGTATGTATAATTGGGTGGGTGGGGGGGAGTAGGGGTAATGTTTTATTTAAATGGTTATTTAGGTAATCAACAAAGTAACATGAAGCACCTAAAACATACATTTGGGTAACACTTTTGATTATGATTATTTTCTGGAGGTTTAAACTGCTGGGGTCAAAATGTCCCCAAGGATAAAGAGTGTAAAGTCAATTTGAGGATAACAGGAGGGATAACAAAACCATTTCAAATAATTTGAGCCCTGCTAGATAGAGGTAGCAAATAACTCTAAGGATGGCAATAATAATAAACGTTATTTGTACAAATTCCATACAAGAATTGCAGCCCAAAGTGCTTCACAGCAGAAAATACACTAGAATACATCAAATGAGCATAAAATAGACAGAATAAATGCAATGCAGAAAATAAAAATACAAGATGATAGAAGTAGATGATCGTAGTGTTCTTGGGGGCATGTTGACAAGAAAATTGCCAATATAGCTTGGTCTGGTTCCATTTAGGGCTTTGTACATAAGGAGGAGGACCTTCAAATCAAGTCTAAATGTTACCGGAAGCCAGTGTAATAGCCTAGCTGAGAGTTGAATAAGCTGAAGGATTTTCTTCAGTCGGCTTGGAATAAAGGCATGGATGTTTTTGTCACCTTGTTAATGTGGGACTTAAAGCTTACATTAGACCTGAGTCTATAATAACCAAGACTTGTAAGCAAGGAGTAAGTTTCCCCATAATATTATTCAGCAGAATTTCTCTTGAAATTGAAATTTGGTAAATTCCAGTAAATGTTGCAATTCCAAAACTCTTGAGTATCATAAATGGATTCAGCATCAAGAATAACCCCCAAAACCACTCCAACATTGTTGAAATTGATCAAGTAGTTTCCGAGATATGTCCATTTAGGTGATTATGCAAATGTTGCTAATTATGCAAATAAAAAAAGTTGCCCAACATGTACAACTTAGCATCCGGCAGTTTCTAAGTGCTGGTGACCCATACTATCCATATCTATCATAAAAGTTTGGTGGTTCCAAAATTTCCGGGTTCATTGTGTTGGCAAATAGACTAAGGGGGGGGTTCTGTATTTAGGTGTAAGAGAATGCACAGTTTAACAATGAGTGACGTACTTCATTCGGAGTTCACAGCTGCGATCACCTGCCATTTCAGAGCACCTCTCCATGCATTCTGGACTAGCTGATCTCCCCTTCCCCCTCTGGAATGTTTTGCATTTAAATGCATCGTGTATTGGTTTAATAAAATCATGGAAACATACTGTAATTGTCCTAGTACTTTTCTTCAGCAGCAGGTTATTATGAGCTGTTCCGACGGGCCGTCTGTCGGCATCTCTCTGAATGCCATATTTTGTCGTATTTATTACAGTATTATTATAATTATTTAATTCAGAATATGTCTGTAGAATCAACGTCATTACTGTATACTGTACACATGAGGCGTTAAGGACACACATGCATCAGAGTTGTAAATTCGAGCTCCAACTACAAGCCTCTTTTTCGTTGACAAACATTCGTATATTTAACAAGACATTATTGGTGCAAAAATATTAAGAAAATCACAACTCACAGTCAATCATTTTCACTGAGTTTATTGGTGCAAAAAGTTACACAAACACATTTTCATGTTTGTTAAGTTAGGCTTAAAACAAGTCGAACTTGCCTCTCGGATCCTCTGACCACGGGTTCCTCAAACATTCATTGATCCGATCACAAACTGCTTCCCAGTTGCAAACACTATATCGTATTTTAACTCTCTCATCTCTCGCTTTAATTGTTATAATCACATTTAACATGTTATGACCAAACACATTTTCGTTAGATTGGACATTTTGATTAATTATATCAAGCGGAGAACTGAGACATTCGGCACTACTGATGAATGAAGTTATTTCAGAACACTCAGTAACAGACAAATTAATGACAAAAAATGCAATGGCCGGGCGGCTGGGTGGCACAGCGGACATTGCGCTCGTCACCAACACAAGAGACACCGGGTTAAAATTCCGGCTGTCGGCGTTGCCTCCGGCTTGGGCCGGCCGTCATACTGGTTCAATGGACCTCTCTCAAACCCTGCCCTCTTTTCTTGATCATCCAACAGCTGTGATTGGAGGATCAAGAAAAGGGGCAGGGTTTGAGATAGGTCTATTGGCAGAGTCAGCGGGTGGAAGTCGATGGGTGGTAATCTGGACGTTGTGGACAGCGACTCCTACAGGTCGGTTGGGGGACGCCTGCACAGCAGAGACAGGAAATAGCGGGGGTAGTGTGAGCCTCCCACACGTTACACCTCGCCAATGAGAGTCCGCGCTGGCAGGTGAAAAGATGTGACAGGGGGAGCTCCAGTAGCTCACCACGTACCTCGAGCGCTATTTCGGCGCCGGGGACAACCGTGCTCGTCACGGATCTGGGGTTTAGCGAGTTCGAATCCCGGACTGCAGCCGTGCCTTTCCCAGAGTGTCTTCCCCCCCATCTGAACCCCTTCAGCCTGTTTCTGTCGGTCATCCTTGACCAGAATAAATGCAATAAACGCAAAAAAGAGCCAGGGGAATGGCCAAAGTTTAAAAAAAAAGAAAAGATGTGACAGGCTGCCTCCTCGTGTACCGGAGGGGACACGTGATGCAAGGCTTCTATCCTCTCTACGACCGACCTGTGGGGGGCATATGCGAGCAACGTTCAAGACAGGGGAGGGGAGAATTGGAAACAGCGAAATTGGGATGGGAGAAAAATAAGGGAAAAAAAAAATGCAATGGCCGTCTGCGGCCCGACATTAACACTTTCTTCACCAGGCTTATGTACATCATTATACCATCCTCTGCCAGCTCTATTTTTTCTATGGAGAAGTTCCCCTTCTTTGCAGGGCTATAACTTTTTAAATTGTATTGCTAAATTGACATTACTATGGCCCATTCAACGTCAATTATCTATCGTTCAGGACGTAGGAACGTTATACTTTTTCATTCACATATTCATACAAAAATACGGTCTAAAGTATAAATATGTTTTTATCGTTTTCTGCAGCATTCTCCAGAACGTGATGTATAGCCCTAAATGCATTATATTGATGATCAAATACAGTTTGATAGCGATCTGCGCAAGATAAAAAATTTCAAATGGACGTCCTTCTAGAAGTTACTACTTATCATCTGATGTTGACCGGATGGGGGGGGTCGTTTATAATTCCGTGGCCAACGTTAGATGATTCATCTAGTGTGGGTGATATGATCATTAGAGCAGTTTGTATCGAACACGGTAAAAAAAAACGCTGAAACTCACCCTCGTAGCGCCTCGTAGCGTTGGGCGATGAGCGTGGAGCAAAAATATTCCTATTATGGGATGTTGAAATATGCGATCCATCTCCAGGTTGTATAATAGTATATACGTCCAAATCATGTTGTTTATCGAGTTATTGGTAACGGATCACTATCCATTGTGTCGCGCTCGAGTCCCGGGACCTATAGCGAGTGATGGGACCGAATTTGGATGAGCACCAGTTTCCGTTTCCGGTTTGGGCGATCCGCCGATCGGCCACCAGATGGCGCTCTTGAACCGTTGGAGAGTTGAGATGGGATCAACAGTAGATCTCAAGTCTCCGAGGGAGAAATATGATTGCGATCACAGATTTTTGAAATATTGATCTCAATGACGTGTTACAGCGTCATTGGCAGAATGAGCATGGCGGGGAATGACGAGTTTAGGCGTCCTTGGCAGAGAAAGTGTTAACAGCCGTCTGTTATAATCACATTTAACATGTTATGAGCAAACTAAATTTGTTAGATTGGATATTTGAAAACAGGATTGTTTTTTTTCTCCCCTCCCCTTTATGCCTCTTTTCCATTGCATAGTACCTACTCGACTCTACCCTACTCTACTCTACTCGCTTTAGGTACCTGGTACTTCGTTCATTTTCCACTGCAGGTAGTATTCCGTTTCATCTCCGTGTGGGGAGGCGGGGCCGCTGGCATACAGCATGAGAGCTCCGTGAGCATAGCTATGTCCGTGGGGGCTTGGAGCAAGCCAGAGTAAACACAGTTTCAATCAATCAATCAATCAATAACAACATTAACCAGACTCTCATTGTGTCTATTCTGCTAACGTTAACGTTACCTCTCGTGTCTATTCTACTAGCGTTAATGTTACCTCTCGTGTCTATTCTGCTAACGTTAACATTACCTCTCGTGTCTATTCTACTAACGTTAGCATTAGGTAATAACCGGTTTAAAATGGATGATGATTACCTCACGTTGTGTCTATTCTACTAGCATTAACGTTATTAGTACAAACAATCAATAGTGAGTTATATTGATCACGCTCAGGCAAGTGCACACATAGAGTCCAAGGGGTGCTTGAGCACCTGCCTTTTTGAGTCTCATAAAAAGTGCCATTTTTGAAAAAAATAAAAAATATTTTTCTTTTTACCGTTACGCATATAGACTGCCCTTCCAACTGAAAAATGTCAGGATAGAATCAAAATATTAGGTAAAGAGAGAGAGATGCCCCATATTCCATTGCAGTTTGCACGGCCTTCTCAGCGTGCCTCTCCGCGGACCTATATATTTTATGCATAGCGTGGGTGGTGCTGATGATGATGATAGAAACCGCTGTGGTGCATACAGTTGAATGCTTGTATTACACTCATTGAGGGACATGAAGAAGTCAAGTCCGATGGGATTTGGGAATCTCAAATACAAATTGGGATTGGAATAAAAAATGCATTTATATTAAACAATACAGAATATACAGCACTTTTAAGTCAGTGATAAAAGTGTCTTTCAAGGATAAGTGAGCTCCTGCACTGATTATTATAGTTCAATATTCAATATTTGATCAACAAAACCCCCCAAAAAGCATAAAAAGGGGGCCCCCCCCCGCCCGAAAAGGGCCCTTAAAAATCGGGCTTGTGCGCTAAGCTTGCTCGGTTAAAACACACACAGATATAGTGCCCTTTTCAGCCTTTGAGCACCTGCCTCTCTAAAGTCCTGTGCACGTCCCTGATCACGCTATGTACGCTAGTAGCCACAATGCTAACTCTTATAATGGTAAAACGCAATCACATTAGCACGTAAGCTAACAACAAGCTTAACAAATCAGCTATCTTTTTGTGAGACTAAACTCTCCGCTCTTGGTGGTAAATTGTGTTGATGTTGGTTTTGTTTCATCAATAAATGAGGCAGAATACACAGTGAATGTATAATTTTTTGTTTATTGCACTTGTTCCTGCTGCAAACAAATAATGAAATCCTACACGAGGCTAAATAAAGATGGCAGTGTTGTGTTTTGTGCAGGACGCTCCAACGTGTGACGCTTCTCTTTTCTGACCAATCAGTGGTCTGCAGTGTTTCACGTCACTTTTCTGGTATCGCTTCTACTCGCTTGGAACCTCGACAAAGCAGGTACTAAAAAAGTACACAAAAAGTACCCGGTACAAGGTACTTTTGGCAATGAAAAAAGGCTGAGTAGAGTAAAGTAGAGTCGAGTAGGTACTGTAGTGGCTATTTGTCAACAACAACTAATAAAAACTAAAAAGCCACTGAAGCACCAGGGCAGCGAATCTCACGCAGATCAGGAAGTCCATTGTCCAGACAGCATTTGACAGTTTTGTGGCATTTATTGTCTGTTAATCAAAGAATACAGAAAAATTATGTTTGAAACTATATGATCTCCTGACGCTGGTAAAAACCATATACCTTCCCTGATGCTTCAGTGGCTTTTTAGTTTTTATTAGTTGTTGTTGGCAAATAGCCACTACATAAAGTAAAAACCATATACCTTCCCTGATGCCTCCTGTGCTATTGTCTCTAATTACCTAAATACACCCAGCTGTGCTTCCCAATTGCCCAAAACCCCTTCAAAGTAAAAGCATTTAGCTGCGACTCATAAGAACTTAAATAATATGGCTGTAAACAAATTAATTCTACAAAATCACATAACAAATAAATATATTAAATAAATGTGAAAATAGTTAATAGCTCCCACAGGTACCATGCAGTGGAAAAGGGGCATTAGAGACGAAAGTAACCTGGTGCAACCCGGGCACCCCTACTGGTTGATACCATTAATACGGCACACGCCGGGAACCACCTGGCAGTGCAGGCCATCCTAAGGGCTACATCTGTATGAACCCAACAAAAGGATCAAAGATCATCTTCCGTACAGCTACTGTACTCAAGTTATGGATTGTAATGTATGGTCAAATGTGGTGAGTAAAGTGCAAATATGAATAATATAGTAAGAGTCGAGAGTTTTACATGTGGAGCATTATTTTTATTACCCTCCCTAACTATAATCAACGTCAACTTCAAACTTCAAATTACTTTATTTTCCTTTCGGAACTTCATTTGTGCAGTGGTTAAAAGACAAACATACAGTCACAATACATAGACAGACACTCACCACTATAAAAAACACCAGCTTCATTAAAACTACAGTAAAAAAGACCACTGTAAAAAAAATAAAAACTACGTTAAAACTACAGTACTTAAACCATGATATATTAAAAATCCACATGGAGCAAATCTATATGTATATAAATAATAATAATACAGGTGATATGTGTCCATCGGGTGGAAGGGGAGTCTATTTTTTAAGTAGTCCAAAGTCCTTGGGGTGGGGGGGGGGGGGGGGGGGGGCGCAGTCCGGCCTCAACCAGACCTAGGTGTTCAGCAGGGTGGGGGGGAGCAGTCTGGCCTCCACCAGACCTAGGTGTTCAGCAGTCTGATGGAGGTTGGCACGAAGCTACCTAAGCCCCTTTTATTCAGTGTTGAAGCTCTGTATCGACGGCCTGAGGGCATTAGTTTGTAATGGGTGTGTGTGTTGTCCTCAACTATTTGAGAGGCCTTCTTTACTGTCCGTTTCTTGTGGATACTGCCGAGTGGCTCCTGGTCCTTCCCAATGATCTTGCCGCTGATCTTAACGACCCTGTCGAGAGGTTTCCGGATGATGGCACGCATCACTCCAAACCATGATGTGATGTTAAAGGACATTATTGATTCCACAAATGACTTGTAGAAAGCCTGCAGGATTGATGGTCGGACCTGAAGCTTCCTCATCTTCCTGAGGAAGAACAGTCGCTGTTGGCACTTAGAGTGGATATTCTCTGTGTTGGTTTTGAAGGTGAGCTTGTGGTCGATGGTGGTGCCAAGGTATTTATACTCCTCAACGCGCTCTACTGTCTGGCCATTTATCTCCAGAGCTATAATGCTATTTTCTCATCAATACTGTTCTGTGTGCTCACCTGAGAGAGGAGGGTGATTTGATTCTATGTAATGCACGTTAAGCCCCCTAATATGAGAATAGATGGTAATTTTGATCTTGAGCCTAGCGTTCCGTTTTACATCTGCAAGACATTTAACGGCCAGAACACAGATGGAGAAGTAGAGATTCGCATGAAATGAGTAGTGGTGGTAAATCCGGTTCATTTTATGGACTCGGGTTAGTGTGAGTCACTCACTAAAGTGATCCGGTTCACGTGAGTCACTTGAGTCACTGTCTCTCCCCCCCCCCCCCCCTCCCTTACAGGAGATCGCCAACCATTATTATTATTATTATTATCAAACAGTCTGCACATTACCAATGGGGGTAGGGGTATGATACTGTGGTACAGTCCTAAAGTAGCCTATAAGCCTATTTCTGTCTGTTGTCTAACAATTATAATAATAATATAACTATAGTTTGTTGTTGTTTTGCTTACAATTAAATATGCATTATTTACTAGTCTATACCACTACTACTGATAATAATAACCATAACCATCATCATCATCATCATCATCATCATAGCATGTGCATAAAATATAGCATATAAATCCTACAACAAAATGTACAATAAGAAGCTGTTCGAGAATGCAGAATAAGTTTGTAAATCGAGGAATTCCTTGGTCACTTTTACGGATGTCCGTTCGAGAATGAGGACCAATGTTGCATTCTCATTTGAAGCGGAAAGACAAAAGCAACAAACACATGGCAGAATCCTTGTTGAAGCGGAAAGACAAAAGCAACAAACACATCCTTGTTGTCTAAAAACATAAGGTAAATAGCTTTGCTCTGATGGGGGGCTTAAAGAGTGTTTCCATGGAATACCTGAATGGCAGATATTCCAGACAGATGTTTGATACACCAGAGCAGCTTGGCAAGTCACTCATTTCAAGTATTCATCAGCATCTCTCTGCAACCTGCTTAGACTTAGCTTATTTCAAAGAGGGCCATATCCTTTTTTAGCCTCATCAAGGCGTGATGTACTGCATAGTGACTGTAGTCTGATGTAAAGACATGCAATAATGCTGCACGTCTAAGGGCAACTAATGGTCCAGATCTGAAATGAGGATAGCAACTATGTATGGTCACAGGTGGCTGTGATTGATCACAATTGACTTTTGCTGCATGATGTCAACTGAATTATTCAAAACTCCTGTTTAGATTAATCATCTTTCCATCAATTAGCCATCAATTATCATACCCCTACCCCCATAATGTGCAGACTGTTTGATAATAATAATAATAATAATAATAATAATGGTTGGCGATCTCCTGTAAGGGGGGGGGGGGGGGGGGAGACAGTGACTCAAGTGACTCCATCATTAACATAATGTCTTGAAAAACCCTGCTTGGTAATTATTAGTGTGATTTACATACAAATTCTGGTGGCACACACAATATTCTCAGACTCAGAGTGCAGTAGCTAGCAGGCTAGCACCAGGCACATATACTGTGTAGACACACATTTCACATCCAAAACAATATAGGCCACATGTACCAGAAAAGCAAATGCATCCAGCATTATGATTATCTTTTTTTCTTTTTGACAAAAATGTTGATTTGACATTTTAATTACAAGCTTAACAAAGTCTTGTGGATGACAGGGATGACATATATCATATTTTGTACAACACTGCAAATTACCTCTACTTATTTCTTGCATTTATTGACAATGATATTGTATTCATCTTGTTATATACTCGTACTGGCATCGCGTCCCGCTCTTATGCCATACCGAGATATACCTCATCTCCTAGTACCTACTGTACTACATAACGAAAAACTAAACACCCTTGCACTTGACCAGGCCCCGCGCCAGTGACTTACTATAAGACACCGGGTGTGGTCACCACTCACCCTTCCTCTTTTTCGTTTTCCATCATGGCGGCTGCTTTGCACCCTGTGTAACTAGTGATAGCGAGTATGAAGTGTAAAGAGAAATTGAACAATGCCGGAGATTTTCCAGCCCCTGGAATCTTCGGCATGTTTCCAACGGCGCTCATATGGGTTCTGCGGCCCTGCAGATGGATGCATTTCGATGCATCTCCGCTTCAGGTCTATCCTGGTGTTTCCTCGTCTTGGCAGCACTTCAAGGGACGACATGCGATGTGTAGCTATCGAGCTCACTCGCACTCAGGTAGGATCTGTGCCATCAGGCATTAACGCTGGTGTTAATAATACTGCTTGTTGTCCTGTGAGACAACCGAGTTGTGTATTGGCGCAAGGGGCAGGATATCTGGGTAAAAACGTTGTTGTTTTCCCCGTTACCCTGGAGCGCGCGGCTAACGCTATGCTATATGCTGGGCTACTGTTTCTGTTTGTTTCCCCGCTGAGGGATGTCTGTCTAAAGTCTTCCCTCCTCTTAACCATTCATGCTGACGGTAAATCGGTGTTTACTGTTGGGAGTATTGCGCGGGCTTGTTTACCTGTTCATGGGTGAATGGGCTGAGGTCTAAGGCTGGTGTGCTTGTTGTGAATATTATGAATGGATGCGGGACTGGGTTCTCTGGTCCGCATCCCCTTAACGTTGTGTGTATGGGCTAGCCCATTCTACAGTGTATTGGTGGTGTTTTTAGTTAATTTATTCATTAACCCCTTCATGGATGCACACCACAGTGGAGGTTGCTGGTTGCAACCACCGCTGGTGCTCAGTGTTTATGAAGCAGGTGGCATCAGTCCTTTGCCTCTGACATGTTGAAACAGTGCCCCGCCCGGCCGACGCCATGAGGTGGGTCGGCCTGGCGGGTGGCTGGTGGGCTGTGTTAAGCATGTACCGCCACGGTATATAGTAACCTTGTTCGCATTGCTGGTTTTTTCTGTCAAAAATGGTGTCTGGTGGCGGGGCCATGAGGGCCAGCCGACGTCGAAACATCGCGCGAGGTTGTTGACGTTATTAGCTTTGACCTAGCCGCAAGCTATAACCGCAGGGAGGGCTAGGATGCTGTCAATGCTTGTTTACAGACATCTTGGTTGGATTAGTCTCCCTTTGAGGGGGTGAGACTGGAGCGCGGGCGGTATTGGACCTAGGCCCCACACCGCCTCACGCCGCGCAGCCAGAGGTGAGAGCACGGCCTCGCCAGCGGCTGTGGCGAGGCCCTCGACAGGCGGCCATGTTTCCCCCGCCAGAAGTACCCTGAGCGTTGAGTCAACAGGTGTCCACAAGGCCGACAGCCTTGGCGGCCGAGGGATCGGCCATATTGGATGAGCACGGCCTGAGAAACCATCGCCGTCCTGCCGCGAGCAGCCCGCTCTCCGATCACTCCCTCCCCCAACACCAGCGGAAAAGGGGCTCTGATTTGTTTCCTTTGGCTGCGGGCCGTGAGCCTTCGTTGAAGCGCATGCGGCCCCACGTTTCGCTTCTCATGGGGACAGGGGCTGACACCCAGTTGATGGCTGAGCCTGGGTCTGTCCATGAGAATGTTGTGCTGTCAAGCGGCTCCCACACCATAAGCTGTGTTTGGTTGAGCCTGGTGTTACATCTGTCAACTACAAGTGTTGTCAGCAGGGGGGCTCGAGACCTTTTTTGAGGCAAACAGTGCGGGCTTCCCTGACCTCGCCTTCACCAGGCCGGGTATCACGTTGGTGCCTCCCACTCCTGAAAGATTGTCAGTGGTCTCGCAGGCGCGCGTGATTTGGGTGGTAGTAATATCACTGCAGGGCTACGGTGTGTAGGAACCCATGGGGGCCTCACACCTTGCATGTCCAGCTGCAGAACTCCTCAGCATGTTCTGGTTGTATTTACACAACCCCACCCGTTTTCAGGTTTGGTACAGACCCTATTGTCAGGGTCACCAGCAGTGACAGCTCTGGTCAACGAGATCCAATCTCTGTGGACGAAGCAAGCCACCGTCGTGGCGTTTTCCTCCCGGTATTCTCTGGTGCCCGAGAAATCGGGAGGGGGGGTGTCAGATCCATGCTGGACCTGTCCCATTCCCATGATCAGCATTTTTTGGATCATCTCCTACCTGTTGAACACTGTCAGGTGGGGGCCTGGTTCTCCTCCATGGACCTGTAGGATGCGTATTCGCATCCCCGATCTTCCATCCTAGGGCTTACCTACGCTTCCTTTGCTGGGTTTAGCGTATGAGTACCAGAGGCTGCCGTTCGGCTTTTCTCTGGCTCCCCGCATCTTCACCAAGTGCGTGGAGGCCGCACTGGGGCCTCTGCGTCGTCAGGGGTTATGAAGTGTATTCTGCCCTGACGACGTTCTGGTCCTTGGCGGTCAAGGTGGATCGTCAGGTCTCATACCAGGCAGGTGGTGGAATTCCTACCAGCCTGGGGTTTGCTGTAGACTGGAAGTAGAGTACTCCTCTTCCCAGTCAACGGGTGGAGTGCTATGGGCATCCCTCTCAGAGCATGTTATCGACATGCTCGGGAGGTTCCGTCCTAGGACGGTTACGGCGCTGTCCGTGATACGCCTGCTCGGTATGATGGCATCTGCTCATTCCGTGGTCCCTCTTGGCCTCCTCTTCACCCCAGGAGGAGGTTACAGAGGTGGTTTTTTTCCAGTATGGAAATAGACCCGGTGAGAGGCAAGTGGAAGCGGCTAAGGTTCCTGTGTCAGTACTGGGGGACCTCGCCCCCTGGGGAGGGCCTGGGGTCCTCACCAGGGGGGTCCCTATGGGCAGTAGGCTGTCACACGTCACGTTTTTCACCGATGTCTCCCTCACTGGAGACGTGTCGGGCAAACGCAGTAGGGGGCAGCTGGCAAGCCATGCTGCCCGGTCTGCGCTACGTTCAATGTGTTGGTATTGAAGGTGGTCCTTCTGGTCCTCAAACGGTGTTTGATCAGGACGGACAATACGACTTCAGCGTCGTATATCGACAGACAGGGAGGAGTACGCTCCCCCCGTCTGCACCGGGCGGCGGACGGCTGGCTATGGGCGTTCTCCATCTGCGCAGCCTGAGGGCTCTCCACATCCCCGGCAGGGTGAATGTCGGTACAGGTGTGATGTCGCGGGGCGGTCCTCACCCTGACGAGTGGAGATTACGTCCGGACATAGTCAGGCAGGTCTGGGACCGATGCCGTGGCCGCCTGGGATTCTTTCCCCCCATACATCTTGTTACGAAGGATCAGATTAAACCGAATATATATATTTATTGATTGATATATATTGCATAATATTTGTATATCGTTTGATATCCCTTGTATATTCCTTGTACATATACACGGAATATCCCTTTAGCCTAGTACAGACCATAATATTTCATTCTCCTATTGGACAGCGGTCCACAGGCGCCAGGGCCATACCTTCAATGTCGGGTTCAAAGTCACCGCCGGGGACATGCCTGGACATGAACGGTACTGCGCAAGGATATGAGACAGGAATAAAGCTGGTACTAGTTTATTCATCTAATCGTATAAATACGGCGCAGGTGAATACAGAAGCACTTAGTCAGAAGTCTTAGTAACTAAAGTTGAAGCCTCACCCACGATACGACGTGCGGTGAAGTATGGCCTGTTTGGCCCCAAATAGAGCATTGAGACCGCGTGCGAATTAATAACTGAAGTGTCAGAGTTTAACGCTGTACCGTCGAGTTCGACCTATTCTATTAAGTCAGTAATAGTCTATTTGTGTATAGTGTATCGTGCGGCTAAAGTTCTACAGTGACCAGCATCACCAACGTTTCCTCGTATCAGCTAGAGTGCTTATCCAGGCTGGGCTGCTTACCATGGCGCTTTCACCCGAGGGGCCCTAGACGAGGACCGTGTGGATTATGTACACTGGATAACCTACCGACGACTGCATAGCCCTTTTCGGCTGGATTATATTTGCTTTTGGTCCTGTAATTAATGGAGCGGAGAATCGCCGACACCCACAAGTGTGTGGGATTTAACCTGTGAGGAGCCACGTCGAGTCTGCCTCTCAGAAGTCTGAGGCCGGCTAGCTTTCTTCCATGTGGAGCTACATGCTACGGAGAACAGCTGTATTCGTCTGTGGATCAAGATCTTATTGCACCGTCTCCTGTACTCGGAGTCTCCTTATCATCGTTGACCCAGACTCTACTACCGACAGATCCTCTACCCTTGCTGGCTTACAACCGGGGGGACCCTACCAGTATCTCCCGCTATATTACTAGTGTACCATAGATATAATTCCCTAAGATTCAGGTTGTATGATTATCTCCTGCGTAATATGAGAATGGACATTCGTTATTGATTTGCCTACGCACATTCCTTTGCCTTATAAGCGCATCCAAAGTGAAGTAAAGTAAAGTATATTATGTACCTTTTGCTGCTAATAAATACTTAAATACAGCTTTGTGTGGAACCGAGTCATTGTGGGGAAGTGTTCATCATTAGATACCTGTGTACTGTATGGCCAGTAGGAATGTACATAAGACGGTAGTGGTTTAATGATACCATACTTATCAATACAGTCAGGGAATTGTACCCCTCAGTTACACATCTGTTAGGTCAGTTGTTGGGGCGGGTACGTTGAGGAGCGCAGGACCTTGATCCTGATTGCGCCGGACCGGGGTGCAGCTGTGTGGTTCCCGGTCCTGATCCAGCTCTTGGTAGCCCCGTCGTGGCCTGTTCCTTGGTCATCGCGGGCCCTCTCTCAAGCGCACGGGTCTCTGTGTTAGTTCCCTGTGCTGGGCCAGCCGCTGATGGTTTGGCTGGTGAGAGGGTGAGTCTGGAGAGGATGGATCCTTCTGTGGTTGACACCATCCGGAACGCGCATGCTCCCTCCACTATCGCGGTTTACGTGGGTAGGTGGCGTATTTTCCAAGAGTGGTGTAAGGCCACCCTCTTGTGAAGCGTTTCCTGCTTGGCGCTCGGCGCCTTAAGCCGGTGAAACGTTCTCTGTCTCCGAGTTGGGACCTTCAATTGGTCCTCGGCCGGTTGTCCGAGGCCCCGTTTGAGCCTCTTGAGCAGGCACCTTAGAACAGTTGTCTTCAAGACTGCGTTCCTGCTGGCCATCACCTCCGCTAAGCGCATGGGTGAGCTCTGTGCTCTCTCGGTGCGGCCTGAGTGCCTGTCTATTCGTGTCAATAGCGGTGCAACTCTGAGGCCAAAAAATATCCGGAGCTCTTTTCGCTCCAGGGATATTGTGGTTCAGGTGTTTCATCCGCCTCCTCACGCTGGTGAGTTAGAGGCAAGCCTTCACCTGTCGTGTCCGGTCCTTTGGGGGTTTGGGGGTTTACCTCAGCCGGACTCAGGACCTCAGGGCTACCGATCAGCTTTTTGTCTGTTACAGTGGCTCTCGCGCTGGTAAGGCACTGTCGAAACAGCGCCTGTCCCATTGGTTGTGCGAGGGCATTGCCCTTTGCTACACGTTGGCTGGGCTGGCCCCCCCTGGGGGTGTCAGGGCGCACTCCACTCGTGGAGTGGCGGCCTCTGCCGCCCCGTTAGGAGGGGCCTCGGTGGAGGACATCTGTGCTGCGGCCTCATGGTCCTCCCCGGGTCCCTTCGTAAGGTTTTACCTCATGGACATGACTGGGGGTTCTGTCTCCCAGGCGGTTCTGAGGTCTGGAACCTCCCCTGCTTCCCGCCTTTCGGTGGGTTAGCAGGGGTGTGTGGGTGTGGACCACAAGGTGTTGTGTCACACGTGGTCCCGCCTGTGCTGTGCGTTTGGAGGTTTCTAGTTCCCTCTTTTTCGCACTTGGGTAGAGTTGACTGCCGCACCCTCTTCACTAGGAAGGAGGGGTGACGGGACTCCCCTCCCCCCTGATGTGGGCTTAGGGGTCCTCAGGGGGTACATTTGTCGGGCCTCGCGTCCGCTCTACCCCATATCTCGGTATGGCATAAGAGCGGGACGCGATGCCAGTACGAGTAGTTAACGATAGGTTATTTATATAACCTAGTTATATGAGTTCTGGCTAAGCGTCCCGCTCTTAGCGTGCCCTGAGGTCCCTTGGGGGGGTTTTCTGATGGAAAACTCTTCCAGAGGAAGGGTGAGTGGTGACCACACCCGGTGTCTTATAGTAAGTCACTGGGGCGGGGCCTGGTCAAGTGCAAGGGTGTTTAGTTTTTCGTTATGTAGTACAGTAGGTACTAGGAGATGAGGTATATCTCGGTATGGCATAAGAGCGGGACGCTTAGCCAGTACTCATATAACTAGGTTATATAAATAACCTATCGCTAAGCATCGACGGCCCAACGTGCACGTCGCGGCACATTTGCCCTCGTCTGTCGCATTCAGGCTGTGTTATTGCCAATCAACCAACACATTGCTTGAAAGCTAAAATGGCCGCCCTTGATTTACACCCTACTTGACATATTACGTGCTTCCAATCTCGGGTTACAAGACCAAACAACCAACGAGCGTCAGTTTCGTCCGGTTTTGCCTGGCCGTGAATGAAATATACTGTAAGTACAGTTACTTTTTTATAATGTAAATTGCTACGCCAGTTCATCAGATTGCAATGCGTTTTTTTAGTGCTGTCAATCGATGTAAATATTTAATCGCGATTAATTGCATGATTGTCCATAGTTAACTTGAGATCAATGGCAAATTAATCGCATTTAAAAAAAAAAAAATGTATCTACCTTAACACTATAGGGACCAGCCACGAGTTAACTCGTGTTTCGGTGCCATGCGTTGTGGACCGGCAAGTTGTTATTGTTTTATTCCATATTAACACTTTGTATGCCACGCCGGGTTTTCCTTTTTACCCCCTTGATGCCACCATCCACTCCCAATGTTAGCCGGAGTTACCAGAGTTCATTCTGGAGCCTCTGAGCCGCGGCGATCATGGGTTATACTGTACACACGTTGGATCAATATACTTATCGATTTTTTCGAATGGTGATCAGGAATTGGAATATACCATTTGGATACCATCTGATGTCAGGTAAGGAATCTATGTTATCAGTGTTAGGATAATCAGACTCGTTTTCATGGAGATATAAGCGTTTCCACTATATGTGATATGGCTGTTTCACTGTAAAAGCCATGAGGAAATAATAGCAGCGATTATCAGCGTGCGCACACATATACTATCGACCATCTAGCGTTTATTTGAAAACGATTCATAAATAGACCGACAAATGATAACGTTCTGGAATATTCCAGTAAAAGGCGATTATCATGGAATGTGTTGTTTTTTCTTCGAAACCGAGTGGTTTTCAAAATGCTATAAAAAGGAAATGAAGCGATAAAAACACAATCTGCTTTGCCAATGTTGACTGGAAAATGATTCTTTGATAATCGATGGGCAGATTAGACACATAGCATAATTGAAAACATAGATTAGGCGATATTAACGTTACATGGGCCGTGGACCGTGGCATCAACAGGGTAAAAAGGAAAACACGGCCCGGCACTGAAAGTGTTAATACAAAAGGATGACCCTCATGCATTGCAAATTTGCATCAAATTCAAAACAGAGTGATGCACAAAATAACTTAAAAGAAAATAATAATTTAAAACAATGAATAAAGTGTGCATGAAATAATAGGGGAAAGAAAACGTTAGGAACTTGGTACATTCACCCACACAAGGGCTGAGTAATCACACCCCCCCCCTCTCTCTCTCTCTCTCTCTCTCACACACACTCTCCCAGCTCTTTCTCTATTGCCCCTTCCTCATCTCTCACCCCCCTCTCTCTATATATATCTCACACACACACACACACACTTCAGAAACAAACATAGTATCAATGAGAGCATAAATAATACACCTGAGTGAAGTCTAGTAAAAAAAATATATATAATAAAGAATTTCTTACATCATAATTAACACTTTGATCGCCATGGTTAAATTCATAATTTACCATCCCTCGCCATCTCTATTTGTCTATGGAGAAGTTCCCCTTCTTTGCAGGGCTATAACTTTTGTAATTGTATTGCTAAATTGACATTATTATGGCCCATTCAATGTCCTATATCTATTGTTCAGGGTGTAGCAACGTTATACTTTTTCATTCACATATTCATACTAAAATATGGTCTAAAGTATAAGTATGTTTTTATCGTTTTCTGCAGCTTTCTTCAGAACTTGATTTATAGCTCCAAATGCATTATATTGATGATCAAATACAGTTTGGTAGCGATCGGTGCCAGATAAAAAATTTCAACTGGAGGTACTTCTAGAAGTTACTACGTATCATCTGATGTTGACCGGATGGGCGGGGGGTCGTTTATAATTCCGTGGGCAACGTTATATCATTCATCTAGTGTGGGTGATATGATCATTGGAGCAGTTATATATCGTATATGGCTATCGTGTCCCGCTCTTAGCCTTATGAGATACCCCTTATCTCCTGGTACCTATTGTACCCCAATACGAACAACTTTAATGCACCCACACCTGATGGGGCCCCGCCCCTATGGAGGCGTAGCCTATATAACCATGGCTATGGTCACCAAACGCCCTTCCTCTATTTTCGTTCCATCGTATCGGCTGCGTGCACCGTATGTAACTAGCAGGATGAAAAGATCAGAGAAGATTCATAATGTTGAAAGCTTACCGGAGGATTGCTTTTCCCTGGCTTCTTCTGAGCTTGTTTCAGCGACACATGAGACCTGTGCTGATGGTTCCTCGGCTGACGACGGCAGACCGTGGGGCAGCGTGCAAGGTTTGACTAGCAAGTCGGCTTGTACAAAGGTGAGGTCTGTGTCAGTAGGCATCAATGTCGGTGTTGGTAATGCTGTGGAGTATGTTTCGGCGCCAGGGCCGGGACGGCAGTGGACGATTTCCTGGCAATCCTGGAGCATGCTGTTAACGCTAATGCTGCTACTGCTACTTCTGCTAATGCTGATGTTGACGCTGGAATGTCTAATAATCCCCGCCGCGGGATACCGCTTTTCCCTCCTCTTACCAGCTTCATTGATGAAGGTCAGTCGGTGGTGGATGGGGGGGGGGGGTTCGCTGAGTTCTATTTACCTTTTTTACAGGTAAAGGGGCTAACAACAGGGTGCAGGCCGGGGGTACCGTGGCTAAGCCACGGCCGATGCTTGATAGCAAATCGGCTCGGAGGGTGGCAGTATGGACTGATGAGTGGTATACTGCTACAGGATGGCATTTAGCGGCGGCCAGTGTTATGGCTCAGCTGGCTACTTTTCTATCCGCAATGGCGTCGGGTAGTAGGACTTTGGGTCCAGCCGGCATTGTAAACATGGTTCATGTTTGTGGTGTTATGGAGATCTTGACTCAGTCGCAAGCTATAACTGCGGGGAGGATTAGGATGCTATCAACTGTGATTGTTAGGCATGTTTGGTTGGAGCAATCTCCTCTTGGGGAAGAGGATAGGTTTTCTCTCCTCACGACTCCTTTTTCCACAGATAGTCTTTTTGGGCGTTCTGTGGAGGCGCAGGCGGTTGTTGATCTGGGTCCTACACCGCCTCACGCTGTGCAGCCAGAGGTGGGAGCACGGTCTCGTCAACGACTGTGGCGAGATCCTCGACAGGCGGCCATGTTTCCCCCGTCAGTGGTGCCCTGGTTGGAGAGTCAACAGGGTACTGCGAGGCCGACAGCCTTGGCGGCCGAGGGATCGGCCATTTTGGGTGAAATCGAGTTTGGTAAAACAAGCCGTCGTCATTTTGCCACGAGCAGCCCGCTCCCCGTTCAATCCTCTCTCTGTTACCCACGGAAGCGGGGCTCTGATCGTTCTCCTTTGGCTGCGGGCCGTGAACCTTCATAGAAGCGTATCCGGTCCCATTCTTCACTTCTCATGGAGACAGGGGCTGACATGTCCAGTCCGTGCTTTGGGGATTTACCTCAGCCGTACTCAGGACCTCAGGGTTACCGACCAGCTTTTTGTCTGTTACGGTGGGTCTCGTGCTGGTAAGGCACTGTCGAAGCAGCGCCTGTCCCATTGGTTGTGCGAGGGCATTACCCTCTGCTACACATTGGCTGGGCAGGATCCCCCTGGGGGCATCAGGGCGCACTCCACTCGTGGGGTGGCTGCCTCTGCCGCTCTCCTGGGTGGGGCCTCTGTGGAGGACATCTGTGCTGCAGCTTCATGGTCCTCCCCGGGCCCCGTTGTAAGGTTTTACCTCATGGACATGACCGGGGGTTCTGTCTCCCAGGCGGTTCTGGGGTCTGTGGCCTTTCCCGTCCTTTGGTAGGGTAGCAGGAGTGTGTGGGTATGGGCCACAGTGTGTTGAGTCACACGTGGTTCTGCCTGTGCGGTATGTTCAAGGGGTTTTGGTTCCTTCTTGTTCGCATTCAGGTGGAGTTGACTGCGCCCCCCCTTCATTAGGAAGGATGGGGTGACAGGGCTCCCCGCGCCCCTTGATGTGGGCTTACAGGTCCTCAGGGGGTACATCTGTCGGGCCTCGCGTCCGCTCTAACCCATATCTCATAAGGCTAAGAGCGGGACGCGATAGCCATATACGATATATAACGATAGGTTATGTATATAACCTAGTTATATTAGTATTGGCTGAGCGTCCCGCTCTACGCGGCCCTGAGTTCCCTTTTGAGGGATCTTTTGCTGGAGCGGGATTTTTGGCGAGGAAGAGCGTTTGGTGACCATAGCGGCGCCCCATCAGGTGTGGGTGCATTAAAGTTGTTCGTATTGGGGTACAATAGGTACCAGGAGATAAGGGGTATCTCATAAGGCTAAGAGCGGGACGCTCAGCCAATACTAATATAACTAGGTTATATACATAACCTATCGTTAGTATAGAAGACATTACAAAATAACGCTGAAACTCACCGTAGCTTCCTCGCGCCGTTGGGAGATAAGCGTGGAACAGAAATGTTTCTATTATGGGATATAGAAATACCCGATCCATTTCCAGGTTGTATAATAGTATATACGTCCAAATCATGTTGTTTATCGAGTTATTGGCAACGGATCGATATCCATTGTGTCGAGCTCGAGTCCCGGGACCTATAGCGAGTGATCGGACCAAATTGAAATGAGCACCAGCGTCCACTTCCCTGTTTATGCCTTGGGCAATCTGCCGATCGGCCACCAGATGGCGCTCTTGAACCGTTAGAGAGTTGACAGGGGCTCACCAGTGCATATAATATCTCCGGGGGAGAAATATGATTTCGATCACAGATTTTTGAAATATTGATATCAATGACGCTGTACAGCGTCATCGGCAGAATAAGCATGGCGGGGAATGACGCTGAAAAGCGTCAACGGCGATTAAAGGGTTAATCATTCCATTAATTAAAGTAAGCATGTGAGTTATGACGTGCAGCAACAGTGTCTGAACCAACTGGCTCGTCTGGCCACAAGAGGGAGGTAGAGGACCAGGTAGGCGACCATTGTTAGGCAGAGAGCCAATGTTAGTTGGAGGGCACTGCCCAATGTTAGGTGGAGGGCACTGCCCAATGTTACCATCCTGCCCAGTCCAGCCAGGACCGGGCCTAGGAACGTGACAGCATACCAGTTACCAGCATACCCCTTCAGAAGCATTTATATAGACATTTTAAGATAAATGAATATACCGTGATATATACCGTTACCGTCTATACTTCAAATTATACCGTGATATACATTTTAGACCATACCGTCCAGCCCTAACACACACACACACACACACAAACACGCACACGCACACACACACACACACACACTATGACAATAAAATAAGAAAGGTGTTTCAATATTGTTATTGCTTTGGTTGTTGTTTTGTTGTTACCTGTTGATATATATGTGCCTATTGTTAAAATTAATAATTATTTAAAATAAAAATCATTTGAATGGTGTCTTTATGGCAATAACAACTATAGACGGAAAAACCAAAGTAAAGATACGACATTTAGATTTTTGGGACGGTTTATGTTCACTTTGGGACGGTTACAATTGTATTTCGGGACGGTTCCGGGACGGTGGTGAAAAAGTTAATCTGGAGCCCTGCAATAGAGACCGTATTAGATCCCCAATTATCATATCATGGTGTATCATTGGAAAGCCACACTCATTGGCTACAACCCTGTCCAAAATTTTCCGAGATCGCCAAATGATTGACGAAGCTAGAGCCCCCGGAGGTCGGGGTGGTAATGTGTACTTTGGCGCACGCCTCACATACCGGCATGTAACTCGAGAACCGCTGAACGGATTTTGTCACCTACAAGGGCTATTGACAGGCAACAAATAGGACTCTAATTCTATCTATCTATATTGTATTAAAAGAAATGCACACCGAGCCGCTAGAGGTCGGCAAAGTGGCGCGTCGCGAATCGTCCTCATGAGGGCCCACATGTGGGCCCTTGGATGTTAGGAGGTTAATGTTTAAAAAAATTAAATATGTTTAGCCAAGAGTAAAGACCATAGCCCTATCAAAACAGCAGTCAAAGTGTATATTTAAATTTTTACTGATGTTTTATACGATTTATCGGAAATACGCTAATTATATCTCTTTTATCGTAAAACCGCAAGGAAATGACTAAATCCAGATTCAACCCTGCCATTGGAAAGTGGAGCATTTTCCCTATCCATAGATGTATGATTTGGCCATAATAAGGTCAAGGTCAAGTTCAAGGTCAAATATGAATTCATAATTAAAATCGATTATCATTTATTACTGTATCTACAAATCCTTCTGTTTAATCATCTTCCCTTTATTCATTTGCTTAGATTTTTTGTACACATGATCTCAATAAGGTGGTGAATGAGCTCAGTGAGCATTTTCTCGTACCCCGCAGATTTAACATGGTATTATTCACCGTCAAAGATGCAAAAATAAATCATAATTTATATTCTCCTTTTCTTCATTACAATTTACTCAATCCTAGTAAAGTAACAGACACAATATTTCTGACACTGGAAATACATACCCCCAGGTCCCTAGATACCAAGAACATGCCAATTGACCTTGCAGAAGTGGAGCAATCTTCCATTTACTTAGGCATGTACCTTTAGGTGAAATATTCCTACAGCTTAACAGGTTAACTTCATGCTGAAGCCATTCTAAAATCAGCTATAAACGTAAACATGTGTGTGTGTGAGCGCACATCCCATCTCCGGTCTAGCTGACTGTATCCCTGGCTCTCTTATCATCAGCATTATGAGATAGTAACTAAATAGTAATGCACAGCCACTTGGAAAAGTAACTGTAATCAGATTACTGGCTTGTAAAAAGTAAGTAAATTAGATTACTATTTACTGAAAAAGTAATCAGATTAGAGTTACTGGCATCACTGATTAGAACATGCATTTCTATCATCAATCATCCAATTCAGTAGCTGCATTTTTTAAACTCCCTTACTAGTTGTTTTAAGTTCATGCTCTGTGGTTGAAAGACAAAGTTGCGACAGATTTTCTTCTGTTTCTGTCACGCACAGCACAGAGATAGACATCCATCCCAGAATGAAGGGCACAAGACTAACAAACTGACGAACGCACACATGCATGTACGCACGCACACACACACTCCTATATTCATCTTGCCAAGTGATGCATTGATAATACGCTGAATTATGCTAATTATGTTTATCTGATTATCCATAAAGAAAATCAACAGCATTTGCTTAATAATGCACCCCAGCTGGGATTGTTGTGCTGCACAGCGTACTGTGGCTGATACTGGATACTGGGTTCAGTGTTCATGGTGAAATTATCTCAGTATTTTCAGGAGCAAAACAGTGAACACAGGACGTCTTCATGACACATTACATCTCAGCTCACTATTGTGATCATTAGAGTTCATTATCATGAAATGTATTCCAGACAGAGTTGTTAAGTTTAAAGGGGACATGCGTTGCTATTCCTAGCACTATTTGGGCAACTTTACACAATTCCTGTGAGTGTATTGAAGACATCTGTACGTTTTTTTTCTTCAAAAAAATGCATTGTTTTATATTTCTAATCAAGTACTCAAAACCATAATTTTTCAGCTTCAAGATTTCAGGCTGTTATTGCCTGGCTCTGCCCATAAGCACTTTGAGTGACAGTCAGTCCACACAGTCTGCGACTGGTAGACAGAGAGAGATAGAGAGAGAGAGAGAGAGAGAGAGAGAGAGAGAGAGAGAGAGAGAGAGAGAGAGAGAGGGAGGGGGTGAGAGAGAGAGAGAGAGAGAGAGAGAAAAGACAGGCCCTTCCTTTTTTTCTTCCTATCACTCTCCCGTTCGGAGGTGTGTGTGGCGCGGCAGGTCCCCCCCCCCCCCCCCCCAAGTGCTCCTGAATGCTCTCTATCTCTCTCTCTCTCCCTCCAGAGTGCACGCAGAGTATGAGGAAGTGGTTTCCACTCGCTGTGTACAGTCAGTCTATGTAGATTGTGGGCGGGCATTAGCTACAACCACAGAGCCAATCACATCACTGTCTGCTACCCAGAGCCTGAGTAACGTCATTCAGGCCTTCAAATCAGGATGGCCTAATTTACTGGAGAAGGAAATGATCTGAGCTGAATCAGAGCAATCCGCCAATATGGTATTTAGACACTAAAACACATTGATACTAACTCCTATTACTATAATACAATGCTAGAGACTGAAAAATGACATTTATAACGCATGTCACCTTTAAGGTTTGAAGGTGAGGAGAAGAGAAGGACGAGGGGTAACCATGTGGTTGAGTTATCTCATTAGCACAATCAATCAATCAAACCTTTATTTATTCTCGAAAAGACAATTGTAGTCACACTCATGTCGTCAAGACTTTACAGACATTTCAATGCACACATTTCTACAATATAACAATAATAAATATTAATAACTATCTTTCACCTGAGCCATTACTGAGACCTGAATCACGGCACTGTTCACATCAACACAGTGTCACGTATTTTAAACTTGGATACGTGAGAGTTGTAATAAGATATTTAAAGATAAAAGAGATTAAACACTTTTGAGGGTATTTATTACAAGAAGGTTGAATAAGCAAGGTACAATTGAAATCAAGTTGGTACAACCGGCCGGTCGTGTAGAAAAGAAGTGCAGTCAAGTCAGTGGAGTCCAGTCAGTGCAGTCCAGTCCGTCCAGCAGTGTCCAGAAGAAGTAAAAGAAGTGCTGCTCCTTCCCCGTCAGGGTATTTTATCGTGGCTCCATAGTCCAGTGTGTATGTGTCTTTGTCCTGAGTGCACGTTGTGTGTCTGTGTGTATTGGTCAGCCTGTATGTCCGCCGTGCATGAGTGCGTGATACGCACATTTCCGTGCGCACATGTGCGTGTGTATGTCTTATCGATAATGATCTGTGATTGATGGAGAGTGTGGTATTCAGCCTGTATCTGGCCGGGGCGCTTAATCATTTTAGGCAACCAGCTTGCGCCTAGCCACGGCGACGCGGCAGAGCTGCGGAGCTCTGCCGCGGCATTATGCAGCCGTAATCCCCCCTATTTTAACATCGACGGTTAGCTCAACTTGTTCGCCGCCTTGCTGTGGATCCTGCAGTGCGTTGGTGACAAGTTCGAATCACTTCAATTTTTTATTTATTTTTTTAACATGCATTCTTTCGCCGGTTAAGTTTAGGCATTATTTCGGAGTTGGTTAAGGTTAGGGTTAAGTTTAGGCATTGTTTCGGAGTTGGTTAAGGTTAGGGTTAAGTTTAGGCATTGTTTCGGAGTTGGTTAAGGTTAGGGTTAAGTTTAGGCATTGTTTCGGAGTTGGTTAAGGTTAGAGTTTGTCTTAGAGCATGGCAATATTCTTTCGGAGTTGGTTAAGGTTAGAGTTAAGTTTAGGCATTGTTTCGGAGTTGGTTAAGGTTAGGGTTAAGTTTAGGCATTGTTTCGGAGTTGGTTAAGGTTAGGGTTAAGTTTAGGCATTGTTTCGGAGTTGGTTAAGGTTAGAGTTTGTCGCAGAGCATGGCAATAGAATGCAGCCTATTTCCGCACTGCCGCTCTCTCTCGCTGCCGCGGTCACATGGGCGTCGTGGCCAATCAGAGAAACGCTGAACACAAGTTGGTTGCCTAAAATGTTGACGCGGCCGGGGCCGTATAATCCTTCGACCAGTGATATATTCAGCGACTTGTGGCATTTTGTGTCAATTAGTTGAATTATTTGATCTAGGCTAATGTATTCTGGCCTTGCTCTGTCGTGGGCAGTTTTGCTTTTCAGATAAGACCATGGGCTAAATCCACAAAGAATGGATTGCACGGAGCAAGTTGCACCCTTACTTACAATTCATTATGAAATGAAAATGGGGGACCCTGATGTAAACAAGACAAAAGTCTTTCTCTGGTCTGCATCCCCTTAACAATTGTGCGTATTGAGCCGTACTGTATTGTACCCATTCTGCAATCTGTTAATAACATTTTCATTCAACCAATCACCGTGCAGATTGATTGATTGAATGAACATTAATTAATTAATCATTGTTTTTCCTTTTAGCTGTTAAATCACCCGACAGCAGTCACATATCTCTTGCATTCTGCAGATAGAGAAGAAGAAAAGTAAGAACATAATAGAAAAAAATAAATAATAACAAGCTGAGAGACCAGGAAGGCCAGTCAAATCGCCTCTGTCACATTATCCGCTTCCATACCCTCAAAGAAAGTTAGGAAAGGATCCCAAATATTGTGGAATTTTTCGGTACAACCTCTGATACCTGTATACCTGATCTTCTCCAGTTTAATATGATACATGACCTCTCTCATCCAGTGGCCGTAGACAGGTGAACCTGGGTCCCTCCATTTGAACAGTATCAGCCCCTGGCTAAAAGTGAACAGAAGGCCAGCACTCCAGACTCCCACCATCTAAAGTGGATGTCCGCTGGGGCCACCCCGAACAATGCAACACATGGTGATGGCTCCACTTCCCCTCCAAATATCTTAGAGAAGGTGTCAAAGATGGTCCGCCAGCAGGTGTGCAACTTTGGGCACGTCCAGAACATGTGGAGCAGAGCGGCTGGAGCCCGTCTGCAGCGGTCGCAAAGAGAGTCCATGTCGGGACACATCCCAGAGAGCCCGTCTTCAGACCAATGCAGTCGGCGTACAATTCCAAATCGGACAACCGCTTGTTTAAGGCAAATGGAAGAGGAGAAAATCCCCTGTACTATCCCGTCCCATGTGACCTCCGCGACCGGTCCACCCAAGTCAGTCTCCCATCTGCCCCCGAGGAAATCCAAAGGTGTCGAGCCGCCTCTATTAAGTAGTTCATAAATTCTGCTTATAGCCTGTTTCTGGACCAGTCCACAGTTCAAGACCGAGTCCAAAAGGGAGGCAGGAGGAAACACCGGGCAGCAGTCCGAGCTCGAAGCCACGAAGCTCCGGAGCTGCAAGCATCCACAGAAGTGCGACCCAGGGATCCTGCACTTCTGCACTAGCTGTTCAAAGGAGGCAAAGCCGCCGTCCACACAGAGGCCAGACAGCGCAATCACTCCACTCCCAACCCAACCGCCAAAGGCCCCATCCATCGCCGATGGGACAAACATGCAACCTCCCGCGATCGGAGCAGCCAGCGACAGCTCCCTGAGGGAGAAGGCCCCTCCAAACCGGCTCCACACCTCCACCGAGTGGATGACAACTGGGCTCGAGGCAAAGCCAGACATGGGCTGTGCGAACGGGAGCCCAGCACACAACAAGGCAGACAGGGAGGTGGACCCAACCGACGCTCTCTCCAGCACTGTCCACCAGGGGGCCGCGTCCTCCCCCCCACCCAGCACAATAACGATCCCATGTTTGCTGCCCAGCAGCTGCAAACAAAGTTTGGAATCGCCATCCCACCCACCACGCGGGGTCTCCGCAGCACAGATCCCCCGATTCGGGGCGGCCCCCTGCCCCAGACAAAGGAAGACATCCGGCCGTCCATCCCGGAGAAGAACGTCCCGGTCAGAAAGACCGGAAGACTCTGAAATACATATAGAAATTTCTGCAATACATTCATCTTTATTGTGTTGATTCTCCCACCCAGGGATAGCGACAGGGGGTCCCAACGTTCAATATCTCTCGCCAGGTTAGACAGTAAAGGTTGATAGTTAGCCATATATAGGTCCTTATGTTCATGCATGATCCATATCCCGAGGTACTTGAACTTTTTAGGGCTAATTTTAAACGGGAATGTGCTCAGATATATCCGATGTGCCGACGGGCATCAGTTCGCTTTTTTGAATGTTGATTTTGTATCCGGATATTTTGCCGAAGTCCGCAAGTAGGGTCATCAACCGAGGAAGACTCGTTTGGGGTTGTGATATATACAACAACATGTCGTCCGCGTAGAGCGAGACTTTATGCTCCGAGCCCGCACGTATGATCCCCTTGATATCGGTGTTCTGCCTCAGAGCCAGCGCAAGGGGCTCCATTGCGATCGCGAAAAGGAGTGGAGATAAAGGACATCCCTGTCTCGTACCCCTATGGAGTTCAAAGTAGGTGGATAGATTGTTGTTGGTGCAAACGGCAGCCATCGGAGACGTATATAGAATTTTAATCCAAGCTATGAGTTTAGGGCCAAACCCAAACCTCTCCAGAGCGTGAAAAAGATAGTCCCACTCCACCCGATCAAAAGCTTTTTCCGCATTAAGGGAGAGGACCACCTCAGGTGTTCCGGGTGGAGAGGGGCTATACAGGATATTTAGGAGGCGTCTGATATTAAAGAAAGAGTACCGATTCTTGATGAAGCCTGTTTGGTCTGGCGAGATAATTGAGGGGAGAACCCCCTCCAGACGACAGGCCAGAACCTTAGCGAGAACCTTGACATCGGCGTTAAGGAGGGAAATTGGACGGAACGAGCCGCATTCCAGTGGGTTCTTGTCTTTCTTAAAGGGGAACTCCAACATTTTGGGAAATTAGCTTATTTAACATCTTCCCTGGAGTTAGACAAGAAGATACATACCTTTTTTGTCGCTTTGGGAATAGACGCTCCGTTAGCATAGCTTAGCTTCATCACTGGAAGTGAGGCAGATCCGTAGCCTTACAGTGCCTTACAGTGTATTGCAAGGTCTGACATTGACCAAACTTGATATGCATGACCTTGGTGGGCTCTAGGTCAACTCCTGAAAAGGGGGTCAATGTCAGACTTTGCAATCAAAAGTTAGGGGGCTAATAACCCTTGCCATAATTTCAGTGCGCCCCCTAACTTTTGATTGCAAAGTCTGACATTGACCCTCTTTTCAGGAGTTGACCTAGAGCCCACCAAGGTCATGCATATCAAGTTTGGTCAATGTCAGACCTTGCAATATACTGTAAGGCACTGTAAGGCTACGGATCTGCCTCACTTCCAGTGATGAAGCTAAGCTATGCTAACGGAGCGTCTATTCCCAAAGCTAAATGCACGCACAGAGACAAAAAAGGTATGTATCTTCTTGTCTAACTCCAGGGAAGATGTTAAATAAGCTAATTTCCCAAAATGTTGGAGTTCCCCTTTAAGGATTAAGGAGATAACCGCTTGGCACATGGGCGGAGGAAGAGAATTTGTTGAGAATGATTCATCAAATACGGCTAGCAGCAGCGGGGACAGCTGGGTTGAGAATTTTTTGTAGAAGTCTGTAGGGTAGCCGTCTGGTCCCGGGGACTTGCCACTCTGCATAGATCTAATTGCTGATGTAATCTCTGCAACCGTAAGTTCCTCCTCCAGATCTGCGGCCCTCTCTGGGTCGACTGTCGGGACGCGGAGGGTCCTATAGAAATCGTCTAGCGTGGAGGGCCCCACTTGCGAGTCCGAGGTGTATAACGATTGGTAGAAAGTTTTAAAGCTTTTATTCATTTTAAGGTTGTCAGTGGCTTTTGAGCCCCGCTCGTCGTTGATAGTGGGGATGGACTGGTTGGCAGTTCTGTCGCAGCTGATGGGCAAGTATCCGTCCGGCCTTCTCTCCATGTTCATAGTACCCATGTCGCGTTTTAGTAATGAGGTACTCAGCCTGTCGCGTTGACAGGAGGTCAAACTCAGTTCGCAGCGATATAAAAATTTTTCAACGTGTCGGTTGATGGCGAGTGGCTATGTAGTCTATCTAGCTCCAAAATCTCGTCCGTCAGTTGCTTAAGGCATGCCGTGTTTATCTTCTTTTGGTTGGCGCAATATGAAATCACCTGTCCCCTTAAGTACGCCTTCAGTGTTTCCCAAATGGTTAAAGAAGACATTCCCGGAGTCTTATTAATGTAGAGAAATAATGTAATTTCCGAGGTGATGAAGCTTGTGAAGGCTTCCTCCGACAGGAGCAACGGGTTGAGTCTCCACTGGCGGTGGCCGAGCCGTGTATTCGGGATACTCATTTTCATAACTAAGGGACCATGGTCTGAGATAACTATCGCTCCGTATTCGCATTTGGTTACGAGGGGAAGGAGTCTCTTATCCAGGAGAAAGCTGTCTATGCGCGAGAAGGTATTATGGACCGGGGAAAAAAAGGAGTATCCTCTGGATGTAGGATTACGAAACCGCCACACGCCAGCTACCCCATATGATTTAAGAAAGCGCCGGATTGCGCGGGCCGAGCTGGACTGGGGGGCCTTTCTGGGCGAGCTACGGTCCAGCACCGGGGAGAGGATGAGATGGTGCGAGGTCATATCCGGTAGGCGAGAAAAAAGGCTGGTGAAGAACGAAGGGTTGTCCCAGTTTGGTGCGTAGATATTAGCCAGAATGACCGGAAATGAATGCAGTTTCCCCACCACTATAATATAGCGCCCTGCAGGGTCGGCCTCTACCCTTGACATAGTAAATGCCGTGTTTTTCAAAATGGCTGCTCCTCTGGCCCTCGTGTGGAAGTTGGAGTGATACATCTGTCCCGCCCACCCCCCCCTCAGCAGCGCATGGGCCGCAGTTTTTAAGTGTGTCTCCTGTAAAAACGCTATGTCTACATTGAGTTGTTTTAAATGTGTAAGTATCTTCTTACGCTTTACTGGGTGGTTGAGTGATTTAACATTCCAACTCACAAAATTGACTGAGCACCTTTCCAGCCCCATGGTATCACCCGTGTCGATCATAGTAGATGAGAGAGGCCATACATCTGGAACCTAGAGAGAGCTCAGTACAACTGCAGGTGAAAAGCAAAACAGACGTCTGATCAGTTAAGCATGTTGAATGTACAAGTCCGGTAACCCCCCCCCCCCCCCTGACACCTATAAAAAACAAGGTGCCCAAAATACCCTTCAGAAACTAATCCACACATAATGTGCTTGTGTTGGAGGTGCTCTTCCTATGGAGCCAGCCGCTCAGGCCCCCGTCGAGCCCCTTAGGTAAAAGAAAATAATAAAGAGAAAGAAAAGAAAAGTAAGAGTAAAAGTTTTTACTCAGATCTTGGTATTATATAAGGTCTTCAGCTTCCCAGTGGGATACACCCAACCAGGTAAGGTAATATAGGTGGCAACGGTAAACGGTAAGCATAACAATAATATATTAACCCTTTATCTGCCGGAGATTATTCTCATCTTAAGCCCTTCTCTGCCAGTACTGTAAGTCTATGGAGATGTTCCCCTTCTTTGCAGGGCTATAACTTTTTAAATTGTATTGCTAAATTGACATTACTATGGCCCATTCAACATCAAGTATCTATCGTTTAGGATGTAGCAACGTTCTACTTTTTCATTCACACATTCATACTAAAATATGGTCTAAAGTATAAATATGTTTTTATCGTTTTCTGCAGCATTCCATAGAACGTGAGTTATAGCCATAAATACATATATTAGATCATCAAATGTAGTTTGATACTGATTGACGTCAGATAAAAAATTTCAATTGTACAAGGTCCTAAACGTCATGACTCATCATCTGATGTTGACCGGAGGGGGGGGGGGTTTATAATGCAATGACCGACGTTAAATGAATCATGTAGTATGGGTGACATATTGATCATAACAGTTTGTATCGAAAATGGTAAACAAACAGGCTGAAACTCACCCCAGTCTCCTCGTAGCGTTGGGTGATGAGCGTGGAGCAAAAAGATTGCTATTATGGGATGTTGATATATGCGATCCATTTTCAGGTTGTATAATACTATATACGTCCAAATAACGTTGTTTATAGAATTATGGCAACCGATAGTGGCCGGACGAAATATGGGTGAGCACCACTTCCGGCCGCTCACTTCCGGTTTTGGCAACTCGCCGATCGGTTACCAGATGGCGGTCTTGAACCGTTGGAGAGTTGAGAGGAGATCTACAGCACCCGTCAAGTCTCCGTGGGTGAAATATGATTGCCATGACAGATTTTTTAAATATTGATCTCAAAGACGCTGTACGACGTCATTGGCAGATTAAGCATGGCGAGGAATGACGTCTAAACACGTCATTGGCGATTAAAGGGTTAACATTAACAACCTCACATCAAGCAGGCCCCGAAATAAGGCAGAACACCTTACTCCCGAGCAAGGGCAACCAACATGCCCCGTTAAACACAAAAAAGGGTGCCTGATTGGGTGATATAGAATAAATTGGAAGAGGTGTGGGAGTGTGCGTGTGTCCATGCGTCTACAAATGGGTGTGTACCTGGGCATATGCCCTTCAGTGTTCGTGCAGTTGCGTGCACGTGAACCTATGTGTGTGTGTGTATGGATGTATCGGACACAGCCAGGGTCCATGCCCCCGTATCTGTATAATGTGTAAACGTGTATGTGTGTCTACATGTGTGTCTGTGCATGCGCGTAATATGCGCCCACGTGTGTGTGGTACGTCTAGAATCTCTAGATATTGCATCCATTAGGTGTGCGAGCACGTGCGTCATCGTAGGTGTGAGCATGTGTGTACATATTTATATGTCTGTATGTGTATACACACATTATCCTATTGGGGCCAAAATTATACACTGTTCACATCACCTGTACATCATAAGTAGAGGGCAATGAATTTGCTGGAGATTGGTGAGTCACTTAGCTTGATATATGGTGTCCAGTGGCGTCCTCTCAATGCTAGGCAGATGATGCTACACATAGATGACCACACAGTAGACATTACAGTAGCCTCTATACATATATTGTCCTGTTGAAGTTAATATGATACATTGTTCACATCACCTTCATATCAGAAGCAGCACGTACACACCGATACATCTCTCTTTCTATGTGGTCTCACCCGCTGCAGCGTGTACAATGTTCTTTCTGACGTAGCTCATTGCTTCACCTGCATCTTTTCCCCTGTGCGTGATGCGAAGTCGGGCTGGAAAAAGAATGCCGTACCGGGTGCCCTCACGACCGCGTAGTAGCTTCCTCACCTCCGTAAACACAGCCCTGGCCTTCGCGACGCTCGTGGCATAGTCGGGGAAGATCGCAATAGGCATTCCGTTGAACTGTATCGGGGCCTGAGCGCGCGCCCGGCTCAAAACCTCGACACAGTCCTGGTAGTAGTGGAGTTTAGCCACGATAGCACGAGGCTTCCCGTCAGTCCTCTTCGGCCCCAGTGTTCTGTGCGAGCGGTCCACCAGCACTTCATTATCCATTTGTAGCACGTCTCTCAGTAGTTTTGAGACCGACGCAGTGGAACTCGAGCCTTCCGTCTCAGCCACCCCAATTATCCTCACGTTGCACCTCCGCATTCTTCCTTCCATGTCCTCACACTTCCCTCTGAGACCCGCCATCTCTGATTTTAAGTCTTCGACTGTGGTTTGTAGCGTTACCACCTCGTCCGACCACCTCGAGAGACCACCCTCCACGTCTTTAACTGTAGCCTTCATTTTGTTCATGTCCACACGCAGTGCCGCTACACAGCTTCGCATTTCCTCACTCATCACTTTCAAATAATTTCTGATAATGTCGAACTCTTTGGAAAGTGCACCTTTCAATTCCGATTGTATTATCTCTGCGAGTTCCGATTTCAGCGTGAGGAGAATCTCCGCCTTTAAGGCTGTGGTATCCACGCCGGACATCTTTGACGGTGTGGACGGTGGTGGCCCAGAAATGGAAGTCGAGGCTTTTTCAGGCCTACTTGGAGTCGAGACGTATCTGTATTTGCGTAGGTTTGATGCCATCTGTCCGTGTAAACAATGACCATTGGTTTGAACAAATGTACCCTGAGTAAGATTCACTAAGTTTTGTAAATCCGTAAGCTTATTAAATTAAGATAAAATAAAATTAAGTAGAGGCTCGACGGGAGCTAGAACAAACAGCGTGTTACTCCATTGCTCGCCTAGCCACGCCCCCGTGGTAAGGTTGTTTTGGCTTTTATTCCATTGTAATATCCTACTCAATGTCACCCTGTGGCACTGCAGATTTACCCTACTCTTGGAATTCGGAAAAGTGCATTACCGGCCAGATCCCTGTTACAGACCGTTTAAATTTTAAAAAGAAATTTTATGCATGGGTTTTTCTGTTAGCCTAAAGCTATGCGTGTAGCCGATGGCCTGGAATAGTCTTTGGGACGCTGAATTCAGTATGCAGTAAAGGAATATATCATTAGCCAATGGACATATGGATCTACCAGATCGATAACTGGGAAATCCTTTTTTACATAAATTACATGCTGATCAGGCCTTGTTATCATAGCCCCTTTCATGCATTCATGGTGGACCATGATACCGACAATATGCATTTTGAGTTTTAGCTCTAGCTGGTCTATAGCCGAAACGCCATTCGATTTAACGTTATTAGCTTAGCATATACCAGAACATTCCGGTATATAGTTCATATTCACGACGCTATAAAATGGGAACGTATTGATGAAAAAAAAAATTGTATAAGGCATATTGAAGGGACGGTTTATAGTGTCAATTGACAATGAGAATGGACAGATAGCAATAATATAAAGTATAGATTTAGCTCTACACACAGCCTCACGCACAATGAAAGTTTGTTTTGAAATGCTGGCCGTATAGAGTGGGATTAGACGGATCCCAATGGCCCCGAATGTGTTAAAGGTCACATGCATTATAAATGTACTTTTCCAGTGTTTAGCATCGTTTCCTAGCAATGGGGGATTATATCAATGTGGTCTGTGTCGTTAATTATCATATTGACTCATTAGTCTAGCCTCGAGTTCACGAGATCTTCCCTCAACTAACTAACTGAATAAGGTACTGATTTGCATATCTCCGCCCCCTCAACAGCAGATCGAGTGGAAATACCTTCACTTCCTCAAAGTGAAGCGAGGCAGAGAACAAGCGAGAGAGAGGGAGAGAGAGAGGGAGAGAGAGGAGCTTCTGTCGGGGAAACAAACACACGCATTTTATGCACAACCTGACGGCTCGCACGGGGAAACAAACACACGCATTTTACACACAACCTGACGCGCGGGGCTTCTCCCTGGTAGAGAGAGAGAGGGACCGCGGTGCCGGAGTGTGTGAAATACAAACACACACATTTTACACACAACCTGACGCGCGGGGCTTCTCCCTGGTAGAGAGAGAGAGGGACCGCGGTGCCGGAGTGTGTGAAATACAGACACACACATTTTACACACAACCTGACACGCAGGGCTTCTCCCTGGTAGAGAGAGAGAGAGAGAGAGAGGGACCTCGGGAGCACTCCATATTACTGTCAAAATATCTTTGCGCACGCTCCCACGCGCACGTCCGTATTCCGATCCGTGCAATAATATTCACAGAGGTATATATTGTCATTTGAAACAAGTTACCAATGCATTGTCCCGTGGGATTATGCCCCCCACGGCTAAATTCATTAGTATCCCCATCAATCTCTCTATCTCTCTCTGTCTGCCAGTCGCAGACTGTGTGGGTGACTGTCACTCAAAGCGCTTATGGGCGGAGCCCAGCACAAACAGAATGAAATCCTGAGGTCGAAAATGTTTGCTTTTGAGTACTTGATTAAAAATATAAAACATTGCATTTTTTTTGAAAAAATACTTTACAGATATGTTCCATAGACTCACAGAAATTGTGTAGAGTTGCCCAAATAGTGCAAGGAATAGCAATGCATGGGACCTTTAAAGTCGTCTTTAACTTCCCTGTTTGGTATCCAACCTGACAGTCTTCCCTCCTGTTTGATACCCACTTTGACCCTTCGAACCTCCCTCTCAGGGCAAACCTCCCTCTCAGGGCACAGTTCCCTCTCTCAGGGTGCAGTTCTAGGCCTGAGTCCCCTACACAGTTTTAAAGCCTGACATTCTTTCTTCTTGCTTGATACCCACACAGTTTATACCTGACAGTTTAGCACCTGTAATAAAAAGCCAAATAGAATGGACAGAGTACAATTATGCAATAGTGCAATAAAATAGCTCTGAATTACTGTTTAACTTTACCTTCCCTGTTTGATATCCACAGTATAGAACCTGACAGTCTTCCTTCCTGTTTGATACCCACTTTGACCCTTCGAAACCTCCTTCTCAGGGCGCAGTTCCCTCTCTCAGGGCGCAGTTCTAAGCCTGGGACCCCCAGTTTTAAAAACCTTTCTTCCTGCAGTAGAGGTTATGAGAGTTTATACATTGGAATTCACTGTTAAATCAGATTATACATACTGATAAACGAGATTCACAGCTGAAATAAATTTTTTATTTATACAATTATTTTAAAATTGTATTATTATTATTTCCCTTACTTTCCTGTTCATTGTAGCTGTTTCAGGTTTCATTATGATAGAGCAGACATGTGGACTCAAGTCCCAAGTTTTATTAATACATTTTCCAATTGTATCATTCATATATTATTCCCTCTGTAATCGGCACCTGTCACGGTTTGCGAGCAGGCAGAGAACTAGGGTGCTTTCTGTTCGCCACATCCCCATCCCCTTTCCTTCCTGACTTCCAATAAGTGGGTATTATGGTAAGGCCTTCTATTCCTCAGTCTATCAAGCAAGAAATGGTTGGAATGGGGGGTGTCGTGTCGCAGCATTTTGCTAATTCCATGCTCGTTTTCATTGGATAGTTTCAACTAAAGTTTGAAGACATCATGACTGAGTATGCAAGTATAGAGTATGCAAGTAAACTGGTCTATGAGAGGAAGAGGAACAACTTTTGATTAGCCAAGAAAAGACAGGCAATTCTTTATTTACATAATTGTAAATGCACAACTAGGGAGTTGACACAACTCATAAATCTTGCATGGAAGTCAAACGGGTATTGACACAAATGTTCCAAGCAAACATAAATTCATTCTGATTAGCTGCTGACTTACCAGCAGAGGACTGTGGGCTTTTAAAAAGTTGTATTTGATTTATCTCATATCACTTCAACAGGTAAATGGCTTGAATAGTAGGTTTTCCCAGTTACTTTCAAAATACCACAATTAGCGATCAAGGCTCATGGACTCAACACACACACACACACACACACACACACACACACACACACACACACACACACAAAACTTGCACCATATGCCCCCAGACCCTTTACTTGTCATACAATGCAACAGTCAATCTGGCGTTTCATATTGGCAACCGCACACTTTCACACTTTTAGATGATTCCAAATAGCCTGCATGCCAAAACCTACTGTTGAACCAGCTTTTGTCCAAGATATCACATGTACAGCTTAGTACAGATGCAGCACTGGAAAATCGAACCTCTGCTGCTGCTCCACCACTCCACGGGCCAAACTGATTTTGTGACTCCTATTGTTCTGGACCGGGCCAGATTTCACACCTCCACTGCCTCCCACTGTGTATCACTGGGGAGACTTTTTCATCTTAAATTTGTATTCATCCCAAACGCCCCAGCTCCATCTGATTCCTTAGCTTTTTTCACTGTTTACTTATCATGCATTGCAACACTAATATATGGGCAGTAGGCTACCCCAAGTCAGACTGCCCATATAAAAATGATCTTGGGGGTCTGAGGGCAGTAGCCCCCGACCCCCTCCCTGGAGGAGCACTTAAGTTAAGTTAGGTTAAATACCCTCCCTTTGTTCACCAGCCACCAGCCCCCGAAATATAACACCTGAGTGCTAGTTCTATAGTGGCAGAGGAGCAGAAGAGGTTTGATTTTTCAGTGCTGCATCTGTAGGTGTGAACACAGTCTTAGGCCATGTCCAGACTAAAACGATTTCGGTCGTATCAGGCAAAGTATTTGATCGTTTGCACCTTTCAGCCACACGGAATTGCGTTCTGGCAGCCTGAAGACGCTACTTTCTGATACCAGCTCCCAGAGTGCACAATTCTGAAGACGCCCCCCATTGCGTCACCATCTTTACAAGCGATACGCGTCTTCTCCTGAACCGATGACGCGATAGCTAGGGTGACCAGGTCAAAATTTATTAAAATGAAAGAAATGTATTTATTATTTAAATGCTGTGACAAGTTGTTATTGTTTTATTCCATATTAATAACGAGATCAAGATCCCCGACCGGCTCTGCAGATCTACCCTCGTCTGTGGAATCGCGAACATGCAATACCGGCCAGATCCTCTTAGGGGCGCCATCGCTCCACTGCAGTATACCATGTGGGCAAATGGAGAAAAAAAATTGTTACCTTCCAATGGCGTTTCATATTACCCTGATCCCGAACCAACAGCATGCACCATTGATTACGTTTTGAATCGCAGATTTCACCATGGAATAAGGGGATTTATCATCAACCAATGGACATATTGATCTACCAGATGCCGATCGATAACGGGGAAATGCTGTAGGGTATCCCACGGGCTGACGGTAAGACCATATTCACCTAAATTACAGCCGGATCAGACATTGTTGTGAGACGCAAGCATTCGATCAGTGAATGTGGCTAGTTACACGGACACTGTATTGGTAATCAATAATACTAAACGCCGTCCCCCGCCACCCCCCTTTCATCCATACATGCTTTGGGAGAGCCCGGATCATATGCAGTTTGTGGTATTTCTTTAGCATATATAAAACGGAAATACCGTTGAATATAACGTTAGTAGCCTTTAGCTCCATAACTAGCTTTCCAGAAAATATACGAGACGAAATCTGCGATAAAGCTTATATTCACGGCGCTATAAAATGACAACCTATTGATGGATTTTTTTTTCTTTAAGCCATTTTGAAGGGACGGTTTATGAACTCAAGTGACAATGAGAATGGACAGATAGCAATACTATAAAGTATAGATATAGCTCAACAAACAGGGTCACGTCTGTTTACATTCCCCGGTCCTCTAGCCACTAATTAGACTAAGCCCAGTGGTTGCCAAAGTGTTAATCCGCATGCAAAACCCAGCCAACAAAAAAAGAAACATGATACATATATGTCTTATATGTCCAGATATGTCCTGGCTAGAAGTGTTTATTAAACACATAACACCGGGAGTTATTATTAAACAACAATGGCATGTACAGAGTAGTAAGGGATAATGTATAGCTATACTCGGTCATTGTCGCAAAATAATTGACCTTCACTGACGCTTAGAACACCTCGGCGAGGCGCCTCGGTATTCTAAACTCTCTGTCGGTCAATTATTTTGCGACAATGACCTCGTAGCTATACATTATCCCTTACATATTCAATATCCAAATTGTCATAGTTATCATAATCAATAATGAAAGGTTGAACATCTTTCAATGGTTTTATTCCAAAAAGTGAATCAAAATATGTTAGACAGGTATACAATACGTTGAAATGTGGTAATTTCAACGGGCAGAGATTCTAGATTCAAAGAGATTCTAGATATAGATATAGATAGAGATTCTAGAGATTCTAGATATCAAAGAGAAACACTGGTTATCATGTCTTTGTGCACACAGGGGAAGTAAAAGGTTACGTCAGCACTTCTGAATAATAGAAGAATATTCAGGATGCTACAATGTATTTCCTTATTAGTTATGATTATTAGTTGTTCAGTTTGGTAGTTGTGTTGTGTGTTTATTGTTTATTAGATTAATTAGAATTGTAGGATATTGTTTAGTAAAATATTAATTATCAATTAGCCCACTTAGATTAATGTATCTGGCCAGGGCCTATATATAGTTTTGAGTTCTCAGTTGTCTTGGTCTTCTGTTCCGTTCAGGTCTGTTTTTACTCCTGCCTTTTATTATTTGGACCACTTATGTTATGTTTGTAAATTATGTATTTTGTATGGGTAAATAAGACCCTTATTGTTTTGGCTGTATTTTCATGGGTAAATATAACCCTTATTTTTGCCTACACCACTGTGTCCAACTCGTCTGGCTGCTTGGTCCCTTACAAATGGTGACAGCGGTGGGATCAGCACGCCGAGGACAGTGTTTTTTTTTGGAAATACTATTTTAATTCTTTTTCTCCTCCCTTGCTTCCCTGAAGAAAATGCTGCGAGGAAGAGTGGGGAAGGGGGAAGCAAACCCCGATGATGGGGAAGAACCTGGAGCAACTGGAGGGGCCAGTGAGCCACCTGGAGGTGTCAGTAGAGAACCCACCCTAACAGACCTATCCAACATCCTCCGAGCCTTTATGGGCCAGCAACAGGTCAGGGAGACCCGAATGGAGGAAGAAGCGGCAAGGCAAGGGCAGAGGGTTAAAGACATCCAGCACCAGTTCTCTCTACTTCAGTTGGAAGTCACAGCACGTACCTTCCCAGCCACGTTACCACCCCCAGAGGTGAGTCCTCTGAGGGACGGGCCTACAGGCGTCGAACCACAGCGTGACTCCTCACGGGCAAAGTTACTGTTTGGAGCCAGCCAACACACTGGCAGCCTCTCTGGTCAGTATCGAGTTCCCCAGGAACCCTCTCTGGTCAGTATCAAGTTCCCCAGGAACCCAGACTGGAAAAATTTACTGATTCAGATGATATTGAACATTTTCTAGTAACTTTTGAGCGCATTGCAGGGGCCTGTAGGTGGCATAAAGCAGATTGGGCCTTTCAACTGGTTCCTCTACTCACTGGTAAGGCCAGGAGTGCCTATGTAAACATGGATGCTGATGACTCACTTTATTATGACCAAGTCAAAACAGCCATTCTCCAGAAGTATGATATTAACCCAGAAACATACAGACAGAGGTTTCGATCATGGGAGGTGCAGTCCAACGAGACCCCTAAAGAGCTTTATGTAAGGCTAAAAGAACTGTATGACAAATGTGCCTATGTAAACATGGATGCTGATGACTCACTTTATTATGACCAAGTCAAAACAGCCATTCTCCAGAAGTATGATATTAACCCAGAAACATACAGACAGAGGTTTCGATCATGGGAGGTGCAGTCCAACGAGACCCCTAAAGAGCTTTATGTAAGGCTAAAAGAACTGTATGACAAATGGGTCCAGCCTAAAGGCAAAACTGTGAAGGACATTGGAGAAACCATGATATTGGAACAGTTTCTGAGAATGTTGTCCCCTGAGCTACAGGTGTGGATCCGGGAACATGACCCTGGCACGGCAGCAGAAGCAGCTTGTCTGGCTGACATCTTTGTGGCTGCCAGACGGAATAACCAACCGGAAGGTAGCCAAGGAGCCGTGGCAACAGGGTTCATTCCCGCAGGCCACTCGCCAAGCATCCACCGGTGTGGTTAAGTTTCCCCACCCGCCAATGACTGTCAGATACTCCAGCCCAAAAGTGCCTGTTTGTTATCTGTGTGGGCAGGAGGGGCACACCAAGCCCATGTGCCCTAAAAACCCTGTCAAGTTGACCCAGTTATGCTATGCTCCACGATACAGGACTGAGCCTGAGTGGAAGTATGAGCAGCCCACAAGGGAGATCACAGTGGAAATCAATGGCCAGGAGCTCAGGGCTTTGATCGACACGGGTAGTGCACAAACTCTGGTTCATCAGCAGTATGTACCACTCCATCAAGTGCGCACCTCGGAAACAGTTCCCATATGTTGTGTGCACGGGGATGAAAAGCCGTACCCCACTGCTGATCTGTATATTAAGGTACAGGGACAAGCTTACCTGCTCACTGTTGGCGTTTCCAATAACCTGCCCTTTCCTGTCATATTAGGAAACGACTTGCCGGTGCTGTTTGATTTGCTGCAGTCCCGTCAGACCTGCAATGCTGCCCTCACCCGAGCTCAGGCTAAGCAGACGACCGAACCTGATCAGACACTTGCTATGCTGCCATTCTATGATGTAGAGGTGGAAGCAGAACCAGGTAAACCACGGAAACCCTGCAAGCAAAGGAAAGGAGAGAAGTTTCAAGGTACTGTTGTCCATCCCCAAGGTGAACCAAACCCAGAGCTTCCCCTAGGCTTTAGAATACCGACCAACATTATTGACATGCAACAAGCAGACCCCAGCCTAGTAGGGCGGGCCATACTTTTTTTTTTTTGGAAAATCAATCGAGTGGGGTGTCTAAAATATGTGTTTGTTTGTGGGGAATTCAAATATGGGATTATTTTTCTAATCGGATAACTCCTACCTACATTGTTTTGGATTTCAAAATGGCCGATTTGACCATTTTTCACCCCTTGGCCATACATTGATGCCAACATGAATCTGAAGGAAATCCTAAGATGCAAGGTGTCTAAATGATGTGTTTCTTAATGGGGAATTCAAATATGAGTTCATTTTTGGGATAGGATAACTCTAACCTACATCATTTTGGATTTCAAAATGGCCGATTTTACCATTTTTCACCCCTTGGACATACATGGATGCCAACATGAATCTGAAGGAAATCCTAACATGCAAGGTGTCTAAATGATGTGTTTCTTAATGGGGAATTCAAATATGAGTTCATTTTTGGGATAGGATAACTCTAACCTACATCATTTTGGATTTCAAAATGGCCGATTTTACCATTTTTCACCCCTTGGCCATACATGGATGCCAACATGAATCTGAAGGAAATCCTAACATGCAAGGTGTCTAAATGATGTGTTTCTTAATGGGGAATTCAAATATGAGTTCATTTTTGGGATAGGATAACTCTAACCTACATCATTTTGGATTTCAAAATGGCCGATTTTACCATTTTTCACCCCTTGGCCATACATGGATGCCAACATGAATCTGAAGGAAATCCTAACATGCAAGGTGTCTAAATGATGTGTTTCTTAATGGGGAATTCAAATATGAGGTCATTTTTGGGATAGGATAAATATAACCTGCATAATTTTGGATTTCAGAATGGCTGATTTTACCATTTGAACCCATTGGTATTGTATTACAAAATTGCAAAGATAAAAAATATGGGAAATCATTTATAATGACAAAGCCATCAAATTTATTAACAAGTAAACTGTATATAACTGGATAAAACTCCAAAGATCAATAATAATAATACTAACAATAATAAATTGTATTTGTAATGCACACAAACACCTAAGTGCTAAATCTCGATCTCCTGACTTCTTGAACTTTGCCAGGTTCCAATTTCTTGATTGGACTCATTCTTGGATGGCAAGATCTCCTACTGTACTGCTTTAGCCACCAACCTACAAACACAAACTTAAAGTCTACGTCAGCCATAAATAGGTGAGCTCTTTCCAGAACTACTCAGCAGAAACCTCTGTAACCATTTTAACAAACGTCTCAATGTATTGAGAAAATCCATGGGGCTCCATCAATCCTCTATCTTCTTAAATTTGATCAGGTTGCACAAGTCCTGCTTGGATTTATTCTTGGACATCAGCCTCCTGCTGGTCTCCTGAGCCCTGATCCCTCCATCCCTTTTTTCTTGTGAAAAGTACTTAGCAGAGAGGCCTCAGTCACCCTTTTAACAACCCTCTCGATGCCTTGTGTGTGGCAAGGCCAGTCGAGAACCTCCATGGGGGTGTTGATTAAGTTCTTCACCTCGGAGGTGCTTAGGGAGCAGGTGAGAGGTGGCTCTGACAAATCTTCTGACCAGCTGATTCAGCCACCAATGCTGGAAGCGTCACTATTGATGTGAGGTGTTCTTCTGATCCTGACACAGGAGTCTCCCAGCTGAGTGTCTGGATCCCCCTCTCCCCTGATATCCAGGATTCTCTCCACCCCCTCAATTCTCTCTTTTTGATCCTCAGAGCACAGCAGTGTTTGGAGGATGGCTTCACTGTGGGCTTACCAAGCAGATCTTCTCACAGTTGGCATCACAACATCCAGCACCTCCTTCCTCTGAGACTTGAGGCAGTCCAGCTGAAACAGGATGTACCTAGGCCCTTCGATCCAGGAGTGCTTGACCTTCATGTTGAACCAACATGGATAATACACTCCAATGATGAATTCCACAATGCATTGTAGATTATTCAGGTTCTTTCTTTTAAGTTGATGCTTTGACACCCAGAGCCTGAGAAGTCTGTTTGCTGTGGTGAGCCAGCGGCTGTGGTTTACCGGTCCAATCTCCAGCAGAGCCAGCCTTGCACAAAGCACTCCATCCCTGATTGCACAGACCAGCTTATAGCCATAGTGTTGATCAGTTGAGAGATCTTGAATGATCTTCTCAGGCAGCTTGATCAGCGGAGGGCCAAGAAAGATCCTGGTGAAGTTAGGATTGATCTCCAAGTCTGTAACAGAATCAAGGAGCTGTCCTATTGGCCCAGACAATTTGTTGTCTGACAGAGTAGCCCCATCAACTTCAACAATGAGACGGCGCAGTGGAAGTTCACCAGTGTGCAGGTTGCACACCAACCAGACCAGCTTTCTCCCCAGGTACAGCTCCAGCTTCCGCATTACACCTGCCTTCACTCCAGTGTTGACATTGGTCGAGTCTCCTCCAATGGCCCACAAGGTCTTATCAGAACCTCTCTCTTTCAGCCAGGCAAACAGGACCTTAGCAATCTTCTCTGCATGGGACTCCTCTTTAGTTGCTTTCTCTGGTGTAAAGTGGAACAGATAGTTGCTGCCAGGCTCACTAGCAACACTATAGTGTTCTTCCTTGATCTTTGCAGGAAAAGATTGGTCACTGCCCTCAGCTTCCATCATCACATTGGTCCTCCTCCCTGCACTTCTCCTCAAACTCTTCCCCCAGCTCTTGCATCAACTTTTCTTGTGCTCTCTTAACCTTGTTCTTATCAATCACTTTACTTGTGTCATCTTCTAAGATGAGTCCTGCATCAATCAGAGCTGCAGTTGGCCTTAGACCTATGCCATACCTTACACTAGCAAGGGCGATGTTTGGAATCTCATCATAATTTTTCCGTAGCTTTGCTGAAGCTGCAGGGTCAGTTTCAGGAATGAGCTCAACTTCAGGGACTGTAAGGAAGCTCTCAACATCCTTCCTGGCAACCTCGTCTGCTGCTGCAAAGCTTTCTTCTTTGCCCCTTCTCCTTTTCTCTGCCTTCTTTTCCATCCCCTGCCTTTCCAATGTTTTAAGAAGATAGAGGATTGATGGAGCCCCATGGATTTTCTCAATACATTGAGACGTTTGTTAAAATGGTTACAGAGGTAGTTGTAGTAGTTCTGGAAAGAGCTCACCTATTTATGGCTGACGTTGACTTTAAGTTTGTGTTTGTAGGTTGGTGGCTAAAGCAGTACAGTAGGAGATCTTGCCATCCAAGAATGAGTCCAATCAAGATATTGGAACCTGGCAAAGTTCAAGAAGTCAGGAGATCGAGATTTAGCACTTATAGGTGTTTGTGTGCATTACAAATACAATTTATTATTGTTAGTATTATTATTATTGATCTTTGGAGTTGTATCCAGTTATATACAGTTCACTTGTTAATAAATTTGATGACTTTGTCATTATAAATGATTTCCCATATATTTTTTATCTTTGCAATTTTGTAATACAATACCAATGGGTTCGAATGGTAAAATCAGCCATTTTGAAATCCAAAATTATGCAGGTTATATTTATCATATCCCAAAAATGACCTCATATTTGAATTCCCCATTAAGAAACACATCATTTAGACACCTTGCATGTTAGGATTTCCTTCAGATTCATGTTGGCATCCATGTATGGCCAAGGGGTGAAAAATGGTCAAATCGGCCATTTTGAAATCCAAAACAATGTAGGTAGGAGTTATCCGATTAGAAAAATAATCCCATATTTGAATTCCCCACAAAAAAACACATATTTTAGACACCCCACTCGATTGATTTTCCAAAAAAAAAAAAGTATGGCCCGCCCTACCAGCCTAGTTGGCTGTTTATCCAAGGCTAAAGGGAGAGGGAAAGTTGAGGCTCGACTTGAGAGTGGCCCTGATAACTACTTTTTACAGCAAGGTATCCTTTATCGCCAGACTAAGTCCACTGAGCAGATGGTGGTTCCAAAAGCAACCCGGGAAGTAATACTTAATCTGGGACATTCCATCCCCTGGGCTGGCCACCTAGGAAAGCATAGAACCACTGCCCGCATACAGAGACATTTTTTTTGGCCTGACATACATAGAGATGTAGCTGCCTACTGTCGGAGCTGCCCTCAATGCCAGCTGACCTCAAAGCGGGACTATGCCAAAGCGCCTCTCCAGCCATTACCAGTTATTGGCACTCCATTCGAACGACTAGGTATGGATGTGGTCGGTCCACTAGAAAAGAGCAAGTCTGGTAACCGGTTTCTGCTAGTCATTACAGATTATGCCACAAAATATCCTGAAGTGTTCCCCCTCAAGTCAGTCAAAGCTAAGAGTGTTGCATTCTGTCTGGTGCAGTTCTTCTCCAGGGTAGGGTTCTCCCGTGAAATACTTACGGATCAGGGCACACATTTCATGTCTAAGCTCCTGAAGGATGTAAACCAGCTGTTGGGCATCAGAGGCTTAAGAACAACACCATATTATCCACAGACCGATGGTCTAACCGAGCGTTTTCAATCAAACCTTAAAGCAGATGCTCCGCAAGTTTGTCAGTGACTCTGGTTCTGATTGGGACCAGTGGCTCCCATATCTAATGTTTGCTTACAGAGAAGTACCACAGGCCTCTACCAGCTATTCACCTTTTGAGTTGATGTATGGACATGAGGTAAGGGGGCCTCTTTCACTCCTGAAGGATGTCTGGCAGAGGGACCAGGAGGTAAACGAACCCTGTGATGTTGTCTCTTATGTGATTCAGATGCGGGAGAAGCTGACAAGGATGTCTGCTCTGGCCCAGGAGAATATGGTGGTGGCCCAGCGACGGCAAAAGACCTGGTATGATCGGTCTGCCGGGGAGAGGAGCTTTGAACCAGGCCAGGAAGTGCTGGTCATGCTACCTACTGAAGAAAACAAGCTGCTGGCAAAATGGCAAGGGCCCCTCAAGGTAATCAAAAAAACTTGGTTCCACTACTTACCAAATCTCCACCCCAGGTCGTGGCCGTTCTACCAAGAACCTACATGTCAACCTACTGAGAGAGTGGGTCCCCCGACCAAAGCCACCAGACAGTCTACCAGTGCTGCTGAACCGGAGGGTGGAGGAGGATGATGCTGGAGAGCAGTACTTACCGGAGCCTACCTCTCCTGTCCTGGATCTACACCATCTGTCGCCAGAACGACAGGCTCAGGTGCGAGCTGTATGTGATCCAGAGGTGGTCCAGGAGAACCCTGGCCGTACACAGGTAGTAGAACATGAGATTGTGCTGAAGGACAATGCTGCTGTTAAACGCATGAGTTATCGCATTCCTGAACGCTTGCTAGAGTCCCTCAAGAAGGAGATTGACCTCATGCTGTCCCTTGGCATCATCGAGCAGTCCCGAAGTGAGTGGTGCAATCCCATTGTTCTTGTTCCAAAAAAGGATGCATCGATCAGGTTCTGTATTGACTTTCGTTATTTAAATTCAGTGTCAAAGTTTGATTCCTACCCAACACCCCGTATCGATGACCTGATTGACCGTCTGGGTCAAGCCAAATATTTGACCACCATTGATCTATGTAAAGGATATTGGCAGGTAACCCTTTCCCACAAGTCACGTGAGCTTACTGCTTTCCGGACACTGTGGGGCCTGTTCCACTTTACAGTGATGCCCTTTGGATTGCATGGTGCGCCGGCCACCTTCCAGCGGCTCATGGATGGGGTAATCAGTGGATTGTCAGAGTTTGCCTCAGCCTATCTGGATGACATTGTTGTTTATAGCAACACCTGGACAGATCACCTGGGACACCTGAAGAGAGTCTTTCAGTGTCTCAAGGAGGCTGGCCTCACCATCAACCCCTCCAAATGTACATTCGCCAGAGTCGAGACTGAGTACCTGAGATATGTCATCGGGAACGGAGTCTGCCGGCCTCAGGTCCACAAGGTCCAAGCCATTCAGCAGTGTCCCCTGCCACAAACCAGGAAGCAGTTGAGGTCGTTTTTGGGCATGTCAGGTTGGTACGATAGATGTGCCCAACTACTCTGCCAGGGCTGCCCTCCTCACTGACATGCTCAGCCAGAACTGTCCCAACCCGTTGAGGTGGACAGAAGAGGCTGTTTTGGCCTTTAAAGACCTTCAGCAAGCTCTAAGGAGTGACCCTGTATTGTGTTGCCCAGATTTCACTAAGACTTTCTTTCTACAGACTGATGCCTCAGATCGGGGTGTAGGGGCCGTCCTTCTGCAGGGCCCACCTGATGACAGACACCCCGTGGTTTTCATCAGCAGGAAGCTGTTTCCCAGAGAGACAAGGTACTCCACCATCGAGAAGGAGTGTCTGGCAGTCAAATGGGCCATTTCCTCTCTGAAGTACTATCTTCTGGGACGCGAGTTCATTCTGGAGACGGACCACAAGGCGCTGACATGGATGGAGAGGATGAGAGATTCCAATGGCCGGATCACTCGCTGGTATCTCGACCTGCAGCCCTACAGATTCCGCGTCCTCCACATCCCGGGCAAGGAGAATGTGACTGCTGACTACCTGTCCCACTGTGCCAGCGAGCTTCCAGAGGAGGGGGAGTATGTGACGGATACGTCTGTGCACCGCACCCGCACATGTTAACTTGTTCCCTCACCGTATTGTTTGTTTAGTTAGTTAATGTTTACATTCATGATGCACATACACAATTTCTATTTCACATAATGACACACGACACATAGACTTCCGTACTGATATCATATCCATTCTTTATTATTTGACTTACATGGTTAAGTCTGAGCAAACAGAGCAGCTGCGACTGGTCCACTCTAAATAGCCGGATGGGGGTGGTGGACCAAACCATGTCGCGGGAGATGTCGGGGGCGGGGGGGGGGGGGGGGGGGGGGGGGGGGGTTTATTGTATTGTGGTTTAGTTTCCTTATATGTATTTCCTTATTAGTTATGATTATTAGTTGTTCAGTTTGGTAGTTGTGTTGTGTGTTTATTGTTTATTAGATTAGAAATGAGAGATTCGATTTTTCAGCTCGCTTCTCTAGCGTGCATAAGTACACATATACTATCGATAATCTAGCGTTTATTTGAAAACGATTCATAAATAGGCAGAAAAATTACAAAGTGTTTTGTATATTCCAGAATATTCCAGTAAATGCCGTTTATCACGGAATCTTTATATTTTCCTGAAACTTAAAAAAAAACGAGCGATTTTCAAAATGCTATAAACGGAAATGAACCGATTAAAAAACAATCCGTTTCGACAATGTTGACTGCAAACAAGTCATTGATAAGCGACGGCCAGATTAGACACATAGCCATAATGTAAGACATAGATTATGCGTTCACAAATATGAGAGCGCTATCATTGAAGTGGGTGGCGGCATTCAAGGGGGTAAAAAGGAAAACACGTCCGGCACGGAAAGTGTTAATACAAGTACATGTTAAAAGGATGACACAAAAAGCCAGACAGAGGGCTTGTTTCCAGTTTCAGTTTGTTTTATAATGAACAATCAAACTGAGAATTTTTTGCCTGCCTATTTGTTTTGTGGAAACTTGATCATGAAGTAAAAAAAAAAAAAAAAAAGTAGTGCCGATGTAGCTAGCTATTTTTGCCATGTTCTTGTAGTGTAGCTTGCAAACTTTTTCTGGGGATAGCTTCCGTTGTAGTTGAGCTATATTTAATCGAGAGTAACTTGTAGTGTAGCTTACTACATTTTCCAAGTAGCTTGCCCATCACTGCAGAATTGTTAATAATATGTAAATAGCCGATATTCCATGTCCCAATGATAAATCCCTATACGGGTGGACCTCTCGGGCGGTCCAATGTGACGTCAGACTACACCTCCCTATAGATAGAGAAGATTGACCCCTGTTACACTTACTGTAACAACAGGAGTTGTTTATAGAATTAAATGTAGCTTCTCCAAGGCTTATGTTGACAACAGGAGGTTTGAAAGTCCTCTAGGGACAACAACCCTGATAACCCAATAGCTTTTCTTTTTTTTATCCACTTTTTCTCCTCCTGTTTTTCTGTGTTTTTTTCCCATCCCAATTTTTTTTCGTGCCAATTCCCCCCTCCCCTTCCTGGCCGTTGCTTGCATGTGCCCCCCACTGGTCGGTCTAGGGAGGGTTGATAGATACTATCGCATGTCCCCTCCGATACATGCAGTCAGCCAGCCACTTCTTTTCACCTGCCAGCGCGGACTCTCATTGGTGAGGTGTAACGTGTGGGAGGCTCACACTACCCTCACCATCTCCCTTCCTCGCTGTGCAGGCGCCCTGACCGACTTGTAGGAGTCGCTGTTTACAACGACCAGATTACCACCCACCGGCTTCCCTCCCGCTGACTCCAATTGAGCCAGTATGACGGCCGGCCAAGCTGGAGGCAACGCTGACAGCCGGATTCGATACCAGTGTCTCTCGCGTTGGTGACGAGCGCTTAGTCCGCTGCGCCACCCAGCCGCCCCATAACCCAATAGCTTTCAATAAAAAAAAGGTCAACCACCCAACCACAGCGTTAGCTATTGTGGGATTGAAAAAGTGACCCTTTCTAATCTAGATGAGGGCGGATCTAAAACAAACACTTCTTAAACGAGAAGCCGTTTGAATAACAGAGCTCCAAACATTTGGGACCCATTTTGGGCTTAACTCATTCAGCGCCAGTCACGATGATAGTCGGGTTAACTCGCCATCGCTTGAGCGCCAATCACGAGTATAGTCGGGTTTTAATCGTTATTTCTTTTATTAGCGATATCCATTCATTTTCATCCATCCAGCCTGATGTTATCGTTGGGAATGGGTCTGAGCTCGCAAAAGGGCAAATACCGCCCCCTACGCCTTCCAGCTGGTATTGCACTTCACTGGGAATGGTGTAGTTTCTTTTCTGGGACGATCCAAGCCGTGCGGGCGTGGTTTAAATACTCAGGCGAGGTAACCTGTTTCAACGATACATCTGCGAGGCTGCCCCCTCCCCCCTCAATATGCAATGCTGTTGAACGTGGCACGGACCTCCGCGCCCAGTATTATTTATTTTGCATTACATCAGATACAAGGTAAGAACACTATATATAAATTTGATCGTTGATCTGATATGTCTTTCTACCACGATCGCGGCTGTGTGTGTATGTGTGGCTGTGTGCCGTTGAGTGGGAGGAGGCGGCGGAGCCCCGCGGTCCCGGGCTCTTTTCATTTTTGCATGAGGAAGGATAATAATGATGATCTAGCGTTGATTTCAGGAAGATTCGATAATCAGGCGAAAAATTTCGTGTTTAGTGTATTCCACTAAAACGCTATTATCGCGTCTTTCTCTGGAATTACTCAGAAGCACCCAAAGTTATACTCATATTCAAAAGGCTATCAAACTGAAATGTACGGATGAAAAAACAATCCGTTTTGTACATGTTGACTGGAAGCAACTCACTGATAATCGACGGGTGTATTAGACCCATAGCTATAATTTAAGATATATTTTAAGGACTCGCAAATCTCGCAGTTCCCCCATTGACTTACAGCGGTGGCATACTAGCGCCATCTCGTGGATTAAGCGATTGCGCTGAATGAGTTAATGATGAATTTGATCTAAGGGTGTGTTTATGAAATACATTTAATATTCCTAAAATTATAATGGCTTAGTGATTTGTTTTTGTTGTTACTCTTGTGGACTTGGCCTTGTCATGATTCTGTGTTACTTCTTACACCTAGGGTTAGAATAACCTAGGGTTAGATGCTTGATATATAATGGTAAAAAAGTGTAAATTTTTCTCTAAATATGACACTCTTTATTTAAATTTGTTTTCCCTTTTTTTATTCTTCATTGTAATGGATGATGTAATTTCCTCTACCAAGAGGGAGGGCAAACCAATCCAATCACCAATCACATTTGTTTGGTGATGTTCAAAAGAACCCACATTTGTACTATCTTTATGTCCTGATGAAGTAAGTAAAGTTTATTTGTATAGCAAACTTTCACAGTTACGAGGTCCCTGACTGAAACATTGACTGAATAAAGCAGAGAAAAGTGAGGGAGTTAGTGTGCAATGTATGGAAGCAAATGAGTGACAGAAGTATTTGAATTTGATCAGACACCGAATTTATAGCATTGAAAATAATTACTTTGAAAACATGTATCTGAATTTTTTCAGACACCGAATTTATAGCATTGAAAATAATTACTTTGAAAATCATGTATCTGAATTTTTTTGCTCCGAATTTTAGCTATGTGAAATAAAAATTCAGTGTTTAAAATTCAATGTAAAAAATTCGAATGCATAATAAAATTCAATGTAAAAAATTCGATGCATAATTGCGGTGTATAAAATTCAATGTAAAAAATTCGATGCATAATTGCGGTGTATAGAATTCGATGTAAAAAACCATCATCCGGGCTACCCAGACAGGATAAGCAATCGAGCCTGGATGCAATCGAACTGACTTCTGGCCTATCACTGCACGGCTTTGTCAGTCATGTGATCACACCAACCCGGGAGAAAGATGGCGGTATATATACATACGGTGGGGAGAGAATATATACATATGGTGGGGATGAGACTGTACATTAGGAGGGGGTGGGTGGGTGGGAGAGAAATATACATATAATAGACAGTCTCCTCCCCATGCATATATTCTCTCCCCACCATATGTATATTTCTCTCCCACCCCCTCCTAATGTACAGTCTCCTCCCCACCGTATGTATATATTCTCTCCCCATTATGTATATTTCTCTCCCACCCACCGCCTCCTAATGTACAGTCTCCTCCCCACCGTATGTATATATTCTCTCCCCACCATATGTATATTTCTCTCCCACCCCCTCCTAATGTAAAGTCTCCTCCCCACCGTATGTATATATTCTCTCCCCGCCATATGTATATTTCTCTCCCACCCACCCCCTCCTAATAGACAGTCTCCTCCCCACCGTATGTATATATTCTCTCCCCGCCATATGTATATTTCTCTCCCACCCACCCCCTCCTAATGTACAGTCGCCTCCCCACCGTATGTATATATTCTCTCCCCACCGTATGTATATCTACCTGTTACGATGGCACCAGGTAAGAAGCGCTATATAAATTAAATGAATTATTATTATTTATTATTAAGAGTGTAGAGTTCCAATAGTGGTTGGCAATAAGGTGACGGAGAGTAGGTTCGTTCTTCACAATTCGGGTATCCTCTTTATTAGGAACAACCGTAGAGCAGTTTAGGTAAATAGGAGTACTGATCAACAGAGAACAAAAGGATAGAATGCTAGTTACTGCAGCACTTGTCTCTTGGTACCGCCGCGTACTGGTTCTGGAGATTGTGTGAAGAGCCGACGAGGAACAGAGAAGACAGGAGTTATTTGAGGGCAACATACCAGACATTCCACACGTTCCACAGAGTGACAGCCAATACCATGTGATAACCAATAATACAATCAAGGGAGAGGAAAGTGACAGGTGACAGGATGGTAGCCGGGATCTCAGGTCAACCAGACCCGAGAACCCAGAACGTTACATATACCGCCATCTTTCTCCCGGGTTGGTGTGATCACATGACTGACAAAGCCGTGCAGTGATAGGCCAGAAGTCAGTTCGATTGCATCCAGGCTCGATTGCTTATCCTGTCTGGGTAGCCCGGATGATGGTTTTTTACATCGAATTCTATACACCGCAATTATGCATCGAATTTTTTACATAGAATTTTATACACCGCAATTATGCATCGGATTTTTTACATTGAATTGTATTATGCATTCGCATTTTTTACATTGAATTTTAAACACTGAATTTTATTTCACATAGGTAAATTCTGAGCAAAAAAATTCAGATACGTTTTCAAAGTAATTATTTTCAATGCTATAAATTCGGTGTCATTCAGATACATGTTTTCAAAGTAATTATTTTCAATGCTATAAATTCGGTGTCTGATCAAATTCAAATACTTCTGTCACTCATTTGCTTCCATAGCAATGTCTTTGAAAAAGTTCTTACATAAGGGGATTTACTCTCAGCACCACACACCGGTTTGAGAGTGTGCATGTTGATTGCTTCATTCTCTCTACTGCCATGAATGCAGACTGTTTCTCATTCGGGCAAGACAGCTTGACAGCACCTTAAATTCACCGCCCGCTCTCGTTAAACGTGATACTCACTCACCCACATCTGAGGTCTATCTTTCTCACCAGTCAACTTGCATCATGTGTGAGGGAAATTAACCGGATCAATGAGTTGTAGATCAGTGGTTCTCAAACTACGGGTTGCGACCCAAACAGTGGGTCGCGCATTGGAAAGTAAAACAAAATAAAAGTAAAAAATAAATATATATATATATATATATATATATATATATTCTTTTTTTATTATGTTCTGGCAACATATTTTTCTAATAAATATGCATAATCAAGTTCAACAACGTGTGCTTTTATTTTGATATTCTTTAACACATCCTGCGCCAAGAACGAGTTACGCAGTTTTTGGGATCAATATAAAAAATGTTCGCCATAGCATTCATAATTCATCCAGCCAACCTCCGGACTCCAGCGGGACCCTGTATGAGATTGCAACGCCTCAATACCGCCGCCTGGTGGATGTTCGAGCGAGTTACACTCTCGCCAAAACCGGAAGTGCCGATCGGTGCGTCAAGGAAATCCCTCCGGCAGTCACATCTTGTTACGGGACTCCAGACAAACACTATAGTGCATTTGGATTGCTTTCTAAACTTAATAATCGATATGATTTCGGCGTTTATTGCGCCATACAAACCGGAAATGGATCTAGGAGATCGGCGTCGAATAATTAGGATCTTTCTCCTCCAGTTTCATCGGCGAACGGTAAGAGGGCAGTAACGTTATTTTCAACCCGATTGTTTATTCATTTCACTGCAAACCATCTGATCAATATATCAACCCATACTAAATAAAGCTGTTACTCTCGACTCCCGGAGTCAGCATTGCCTTGGCTTGGGCTGATCGCTATACTAACTCGTTTGGCTGGGTTAGGGGGAGGGAAGCCGTGGGTGGGAAACTGGCGTTGTGGACAGCGACGCCTACAGGTCAGGTCTGGGTGCTTGCTCAGCGGAGGCAGGACTTGAGGAAGGCAGCGAGACCTCCCACGCGTTACACTTCACCAATGAGAGCCCTCGCTGCCAGGTGAGAAGAGAGCCACTGGCTGTCGCCGCATGTGTTGGAGGAAGCGTGCGGATACTTCAGGGTTCCCTTGTACCGACTAGTAGGAGAACATGCGCACAACAACCAGGTAGGGGAGGTGGGGGAATTGGCACAACGACTAAATTGGGACGGGGAGAAAATAGAGACAAATCGGAGAGATACAAAAAAAACTGACGATCAAGGAATTATAAACGAACCCCCCCCCCCCTTTCCTTCACGCATGATGAAGCATAATGTATACCGATCATATACATTTGAATTTTTTAATATAGCGTGTATAGGATATAAGAAACGCCAATCGATAATCTATCATATGCGTCAGGGCCTATAACTCTCGTTTTTGGAATTACTGCTATACTGTCTAAAAAAACATACTTATATTCTTGAAGGTATTAACACAACAATGTATGAATGAAAAAATATAACGTTCCCACATCCTGAACGATAGATAATCGATGTTGAATGGGCCATAGTAATGTTAATATAGCAATACAATTTAAAAAGTTATAGCCCTGCAAAGAAGGTAAACATCTCCATAGGCTTTCAACGGTGGCAGACTGGGTATATTGATGGATATAACCCATGGCGCCCAATGTGTTAATTCCACGTTGAAATAACGCGATACATTAAGTGTGGGGTCCCCAAAAGAAATCCTAAATAAAATGGGGTCACGGTATGAAAAAGTTTGAGAACCCCTGGTGTAGATAGTCAAAGATAGGATACCGAGATGTCCCACCATGTTACCTGTTACCTGTTTATTGCACAATGTTTTTTTTTTATTGGATTCTATTATATGTTGTACCACTGTATTGCACATCGTTGCGGGCAAGACCACCTGCATTTCATTGTATACTTGTATGCCGTGACAAATAAAACTCTTGGCTTGACTTGACTTGATAGACTTGGTAAACACACATTTATTTATCAGAGTTATAGCGAGATGAGGGTAGACAGAACTTGAGTATTGGAGAACAATAGGCTGTCTATGATAGGTGTGTGTGTGGGGGGGGGGTCACAAGTTGGAGTGAGGGGGACATACAATTATTCTACACATGCAAACAATATGTTATTTGTTTAACTAGAATTCTAATTTGAGCATTCTAAATGAATGGAGGTATTAGTCTACAATCCACAGCAGAAAATATTATCCATCACACAGGACACTGTTTCGTTTTTGCACATTTTTGAACAATAGCCTCCTACTCACATGTTGGAAACTGTTGAGGTTCAATAATAATAATATGATATCTCTGCATCCAAACGGTTTTAGAAAGAGATTTAAAAAGTGACTACCATTTCTATGTTGGAAAGAAACTGCCAAATGAAAGGTAAAATGCTTATGGGTTCCCAAAAGAGCACACAAGGGACCCCTTGATTACAGCTCAATGAAATAATAAGGTAGCAATCCCTATAAGACAATACATGCCAATGCATGCAACAACCTACAGTATGCGGCACGGTGGTGTAGTGGTTATCACTGTCGCCTCACAGCTAGAAGGTCCTGTGTTACCCAGGTGGGGTATCTCCCGGGCCTTTCTGTCTGGACTCTGGAGTTTGCATGTTCTCCCCGTGCTCCCGATTAGATAAACCCAATGGAAAAACATGCACAACAGATCGCTAACGTTGTCGCGTCCCTGACGAAGATGGACAGGAGGACTTGGATTCGTCCCCGGGCGCGGCACATCCCGGCTGCCCTTGTCTGCTCCCGGCTGCCCTTGGGGGGGAAGGACGACAGGATCGGAAGTGCATTAAACATTTCATCAGCGACTCAGTGCATGTGTGTGTGTGTGTACCTGTGGGTCGCCCATTGCATGTGTGTGTATGTTAAATCTGCATGACAAAATAAAGACTTCTTCTTCTTTTTCATCTACATCATTTCATGGAGCTGTAATTAACACAACACAATGATTCAATATCCCAGATTAAATCACAGGTGGCCATATTCAAACACATTTATTCTCAATACCTGTCTAACTAAATTAATGTGTGCAAAGCTGTTTAGAGTTTTTGGATGTGTGCGATTCTGTGCAAAATAAATCAACATTGCTTTTGGTGAAGTGCCCCTTTAAAGCCTGCAATGTGAATGCAGTGATTTCAATCACTTATAATGAGAACGAATTATGGTGCACTGCACACATGTGTCCTTCATCAGGGAGGGGTATGTGCACATTTGAATAAGATGTAGCACATCATTTAACTACATGCTATTATATTAGGACCTTTGGTCAACTGTGTCTTTGTTTTACTGGGGATAACAATGCATCTAACATTGTGTTCTCTCCCACTTTTCACCTCAGTAAACGATGGGGCAACTCTAATCAGAGTTCCTCAGTGCATTGTTATGGGTTAGGGTTACCACTTTCCTTCAATGTGAATAAATGCCTTTGTACACTGAATTAGCGATTCTTACAATAGATTGCAAAGCTAGCAGAGAGTCAATCATCTTTTATGGATCACACTCAGAGAGCCAATCGTCCTTTATGGATCACACTCAAGCAAAGGCTCACATGAGCGGGCAGAGCCCACCGTATGGCTAACTTGATCATGGATGAAACATTACTGGTAGGTTGAGCCACATCAATCACACTCTGCTGTTGTTCTTGATTGCCTGTGTTACATATTATTTCTTTATGGGGTTGTTGTGGGTGGCTGCATAGTTTTAAATGAGAAACATATTGCTACCCTGATTGCCCTGCTATAATTACTGCTGTGTTAATTAATGCTGTGCTGTATTAATGTTTACAAGGACAAACCAACTCTTAGTACAGAAAGATATCCTCACTGAGTCACCTCCAATGTATTAGTTTTGTAAGTCATTAAGACAAGTGTTCCTGGTCACTGACTCGATATCAGCACGCCTACTCTTAAAGGAACATGCCAACTTTTGGGGAAATTAGTTTATTTGCCATCTACCCTGGAGTTAGACAACTGGTTTCAATCGTATTTTATATACAGAAAACTATGTATAAGAAAATATGACATTGCCTTTGGTGTTGCACAGGGAAGTTGTCTTGGCCCTCTTCTTTTTATGTTATACCTTTTGGTGATATTATTAGAAAACACAACGTTCATTTCCATAGTTATGCAGATGACACACAATTGTACATTTCTGTTGAGCCGAATGATTCAAGTGCTTTATGCTCCCTAACTACCTGTCTGTCTGCAATTAATCACTGGATGAATAATATCTTTTTTTAATGAAATGAGGATGAAATGAAATGAAGATAGAAATACTTCTGGTTGGCCCTAAAACAATAAGGGATGCCTTTTCAATTAAACCAGAAGTAACTAGCCTTGGTGTAATTTTCTATTCCGACCTACGTTTTAAAAAGCACATAAACAAGGTGACTAATGTAGCATTCTTTCATAATATATTGGCAAAGTTCGGCCATTTTTAAACCTACAGGATATTTCAAGTCGTTTAGATGACTGTAATGCTCTTTTTTACTGGTCTACCAAGAAAATCAATTGAGAAATTACAGTTGATTCAAAACTCTGCTGCCAGACTTTTAACGAAAACACAGAAGAGAGCATATCACTCCTGTTTTAGCTGCACTACATTGGCTCCCTGTCTCTTTTAAAATAGATTTTAAAGTTATTTTACTTGTGTATAAGGCCTTAAATGACTTAGTGAAACCGGTCTTATTTGACATGCCCTGGGTGGGAGTTGAACCCCGGTCTCCCGTGCCGCGGGCAACATCACAGACCACTAGTGTCTGTATGCCTTTTAACACTTTGAGTGCCGTTCACGTAGATATACGTTTCTGTCATCCGATCGCTGAGTGCCGAAAAACGTAGATCTACATTTCTGTTTCGTTATTTCTTTTATTCGCTATTGGCATTCATAATTCATCCAGGAAGCTTCCGGGAGCCAGCTGGACTCTGTCTGATATTGCAAAGCCTCAATACCGCCGCCTGGTGGATTTCGGGCGAGTTACACTCCACTCTAAACCGGAAGTGGCGCTCGGTGCATCGGGGAAAAGGCTCCGCCAGAGATATGTTGTAACGTGGATCAATATATATATTCTTTCGAGACGCAATAATCAATATGCTTTCGGCCTTTATTGCGTCATACAAACGGAAAATGGATCTAGCAGATCGACGTCAAATGATTGGATATTTTTTTCTCCAGGCGCATTGGCCACAGGTAAGAGGAATCTAATGTTATTTCAAGCTCGATTGTCCATCTATTTCATTGCAATCTGTCCGATCAACGTATGGTGTCTTACTAAAGAAAGATGTTAGTGACAATCAAGGAATCATAAACGACCCCCCCCCTTTTCCTTCACGCATTATGGAGCATAATGTATAGCGATCATATGCATTTAAATTTTTTAATATAGCGTGTATAGGAACGAAACGGCAATCGATGATGTATAATACGCGTCGGGGCCTATAGCGCGCGTTCTAGGAATTACTGCTATACAGTCTAAAAACATACTTATATTCTCGACGGTACTAACACGACAATGTATGAATGGAAAAATATAACGTTCCCACATCCGGAACGATAGATACCCGATGTTGAATGGGCCATAGTAATGTCGATATAGCTATAATATTTAAAAAGTTATAGCCCTGCAAAGAAGGTGAGCCACTCCATAGGGTTACAGCACTGGCAGAGAGTGGCATAAGATGGGCATATGCATGGCACCCAATGTGTTAAGGGGGAGTGAGTTTACTTGCAGTACCGCTACTTGCCACAGTCACTTCACAACACTTGAAGTCCATCGTGACTGTGGATATACTCGCGGTACCTCCGTTACACTCACCCCCCTAAACTCACACCACCCAAGGCATCCGGGTCACGGCACCACTGAAACCGGTCTTATTTGACATGCCCTGGGTGGGAGTCGAATCCGGGGCGCCCACGCCGCGGGCGACATGGCAGACCACTATACCAAGATGTGAATTCACTTATTGGTAATGTGTCTGGATGCCTTTTAAGGGGGAGTGAGTTTACTTGCAGTACCGCTACGTGCCACAGTCACTTCACAACACATGAAGTCCATCGTGACTGTGGATATAATCGCGGTACCTCCGTTACACTAGCACCATTTTATATCACAGAGTCTCTGCTGTTTTACACCCCTTCAAGAACACTCAGGTCCACTGAAGCAAGTCTTTTAATTGTCCTAAAGTGCCCCACAGAAATGGTTTAGAATCAGCTTTCTTTTATTATGCACCGAAACTGTGGAACACTCTACCTAAAGAAATTCAACTAATTTGACTGCACTTTATGCATTGCTGTCATTTTGTCAGAAACCTGCTAATAGTCTTTTATAGATTATAATGTCAAAAATCTATCATAATCAATAAGAAATCTTACTATCTTTTATTTAGATTTTCTTTCATATATTTTAATGACAAAAATCGATTACACATTTTCCCAGAGGTTTCAATATCAATTATCTGCCTGTCTATAATTATGGCAATTTCATGCTCATGTTAGGCCTATGTCTATTTTGTGTCTACATCACTGCTGTGAAGCACTTTGAGCTGCAATTCTTGTATGAAAGGTGCTATACAAATAACGTTTGTTATTATTATATTCATTCTACCATATATATCTATACACACCTGTCTGTATATATCTGCATATAACCCTTTTTACATATCTGTAGATACTATATCTATATCTACCCGGTACACAAAATCCATGGTTCGGTACGTACCTCGGTTTTGAAGTCACGGTTCGGTATGATTTTACAAAAAAAAAATTGCTTTTCATTTATCTATCTATTTATTTATTTAACTGTATTAAACAATATAAAACAAATTGGCCATAATTTACTGTGCAAATTAAGGCTTACTGCTGTAACCTACTAATAACACTAAGTAAATCTGAAGATTATTATATAGCAGATGCCTTGGATAAGTCGTGGACAACTGTAGCGTGTGCTTGTTTATACAGAGCTGGTATGACTTGCTGGCTGAAATAGGGACGAGAGGGAACTAGGTGGTCGCAGATCTGCTGCTATAAAAATACCTATGGCGTTTGTTATTGCTTTGGCCCGGTCTGAATTAATAGCGAGATGCTGCTTGAATGCCACTGCCACGGGGAGCTGGGTTTGCACTAGTGCCTGTTTCTTCCTTGTACCAGTGATATTCACATTCGGGTGATGCCGTTTCAAATGCGTGATAAAGTTTGCAATAAAGTTGAACAATGCCGGCACGTAGCTCCTTTCGTGACTGATGCAAGGCTTGCATCAGTCACGAAAGGGGCTAGCCGGCACGTAGCTTTAGTGCGATCCACCTGTCTTTGTCCATTACTGTCGTTAACTGGGAATCCGAAATCAGAAATGATCATCAGAAATGATCCCAAACGGGAGACTTGAATGTTGTGGGAGCATCTTCTAGCTCTTGCACTCGCCATACTAAGGCTAATATGCTATGCTGAATTACAGCTATCGTTCAGCGTGGCTGCGTGGGATGAACAAACAACATCCGGTTAGTTGTGCACGTTATATTTGGGACGGGGGGATTTAAGTTCTGCAAAAAAAGGTTCCATACCGTTGCAATCGTTCGGTGCACAGCGCGTACTGTACCGGAGGACCACAGTACGGATACACGTACCGTTACACCCCTAATATCTGTACAATATGGATATGTACAGTGTACATATCCCTTACCTACACTTACTAGTTACACTGCTGATTTACTACCACTGTGTATACCTTTATCACAGTACATACATCTGATTAGCACCATATGCAGTAGTACTAATTTATATATTTTATACCCAGTTTAATCACCTGTACATTGTATATACTATTGCACTTTACTGTTACATTTGCAACCTATTTCCGTTTTAATGTACTTGTGCTGTATAATGACAATTTGAATCTAATCTAATCTAAACCTGTATTCAATTGTGTTAAATTGTACATAGGATGTGCTTGCATTATGTAGCAGGGTGGATTATCCCTGCTTTATGGGAGTGGTTGTACACGGCCACCTGGTAGCGGGATGCAGCAGAGCTGAGTCTAGGGAATGTCGAAATGGAGGTTGAGCAGCAGGAGCGGATGGCGCCTAGGATTCACTGACCTAGGGATGGTACTCTGGTCCTTCTGGCCTACCAGGGCCATCAGCAGTAGCTCCCCACACACCCCCACTTTCCCCAATATTTCCTGAGCCCTCCCACACCTGATGGCAGTAAGATGAATAATGTTTTCGCTCCCCAAAGCAGTACCCTTCCTTAATGACCTGTAGAGACCGTTAACAATAAACTATAGGCAGGGGTGGAGAAAGGGTTAAATAATAATGAGCATTACCCGGGCAGAAAATGGTTAAGACAACAGACTAGGCCCCGTTTAGACGGAAACGCTAGCACAGGGGTGGCCAACCAGTCAGAGACTAAGAGCCACAAAAATGACTGTGGTACCACAAAGAGCCACACCATATACCAGCGTTTCTCAACTTTTTTTTCAGTCACGGCACCCTTCATGTGTTTATAGGTCTCACCCTCTGGCCTCTGAAGTTGCTAATGTCTTTTTTATTTGGGCCTCACAGGGTTAAAAGTACCCTGTGAGACCCACGGTTGCAAAATTACAAAATCACTTTTAGCCATTTAAAAAAATAATGTTTATTTAAAAAATGTTAAAGGGGAACTATTTTACTATTTCTTTCACTATTTGGGCACTTTTACACAATTCCTGTGAGTCTATGGAACACCTAGGTTTTTTTCAAAACAAATGCATTGTTTTGTATTTCTAATCAAGTACTAAAAACCGCATTTTTCTACCTCAAGATCTTAAGCCGTTTTTGAGGCTGGGCGCCAACCACTGTGTGGCCTGGTGCCAACTGCCACATCAACTGCCACATTATTATGCAGCTGAGAAATCTCTGACATCACAGATATGCACATTTTCAGATGACTCAGTTCAGTGAGGGTGAATATTGTGAGAGGAGAATTGGAAGAATGCGCCAATATGAGAATTAGAGACATATATCCTATTAATATAAGTCCACATAGCTAAGAAACAATGGTAAACACTGAAAAAGGCCATTTATAAGATAGTTCCCCTTTAAGCACATGTATAGTCAATTGGTCCTGTTGTTCAGCCTCACAGTGCTATTTTATAGTAAATGTGTTTATATGTCCCACCCTCTGGCCTCTGAAGTTGCTAATTTCTTTTTAATTTGGGCCTCACAGGGTTAACCTCTTAAGCCCGAGATATACAGTAAAAGTGTATATTTTCAGCATTACGTTTGTTTACCAATTATTTTAACTGTTATTAGTGAAATATAAGATTATAGAAATCTCAGGGCATTGAGTCAGAAACCGACGCATATTGACAGGAGGAAGTGGCACAGCCAAAAGTGAGTGTAGTCTTTTGAAGGAAGAGACTCAGGGCTTTCAAATTTCGAAAAACTACCCTACCCAGCTCACACCAGCCCCTGTCAATCATCTGACTTCTGGATTTACTTTTTAATTTCTCTTATTTTTTCGGATTATCTCCCACAAACCTGAACGTTATTGCCATAAAACAGAACACAGTTAGTTTCTCTACCTTTCTGTGAACGTCTTGCAAAAAACTGTGTTGCAATATGATGAAAAATGGTGGAGAAATTTACATTATAAAAAAGATGGCAGAATTCAGTACTGTATCTACAAAACCTTCTGTTTAATCATCTTCCCTTTATTCATTTGCTCAGATTTTTACGTCGTATGCCGTGATCTGGCAGAATTCGCATGAACTTGAAACCCGTTGTACAACGTTTTTGGCGCAGAAAGTGTTAAGGGTTTATATATACTGTTCCACTACTCCATAGGTGGGGAGAGAGGGGAGGAAAAGGGAAGGGATAAAAGGGGTTACTGAATGGGAATTTTATAAAGGAACACACATATTATTACACTCAAAAGAAATTAACAGTGGGCCCACATTTAGCAAATAAACTCCTATATAAAGCCGGCTGTAATGGTTGGGGCGCCCCTTTACACTGCTCTCCAGTGTGCATTCAAAGCACTGTTTATCTTCACTCTTATAGAGCTTGCTCCCAACAGTGTACTGTCTACCGAACACGTTTCAACACTCAGAGCGCCGCTACTTATCCAAGATGGTGGGCCCAAACCCAGCACCGCTAGTCCGGATGCTAAGATGGCCGACGGGGATCTTGCGACAACAGCCAGCGGCGCGGAGTGGATGCTGGGGCAGGTGCTGCTGGCAACGGCTTGAAGAGGCTGGAGAAGCGTGCAGTGTAGTGGCGTCCTCTGCTGGGCTGAAGAGGGGAGCCGTCGCGCGTGCTAAACTGTGGTGCTTGCCTAAACACAGCTAAACTGTGGGTCGTATTGAACCCTCCTACTATGACGCCTATATACACAGCTAATGCAAGGTGGCCAATACCTATCACCTGGTCTTCGGCTCTGCTCGCCGGGTGAAGCCTTCACAGTGTCTCTGGCACACGAACCAAACGCTAAGCTACCGCAGATATTTCTGGAATAACCCGTTTGGTAGCTGAGTCTATTCCTTTATCCGGCGCATTAATCAAACGCTCAACTACCGCATGTATTTCTGGAATAACCCGTTTTGGTAGCTGAGTCTATTCCTCGCACGCTCACTCCTCTGTTGCTCCTGGGATAGACGTCCTCTCTCCTCTGAGTAGAACGTCCAAGAGGAAGTCCATCTCCGGTGCACTTGCCGTTGAACTCCCTTCTTCCTCGTCTGATGTCCTTCCTGCCCAGCGAACACCACCGCCGCCTGCCGGCACCTGTAGTACTTCTCGCTATGAAACGCCAATGTTTTGAATAGGAGAATCAAAGAACAGCAAGTTAATAGCCAATGTCAGGGAGGAGTGATCAAAGAGAACCGCACGTTAATTGTCCATGTCCGGGCAGGTATGATCAAGAGCAGACAACTGGTTACAACGTCCACGTGAACACAGGGAATGCACAAGATTACCGTTAGACACCCTGAATAATAACCAGACATATTCAGGTGTCTACACATATATTGAAATTGTACTTTTTGATGTATATTTTGTTACTTTTGCTTACCAAAATAGTACACCTTTAATACGTTTACTAAGTACACAACTTTGTAGTACATGAAAGCACATAAGAAATAGCAAAAATACATTGAAAGTATAATCTTAGAAAAGTACATTATGGGTAGAATTTATTTTTATTATTATCTTTTCCCTCCTTTTTTCGTTTTTTTTTCTCCCCTCCCAATGTTAGTCGTTATGCCAATTCCCAATCCCCTTCCTGGTCGTTGCGCACTCTACCCCCTACTGTCAGTCTGGGAGGGCGGAGACTATCACATGCTTCCTCCGACACATGTGTACCCAGCCCACCACTTCTTTTCACCTGGCAGCGCGGACTCTCACTAAGAGAGTGTAACGTGTGGAAGGTCACACTACCTCTCTTAGATCCTTCCCTCGCTGTGCAGGCGCCCCGACCGAACTGTAGGAGTCGCTGTCCACAACGACCCAGACCCACCCACCGGCTTCCCTCTCGCTGACTCTGCCAATCCAGCCAGTATGACGGTCGGCCAAGCCGGAAGCAACGCTGACAGCTGGATTCGATACGGGTAGAAAAATTTTAACACACTTTATATACAAAAAATACACTTTCAGTATGTAAATATATATAGTATTAATTTGACGTGAGTTGTACTTAAATAATATCATATACTAATATCATATATATCTGAATGTGAATGACTGTTCAACTATCAATTGAAATCCTATGAGCGTAACATTCTGTGTAGCCTATGCAGCACATCAGGATGAAGAAGGTATAGCTAAGCTAAAAGGTTAAGGAAGGGCACAGCTGTGGGCCAGGGCTCACCTAAAGGAAAGGAGATCTGAGGACGGTTCTAGGTCGTGTGAGAGTGTGATTTATGGTATAGAAGCAGCATGGGGAGAGGAAGCGGGGAAGTGACAGAGGGGAAGGAGAGCGTGGCAGCTGACCCTGGAGTTGACCCTGCAACATACTGTAAGTGGTTTCTACTGGGCTCCCCCACACAGGCAGAGGTGGTGTAAACAGAAACCCAGTTTATTGAAGAGGTGGCAAGATGGTACAAGCCAGAGCAGATGGGAAATTGTCATGACAGAAGCTCTCTCTCGTGTGTGTGTGTGTGTGTGTGTGTGTGTGTGAGGATTTAACCTGTGCACGTTGATCAATAGGTGTGCTGCTCCCAGGTCTAATTAGCTTGACCCAGGGCAGGGGTGGCTGCTTAAACCAGCCATCCTCACACCACAGAGTGGAAGTAAAATTCTTAAACAAGCCAAATACTCTTTGGCAGACAAATCCTAGGTGGTACTGTAGGCGTAATCGCTGATTGTGGATTGCTTCCCACTGAGGCATACACAAAATCACAAAAAAGATTAATCACAAAAAAGTGAGATTTTCATTCAGCAAATGGGAAATGTAAGCAATACGAAGAAAGGACATCAAAAGAAAAATTTTAAAACAAAGAAAACCTAAATACAGGAAAGTATTTTAATCTAAAGTCAGAACTTATACTAATGTCAATCTTAGCATTGAGCCATTGTGTGGGAGGTTTTGTAAATGTGCCCAGAATTAAAGTCTAAAAACCTATTACAGTAAAGAAAAATAATCGACATCCATGAAGCTGTACTAGAATCTGACACAATGTATTGTACACAAGTACACACTCATTAACCCTTTGGGTGCCGTTAACGTAGAACTACGTTTCTGTCGCCCGACGGTTGAGTGCCGGAAACGTAGATCTACGGGTTTCTCACTGTATTTCTTTTATTCGTTATTGCCATTCATAATTCAGCGGGGCACCTTGTGCATGCTGTACTGAATGTGTCTGAGCTGGCAGACAGTCTTATACAGCCCTCTAACGCCTTCGGCCGCTATTGCACTCCATTAGAAACAATGTAGTTTCTTTTCTCTACCGAGCTGCGGCGTGGGGGCGGGTCCTAAACACTCCGGCAAAACACGTGCTTGTAGGGATGGCTTGGACAACTGACCCCGCCCCCTCATTCATGTGCAATGCCCAATAACGTCAGAGACATGATCGCTGTGGATAACTGGAATGGCGATCAGATAATTGGATTCTTTTTTTTGCATTACATCAGAGACCAGGTAAGGACTCTATATATCCAATCTGATATTTTTTTCTCCCGCGATTGAAGCTGTCTGTGTGTGCTGTGTGTGGCTGTTTACCGTTGGGTGCAGGAGGGGCCCATTTCATGTATGCACGAGGAGACATAATAATAATAATCTAGCGTTGATTTCAGGAAGATTCGATAATCAGGCGAAAAATGACAACGTGATAAGTGGTCTTTTTCCTGGAATTGCTCAGAAGCACCCAAACTATATTCATATTCAAAACGGTATAAAACTTAAATGTACGGATGAAAAAATAATCAGTTTTTTTGCACGTTGACCAGAAGCAACTCACTGACAATCGACAGTGTTATTAGATCTATAGCTATAATATAAAATATAGGTTTAGCTCTAAAAACAAGGTGAGCGTTTACATGGGGTTAATGGACGGCAAGGCCAGATGCACTTCCCGGACCAAAATGCTGCTCCAGATGCTTGCACTTCATGCGGATCAGTGCCGTAAAACTGCAAATGTGAGTAGTGTGTTCCATGTTTCATTTCCATTTATGTCTTTGTGTACTTGTCTTATTCAACAGTTGAGTCATGAAAATGACATTTTCACTATCTGTCTTTGCATATCTCCCACAGAACAAGTTTTATACAAGAAAATGTTGTGTTTGACTGCATCAATCCTAAATTTGTGTTGCACTACGGTATCTACTCATCGGTACTGTGCTGACAAACACCTTTTTTTCCCTTTCTTTTTTTGGAAGAGCAGCCATTAAATATACACATGCACAAATCATGTTAAACCCAGATTCGGCTCAAACAAGGGACTAAACACGTTTCGCAATTATGCCACATCAATGTGGAACGCCCTACCCAAAGCTGTAAAGGAACGTGAATCACTATCCACTTTCAAAACCACTCTCAAAGAACACCTACGGGAGACTGCAATTAGAAACTGGCCCCTGTAAATGTCCTAACCCAACCCCCTCCAATGTACAGTCTATCTGTATGTCATATATGTCCTGATGAATTGAAAATGGGGGACTCTGATGTAAACAAGACGAAAGTCTTTCTCTGGTCTGCATCCCCTTAACAATTGTGTGTATTGAGCTGTACTGTATTGTACCCATTCATTTCAATTAATCAATAAAAAACCACATATACTGTACACACAGTCAAAACATATTTTCTAACTAACAGGAGGAGCAGACAGAAGATGATGTGGTGGTGTTGGAGGAGCAGGAGAGTGGAGAGGTAGTAGCGGAGGAGCTCAGTGGGGTAATTGTGATTTATTATTTGATTGATTTTACACCTGTCTTCCGATATTAAGATACCTTAACACTTTCCGTGCCAGCAGGGGGAGCCAAAAATAGCGCTTGAGTGCCAACGCTCTATTCAATGAGCGAGCGATCACATTTGCGAACGCATAAACTATATCTTAAAGGTGTCATGCAGTGCTATTCCTAGCACTATTTGGGCAACTTTACACACTTCCTGTGAGTCTATGTAACACATGTGTAATTTTTATTCCAAAAATAATCATTGTTTTATATTTCTAATCTTGTACTCAAAACCAGCATTTTTCAGCCTCATGAAAGCAGGCTATTATTGGCTTGGCTCCACCCACACTTTGAGTGACAGCCACCCACCAAATAGCTCCGCCCATCTCCCCGTCATTCCATCCAGGTGGAGGTCTTATTGATTGATTGATTGATTGATTGAAAACTTTATTAACAGATTGTAGAATGGGTACAATACAGTACAGCTCAATACACACAATTGTTAAGGGGATGCAGACCAGAGAAAGACTTTCGTCTTGTTTACATCAGGGTCCCCCCTTAGGTTTCAGGTTACATACAAATATGGTATGTCATAAATATAGAGATGTAGCAGTACTGTCTATCTATATATATATATGTTACCACTATTTGTAAAAGCCACAACCACGTTACCATATTTGTAATAATGTAAATCATTGTGTCGTTGTACATATTGTGTATACACCGTTAGAAGCTAACATAGGTTCCATCACTCTGAGAGTCCATGTTATGAACTATTACCACAGATATTTTCAGTTTTCAGGGTTGATCTAACAGTTTTGATTATGAAATCTCAGTCAAGGGTACCACAGGTCCTCTTCTCAGACCTGTGGGGCAAAGCACTGCACCATGCAAGCTACATGTCGCTGCATGTTGATCAATAGTAGCCCACTCGGTGCATCACAGTGGGCTACTATTGTGCTAACAACATGCTGCGACGTCTAGCTTGTTAGCCGGCATGAATACCCGATTTAAAATGGTTCTCTCCTCTTTGTATACCTTTGTCCTCACAAGTATTCTGCCAGGGAACTTATGGACACGACAATAGTAGTAGTTATAAGGTGTTTGAGCTTGTAACGTTAGTTAGCTCATAGCTATCGTGGTACACGAGAGCTATGAGCTAACTAACGTTACAAGCTCAAACGATAGCTATGAGCTAACTAACGTTACAAGCTCAAACACCTTATAACTACTACTATTGTCGTGTCCATAAGTTCCCTGGCAGAATAATTGTGAGGAAAAAGGTATACGAAGAGGAGAGAACCATTTTAAATCGGGCATTCATGCCGGCTAACAAGCTAGACGTCGGGGTATGTTGTTAGCACAATAGCTACCAAGCTAAGCTACGTTAGCTTCTAACGGTGTATACACAATATGTACAACGACACAATGATCAAACACCTTATAACTACTACTATTGTCGTATCCATAAGTTCCCTGGCAGAATACTTGTGAGGACAAAGGTATACAAAGAGGAGAGAACCATTTTAAATCGAGCACTCATGCCGGCCGACAAGCCGGACACCGCGGTTGTTGTTAGCACAATAGTAGCCCACTGTGATGCACCGAGTGGGCCACCATTGATCAACATGCAGCGATGTGTAGCTTGCATGATGCGTGTGCAGTACACAGGTCTGAGAAGAGGACCTGCACATGATAGCAACCGGGAGCGTCGCGGAGCATTCCTAGATCCACTTCAACCAGCCGAGCGTCGGGAGCTCCAGCAGCTTGTCGATGTGCTAATAGCCTGGAGCCAGCTACCGTTAGCTTGCAGAGGCTATTAGCACACCGACAAGCTGTGTAGCCAGCAGGCTGAATGCTCCGCGACGCTGGTTGAAGTGGATCTAGGTAGCCAGCAGGCTGAATGCTCCGCGACGCCCCCGGTTGCTAACGCCGGCCCCGGCTGGTGCTAACTAGCTAGCGATCGCTCCCGAGTCCCGAGAGCTAACGCCGGTCTGTCTGTCGAAGAATGGAGGCGGGCATTACTAAAACCACAGAGCCAATCACATCACTGTGCGCTATAAACAGCGCCCTGTGACGTGCACCAGGTCGTCAAATCAACATGACCTGATTTACTAGAGGCAAACAGGGGATGGGCTGTAGCTGAGGAATTCGTCAATATAGTATTTAGGCCCAAAAACACATTGATACGAACTCCTATTACTATAATACAATGCTAGAGACTGAAAAATGACATTTATAACGCATAGCCCCTTTAAATTATGGCTATGTGTCTAATACACCCGTCGCTTATCAATGACTTGTTTGCAGTCAACATTGTCGAAACGGATTGTTTTTTAATCGGTTCATTTCCGTTTTATACCATTTTGAAAAACGCTCGTTTTTTGAAACTTAAAAAAAAAAAAAGATTCTGCAGGAATCGCGCTTTACTGGAATACACAAAACACGTTGTCATTTTTCGGCCTATTTATGAATCGTTTTCAAATAAACGCTAGATTATCGATAGTATGTGTACTTATGCATGCTATAGAAGCGGGCTGAAATATTGATTATCTTATTTCCTGATCAGCACACACACACTCACAGCCACACAGCCAATGAATTAAATACGGTCCTAAAGGCAGAGTTGCAATCAGTGATGGAATGGATAAAGAATAACAAACTAGTTCTAAACATATCAAAGACAAGTAGCATCATTTTCGGTTCAAACCATACTCTTCAACCATACATAGAACGAACCCAGTCTTGAAACTTTTGATAAGTGATGTGGTAATTAATCAAGTCCAGGAGACTAAACTCCTAGGGGTAACATTAGACAGTAAATTGTCATGGTCACACCATATAAACAATATAGTAGTGAAAATGGGAAGAGGGATTTCTGTTGTTAAAAGATGTGCTCATTTGTTACCACTAAATTCTATCAAACAGGTCATTCAAGCTCTGGTTTTGTCATATCTTGACTATTGTCCTGCAGTAAGGGGGGACTGTACAATCCCTTTAAAAAAAAGTGTATTTGGCCAGGCCGTCTTCTCATACAGAGCATCCCACCAATGGAACTCAATTCCTCAAACAATTAGAGTGTCCACATCATACCATTCATTCAAGTGCAGGGTTAGGGAATGGCTCATTGATAACCAGAACTGTCAACACTGAGGTGTCTGTATGTGTATATGTGTGTGTGGATATGGATATGGTGCGTCTGTCTATGTCTGGGTCTCTTAATATGTCATGATGTGCTCTGTCCTTGTGTCCATGACTGTATTGTGACCTGTATCCCTACTATGTCTATGTGCTTTTGTTGTGTTTTTATTCTAATGTATTTATCTTGATTTTATTCTGTTTTTATTGCTAACCCTTTTTTTACACAGGATTTTAGCCTGTACCTTCTGGCAGGGGGACTACCAATGGAAATTAGCCTTTTGGCTAAAATTGGGTGCATTTACATTTGTAAAATGTTTTATTAATGTACACTGTCCCCCTTGAACAAATAAAGTAAACCTAACCTAACCTAACCTAAGTATGGTCAAATGTAATGATGAATAAACAGATTTTTTTTGAAATGGTACAAAACAAAGCAGCACGTATAGCGCTTCGCTGTGAGTACAGAACTAATGTTGCAGCGATGTTGTTTAACTTGGTTACTTGTCAAACATAAATTACTCTGCTCAAATGTATCTATAAGTCTTGACAGACACAACCATTCCACCAGACATGCTTCTGCACGAGGTTTTACACTTCCAAAAGTGAGGTCGAATGCAATGAAGCGAACTGTCATGTTCCGTGGTATGCAGGAATGGAACTCTCTTCCCAGACATGTTAAGCAGGAGAATAGTAAATGTTGTTTCAAAATCGTGGTAAAACAACATTTTCAACCAAAGAAATTGACATTCCCTAATAGATAGTGTGTACGTAAATGAAAATGTATGTGTCTGATAAAGAGATAGGTATATATAGATGAAAAGGCATGTCTGATAGGGATATATTATTAAAAGATTGTATAATTGGCTGATATGAACATAGATAATGTATGTAAAAGCTAAATAGTATATTATGAATTAATTATGAGTAGGTATTATTGTATTGTATTATGAATTCATAAGGCGTATATATTGTTGTATTGTATTATGAATTTGATTAGGGTTTTTATTGTTGTTTTAATTGTCTGTATGACATGTGAATGTTGTGAGTGTATAAGTCTGTAACTGTATTTTACGTGTTATGGACACCAGGAAGAATAGCCCCAGCACTGCTGTGGCTAATGGGGATCCAAATAAACTTAAACTTAAACACACATATGGGACACGCTGATGAATAGGTGAAAAGAGCTCTGATTATCCCAAGACTGGTAAAATAGATTCCTTACCTCAGATCAGATGTTCTCCAAAAAGATTATTCCAATTCCTGATCGTCATTCCAAATATCGATCGCGTTTATTTATCCAACGCTGGGTGGTCGAAAGACATTCCACGCTGTTCTGATGGTGGGCAATGAATGGGATCGACTCAGATTACATGCCTGACAAGTAAAATGTGGAATCCGGACTCTTTTTTTCCCATCCATTTCATTCAGTCCAATCCAATGGGGTGCAATACCATCCGGAGAGACGATAGGGGCAGTATTTTCCCTGTTCGAGCTCAGACAGATTCCCACTGGTAACGCAAGGCTAGATTGATGAAAAATTTATGGAAATCGATAATAAAAAAAATAACGATTAAAAACGAGATTTCTCGTCGGTTGGCACTCAACGCATGGCATGAAGTAACAAGATTTCTCGTGGCTGGCACTCAAAGTGTTAAGCAACAACTCATGTATTTCTTATTATTATGATTTTCATACTAGTGCTTTAAACAGTCTAATCAAATCAAATAAAATTTATTTATAAGGCCCGACAACACACGTTAATGTCCCCATGGGCCGTACATGTCTTCTTTAAACAAGTCAAGAAGAAAACATAACAATAAGTCAAGAACAGAACAAGAACACCATAAGGTCCAACAAATTTAAAATAAATGCAAATAAATGAAAGAATGCAAGCACTCCCAGACATACCCCACACAAAGGTAAGGAAAAACTCACTAAAACCTAACAATAGGGAAAAATGCTCCACAGGCAGTGTGGAGGAGAGAAACCTTAGAAGGGCCATTTGAATGAATGAATGAATGAATTTATTTACACACACACGATACATTACATGTGAGTATCCTCATGTGATAACAATGTCACAAATTGTGTGCATGTGCCAGGTCTCCCAAGAAGCTATTTAAAGCTTTTGGAGGGAGCCTGAACACAGATACAAACAGAATATAAACAACAAAACAATAAACAAAAAACAAAACAAAACAATTACAGCGTGGTAATACAGACAATTGTATTCCTAAGTTATAATTTTAATAAGAGATATGAATTAAGCAGTTCCTCTTTCAGTGATTTTTTAAAGGTTTTAAAGGTTTTAGTCATTTTTAGATTTTCGTCAAGCTTGTTCCAGATCTGTGGACCCCTGCATGCTATGCTTAGGCTAGCACAATTTAGCCTTCTCCTCTTGCCTTCAAGGGGGGATCTCCCTTCTTAGATGTCGGTGATAGTAGTGTTGCAGACTAACAGTTGGTAAGTATGCACTCAAGTGTGTAGTGAAACACAGATGAGTGCATGCAATAGCAACTGAACATTTTGAAAGATTAAAGATAGAGCTGATAGCGATAGCAACTGAACATTTTGAAAGATTGAAGATAGAGCTGATAGCGAATCTATTTGAGGCACAGAGGCGGCGCAAAGAGGGTTGCGTCATCCCCGTCTTAATCACGGGACATTCAACACTCCGGTCATTGCTCAGGGACAGCCGGAGACATGGAGATAGGGGGCGGCGCAGAGAGGGTCGCGACCTCCCCGACATCATCGCGGGACGTCCGGCACTCCGGTCACCACTACGAGACCTCCGGAGACAGGAGGGCACGCATAGAGGGTCGCATCCTCCCGGCCTTCATCACGGGACGTCCGACACTCCGGTCAGCACTCCAGGACAGCAACTCACAGGGGGACAGGGAGACGGGAAAGGCGTTAGACAGCTTGTGTGATTGTAGTGGGCGGACATAGCAATAGATACAAGTGGTAAGCATATATGTGAATAGAGTAGATATATGAAGTAAGCATATTATGTGAATAGAATAGAAGTACTTAACCCAGCAATGAAACCGCATTGACACACCAGTTGACAGGACCACGGACAGACGACGGTAAGTAGCTGATCCAAGGCCTCGTGGTGCATGTAGAGCAGTCACTGCAATCTTGGCCAAGACCCCGAGGCATCCATCACCTTAGTCAGCACTAGGAGACAGGCACTCAGAGAGATGGGGGAGGGAGGGGGGGGAAGAGTTAGAGAGTTCCCATGTTTGTGGTGCTGCAAAAAAGCAGACATGGGGGAAAATAAACTTCCTAACTAAACTAGACAGATTAATCTAAAGGTCAGTCCCCGACCAGGTGAGATCAGGGTAGGTTGAAGGAGAGAGAGAAAAGATGGGTATTAAGCAGGGATTTAAAAGCTTCGACAGAGCAGGCGCCCCTGATGACGGCAGGTAATATGTTCCATAGGTAGGGAGCGCGGTAGACAAAGGCTCTGTGGCCGGCGGATTTTTTTTTTTTTTTAAACTTAAATTATTTATTAACAGTTTTTAGACAGACAGCACTTACAAAAAATAAATAATAAAAAATAAAGAAACTAGCATCACAATAAAAACAAAAAGAAAAAACAGTGCACATAAATATTTACATGGGTATCACATGGTTAGTTGTCTGGTTCCCCTACTGTTGTTTTCTAGGTATTTGATACAAAGGCTGATTGTGTATCTCCCTTAAACAGGCATAAACAGGTAATTCCTACTCAAAGATGATAAATGCTGACTAAGGCTTGTATGTGTGATCTGGGTCCAGAGACCCTCCTTGAGCTTCTTTCTTCCCTTATCCTTCGTCCTTTCTTTTTTTTCTCTTGTTTATTAACTTTCACTTTGCTTTTTGGTTCACCCATACACAAACCACATCATCCCTGAATATTTAATATCACACCGTTAAACAGACATAAATAATAAGGTATAAAAGCATTCAGCAATTGTAATATCCCAAAAACAAAATAGAAAATACTAACTAAAGCACAGGTGTGTGACATGGGTTCATAGACCCTCCTTGAACATCTTTCCTCCTTTACCCTTCGCCCTCTTGTGTTGCATTTGGTTCTTCCTCTGTGATGTCGTTCTCGTTCCTTTTATAATCCTCCCACTTTCCCCATCTTTCCCCAAATTTCTCTTCCTGTAACCTCAGCATGTGTGTTATCCTTTCCATATCCTGTATTTCTTCCACTATTCCTACCCATTTTGCTATTGTCGGTGGGTCTTCCTTGTACCACAGTCTCGTTATTGCTTTTCTGGCCACTATCAACATTATCTTTATTAAATATTTGTCCCCCCCTTGTATTCCCTCGTGTGTCAGGTCTCCTAAGTAAAGCACCAGTCCTGTTTGTGGTAGCCCGTATCCTAATATTCTGATCATTGCTTCCCCTATCTCCTCCCAATACCCCTTCAGCTTCTGACATTCCCAGAATATGTGCGTGTGATTTGCCCCCTCCTTCCCACACATCCTCCAGCATGCTTTTTGTGTTGGTGCATATTTTCCCTTCAGCTCTGGGGTTATAAAGAATCTGATTATGTTTTTCCATCCAAATTCTTTCCATATTCTCGATCCTGTTGTTGAATGTTGTACCTCGCATATGTTCCCCCATTCCTTCCCTGTTATTCCTATCTCTAGTTCTCTCTCCCATTTCTCCCTTATATAATCGGTCGTGTGTCCCTTGCTGGTCATTATAGCCCGGTATATTGCTGATATTACTCTTCCTTGCCCCCCTTCGTATGCCCATACTATCATCTTTATTATTCCATTCTGTTCCTCGTCTTTGGCCCCCCTTATTTCTTTGTTGTAGTAGTCTCTAACCTGTAGATATCTGAAGTGGTCTCTGTTTTCTAGTCCACATTTCTCCTTTAATTTTTGTAGTGTCTGCATTTCTCCCTTCTCTATCATTTTGCATATCGCTGTTGCCCCCCCCCCCCTCTCCCACCTTCTGAATCCATGGTCTAACCTCCCTGGTTTGAATCTCTTGTCATGTGCTACCCATCTCAGGATCCCTGACTGCTTCTCCAATTTGTGTGTTTTTACTACTCTGTTCCATATGGTCAAGGTGCATTTGGTGATTGGATCTAATAGTCCCTCTTTTTCTTTAAATAGTTCCCTATCTCCCACCAGAGCTTGTACCTTGTATCCCTCCCCTTCTTTTTCAATGTCTTTCCATCTTGCCTCATATCTGTCGTTACACCAGCACGTCACTGCTCTCAGTTGTGCTGCATAGTAATAATCTTGTAGGCTGGGTACTGCCATCCCTCCCTCTTCCTTTGGTAGTTGTTGTGAAGGGCCAGATTAAACCGAATATATATATTTATTTATATATATATATTTAATTGTATTCGTATATTCTCTAATATTCCCTGATATCCCTTGTATATTCCTTGTACAATATGCATTGAATATCCATTCTAGCCTACTGAACATCCCATAATAGTCTCCATTCTACTATTGGTCGAGACCTTGGTGCCAGGCTGCCATACCCCCCAGACCCAGTTCAAACGTACCGCTCAACATGTACGAACAAGTCCTAGTTCCGCGTAGGAATCTGGCTACTGCACCACTAATGGTACTATTTGTTCATAGTGCGTATATATACTGCGCTACTAAAGTAGGACTTCCTTTTAGTCCAGTTTCTTACCCTCCAATAGAGTGACAGACGTAAAGCCTCCCCGCGACGCCACGTGTGGGAGTTCGGCCAAGTTCGGCCTACCATCGGTATTGAGACATCGTGTATATTAATATTTGAATAGTCATATTTGGCACTATATCGTCGAGTTGGACGTAGTCTATTAAGCTAATAATAGTCTATTCATATGTAGTGCTTCGTGCGGTGAGAATACTATCGTAGTCAGTACCCCCATCGTTTCGGGTAGAACTGGCTGCTTATCCAGGGTGGCCGACCCCATGTGAGGCTGCACCCGAGGAGCCCCAGAGCCGACGAGCGAGTGGACCTGCATACCGGATTATTCTACCGACGACAGCCCGCCTTCCCAGGCACGGATTATGCTTTGTATACAGTGATTATTCTATGGATAAAGACCAACACTGCCGTGTGTTGGAAACCCCCCCCCCGGAGAGGACGACAGGTGAGGAGACGCTCTACACGACGAGGTCGCTTCACGCCTCTCCATCGTGGACCGGAGGAAGCCGGCCCACAGAGAGTCCAACTGCCTTCATCTGTGGATCGAGGATCGCTGAGGCACCGAGCCGCACAATCGTGGGTTCTCCCAGGATACCCTCGGCCAGACGGATACAGCCAGACTCTACCCCCCCCCCCCTTTCTCCCGTTGTCTTACAATTGGTCCTTCGAGCCGGAGGGTAATTAGTGTAATATTAATATAGTGTTATTAATATTGAAATGGCCTATGATGAACACTCCACGAAACGATCCTCCTAACCAACACCCGCAGCGCGAGCGACGGCTCCCTCAGTACTTAGAGGCTTACGCTGTCAGTCAACAACCTAGTCTTCTACTAACAGTAAACGCGGTGAAACTAGAAAGTAAAAGTATGTCTAACCCCAACGCCCAGACTACCCCGACCATAGAGGCCCCTACGGGTTCTAATGTAACTGACCAAGCTCACGGTGGGGACCAGTGGGAACCAGACATGACTTCACACCCCGCCAGTACTGAAGAAGTAGTCCCCGATGAGTCCCGGGAGGAATACAACGCTACCGAGAGAGAACTCGGCACGGAAGAAGACGGGGAGAGCACCGTGGAGATAGAGCTCCAAGGCTCCGCAAGGAGTACCCCGAGGGAAGGCTCCCCTATACAACCGCCTTCTCCCAGCGAGGCAGAGAGGACCCTACAGCAGGCCTTCCTCATCAGCCTGAACGCCGCTGCTGAACGCGACCGACTGCAGATCCAGCAGCGGAGCGAAGAAGAGCATATACGTCTAGAAATAAGACGCATTCAGATGGAAGAGAATGTGGCCCGAGACCGAGCAGACAGCCAGCGAGCAGCTGCTGGTGCTCTACGGGACGCAGAGCGCGACAGACAGCAAGCGCAACTAATAGAACAGCTGATCAGACGGACAACACCCTCTCCCTCCGCCAGAGGCTCCAGGAACTCGTCTAGACACACCTCCAGGGCGGCATCCCCTAGCCGAGTAAACAACCCTGAACTTGACCAACAGACGAGGTCTATACCCCCCACAGACCACCTCCCCCCACCGGTCCAAGCGAGACCTAGCAACCGGGAAGGAGCAGCATATCCTGTGGAGAGGCTAAACCAGAGACTACAAGCACTGGATGACCTAACTGAAGACGAAGAGGAAGAGGAGGAGAACCGCGCCCGACGACAGCACAGTACTCTACCGGACCAGGAGGTCCGGTACAGCCCAGGCTATACTCCCGCGGAGCTGCGCTACAGACCCCCGACTCTATACACGGGTGAGCACGACGCACGACCCGCACCGAGGAACAGCACCTGGACAAGCGGGCCATGGTACACTGCCGGTACCAGCCCATACCAAGGAGCGGGAGGAGACTCGCCTAGGAGGCCTCTCCCCCAACGCTCGCCGATGTATCCACAGTCAGCGTCATACATTGGCACGCCTATGGTACCCGACTTCACCCAAGAGAACCGGGCCCAGTATACAGAACTCCGCATGTGTCTGGAGACCATGTTGGTGGATGTATTGGATGAACGCCATAAATACGCCATCCTACTGAAGCACTTAAAGGTACCCCGCGCACATAATATAGCGCTCGCCTACGCGACTTCCACCACCCCATACACAGCAGCGCTGGTAGCATTGGACCAGAGGTATGGGCGCATATGGGATTACGTGATCCAGGAGATCCGACACATCGACCGCTTACCCCCAGCGATAGACAATCGAGCACTGGACGACCTGTCCATCAGAGTGCAGTCCCTGGTAGGGATGTTGGGAGCGCAGAGAGAGAAAGGGAGGCATGAACTTTACGCCAACTCAAATGTGGAACGGATCTTGGAGAAGCTGCCGCCCGCTCGACAGGAGCGTTTTAGGCGGCAGAGAGACCACCGAGACCCGAATGGCCCCGAACCGAACCTCCTCGATCTAGCAGACTTCCTGGCGAGAGAAGTCAGCAGCCTACGGCTAGATACATTCGGACGGAGCACCCCTGGCTCCAGAGAAGGAACCAGACGACTAAATGATGGAAGAAGATCGGTGACTGTGATGCACCAATCGGAGTCAGTACCGAGCAGCAGGAGCCACAGTACCCCCTCCAGAACGGAGAAGTGGAAGATAGTGTGCCCCTACTGTGAGAAAGAACACTGGCTAGCGCAATGTGACTCCTTCCCCAAGCTGAACGCGGAGGAAGCAAGTCAATGGATAAAGTCCAACAAGCGCTGTTTTCGCTGTGCGCGCTCACACATGGCAGCCGAATGCCGCTTAAAGAAAAGGTGCACCAAGTGCGATGGAGCCCATCTGGACATACTTCACGACAGTAACAGACGGCGCCCTTCACCCGCACCATCCAGCAGCAAAGCGAGCGTCATGTACATCGATCCCGCCAGCAGCAGTGGAGCCCGAGTACTCCTAAAAGTAGTGCGTGTGACACTAAGCTACCAGAATAAAGTCCTGGACACTTACGCCGTCCTCGATGACGGGTCAGAGAAGACCCTTCTGCTCGCCTACGCTGCGGCCCAGCTAGGGCTGCGGGGAAGCGAAACCCAAATGACAATTCGGACAATAAGACGAGATTTGAAGACGATAAAGGGCGAGAATGTCTCATTCTCTATCGCAGCAAGCGGCCAGCCTGAGCGACGGTACCAGATTACAGACGCTTTCACCAGCCAAGAAATAGGACTGTCGCGGTACACATACCCCGTCGCCAAGCTGATGGAGAAATATGCACATCTGCGCAAGTTACCGATCCCGCTCATAGACAATGCTATGCCGACCCTGTTGATAGGCTCCGACCATGCAGACCTCATTGTCCCGATAGACCGGGTTCATACCGGACCCCGAGGCTGTCCTGCAGCAGTCGAGACCCGTTTGGGATGGACTCTCCAAGGCCCGCTCGCCAAATCTCTCAACCGAAGTACAGCCACTAGATGTCTCCACTCCCGAGTCACAGAGGGAGAAACCGCACTCCTGCAACACGTAGAGCGGCTATGGACCTTGGAACAAATGCCCTTTAAGAACGGAAAGAAAGACATTCGCTCTAAAGATGACATTTACGCCATTCACCTCCTCGAGACAGGGACCAAGAGAGTCCCGGTCAACGGCGTGTTGAGATACGCCACGCCACTCCTGCGGCGAGAAGGAATGCCTACTTTCCACGCCAAGACAGACGCCACAGAACGGTACCTGCTGAACACGGCGCGGCGCTTAGCCAAGAACCCCGCCCAAGAGAGTGTATACCGCGCCGAGATTGAGAAGCTCATCACAGCGGGACACGTCACAAAGATGGACATTAAAGAGGCTGACCAGACCACTGAATCGTGGTACGTGCCTCACCACAAGGTCCATCACAACGGTAAAGACCGCATAGTATTTAACTGCAGCTACCAGATCGGATCCCAAAATCTGAATAAAGAGTTACTGCCCGGTCCCACACTCGGCCCCTCCCTACTCGGCGTTCAGGAAAAGGTGGCCATCAGCGGGGACATTAAAGGAATGTTCCTGCAGGTGAGATTAGTAGAGGAGGACAAGCCCCTGTTACGGTTCCTATGGAGAGAGAAGCCAGGAGATGAGCACCCAGCCATCTACCAATGGGAAGTCCTCCCCTTCGGAACGACGTGCAGCCCCTGCTGTGCTACATTTGCACTACAGAAACATGTAGCAGAGGACCCAGCAGCGGACGAAGAGGTCCGACACAGCGTAAAGAACAGCTTCTACGTAGACAACTGTCTACAAAGCCTTTCAACCCAGGAAGAAGCCGAGGCTCTCCTGATTAAACTCCGCGCCTCATTGATCAAAGGTGGCTTTGATCTCAGGCAGTGGGCCAGCAGCGATCCGCAAGTACTGCGCAGCCTCTCCTCCGAGGACAAGGCAGCCAGCAGCGAGACCTGGATGGCTACAATCCCGGGAGAAGCCCAGGAGATGACCCTGGGATTGGTGTGGCGATTCAAAACAGATTCGCTTCACTACAGACACAAGCCCCTGACTACGGAGCAGGGAAGGCCGGCGGCGGCGCCGACCACCAGACGGAGTGTGTACACAACACTCGCCCGACAATATGACCCGCTAGGATGTATTCTACCGTACACCACCAGGGCAAAAATGATTGTACGAGCATTGTGGGACAAGGACCAGGGCTGGGACGACCCCATTCCTGCACACCTTGCATCCACCTGGAGAGAGTGGGAGATGGAGCTCCACTCACTCCCAGGCGTTAATATGCGCCGAAGCTACTTCCCACCCACGGTGAGGCCAGAGACATGTAAAATGGACTTACACGTCTTCAGTGACGCCTCAGAGGTCGCATACGGATCAGTAGCCTACTTGCGGGCCCAAGAAGAGGGGGGAGAGATCTACACAGCATTTGTCCTCGCCCGCTCGAGAATAGCCCCACGCAAGCAACAATCTATCCCACGTCTAGAGCTCTGCGCAGCCCTAGCCGGAGCGCACCTAGCCACGCTCATCCAACGTGAGCTCACCATACCGGTGTCTAGAACAATCCTGTGGTCAGATTCCACGACAGTACTCGCCTGGATCAAATCGGACTCATGCAAGTACAAAGTCTTCGTGGGAGTCAGAGTCACCGAGATTCAAGACTTAACCGAAGAGTTAACCGGAGAAACAGAGTGGCGCTACGTTGATACAAAACAGAACCCAGCTGACGTCATCACCCGGGGAATGCCCCTAGATGACCTCACCCGTCGCAATGTCTACAGTGACGGCCCAGCATTCCTAAAGCTCCCGGAAGGAGAGTGGCCCACGCCTATCCCGAGGGAAGCCAGTCAAGAGGAGGCTGAGAATAAGAAACCTATGTTCTGTGGATTGAGCACTGTTATCTCCGCAGACCCCAACATAGATGATTGCACTACCATAGAGAGTGCACAACAAAGGACATTCCTACTGCACTACCTACCGTCTCTACAGACCCGCCAGAAGTGGGTAAAGGAGAGAGACAATTTGACAGAAGGAACAGTCGTCATGATTATTGATCAATCACTGCCCAGAGCTATGTGGCCGGCCGGCCGCGTAAGCAAAGTGATCACCGGTGCCGACGGCAAGGTCCGAGCAGCTGAAGTGCTTGTCCAGGGTCGCACTTACACCCGTCCCGTGGCGAGGCTCATAGAACTGCCCCGACTCCCAGACACAATCGATGATGACCATGACCCTATAACCCTATGACTTTGTGAAGTTGACTGACCCCCACAGCAAACCCTTATGTGTAAATAGACAACGCGATTAATCTGTCTCTGCTTAACTGATTAGGTCTGGGACCAATCAGGGGGTGGCTGTTGTGAAGGGCCAGATTACACCGAATATATATATTTATTTATATATATATATTTAATTGTATTCGTATATTCTCTAATATTCCCTGATATCCCTTGTATATTCCTTGTACAATATGCATTGAATATCCATTCTAGCCTACTGAACATCCCATAATAGTCTCCATTCTACTATTGGTCGAGACCTTGGTGCCAGGCTGCCATACCCCCCAGACCCAGTTCAAACGTACCGCTCAACATGTACGAACAAGTCCTAGTTCCGCGTAGGAATCTGGCTACCGCACCACTAATGGTACTATTTGTTCATAGTGCGTATATATACTGCGCTACTAAAGTAGGACTTCCTTTTAGTCCAGTTTCTTACCCTCCAATAGAGTGACAGACGTAAAGCCTCCCCGCGACGCCACGTGTGGGAGTTCGGCCTACCATCGGTATTGAGACATCGTGTATATTAATATTTGAATAGTCATATTTGGCACTATATCGTCGAGTTGGACGTAGTCTATTAAGCTAATAATAGTCTATTCATATGTAGTGCTTCGTGCGGTGAGAATACTATCGTAGTCAGTACCCCCATCGTTTCGGGTAGAACTGGCTGCTTATCCAGGGTGGCCGACCCCATGTGAGGCTGCACCCGAGGAGCCCCAGAGCCGACGAGCGAGTGGACCTGCATACCGGATTATTCTACCGACGACAGCCCGCCTTCCCAGGCACGGATTATGCTTTGTATACAGTGATTATTCTATGGATAAAGACCAACACTGCCGTGTGTTGGAAACCCCCCCCCCGGAGAGGACGACAGGTGAGGAGACGCTCTACACGACGAGGTCGCTTCACGTCTCTCCATCGTGGACCGGAGGAAGCCGGCCCACAGAGAGTCCAACTGCTTTCATCTGTGGATCGAGGATCGCTGAGGCACCGAGCCGCACAACCGTGGGTTCTCCCAGGATACCCTCGGCCAGACGGATACAGCCAGACTCTACCCCCCCCCCCCTTTCTCCCGTTGTCTTACAAGCGACCGGAATTCCCCCCTAGTGTATCCAGTTCTATAATCATTAAAGTATCATTGCTATTATTCCTTAAATATTCCAGGTTGTATATTTACCGCCTGCGCCACCAGAGATTGGACGTTCTCTATTGATATACCAACGAATACTCATTTGCCATAAAAGTGCATCCTATTTCAAATCATAAATGTAATTAAGTGATTGCTCTACATACCTTTTGCTATGTATTAATTATTATTAAACGCAGACTTTCGACTTGGTACATTTGTGTTGGATCGTTTCATCTACGTGGGAGTGTTTACCATAATTATTTATGCCTAGTACTGGGTGGCCAGAGTCTAAAGTACAAGAGGTAGTGGTAGTAAGTATCATATCTAACAATACAGTCAGGGAATTGTACCCCTCAGTTACAGTAGTTGTAGTGTTTTATATCTGACCCGTGGTCTTCTCCCCGCCCATATGAACCTCGATATCAGTCTGTCCCACTCCCTGAATTGATTCTGTGGTATTTGTATCGGTAGTGACTGGAATAGGTACAGTAACCTTGATAGTATGTTCATTTTAATGACCTCTATTCTTGAATTGAAGTCCAAGGGCATTACTGTCCATCTCTCTAAGTCTCTCTTGATGTTCTGATTTATCTGTGTATAATTCGCCTCAAACAGTTTCTCCACCCCTCTCGTGATGTTCACCCCTAAGTATTTAATCTTGTCCATGTCCCATCTTATCCCGTACTGTTCTCTAATTTCCGTCGTTGGAGAATAGTTCCATGCTAAGGTCTGTGTCTTTGTCACGTTTAGTTTGTATCCTGAGTAGTGGCCATATTCCTTCAGTAGATCCATCAGTGCCGGGAAGCTCTTTTCTGGTTGCCTCATGTATACTATCACGTCGTCTGCAAATAGGCCTAGTTTATATTCCGTTCCCTTTATCCTTACTCCCTTGATGTCCTCGGTCTGTCTGATCAGTTGTGCCAGTGGTTCTATGAATACGGCGAAGAGCGTCGGTGAGAGACAACATCCCTGTCTGGTAGCCCTCTCTAATCTGATTCTATCCGTCAAGCTGCCATTCACCTTAACCCTCGCTGTCGGTTCTTGATATAGCGCCTTGATCATCTTCATCGCCCTCCCGTTCAGTCCGAACCTCATCAATGTTTTATATAAAAATGTCCAGCTCACACTGTCGAACGCTTTTTCTGCATCTAGGCTAATCAGTACCGCGCTACCCCCTTGTTTTTGTATCTCCTCTACTATGTGTAATGTCTTTTTCACGTTGTCCTGTGTCTGTCTCCCTTTAATAAATCCAGTTTGATCTTCATCTATAATGTCTGGCATAAACGTCTCAAATCTTTTTGATATTATCGATGTATACATCTTGTAATCTACGTTAAGTATGGACACAGGTCTGAAACTACTACATAATTCCCTATCCTTCCCTTCCTTCGGTATCGTGGTGATTATGGCTTCCTTCCACGAGGGGGGCATTTTCCCCTCTTCCATCGTGTGTCTGAACGCCGCCCCTAACATGGGTGCTAATTCAGTTCTAAATGTCTTGTAGAATTCCGATGGGAATCCGTCGCTCCCCGGAGACTTGTTGTTTTTAGCTCTACTAATTGCCTCTTCCAGTTCTTGTTCCGTAATTATTTTATTTAATTCTTCATTCTGTTCTTTCCCTATCGATGGTAACTCTAGCTTCTCCAGATATGTTTCTATTTCCTCTTCTCCCGCTGCTTTTGGCTGTGTGTATAATTTCTCATAGTATTCTCTAAATGTCCTCTCTATTTCAGCTGGGTCCCTCAATATTTCATTAGTCTTTGTATCCCTTATTGTGTGTATCGTGTTCAACTTCTGTTGCGTTCTAATTCTCCTAGCCAACAGTCTGGTCGCTTTTGGTCCCCCTTCATAGTACGTTTGTTTCATGAACCTTGCTTTCTTTTCTATTTCCGTCAATAATTCCCTATTTATCCTGGCCTTTACTTCTTTGATTTCTCCGAGCGTTTCCTGTTCTTTTGATATCTGGTGTCTCCCCTCTAGCTTCTTCAGCTTCCCTATCAGATTGTGATATGTCTCCGTTCTGGCCTTCTTCAGCATTGCTGTTTTTTCCATCAATTTCCCCCTTATCACTACCTTCAGTGTGTCCCATAGAATGTTCGGGTCTACCGCCCCGTTGTCATTTTCTTCCTTATATCTGGCATATATCTCCTCCTTGATCTGACTCACCACCCCTTTGTTATTTAATATTCCTACATTTAGTCTCCAAATCGTGTTCCTCCGTCTCCCTTCTAGATCTACTGTCAGATATATGGCACTGTGATCCGATATGTCCGCCACTCCTATACTGCTCTCCCGTGCCCTGTAACTGTCCCCCGTCGTCATCAAAAAGTAGTCTATTCTCGCATATGTCACGTGTGGGTGTGAGTAATGTGTGTATTCCCTGTCCATGGCGTGCATCCCCCTCCAAACGTCTGTAATTCCCATTTCCGTCATCTGAATATTCATGTATCTACTGATGGGTGCCCGTCCTTTTCTAGTACTCGTGGTGTCTAGGTCGTGATTCAGTACTACGTTAAAATCTCCCGTACATATCAATATCCCTTCTAGTTCCATCACTATCATATCAAAAATGGTCTCATATAAATCCCTCTCACTCTCTGGGGGTGCATAAACATTTACTAACGTAACCATTTGGCCCTCCATTTTCCCCTTCACCAGAACAAACCTTCCCTCCTTGTCTCTTACTTCCTTGATCAATTCAAATTTGACTGTGTTTTTGATTAACGTGATTACTCCTCTCCTCGGGTTTTGTTCAAAGGAACTATAGTATGCATTTTCATATCCAAATCTCTTCAGTTTCTCATGACCCTGTGCTACCAAATGTGTCTCCTGCAGAAAAATCACTTCCATCTCACTTTTTTTACATTTCAACATCACTTTGCCCCTTTTTATCGCATTATTCATTCCATTAACGTTTAACGACATCATTTTTATACCTTTAACCCTTGTCATCTTTCTTCTTCTTTCGTCTGTCAGTCCCCCCCATGTCACACTCATTCCCCCCTCCGGTTGGAGCCTCCGCTCTCTTCACCGAATACATATAATGATTAACATAAATAAAAAACATAAACTTTACATAAAGTGCTCCCAAGGCGTTCGGGGGGTCCCTGTGTCCCCCCCTGTCCCCTGCTGGTGGGTGAGGGAATTGCCCTCCTAGCGAGGGGCCCCCTCCTGACGGCTTGGGGGTTTGAAACCCTTGCCCCCAATCGCTCGTCATATTTGTCCAGCTTTCTTACTGTTTTTTTTTGCTTTCGAGCTCCTGGTCAAAAGCGCTCTGTCCTTCCTTTTGATCAAAGACCCTCTTTTCTTGGTCCCTCTCAATGTGACTCATATGTTTCATTGTCCCTCCTTCCTCCCATATCCGTGTGCGGTGTCTCCCGTGTACCCCTTTTTACTTTCTTTTCCTCTCCTCTATTTTCTATGTGATGTCCATTTATCCCCTTAATCCCTCCCAACTGTGTTACTCACAGCGTGTCTATGTATCTGTTTCAGTATGTTCTGTGTCTCGCCTATCAGACCTAGTTATATTTCCATTTATTTCCTCCATCAGCTTGTGTATTATGTGTCCATGTATACGTTACGTTCATTTCTATATCCTGCCTCTACCTGGGAATGTGTGCTTATGCATATGTTATTTCAGTTTCTATACTTTGTCTCTATTTGAATAGTTTTTTCAATCTCTTGTGCGTGTACTCATCCGTTCGCCTCCTCCCGCCTCCTCTCCGTCTCCGTCACGTTTCACCTCGGCCTTCTCCTCTCTCCTCTCTCCGGTTTCGGTCTCCCACTCTGATCCACCTGCGGGCTCCCTCCAATCTCTGCTGCAAGCTCTGCGTCTGGTCCTCCCGCCTCCTTCCTTCTCCGTCCTCCGTCATCCGCATCCCTCGCCGTCTCATCTCTCGCTCCGCTTCTCGTGCCGTCGCGTACGTCGCCGCCCCTTCCTCCCAGTGAATCCTTAGCGAGGTCATGGGTGACTGGAATCTCATTCCGTTTTCTTTCAGAGTTTTCTTCAGTCCCGCGTAGGACCTGCGTGTTATCGCTACCGCTGTCGAGTAGTCGTGATCAAATGATAGTCTTTTCCCTTCGATTTCAATCTTCTTGGTCCACGCGGTTCTGAGTACCAATTCCTTAACCTCGAATCTCAGAAAGTTAATAATCACCGCCCTCGGAGGTCTGTCCGGTTGTGGTCTCGGAGCCAACGCCCTGTGGGCCCTCTGTATCTCCATTTTTTCCAGTCCCATTTCCTTCAGTTGTTCTTTGATAAGCTTTTCCACATATAGGGTCACCGATTCCCCTTCGACTCCTTCTTTCAGTCCCCATATTCTGATGTTATTTCTCCGTGACCTCCCCTCCATGTCCGACATCTTTGTCTCCATCTGTTCTTGTTTCTGAATCACACATGTTAATACCTCGTGTATCTCCGTGTTCCATTCCTCCGCGTGTGCCGTCCTAGTCTGTAACTCGGTCACGTTTCCGTCCTGTTCCGCCATCTTCTCCTCCACCCTTTTGATTTCTGTATTCATTTCACCTCTGAAGTCCTCCTGTTCCTTCCTCAATTCCTCCCGTAGCTTCCCAATATCATTCCTTATCGTGTCCGTGTTCAGTTTTATCGCCGCTGTTATGTTCTCCAGTATCCCGGCCTGCATGATCACGGCCCATCCTGGCATTCCCGTGTCTGCCTCAGCGGTACCTCCCCCTTCTTCCGCCTGGCTTTTCTCGGCTTCGCTTCGGGGATTCTGTTTCTTCAGATTCTCTCCTTCTCGTATGTTCTCCATTTCTATTTCCTTCACAATCGTTTCTTCCTTACTTCTTGTGTGCATTTTCATTTTTAATTACTTTTCGGGTCTTTTTTTATCCGTTTTTTCGCTCATTTGACCAGGAGCTCTATCGCACGTGTGTTACTCGTCTGCTCTCATACCGGAAGTCCTCGGCGGATTTCTTTTTAACCCTAGGAATCGATAGAAACCCCGCATTTTGTGAGCGCAGAGCATGAGCGGGCGAGTATCGGGAGATGAGATCGGATAGATAGAGCGGTGCAAGCCCATTTAAAATTTTGTAGGTGAGGAGTAGCACTTTAAAGTCAGATCGGGCTTGAATAGGAAGCCAGTGTAGGGCGGACAAAACTGGTGTGATGTGATCAAATTTTCTAGTTCTAGTTAGTATCCGTGCAGCCGCATTTTCTACGAGTTGAAGATTTTTGATGCTTGAATTAGGTAGGCCTGAAAAAAGTGCATTACAGTAGTCCAGACGTGATGAGACAAAAGCATGAATCAGGGTTTCAGCATCAGCCAGAGTTAAAATGGGGCGAATTTTTGCGATATTACGAAGATGGAAGAATGCAATTTTGGTGACATTTTTTATATGTGCATTAAATGAGAGGGAGGAATCAAAAATGACTCAGGTTTTTTATGGTGGAGCTCTGGGATACATGACAGGTATCAAAGTTGAGGGAAATGTCCTGAAACAGGCCTCTGTGGTTTGGGGGGCCAACAATTAACATCTCAGTTTTATCTGCATTAAGGAGTAGAAAGTTTTGCGACATCCATTTTTTGACGGCAAGCAAGCAGGCCTCAAGGTTTTGTAGTTGGGAGGAATCATTTGGCTTAATAGGTATATATAATTGGGTGTCATCAGTGTAAAAATGAAAGTTTATGCCAAATTTGCGTATGATATTGCCGAGGGGTAGCATGTAAATCGAAAATAGCAAAGGGCCCAGGACAGAGCCTTGTGGGACACCACATTGCACTGGGAGGGTCTCAGATGTTAAATCATTATAGACCACGCAGTGTGTTCTATCAGTTAAATAGGATTTAAACCAAGCTAGTACGAGACCCCGAATGCCAACATGATCAAGCAATAAGAGCACAGTCATGTTCTTGTCCTTGCAGATATGCCCCATATGCCAAAAGAGTACCCTCTAGCACAGTGGTTCTCAAACTGTGGTACGCATACCACTAGTGGTACTTGGTGGTACTGCTGGTGGTACTTGAAAACATTTACAAAAAAGCACAAAAAAAACAAATAAAAAATTGCAGTCAGGCCACTGAACTTAGAAGCAGGCCAGGCCAGTGTTTCTGGTTGTGGCGGCGCAATAGTTAGATAACCTAAGTGGGGAACAACCAGGAGATCACTGTGACAGAGAGTAATGCAGTCTAAACAGTAATTGTTACAGTAGGTTCATTATGCATTGTGTGTACTGACTTTTAATAATTTTGTTTTTGCAATAGTGATTGTTTTTGTATGTTTTTTTGTGTGTGGACCCCAGGAAGACTAGCTGGTTGCTATCGCACCAGCTAATGGGGATCCCTAATAAAATCAAAATCAAACCCTCCCCTGTCTCGAACGCTGTTTCTTGCCTCCCACAAGCCGGCTGCAATGTGGACTAAGTCATACATAGCACGAGTCCCCTCCGATACTCGAGGTAACAGCAGTCGCATCTTTTCACCTGCGCGGCGCGATCTTTCAGCGTCAGGGGTCTGCGCTTTGGAGGGGCGCCATCGCTTCCTGATTCTACTGCGCAGGCGCACCAACCGACCTGTAGGAGTCGCTGTCCACAACGCCCGATCCCCACCCATCAGTTTCCCACCCCCTAATACTGCCAATGTGTATTATTACGGACGACCAGCTAAACTGAAAGCAATGTGGAGCGCTGGGCTCGAACAGGCGAACCCAGCGTCTCCAGTATTCGTGGTGAGCGCCTTGCCCACTGCACCACGTAGCCGCCCCAAGACACCAAATTCATCAACAGAAATGACCTGAATCATGAATCAATTGAAACTGTATGGGTGGAAATCCTATTCGAAAGGGCGAAATCCCTACTGGTTGGCTCAATCTACAGACTGCCAGATCATAGTGGCTTTTATGATACACTTGACGGGTGTTTAGCTGGAGTTGAGGATGTAGACAAAATTCTTATTGGAGACTGGAACACGGATATGCAACGAAAAGATGCACCCGTCTTCAAGTCATTCAGTAGGTTTTGTGATCTGCACGGCCTCAGCCAGCTAATCACCCAACCCACATGTGTATGTGAGTCAACTCAGACTACCATTGACCTCATTCTGACCTCCGACAAGTCCAAGATCTCCAATAAAGGGGTTATAGCATGCGGGTTAAGTGATCATTATATGATATTCTGTACCCGCAAAAAGCTAAAACAAAAGGCTGGCTGCCACAAAACAGTCACATCTAGAGACCTCAAAACCTACTCTAGCGAGGCCTTTAACCTTGAACTGGAGAGTCTGGACTGGTCAGATGAACTCAATGGTACACTGGTTGAAGAAACATGGCGTGGTTTCAAAACCAAATTTTCAACAATACTAAACGACATGGCCCCCCTAAGAACCACCAGGGTAAAAAATCGCGCTGAGCCGTGGATGCACTCCGAAATACTGGTCGCTATGAAAACCAGAGACAAAAAATGCTCTGAGTTTCGTAAAAGTCAGTCAAAGCTTACCAAAAGCATGAGCAGTGAACTCCAAGCCCACGTGACTGAACTCAAACTGGAAAGAAACCGACTAAGAAACGACGTAAACTCCATGATCAAAACTGCAAAAAAGAATTTCATCAATGACAAAACTGATAAAAACAAAAACAAACCACGTGAACTTTGGAAATTACTCAATAGGCTGCAGTAAAAAACTTAAAACCAGATTCTCAAACATAAACATAAAAACGGACAACACGCTCATCACAGACAAGCTGGATGTAGCCAATTACTTAAACATTTTCTTCACAAACATAGCCACAACACTGGTAAACAAACTACCCTCCCACTCAGGGCATTATGGGGTAGAACACATAGTAGCTTACTACAAAAACCTAGGGGTCCGCAAGGACGACTTCAAGCTGGAAATGGTAACAACAGATGAGGTACTCAAAAAACTGAGCGCCCTCCAACCTAACAAGGCCACTGGCCATGACAACATCCCCTCCAAATTCCTCAGAGACTCAGCAGCCGCCATCACCCCAGTCATCACACACATAATAAACCTCTCCATAAAACAGGGACACGTCCCCAAGGACTTCAAAATTGCTAGGGTGACCCCTCTGCACAAAAAGGGCAGCAAATTAGACCCAGGCAACTACCGCCCTGTTTCTATTCTTACCTCTATCTCGAAAGTCATGGAAAAAATAGTCTACGAACAGGTCGAAAAGTACCTAGCAGAAAAAAATCTAATCTACGAATTCCAATCTGGCTTCAGAACATCCCACTCCACTGACTAGTGTTGTCACGATACTGGAATTTCGACTTCGATAGGATACCTAGAAAAGTATCGATACTTTCGATACTTTCAATACCAAAAAAAAAAAATTATAATATTTTTTTTTTATTATAATATATATATATTCTTTGTACAAATTTTGCTTTTGTTGCTGGTTGATTCTCCTCAGCTTCTCTCTGGTACTATACGAGAAGATAAATACACTTTTAAAACCCTTTGTTTATCTTTAGATCAGAGAGAGAAAGAGAGAGTGGCTGCTGGAGATTTTAGGTCTACTGAGGGCACCTTTCTAGTTATGACCCGAAAACAAGGGTACTAGAGAGAGAGAGAGAGAGCGAGAGAGAGAGAGAGATTTCTCCGGAGCTATGCTCGGAGCATTTATTAACGTTACATTTTCAACAACATTGCTGCTAATTGGACACTTCATGGAGGCGGGGTAATGTTGTGTCGAGTTCATGCGTGTACTGGTGTAGGATGGGCTCCGGTCCGCTCGACCGAACGTTGGAAACGGGGTAGTTGTGTTGAGTTCATGCGTGTACTAGTGTAGGATGGGCTCCGCTCGACCGAACGTTGGAAACGGGGTAGTTGTGTCGAGTTCATGCGTGTACTGGTGTAGTGGGCTCGGCTTGACGTTACTCCGTTTCCATGAAGTAATAGGTGGCCAGCTAGCTAGCATTAAGCTAACGGAGGAACGACAGCTAACGTTAGCTAATAATAGCGTTGTTTACAAACTGAAGACAGGGCTGCGCTGCCCGGCTGTGAGGGGGAGGAGGCTGCAGCAGCTTCAAGTTCAAGTTCAAGTTCTTTAATAGTTGTCATACAGAAGTACAGAATACTTTCATACAAAATGCTTCTTACTGTTACGCTCCAGAGACTGTGCTATACAAGATAGTATCAAATAACATAATAACATAATATAGCATGAATTTAGAAGAAGAAAATGAGGTCACAGTGTTCGGTATAGACATATGTACAATGTTCTGAGTTACCATATAATATACAATACACAATACTATGCAGTGTACTAATGTACAGTACTATCTAGTGCAAAGCAGAAATGGGATGAGGTACAATTTTAGGTACAATTTACAGTAAGGTGTACGAGTTGTAGTGCAATCCTTCATCCATAAATATAAAGTGTGGGGAGTGGGTGCTACAGTGTGTTTGTTTAAAGTGGGTGTGTGCTATAAGTGTGTGGAGTGGGTGCTACAGTGTGTTTGTTTAAAGTGAGTGTGTGCGTGTGGATGTGTGTGCTATGTGCGTTTGGTGGTTGTTGTTGTGTAGTGTTCATTCATTGTTCGTTTAGTAGCCTGATGGCCTGGGGATAGAAGCTTCTTTTGAGTCTTTCTGTGCTCGCCTTGAGACTCCTGTATCGCTTGCCTGACCGCAGCAGTTCAAAGAGGCAGTTGTTCGGGTGACTGGAGTCTTTAATGATTCTCTTAGCCTTGCCCTTGCAACGCTTGTAGTAAATGTTCTGGAGGGTGGGGAGCCCCCCTCCAATTGTGCGTTCGGCTGAACGTGTCACTCTTTGTAGTCTGCTTTGGTCTTGTGCAGTGCTATTCCCAAACCAGGAGGTGATGTTGCCGGTCAAGATGCTCTCTATTGTACATGAGTAGAAGTTCTTAAGGATCTTCTGGCTGACTTGGAACTTCCTTAGGCGCCTGAGGAAGTAGAGGCGTTGTCGTGCCTTCTTCACAACACTGTTAATGTGTGTGGTCCATGTCAAGTCCTCGGATATGTAGGCTCCGAGGTACTTAAAGCTGTTGACTCTCTCAACCGGTGCCCCGTCGATGCTGAGGGGGCTGTAGTCCTTGACCCCCGACCTCCTGAAGTCCACAATCATCTCCTTTGTTTTGCTGACGTTCAGGGAGAGGCTGTTTTCCTGGCACCATCCCGCCAGGACCTTGACCTCTTCCAGGTAGGCCCTCTCGTCGTTGGCAGAGATCAGGCCCACCACCACTGTGTCGTCAGCAAATTTGACGATTGTATTGCTACTCCGCTGAGCCACACAGTCGTGTGTGTACAGGGAGTAGAGGAGGGGACTCAGAACACAGCCCTGGGGGGCCCCTATGTTGAGGGTGATGGATGAGGAGGTGCAGTTGCCCGCTCTCACCACCTGGGGTCTGCCAGTCAGGAAGTCCAAGACCCACTGGCAGAGGTCATAGCCCAAGCCCAGGTCCCTGAGCTTGGCTATGAGTATGGAGGGGACTATGGTGTTGAATGCCGAGCTGTAGTCGATGAATAGCATTCTCACATAGTTCCCCTGTCCTCTTGTGTCTGTTGCTCTGAGCGAGGAGGAGGAGGAGGCGGAAGGGCAAGGCTCTGGCAGCGCGTCTGTCTGTCAACAACTTGCGGGAGCAAGCCAGCTGGTACCGATACTGCAGAAAGTATCGGTACTTCGGGAAATGAGTATTGAAGCCGTTTTAAATATTCAGTATCGATATGTATCGATACTTCGATATTTTTGACAACACTACCACTGACACATGCCTTCTCTATTTGAACGACCACATCAAACAAGAGGTGGACGCGGGCAAATACTGCGGCATGGTCATGATGGACCTACAAAAGGCCTTCGACACTGTCAATCACTCCATTCTGATTGACAAGCTAAAAGCAATTGGTTTTGATAGTCTATCAGTGAGCTGGATGCAATCCTACCTTGAGGGGAGGGAACAGGTGGTGGAGGTAAACGGTACCCTATCCCCCCCCCCTCACAGTGAGCTGTGGTGTTCCACAAGGAAGCATACTAGGACCGCTACTGTTCCTAATTTATGCAAATGACATGTCGTCAGCTTGTGACTGCAACTTGTTCCTGTTTGCGGACGACTCAGCCCTGCTGGTCTCTGACAAGAACAAGTTACAGGATGTTAGTGATGTTGTACTGACTGAATGTCATGTTAGTGTGGTCATGTCAGTGATGTCAGTTTTTATGAATGAACGTTGTATGGTCCGTTTTGTGTTTGTTTTATGTTAGGACTACGGGTGGAAATTAGCCCTGTGCTATTCCCGGCATATTTACGTCCTTATCATGCTGTGATGTTCTGTATCGTAACGGCTCTCGCTCGGCGTCACTCACGCACTGCACCTCGCTTGTGCACGCGCACTGAATAAAATTCCACAATGTACCTTTATCCCAATATTCGTCTGACCACACCCCTCATCAGCTTACCTTCATAAGCAGGTGTGTGGCCACCTACTCGTCTCCTTCTTCGCTTTCACCACAAGGAAGTGCCTTGGAGAGATCCCCACTTGACGTGTTGCTAGTTGAAGAGAGTTGAGACGTGTTTACATTGTGCTTATTTTTTTCTTCTCTCATAACTATTCAAAAGGAAAATCATAATGTCTACCTCGGAGAGTAGACCCACTCTTCACCGCCTCTGTCGTGCGCGCTGGTGCGGGGCTGCTGCCACTTTCATGGTTACCAGCCCAGCCCAGGAGACAGCCGATGGGTAGTTTGCCTCTCCGAGGAGCCGGTGCATCGGTGCCGCCGCCCCGGCGGTGGCCTGATCCCGACTCTGGTTCCTCTGGTTCCGGGGAATCGTCCGTTCGTGAGCGGCCGGTTCCTTTGGTTCCGGAGGATTTGCGACGCAAACTTTTCGCGTCTGCCCGTTCACGTCGCAAGATGGTGTCCTGCAGGCGCGAACGGCCTGGGTTTGGGGAATTGCTGGAGACCAGCGAGGATGCGTCGGTCTCTGCATGTCCGATGGAAACTGAGGATTACATGGAAGAGTCGGACGGATTCTTGTTTGAAGGCCCTGTGGAGGCGAGTATCCCTCCTATCCAGGTAACACTGGAGGGGGGAAAAATGTCTCCTTGGGGCGCCTTGTTCGAGGATGTCGGGGAACCACCTCGGCCTCATCGGCAGGATGCCCTGCTATCAGCCACATCAGACTGTGGCTCCTCAACCGGTCGAAGCCTGCTGCATGTGAGGGATGCGGGTTCGGTGGAGGAAGGTCAGCAGGGGGAACTGCGGGCTTTGTTCCCCGAGCTCATGGCGGTAGCTGCCGCTGCAAACGGCGTGCCGCTGCCGCAGCCATTGCCTGCTCCTGCCCCCGATGATATCATAGGTCATCTCTGGCAGCGTCGCCCGGTGAGAGGGGTGGACGTTGTCTACCCATTTTTCCCCTCGATGGGGGCCTATGTTCGTCGGGGCCAGGTGGTGTCTCACATCATGGGACTTACCCCTGCCTACGTACCAGTTACGCGGGTGGCGGGGTTGGTCAAAGGTATGAGAGAGGGCGTGCCACGGCTTGATAGGCCGATGGCCGCTCTCCTCTGTCCGGATGTGGTGTGGGAGCCGTTATGCAAGCCGGTTCTCCAAGGAAAATCGGCTAGGCGATTGGCATATTGGGGTGACCAGTCATTTATCGCTGGTACACAGTCACTGGCTGCTGCTTCTAACATCGCGCAGCTGGTTAGATTTGTATCGGGGATAATGATGGGCAGCACGGATCTGACCGAGGTGCAACGAGATCAGATCACCCAGTCGGCAGGAGCTGTACTGCATCTTACCCAGGTGCAGGCCATAGCCTCTGGGAAAGTGCGCGCCCTGGCTACCCTGAACCAGCGCCACCTTTGGCTGGAGCAGGCTCGAGTGCCAGAGAAGAAGAGAGCCCCTCTTCTGATGGCCAACCTCTCCGATGCTGGACTATTCGGGAAGGCCCTGCAGCTGATGACCTCAACGTGCAGAGAGATGGCAGAGGAGAGATCCGTTCTCCAACCCCATTTTCCGCCTCCCGTCCTTGCCGGTGGAGTCAGAAGGCTTCCACGACGTCGAGCTCTCTCCGCCGTGCCTACCACTGCCTCTGCCGCCACTGCTGGCCCGTCCAAGAAGGCCAGGAGGAGAGACGGTGGTTCTGCTGCCGCCGGCCCATCCACGACCGGAGGAGACGGTAGGGAACGACGAGACCAGCAGCCGATTAACTACCGTCCCTCCGGGGCTTCTCGGGGTGGCAAAACCCGAGCGGCTCGAGGCAGCAGACGCCGCTGAGTGACTTTTTCCCCCTGTGGTCCCCTCTATACCCTCCCCGGCCCTCATGATAATTGTGCCTAAAATAAATAAAAAGTCCCCTTAAAGGGGGACTATATTATTTGGCCAAACAAACTGTGTGTTTCTTCAACAATACATGTGATGAGGTTGCGAAATGTGAATCTGCATTGTTTACATTGAGGGATGAGTTACGTTCGTGTTATGAGATTAAGCAAGGTCTGCAAGCATACACTCAGTCATAGAACGGTTCTATCTTAGCCTGACGCTCCACATGCAGGTAGAAGCTGGTTGTATGATCTGTTGCTTAAGCAAAGTAATGTTGATCCACAACACTGTTGTGTTGGTTGCAGTAATACTCATATACACACGTTCCACGGCCTAGCCGTTATACTCTCTGTCTGTGTTTTTTCTATGTACAACATAGAAAGCGGGTGTAGGATTCACACACACACGTCTTGGTTTTGTTATAAATCCTGTTCACAGTCTGTGGGTAGCGGGCATTGTATTAGCTTACGCTATACATTAGCGTTCTACCAAAGGTCTCAAAATGCTACAGTTGTTATTGTGTGTAGGGAAAAAGGTTTTTTTGTGAGGGGGTGCCGAATAAACCCCTCCTTCCCACTTGATTGGTCAAGGGGATTTTTTCTCATTTCCTGTTGAGCCAGTCAGGGCCGAGCCGTTCAACGACTTGGCGGGGGAGGGGGGGGGGAGGGTTGTCCTGACACGGCTCCTATTACAAACAGGAGTCGTGTGCGGGGTTTCCCCCCATCGTAGCATATACGTTGCTATGACGACGGCTTCCGTGAGTTAGATCTTTACGTAAGGTCTGTGGTGTTAAAGTGTCGGGTTAGAGCGTAGGACTTACGGGTCTGCTACGCTCGATTTTTTGTGTACACTTGAGTCAGTTGGTCACGTGACTCACAGTTGACATGTCTTTTTCATTCTACGACTCATGTGGGAAGGCTTTCTGGGGAATTTCGGTCTAAACCCTCTAAGTAAGGGGTGACTGGATGTAAAAATGTAAACAGTTTTTACTCCCGGCTGTGCAGCTTGGGTTTATGTTGTTGATGCTTCTTTCTTTGTTATTAAAAGAGTTGGGGTTAGGAAGCATCGCACCCCTCTTGTCGTTCCCCTGGGCACCTTGGGGATTCAATGAAAGGTCTAAATAGCCTGTTATTGATGTGGATATGCCCCACGCACACATAGTGCTAGCTCGGGGTGTTCTGTTGAACATCAAGCAACTGACTGGCGTGCCTTGGTTGCTTGGGGTTAAAACAGCGTTTTTATAAAGCAACTGGGATGGGTTTTTTTCCTCTTCCGACGACCTATGTTGGTTGTCGACGGATTCTCGTTCATATCGGGGGATGATGACGGAATGGATCTGAACATACGTAGAAGGGTCTCATGCCCTGGGGGTGGGCCACCAGGCGCGGTTCGCACCGAACGTCTGGGTGGCGCCTTCTTTTCATGTTTAAGCTCAACACGCATATCTGCCCCTTCTCCTGGAGTTGGCATGTCGGCGTGGTTAGGGCACGGGACTGGTTCTGGTCACGCTGGTCCGGATCAGTTAAACCCGTTGTCCGCCGGGGATGCAGATCTGCTGTTATGGTACCCTGAGGGACTTGGGCTTTTTTCCAGGGGGAGAAATGCCAGGTCGGTCCGGGTGTCACAGGGTTGGGCGCTATGGAGACCCTTGTGGGTACATAGTACTCTGCACTGTCGTAATGGCTTACGGCCGTGCCAACCTGTACACGCCCGATCTCGTCAGATCTCGGCCGCTACGCAGGTTGGTCTTGGTTAGTACTTGGTTGGGAGACCTCCTGGGAATACCAAGTATGGGGTGCTTGGGGCTGGTTCTCCATTCTTTTCGCTCTTCTCTTATGCATGGCGAAGAGGGGCCTGTTGGGGTGGTCTTTGACCTCCTCTGGGGACCCTGTGCTCCCCGTATCGCCGGGCCCGGTCCGAAGTAATGTTTCGTCGACCCGTAGGCCTGGGATAACCCTGTTGGAAACTAAAACACTTGTACTGCGGTAGTGCCCGCAGGTACGTTTTTGAGTTTTTTCTTGAGGGGTTATGGGACCAACCACCGCATAGGGTAACGTCGGGGTGGTTGGTTCTCTGGTGTGTTGGTGCAGTGTCAACTCCCGGGTTGCCCGGTTGAGTGTGCCCCTGCACGTTCATGACGTCTGCCAATCGTGTCAGCCTTCGCTGCCTCATTGAGGGAGGCTTTGTCATGGTGGTCAACAACGCCAGCATACGCCCCTTCCGCCGGGGCGGCTGTTTCAGCTGACCCCTCTGGCGCCTGTCTCGTCCGCAGTACTCCAGGCTCGGGTTACAGCCTGTTGCCTGGTTTTTCCCCGGTGCGCTGCCTGCTTCCGTGGTAAGCCTTTGGTTCTTACGGCCATGCTGGCTGCCTGTCCTGCAGGGTCAGTGTGCCAGGCGGTGTGGCTCAGGGGTAGAGCGGGTCGTCCAATGATCGAAGGGTTGGTGGTTCGAATCCCGCTCAAGCCCATGTCCATCCCACTGCCGTTGTGTCCTTGGGCAAGACACTTAACCTACTTGCCTCGTATGAATGTGTATGCATGTGAATGAATGTTGGTGGTGGTCGGAGGGGCCGTAGGCAATGATTATTCGCCACGCTTCCGTGCACAGCGCGACGCAGCCCAAGCCCAGCGCGAAGCAGAGCGCGACCTCGCTCACATCAAGCGCGAAGCCGAGCGCGACCGATTACAAGCGCAGATAATGGAGCAACTGATTGCCAGGGTAACCCCCCCTCCCTCCGCACGGGGCTCCAGGGCCTCGTCAAGACAAGGGTCTAGGGCACCCTCCCCTACCCGATCAAGCGACCCTGAGCCCGGCCAACCGAGAGAGCCTATACCCCTCTCCGAACCCCCTCCCCGACCGGTCCATGCGAGACCCAGCAACAGGGAAGAACCGGCCTACGCCGCTGAGAGACTAAATAGAAGATTACAGGATCTAGATGACCTGGCAGAGGAAGAAGAAGAGGGAGAGGAGGAAAGTCAAGCCCAACAGCAGCATCGTACTCCACAGGACCAGGAGGTCCAGTACAGCCCAGACTTTACCCCCGCGGCTCTGCGCTACAGACCCCCGACTCAATTCACGGGTGAGCTTGACGCACGACCAGCCCCGAGGAACAGCACCTGGGTACACGGGCCTTGGTACCCGACAGGTACCAGCCCACCACGACACGTAAGAGGAGACTCGCCTAGGAGGCCTCTCCCCCAACGCTCACCGATGTGCCAGCCATCCATGGCATCGTACCTTGGCACAACGACGTTCCCGGACTTCACACACGAGAACAGAGCACAGTACACGGAGCTACGAATGTGCTTAGAGACAATGATGTCCGATGTACCAGATGAACCGTACAAGTATGCTATCCTACTCAAGCACCTGAAGGTGCCCAGAGCGCACAATATAGCGCTGGCATATTCCACCTCTACTACCCCATACACCGCGGCTCTAGCAGCCCTCGACCAACGTTATGGACGCATATGGGACTACGTAATACAAGAGATAAGGAATATTGACCACCTACCCCCAGCCACAGACAATCGCTCACTAGATGACCTCTCTATCAAGGTACAATCCCTGGTAGGGATGCTGGGGGCACAGAAGGAAAAGGGTATGCACGAACTGTACGAGAACTCTAATGTTGAGAGAATATTAGAGAAGCTTCCGCCCGCCCGACAAGAGCGCTTCAGGCGGCAAAGAGACCACCGTGATCCTAACGGTCCCGAGCCATCCCTCCTAGACCTAGCCGACTTCCTGGCGAGAGAAGTCAACAGCCTACGATTGGATACGTTCGTGCGGAGCGCACCAAGCTCCAGAGAGGGACCTAGGAGAGCAAACGATGGCCGCAGGCTGGTGACCGCCATGCACCAAGCCGAATCAGTACCGAGCAACAAGAACCACAGAACCCCCTCGATGAAAGAGAAGTGGAAGATTGTATGTCCGTACTGCGAAAAGGAACACTGGCTGTCACACTGTGACACGTTCAAGAAGATGACCGCCGACGAGGTGAGTCAATGGATAAAGTCCAACCGCCGCTGTTACCGATGTGCGCGCAGTCACATGGCAGCCGAGTGCCGCTTAAAGAAGAGGTGTAGTCCACTTGGACGTTTTACATGACAGTAACAGAAGAAAGCCTGCACCCTCAAGCAGCACAAAGGCAAGTGTTATGTACTTGACCCCGCCAGCAGCGGGGGCGCCCGGGTGCTCTTGAAGGTGGTCCGCGTAACACTGAGTTACGAGGACAAGGTCATGGACACCTACGCCGTCCTTGACGACGGGTCAGAGAAGACCCTTCTCCTTGCGTCCGCTGCGGCCCAGCTGGGGCTGCGGGGGAGCGAAGAAACGATGACGATTCGGACTATAAAAAGAGACCTGAAGACGATCAAGGGCGAGAACGTCTCCTTCACTATCGCAGCAAGCGGGCAGCCAGAGAGACGGTATAGGATCACTAACGCTTTCACCAGCCAAGATATAGGCCTGTCGCAGTACACCTACCCCATCGCCAAGCTGATGGATAAATACGTGCACCTGCGTCAACTACCTATACCGCTCATAGACGGTGCCACCCCGACCCTGCTGATAGGATCCGACCATGCACACCTCATCGTCCCGATGGACCGGGTCCACACTGGGCCCAGAGGCTGTCCAGCAGCAGTCGAGACCCGCCTAGGATGGACACTACAAGGCCCCCTCTCCAGGTCTCCCAACCGAACAGCAGCCACTAGCTGCCTCCACTCCAGAGTGACAGAAGAAGACACCACCCTCCTACAGCACGTCGAGAGGCTATGGACACTAGAGACAATGCCCTTTAAGAACGAAAAGAAACACATTCGTTCCAAGGAAGACATTTATGCTATAGCCCTCCTCGAGAAGGGGACAAAGAGAGTCAAAGTCAACGGAGTGATGAGATACGCAACTCCACTCCTGAGGCGAGAGGGTATGCCTACCTTCCACGCCACAAAAGAAGCGACGGAGCGGTATCTATCGAACACAGAGCGGCGCCTAGCCAGAGACCCCGCTCAAGCTACTGTGTACCGCGCTGAGATTAACAAGCTAATCACAGCGGGACACATAAAGAAAATTGACATTAAAGAGGCCGATCAGACGACCGAATCATGGTACGTGCCGCACCACAAAGTCCACCACAACGGCAAGGATCGGATTGTGTTTAACTGCAGCTACCAGATCGGATCACAAAATCTGAATAAAGAGCTCTTGCCCGGCCCAACACTCGGCCCCTCTCTACTGGGCGTGTTGCTACGTTTCCGCCAGAACAAGGTGGCCATCAGCGGCGACATCAAAGGGATGTTTCTGCAGGTGCGACTAGTGGAAGAGGACAAGCCCCTGCTGCGGTTCTTATGGAGAGAGAGGATCGAGGATGAGCAACCATCCATCTATCAATGGAAAGTCCTCCCTTTCGGGACCACATGCAGCCCATGCTGTGCTACGGTTGCACTGCAAAAACACGTCGCAGAGGACCCAGCAGCTGATGAAGAGGTCCGACAAAGTGTAGGAAATAGTTTCTACGTGGACAACTGTCTGCAAAGCGTCTCGACGCCAGAAGAAGCCGAGGCCCTCCTACTCAAGCTCCGCGCCTCCCTGATCAAAGGCGGCTTTGATCTCCGGCAGTGGGCCAGCAGCGACCCTCAAGTATTGCGCAGCCTCTCCCCAGAGGACAAGGCAGCAAGCAGCGAGACCTGGATGGCGACCATCCCAGGAGAAGCCCAAGAAATGACATTAGGACTAGTCTGGCGCTTCAAAACAGACTCGCTCCATTATAAACACACACCCCTGACCAAGGAGCAGGGAAGGTCGACTTCACTACCGACCACAAGACGGAGTGTATACAGAACACTCGCCAGACAATATGACCCGTTGGGATGTATTCTACCTTACACCACCAGGGCAAAAATTATTGTGCGAGCGCTATGGGACAAGGACCAGGGCTGGGACGACCCCATACTCGAACACCTTGCCTCCACATGGAGAGAGTGGGAGACAGAACTCAGCTCGCTCCCAGGTGTCAACATACGCCGCAGCTACTTCCCACCCACAGTGAGGCCGGAGACGTGTCAGATAGACCTGCACGTCTTCAGCGACGCCTCCGAAGTAGCCTACGGTTCGGTGGCCTACTTGCGGGCCCGAGAGGAGGGAGGAGAAATACATACTGCCTTCATCCTGGCTCGCTCAAGAATAGCCCCCCGCAAGCAACAATCTATCCCGCGTCTAGAGCTCTGCGCAGCCCTAGCAGGAGTGCAACTCGCCACGTTAATCCAACGTGAACTCACCATCCCGGTGCAAAGAACAATCCTGTGGTCAGACTCCATGACCGTACTCACATGGATCCAGTCCGATTCGTGTAGATACAAGGTCTTCGTGGGAGTCAGAATCACAGAGATCCAAGAGTTAACAGAAGCAGCATGCTGGAGGTATGTGGACACAAAACAGAACCCAGCTGACGTCATCACACGGGGAATGTCCCTGGATGACCTCACCCGTCACAATCTCTATAGTGACGGTCCCGAGTTCCTCAAGCTCCCGGAAGAAGAGTGGCCTACACCCACCCCACGGGAGGCGAGTGAAGAGGAGGCAGAGAAGAAGAAATCTATGTTCTGTGGGTTGACACACACACTCGTCCCCACAGATCCCAACATAGACGACTGCCCCACCCTTGAGAGTGCGCAGTTAAAGACATTCCTGTGGCACCACCCAGAGGTTCCGTCCACTACTGACATTACTGCAGCTAACTACGAAGAAGCAGAACTCCTTCTGCTACAGCGAGCCCAAAGAGACTCGTTCCCCGACGAGCTAGACTGTCTGCAGGGATCAAAGCCAGTCCCGTCAGACAGCAGACTGCTCCACTTGGCCCCTGAGAGCGACGCCCATAATCTCATCAGAGTGGGTGGTCGTCTGAGGAGAGCCCCTTACCGGATGACGTCAAGTACCCGATAGTCTTAAACAGCCGACACAAGGTCACAGAGCTCATCATAAAGAAATACGACGAGGACGTGCACCACGCCGGGGCAGAGTGAGTCTTTGCGGAGATCAGACGTCGTTATTGGATACTGCAAGGAAGAGAAGCAGTACGACTCTTCCAGCGGACTTGTCTAGACTGTCGCAAATGGCGAGCACAGCCCAGTATACCCAGGATGGCTGACCTACCCCCCTGTCGCCTCCGACTCGGCGACAAGCCTTTTCACTCCACCGGTATGGACTGTTTCGGCCCGCTGTATGCAAAGAAAGGAAGAGGGACGGAGAAGCGGTGGGGTATTGTATTCAAATGCATGACCACCCGAGCGATACACATAGAACTCCTTCCAACCATGAGTACGGACTCATTCCTTATGGCCTTCCGGAGATTCACATCGCGGAAAGGAAAACCGTCTATATTATTGTCTGATCACGGGACAAACTTCAAAGGCGGAGAAAGAGAGCTGAGAGAGAGCTTCCAAGCTATGGGCCCACCTCGCTCCCTCTCAGATTGATTTCCAGTTTAACCCCCCGAATGCACCTCACTTCGGTGGAACTTGGGAACGAGAAGTACGTTCAATAAAGACAGCCCTGTACGCCGTGCTTGGGGCCCAGACCGTGGCGGAAGAAGTCCTCACGACAGTCCTCACGGAGATCGAGGGAGTATTGAACTCAAAGCCCCTCGGTTACGTCTCAAGTGATGTAGCAGATGTCGACCCAGTCACCCCCAACACTCTCTTGATGGGGCGGCTGGACCCCGCGCTACCACAGACAGTGTACAGGCCTGAAGAAGCGAACGGCCGAAGAATGTGGAGGTACAGTCAAGTATTGGCTGACAAGTTTTGGAACAGTTTCCTCCTCCACTATCTACCGTCTCTACAGACCCGCCAGAAATGGGTGAAAGAAAGAGACAATTTGACGGAAGGTACAGTCGTCATGATTATCGACCAGTCACTACCCCGAGCTATGTGGCCGGCCGGCCGCGTAAGCAAAGTGATCACTGGTGCCGACGGAAAGGTCAGAGCGGCAGAAGTGCTCGCCCAAGGGCGGACATACACCCGACCCGTGGCGAGGCTGATAGAGTTGCCAAGGCTCCCCGACTCTCTCGATGACGACCATGACCCCCCGACTTTGTGAACTGCCCTACCCTCACAACGGACATTGAGTAGTGGACAGTGCGGTTAATCTGTCTCTGCTTATCTAATTAGGTGCAGACTAATTAGGAGGCGGCTGTTACGAAGGATCAGATTAAACCGAATATATATATTTATTACTTGAGATATATTGTATAATATTTGTATATCGTCTGATATCCCTTGTGTATTCTTTGTACATATACACGGAATATCCCTTTACCTAGTACAGACCATAATATTTCGTTCTCCTATTGGACAGCGGTCCACTAGGCGCCACGGCCATACCCCCAATGTCTAGTTCAAAGTCACCGCCAAAGACATGCCTGGACATGACCGGTTCTGCGCAAGAATACGAGACAGAAATAAGGCTGGTACTAGATTGTTCACCTAACGTATAAATACGGCGCAGGTGAATACAGAAGTAGAGTTACCCAATAAGTTGAAGCCTCACACCACGATACAACGTGCTGTGAAGTGGGCCCGTTTTGCCCCAAAATAGAGCCTTGAGACCGCGTGCGAATTGATAGCTGAAGTATCAGAGTTTAACGCTGTACCGTCGAGTTCGACCTATTCTATTATTTCAGTAATAGTCTATTTATGTATAGTGTATCGTGCGGCTACCGTTCTACAGTGACCAGCATTACCAACGCTTCCTCGTACCAGCTAGTGTGCTTATCCAGGCTGGGCGGCTTAACCTGGTGCCGTCATCCGAGGAGCCCTAGACGAGGACCGTGTGGATATGTACACTGGATAACCTACCCGACGACTACAGAGCCCTTTTCGGCTGGATTATATTTGCTTTGGTCCTGTAGCTGATGGAGCGGAGAATCGTCTACACCCACAATTGTGTGGGATTTACCCTGTGAGGAGCAACGTCGAGCCCGCCTCTAGGACGCCTGAGGCTGGCTAGCTTTCTTCCATGCGGAGCTGCATGCCGGAGAATAGCTGTTGTTCGTCTGCGGATCAAGAGATTATTGCACTGTCTCCTGTACTTGGAGTCTCCTTATTCTTCGTTGACCCAGACTTTCATTACCGACAAATCCTCTCCCCTGCTGGCCTACAACCGGAGGGACCCTACTAGTATCTCCCGCTGCCCTACTAGTGTACCATAGATATAATTCCTAATTCCTAAGATACAGGTGGTATTCATTATCTCCTGCGTAATATTCTAATGGACTTACGCTCTTGACCTATTCATGCACATTCTTCGCCTTACAAGCGCGACTCTAAGTAAAGTAATGTAATATAATATTATTGCTGCTAATAAATATTCTTCTAAACGAGTACTTGTGTGAAACCGTGTTATTGTGGATGTGTTCATCTCATATACCTGTGTACTGTATGGCCAGTAGTAATGTACATAAGACAGTAGTGGTTTAATGATACCATACTTATTCAATACAGTCAGGGAATTGTACCCCTCAGTTACAGTTCTCCTTTTTCATTCTCCAGGGAGTGATCAACCAACGCTACCCTGAGCTGTGGTTCTTTTGCAGGAAGCTCCTTCTCCTGTCACATGGGCAAGCGACAGTTGAGAGGGGGCTTCTCTGTAAATAAGGAGGTAGAGACCTGTAATATGCAGGAGGATACAGTCATTGCACAGCGCCTCATCTGTGACTACGTCACAGTCTGTGGGGGGGTCCTCAAGGTGCCTTTGTCCAAGGAGATGCTGGCATCTGCTGCGTCGGCAAGGTCAAGCTACAGAATGCTCTTGGAGGAGGAGAGGAAGAAGATGTCTGCCGTACAGGGCCAAAAAAGAAAAGCAGCAGAAGATAAAATAGAGGAGTTAAAAAAGAGCAAGGCAACCCTCATAGCTGTCACAAACAGCCTCAGCCAGGATGCAGACCAACTGGCTGACAAGGCAGAAGGGAAGGCTGGGACCTTAACACTTTGATTACCACTGGTGAACATGGTAAAACGTGGTTAAATGCCACCACCCACTTCAATGATAGCGTTGTGAACGTGTAACAGGTTAATATGTCCCTCTTGTGAATTTCGCCAAAACACCCTTTTTTCATTGTTTTGTTTATTATTATTAATTTATTATCAAAAGTCTTTTGTTTTGAAACATCGTCACTTCCTGCCGAAGTGACGTATTTCCCCTTGCGTCTTTCATTTCTGAACGTGCTTCCCTCTGGCGCCAGTTTCTCTCTTGTTGTTAAGAGGTAATGACTGCTCTGTGGTGCTAGACATATCTTTGGGTTAAAAGAGCATTATTGTGGTGTAAATGTATGGATAAGTTGCTGGGCAATGAACCAGATTATATACATTAACTACCTATGGTGAAGAGTAACTTTTGTGCACTTTCTGTGGAGTTATTTAGAAGTGACGATCTTTTCTGTGTAACACATTGAGTAGGCCTCAAACCCTGACGTTATTATGTCTTCCCATTACAATCTAAGAACCAAGGCGCCATCTTGTGGCCAAAAAGGATAAGACCAGACATTGATTCCTGTGTTATTTGGGTTTTCACAGGTAAAGATTGAATCTTATCAGTGGTTTTGTTTATTATTATAATGTATCTGGTTAACAGGTAATGGGTCCATCTTACTAATGGTTTTGTTTATTATTTTAATGTATTTGTTTAATAGGTAATGAGTCAATCTTATTATTGGCATATTGTATTATTTTGTATCTGTTTTAACAGATGGATGAGTGACCCATATTGTATTATTTTGTATCTGTTTTAACAGATGGATGAGTGACCCATATTGTATTATTTTTGGTATTGAATTGTATTTACTCCATGTGCCATTTTAATGTGAATTAAAATGAGAGTTTCTCTCTGGTTGTTAAGAGAACCAAGGCGCCATCTTGTGGCCAAAAAGGATAAGACCAGACATTGATTCCTGTGTTATTTGGGTTTTCACAGAGGGTGAATAAACAACCCGAGATCCAGTCCTGCCTGATTCTTGACAGTACACCAGAACACAACGCAAGCTAAACCATCGGGTTACAAACGCATAATCTCTGTTTTAAATTATGGCTATGTGTCTAATCTGCCGTCGTTTATCAATGACTTGTTTGCAGTCAACATTGTCGAAACGGATTGTTTTTTAATCGGTTCATTTCTGTTTTATAGCATTTTGAAAAGCCCTCGTTTTTCAGGAAAATAATAGATTCCGTGATAAACGGCATTTACTGGAATATTCTGGCATACACAATTTATGAATCGTTTTCAAATAAACGCTAGATTATCGATAGTATATGTGTACTTATGCACGCTATAGAAGCGGGCTGAAATATCGATTCTCTCATTTCCTGATTAGTGTGCACACACAGACACACACACACATATGGGACACGTTGATATATCTGTGAAAAAAGCTCTGATTACCCCAATACTGGTAAAATAGATTCCTTACCTCAGATCAGATGTTATCCAAAAAGATTATTCCAATTCCTGATCGCCATTCCAAATATCGATCGCGTTTATTGATTCAGTGTTGGGTACTGTAAATATATATTCCACGCGGGTGCAGTTATACAGGGAGAGATGATAGGGGGCGGTATCTTCCCAATTGAGCTCAGAGAGACTCTGCAACACTAGCGTGAGGCTCGATTGATGAAATATGAATTCAAATTGCCAATAAAAAAAATACGACAAACAAACGCTATATGGGCGGTCAGGTGGCGTAGCGGAGATTGTGCTCGGCGCCTGCACAGCGAGGGTAGGATCTGGAGAAAGGTAGTGTGACCTTCCACACGTTACACTCTCCCGGTGAGAATCTGCGCTGCCAGGCTGGCTACACATGTGTCGGAGGAAAACATGTGACAGTCTCCGGCCTCCCGGACCAACAGTAGGGGGGGGGGGGTGTGCAACAACCAGGAAGGGGGTTGGGAATTGGCATAATGACTAACAGTGGGATGGGAGAAAAATCTGAAAAAAAGGAGGAGGAAAAAGATAATAAAAATAAAAAAAACGCTATATGTCGTTGGCGGCATGAACTAATGACTTATAGCATTGTTGGCATCCAAAGTGTTAATGGCCCAGCTCATCACAAAATCCAACACCCTCAGGAAGCGCCACAGAGAAAATATGGTGGAACTATAAATGGTTGAAGGAGAATTGGAGAAGAGAGCCACAGAACTGCGATGCATGCCCCCCACATGACATTATATACATTTGAGAGTATATACATTTGAGGGGGAAGAAACTGTACATTGGAGGAGGTTGGGTAGGTGGGGTGGGGGTTGAGTAGGTGGGGCGGGGGGGGGGACTGTACATTGGAGGGGTGGGGGGGGGGAACTGTACATTGGAGGTGGTTGGGTAGGCGGGGGGGGGGGGGGGGGGGGGTAACTGTTCATTGGAGGGGGTTGGGTTAGGACATTTACAGAGGACAGTTTCGAATTGCAGCCTCCCGTAGGTGCTCCTTGAGAGTGGTTTTGAAGGTGGGTAGTGATTCACATTCCTTTACAGCTGTGGGTAGGGCGTTCCACATTGATGTGGCATAATTATTCATCCAATCCAGTTACTCCTTTAAGTTAAAGTTTATTCAAGTTTATGTTTATGTTATGTTTTAATAAACATCTTTGGACCATGTGTCCCTAAATTTAAACTAATTGGTGTCGATTTTTGCCATTTTGGGTTAGTACCAATTGTGAAATTGGTATTACATTTTTATTCTGAGTGGCATTAAACAGTCTTAAAAAGCCTTAAATCTGACTGGGCTAAACCTGCAGATACCCTGTGGATGTGACAAAGACACTGATTATGGGTTTTCTTCGCACTTTTATTGAAGAAGGTATAATTTTCACATAGTTTTAACTGTGGGCTATACAAAATCATGTATTTTTGTGTTAACGAACAAGATTCTTGTACCGGATCTCCTCTCTGGTAAACAAGAATACCTTGAAGACTCTAACAGGAGCACTCATTCAAGGGTACTACGACTATGCTTGCACCTCATGGTACCAAAGCACCTCAAAGGCCCTAAAAACAAGACTACAAACATCACAAATCAAACTGGTCAGACTACTGCTTGACCTTACTCCTAAAACCCACCTCACCCCTGCCCATTTTGACAACCTAGGATGGCTTAGAGTAGATGACAGAGTACAGCAACTTGCAATGGGACTGGTCTACAAGATACAGTACACCACTAAGATACCCATGTACAGGTCGAAATACTTCCCAAAGGTCAGTGAATACCACGACCACAACAGAGGGAGCTCCACAAATCATGTTCAACCCAGATTCGGCTCAAACAAGGGACTGAACACGTGTCAATTATGCCACATCAATGACAGTGGAACGCCCTACCCACAGCCGTTTTTTTTTTTTTATCCCTACCCACCTTCAAAACCGCTCTCAAAGAGCAGCTACAGGAGACTGCAATTAGAAACTGGCCCTGGTAAATGTCCAACCCCCCCCCCCTCCAATGTACAGTTTCTTTCCCTTCGAATGTGTATATATTTTTTATGGTCTCTTTTTCTTAAACAGTACTGTATATTTGTATGTCATAAATGTCATAATGAAACTACTGTATATTTGTATGTCATAAATGTCTTGATGAATTGAAAATGGGGGACCCTGATGTAAAGTCTTTTTCTGGTCTGCATCCTCTTAGCAGTTGTTTGTATTGAGCGTACTGTATTGTACACATTCTGCAATCTGTTAATAAAGTTTTCAATCAATTTGTTAACACATTCATGGCCATTTGGATCCGTCTAAAATCACTGTAGACGGCCAGCATTTCTAAACAGACTTATATAGTCCGTGGGGCTGTTTGTAGAGCTAAATCTATACTTTATAGTATTGCTATCTGTCCATTCTCATTGTCAATTGAGACCATAAACCGTCCCTTCAAAATGGCTTAAAGAAATAATATTCTTGTTTGTTTAAAAAATAATAAAAAAAAAAAAATACAAAAAAAAAAAAAAAAAAAAATTCATCAATACGTTCTCATTTTATAGCGTCTTGAATATAAGCGTTATAAGGGATTTCGGCTGGGATATTTCCTGGAACGCGAGATACAGGGCTAATAGCTACTAACGTTAAATCCAATGGCATTTCGGATATACAGAAGCTACAGTTAAAACTCAAACTGCATATGATCGGTATGATGGTCCACCGTGAAATTCTCAGACCTCTTCAACAATAATAGGTTTGATAGCTTTGAAACAATCTGCAACAAGTATAACTTACCCCAGAACAATCTATTCTGTTACTTCCAGATTAGGCATTATATACAAGCCCGCTACCCTGATCTCCCCTGTGATCAGCCCTGGGAATATCTCTTCACAATCAGGTCGGGCGGAAGGGCTTCATTTCTGATATCTACATATCTATGAATGAATGAATGAAAACTTTATTTAACAGATTGCAGAATGGGTACAATACAGTACGGCTCAATACATACAATTGTTAAGGGGATGCAGACCTGAGAAAGACGTTTGTCTTGTTTCCATCAGGGTCCCCCATTTTCAATTCATATAGACATTTATGACATACATAACATACATCTCGTCCTAGTAGGACCTTGTACATGTTTTTTCTTTCTTATTGTGTTTTCTCTTTTCTACTACATTGTTCTTTGCACTTTATCTTCTGACTGAAGTAACTGCATGTAACTGCATATGACATGTGTTGATGGTAACGACAGTAATGGGGAGGGTTGTGTGGGGAGGGGGGAGAGGGTTTATTATTTGGGAGGGGGGTCTGTTACTTTAACATTGTTCCAACTATTACTACTATTGCTACTGTTTTTCTCACTGTTTTCCTCTAATACAGAGGTTAAATGTTTATGCTCCATACATTTTAACAGACGTGTCTCGGGGGAGGGGGAGATGAAGGGCAAAAAAAAATCCATTGAAAAAAATATATCCATAATATCCCTGACACTGTCGTTTGGGGCAGCCTGAGCTCTGTTACCTTAAACTAACCATAACCTTAACCACACTGTTACACCTTAAACTAACTTTAACACATTGTGCACCAAGAACGGCGTAAATCGTTATTGCCCGCCATGCATTGGACGCCAACAACGCCGTATCACGTGTTTGGGATCAATATAAAAAAATTTCGCCATGGCATTCATAATTCATCCAGCCTCCCTCCGGACTGCAGCTGCACCCTGTTCTGACATTGCAACGCCTCAATACCGCCGCCTGGTGGATGGTCAGGCGAGTTACACTCACGCCAAACCGGAAATTCCTCCACCAGAGATATATTGTGGCGTGGATCAATGTACACACTCAAGTGCATTTGAATCGCTTTCTAAACGCAATAATCGATATGATTTCAGCATTTATTGCGTCATAGAAACCGGAAATGGATCTAGCAGATCGACGTCAAATAATTGGGATATTTTTCCTCCAGTCTCATCGGCGAACGGGAAGAGGACACTAACGTTACTTTCAGCTTGATTGTCCATTTCTTTGTTTGAAATCAGTCTGATCAATATATCAACCCATACTAAATAAAGCCGTTACTGACGATCAAGGAATTATAAACAACCCCCCCCCTTTCCTTCACGCATGATGAAGCATAATGTATACCGATCATATACATTTGAATTTTTTAATATAGCGTGTATAGGAAAGAAACGCCAATCGATAATCTATCATATGCTTCAGGGCCTATAACTAGCGGTTTTGGAATTACAGCAGAAAAGCTTAAAAACATACTTATATTCTCTATGGTATTAACACAACAATGTATGAATGAAAAAATATAACGTTCCCACATCCGGAACGATAGATACCCGATGTTGAATGGGCCATAGTAATGCAGATATAGCTATAATATTTAAAAAGTTATAGCCCTGCAAAGAAGGTAAACATCTCCATAGGCTTACAGCGGTGGCAGAGAGGGCATAATGATGGGCACAATGTATGGCGCCCAATGTGTTAACCCCACCGTGATGAACAATACCACTTTACCCTTAGCTGCCAGAGTTGTTCCCCTCCTGTTGACTTGTTGTACACAATTTGTAAATCGCTTTGGATAAAAGCGTCAGCTAAATGTAAATTAAAATGTGTTCATCCTGGGGTTGAATTGAAGAGGGGAGGAAGAAGATCAAAGGGAGGAGGAGGAGGATCGGGAGAGTTGGGGCAGTGGAAGTGGCATTGGGGTGATATGGGGGTTGTTTTGGGTTTGCGGTTTAAGGTCCACATCCTCATGTGCTGGTTGGATGGGATATTGTAGCCTGGAGTCCACAACTGGAGGTGGGGGTGATGTGATCTTTAGAGTTATTTCTGGACGTTATCATGGTTTGCTGGGCTCATTGTAGCATGGTTGTTGTCTGATGTTGTGAGGGATGGTGCCAACTCATAATACATACATGTTGGAGGTGAACAGTTTCCCCCCAGATCTGTTAAGCGAACAAATCAATCTGAAAAGGCCTCTGTGCTCCCAGAACAGATTGACGTTCACCTTGTGTAGGGGACAAAGTTCACCTTGTGTAGGGGACAAGCAATTGAAAGCTACCTGTTCAGTCCCAATATTCTGCTAAACCTGTTCCTCATCTGGCTGAGGGGAGAGGACCACTGATGTATGCTTCAGTATCCTGGGAGCCTAGCTTTTCTAGCAGTTCAATAAAGTCATGGTGCACTGATCTGTTTGTGAAAGGAATGGCACACTGATCTGTTTGTGAAAGGCATGGTACACTGATCTGTTTGTGAAAGGCATGGTGCACTGATCTGTTTGTGAAAGGCATGGTGCACTGATCTGTTTGTGAAAGGCATGGTACACTGATCTGTTTGTGAAAGGCATGGTACACTGATCTGTTTGTGAAAGGCATGGTGCACTGATCTGTTTGTGAAAGGCATGGTACACTGATCTGTTTGTGAAAGGCATGGTACACTGATCTGTTTGTGAAAGGCATGGTACACTGATCTGTTTGTGAAAGGCATGGTACACTGATCTGTTTGTGAAAGGCATGGTACACTGATCTGTTTGTGAAACTCATGGTACACACATCTACGCAGGTACCCAACGTTGCCTCTCGCTTCTTACAATTGTTCTCCTAGTTTCCCACAGGCAAATGATCGATGGGAATAGCCGTTATGCTTTGCACCAGCTTGCATTTATCATAAAACAGTCCCAAATGTGTGACATCATTAGAATTTGTCAGTCGGCTGACGTGCTTATACCTTTCCTCTGTAGTCAGTGTAAATATGTACCTCTGTTATGTGTGAGTCAATGATCACACCCGGGTTGTACCAAACCGTAGGTTTATTTAACATCAAGTATAACGTGATGGCAAGAGGCAGTTTACAGTACCGAGGCAGTTTGTAAGCAGTGTCAAGGTACGGTGGCCCTTAGTAGGCAAACAGAATAATCATTTAGCCAATGATCTACAGTCAGCACACTGCTCTCATCATTCTAATGTGTCAGTTAGCACCTTTCCTCTCGCTATTCCTCTCTGTAGCCAAAACGCAGGAATGGCATGATTCTTTCTGTTATGTGGCATGGTTGGAGAAATGTGCCTAATTGTAGCCCACTTTTATGACCAGCAGCTGTCAACATCTTGTTTTCCCCCACACTATCATCCACCTTCAAATCACGTTTCATTACCAGGAATATTGTGCACATCAGAAACAGTACAGTCTCTGATGTGTGTCACCATTTCCAAGTCGCATAGAAAAAGAAAGTGTGAATGAGTGCTAGTGATAGACTATTTATTTTGCATAATAAATCAGGCGGGCCGGTTTTCTCTGAGAATAATGTGAGGCCAGGCAGGTGGGCTGTTCCCATGATTTTAACCTCCTGTTAATCATCTGCCCTTTATTCATTTGCTTAGATTTTGTGTACACGTGATCTCAAGAAGGTGCTGCATTTTTCATGTCTGGTCAATTTTAGCATGGTGGTAATCACCGTCAAAGATGAAAAAAGAAAATTTATATTCTAGCCTCAACATTCAAGCCTAGTAACAGACACAATCTTTCTTACACTGGGAATACATTCCCTGAGATCCATAGATACCAAGAACATGCAAATGGACCTTGTAGAATATTTACTTAGATAATTTATGTATTTTTATTTTAGGCGAATTTTCTGAAAATATGGCTAGGGCTTAAGATGTTAATAATAGCTTCATTCCACTTAGGTGTGCCAGTGAGCCAGCAGGTCTCTTGTCTGTCCCTTCTATGGGTGCTAATGGACACCTGTATTGCTGTGTTGGGGCAGCCGTTCAGAGAGTGATGCTGATTCTCAGATTATTATAGGAGTATTATCAGTCAGCTGTTACTTGTTTATTTGAATGGGACATGAACAGTAAAGAAACCATTGATCAGGGGAGGAAATTAGGCCACTTTACTCGCCAATTGCGAGTATTTTTTACGTTTGGCGAGTAATTCATGAAGAGCACTCGCCAGTCTGGCGAGTACTAGTAATTACAAAACAAAACAAAAAAATCATTCTGCAATCTGCTGATTCGCTCACTGGCACAAGCCGAACTCTGACTCCCCCCTTGATTCCTCCCATTTGCGCCTCATAATAATCCGACCATAACCAATGAACATCATCGTTGTACAGATGCGCTCTAAGCTCCTCCAATGAACACTCATTTTCTAGAAGATGCCGCCCATCTAGGGGAAGTGGACAGATCACTGCGCGCGCCGCGCGGACCTACAGACTCCTGCCACCGGCAGCCGGCTTGACAACGTAGACAAATTTAGACAAAAACACACCAGTGGATGAAAATAATTGCATGTAGAGTCGTCGCTTTCGGATATCAGTGCGGTCTGACATGGGGGCGAACAACAGCATGCGACGCGTCTCCTTCGAGTCGGATGAGAATGACAAGTCAACAACATTAGCCGGCTAGCTACCTAGCATGTAACAAGCTACCATAACGCGCATTCAACATAGTGGACGACTATACTGAGCGGCTTTGCTTAAATGCAGCCGAGTGACATTTTATTATTACCGGGTTTCCCCCCATATCACCACTGTGACACGCCCATATGCCCTTCACAACGGTGATGTTGTCATACTTGGCATTCAGAATACACCTGCTGAACCCCTAGCGTTGTCGATTCGGTTCCAATGTATTGTCATCTTACAGCACAAGTACAGTACAACCAGAATACATTTGGCATACAACCAGAGTGCAAATGTAACAAGTCAAGTTCAAGTTGTTTTATTTAGCTATTACATTACAGTGAAATGCTTGGTTCTTTCACTGCCCAACTCAGTCCAACCTAAACCAGCCCAACCCAGTATTGATTGATTGAAAACTTTATTAACAGATTGCAGAATGGGTACAATACAGTACAGCTCAATACACACAATTGTTAAGGGGATGCAGACCAGAGAAGGACTTTCGTCTTGTTTACATCAGGGTCCCCCATTTCAGTCCTGTTTGCTTAATGCCTTGTCCACTTCCTCCACACTCCAATATGCCCTTCAACCCTGCTCCTGTCAAACCTGCTCTTTCCATTCCCTCCATCATGTCCCCCCTTTCTGATGAATATTTCCTGCACTTACAGTGAAATGCTTCGTTCTTTCACTGCCCAACTCAGTCCAACCTAAACCAGCCCAACCCAGTATTGATTGATTGAAAACTTTATTTAACAGATTGCAGAATGGGTACAGTACAGTACGGCTCAATGCATGCAATTGTTAAGGGGATGCAGACCAGAGAAAGACTTTCGTCTTGTTTACACCAGGGTCCCCCATTTTCAATTCATTTTCAATTCATCATTCAGTATAACCTAGACCAGCCCAACCCAGCATCTTTCACTGCCCAGTTCAGCCCAACCCAGTCCAGAATAGTTCCCTCTTTCATGTTAATATGTGATTTAATGATGTAATATTTTGAAGAGTAGAGACAGTGTGATTAATTTACTATGATTGAAAATCAATTTAGACGAAGACGTACAAAGAAGTAATTATCACAATTAGCGATTTTTTTTGTCTGGTAAAAAATCTGTTTGGCTGGTAAAAAAAATCAGATACTCGCCAGTTGGCTGGTAAGCCAAAAAGTTAGTTTCCTCCCCTGCCATTGATGCCATACCATTTAGACAAGGCACATTTGAACAGTGTGCAATACATCATGTCAATATGATCTTAGACAATCTGACCACAGTACCAATTGGCAACTATCAAAACTACCATTGTTTGTTTGGTACTGTATGTTATTTTTGTTATTGCATTGTCCAGCTCAGAGGCTTCTTTAGATTCAAGAGATTTATTTGTCACATACACACATGTAGTGAAATGAAGGTGGCCATGCCCGCCTCGATTGTGCAAATATACAAATAATAAAATAGACATGCTCTACATACAAGATAACTCTACAGCCGGGGGCAGAGCTTGCCATCATCATCAGCATGCTCTGAGTCCTTTCTGAACTTTCCTGCAGCTGTGCAACAATCTTTGACATTGGGGACAACGGTTGCTAAAAAAAAAAAACGAATTCTGAAGGAGTGGAAGTCCTCAGCAGCTTATTTCCAACTGTGGATGGTGGACACAACCTCTGTTATACGGATGGAGAGACTAAGGTTCCTGAGAACCGATTCACTTAAAAGGTTTAAAAAAATCTGGGACCCGTTCTTATCTCGATGAGGTTAGAGGCGGCAGCTGATTCGACCGTCTGATCTCACGGTCCCCCAAACACAATATTTCTCAGTCATGTATGGCTGGTAACCGTGTTGTAATAGCAAATGTAAAACATTTGTTATTATTTTATGCATTTTTTACTTTCACTGTCTGAGTGTTGTGGTGGATTTTGACGTCTCCAGGGATGCTTAAGTAAAATACAGATTGGCCTTATGAGCGTGAAAACCACCAGGTTCTCCACGGACATCCAGCAGCCTAAAACAGTGTCACACTGCGAATCAGGTATTCTGAAATAATGAAACAGGAGATAAAAGACAGCCGGAATACTCATGTTAAATGAATACAGGTTTATTGGAAAAGAAAATATATATATACAGTACGCCCGTACGGACAGACAGAACAGTCCAGTCAAACATAAATCATGACTTCACAAAGAGAGAAGGGGGAGGAGGTGGAGGAGGAGGTGGAGGGGGGGGAGGAGGAGGAGGAGGAGGAGGAGGGGGTGGAGGATGAGGGGGTGGAGGAGGGGAGGGAGGATGTGAAATTACCCTTCACATTCCCCACTTTGTGCCATTTTTGGCACATCCTGGTAATTTCAACCATCAATATCACTAAACCACAGTCTCAAGACACCATACAGAACATCAAATCAATCAACATTAATACATCACCATTTCATACCTGGCAGAAAGTAGCACGATAATTCTAAGCAGGTAATTGTAAAATGTTGTAGTCTTAGGTAGAATAAAAAAACAACCACTAGGTAGAACAATAAATCAATACATCATAATGTCATACTTGGCTAAGTAGGACGATAATTCCAAGCAGGTAATTGCAAAATGTTGCATTCTTAGGTAGAATCAAAAAGGAACAATCATAAGAAAAATTACAAATAAAAAATCTCAAAAAGAAAATCATGAAAGCAAATGAAAAAAAAAGAAAAAAACGTGGTAGTTTGCGTCGTTATCCTCCCGACAGTCGATCACCCCTTAGATGACGTAGGGGCGTTGGCATGCCACTTGTCGGAGAGAGGCGCTAATCTCACCCTCATCTCATCTTGACAAGCGATGCGTCATTATGACGTTCGTGTCTCTTTGCAAATGTTCAATGTATCTTGTGTGGTGAGAAGACTTACACACAATCCTCAGAATCAGACCATGGATTCTATACTACCAGATGACAGGTGCCCCAGTTGACAGGTGACTGTCTCTGGTGGTCGATGGATTCAGAATACAGTGTCCAAGTCTGGGTGGTCAAAGGTGGATTCATACACAGTGTCCAGGTGGAAAACATATTTCTCCAAGCTCTTCACCAGGCTGGAAAGATAGAATCACAAAACACAAAAACCAGTATCTTGCAGAAAAAATCATGTCCTTATACAAACGTATTAAAAAACAAACACATTTCGACAACTATTTCAGTAGAGCGAGCATGAACAGATAACATGTGGCCTACATGTGACAAAACAAAACATGACGCTTGGCTGGGCCTCCTTGACACCACATTCCAATCCATCATAGTGATCAAAACAAAATCATCCCAATACCCGTCAATACTCAATTTGCAAACATCTTCATTTCGACAGCAATAGACTCCAAACAAAGTTCAGTATATATTGTCTGTAGTGTGTGTTTTGACTCGCCTTATCATTCGTAGAATCTCAGGTGGCAGGTCCCCCTCCCCTCCGCCATCCAACACCCCCCCCCCCCCCCCCCCCGGCCGGTCCAGTCCGATGGTTCTCCCGGTCGTCCTAGTTGGTCTTCTTCTTTCGCATTGTTCTTGGTTTGTTTCACAACTGAAACAAGCTAACTGTCTTTTCCTCTGATGAAGGAGGTTCGGTTAAAAGCCCGCTGGTGAATGGCAGCTTTGATTGCTAGAACTGTCTCTTAGATCTTTATCTTCTTTGGCTAGTGATAAGGTTGCTGTCCCATAGCCGGGTGGTGGTCAGTAGCTGTAGAGTGAAGCAGGCTGGTATGGTCTTTGCCTCTCAGTTCTGGAGCAGTATGGTCAGCTGGGGTCAGCTGCATCCGCCTCTCTCTGGTGCAGTGAGTCAGCTGGGCTCAGCTTCCTCCCTCTGGAGCAGTAGGGCCGGCGGGCATTGGTTTGGCACAGAGACGGAGGACCCCCCCCCTGAGAAACCACAAAGGAGAGGGGTATAGGTGTACGTGGGAGAGAGAGAGAGAGATGTTGTAGTGAGTGCCAGCTGGAAGACAGAAATCACCCTGCTGTGGGGATGGGGCCCTGGTGCGTATTCGTTATCTTCTTTCTCCTGCGCTGAGAGAAACGCACCATCCTCCCCCTCACATTCCATAGATCTGAGTTCCACAGCATTGATTAGTACTGCATCGTGGATGTCATGCGTTGCGTTAATGAGTTGCATGATTTCGCCGGCAAAAAAAAAAAAAGGAGGTAGGGACTCCCTCATAGTTGTACTGGCTGGAAACAAAGAAAATAAAACTGTTTACAGTTCTGTATCACACTAGCTCCCGCTCTGCGTCTGTTGCATATATCTCGCTTCAGCATATATACACTGAATAATTTCACAAATGTACCTTTAAATGCCAGCATTCATCTGGCCACACCCCCATCCGCTTACCTATATAAGCAGGGATGGTGCCACACACTCATCTCCTTCTCAAATTTCATCACAAGCAACGTGTTGCTCATATGCCCACTTGACGTGGAGAAAAATATTGACTGGAAAAGCAATGTTTACGAGGAAGGAAGAACAAGGAGATATGTTGACATCATATCTTTATTTTCTCTCTCACTATTTTCGAGAAAATACGGCGATGTTGTCTTCGTCACTGGAGTGTCTGGAAGATGGTGATCATTCTAAAACCCTCCACCGGTTTTCGTATTGGGAGCAGGCCGCTGCATGCTTCTCAACTGCAGTTCCTTGCTGTGTTGGTTGGGGTGAAACCTTTCAGGCCACAGCTGAACTGTAGGACGCGCCGCTGTTGTGAGAAGCGGTGGGTTTCAGGTTGGGTGAGTACTGTTGCTGGCAGGCTTCACTTGTCTGTTAGTGCTATGGGGGCTAATTGACAATGTTTATGAAAACAGGCCCCAGGCTAGGGTCCTTTGTTCAGCCTCCTAGGCGACAGAAGACCTTGGTCTGAAGACCATTATAGTTTTAACTAGTGGGCCGTGACCATTAACACTGGTGATCCCTGTGTTTTCTGGACGAGTGGGTATCTCTCTGTCACCGTGTAGCCCCTTCTTTCATATCCAAATGAGAGTATTCCTTCACGAGGAGATATGTGCATAGATGTTCGATAGCGGAAGATCTATGTTCAAGTCAGCTACACAGGCCAGTTTGGTATTGTGCTGGCTCCGTCGGGTGTTGGTAAAATCACTGTTGTAAAGCTGTGTTGACATCTTGTTTCTCTTTTCTCTTAAAAAGTGAGGAGGGTTTCAGAACGGTGGCCTGTCTGGGTGAGTGTTATATCATTGTGTACAAGTTCAGGTGATAGCTGCTTAGCTTACGGTTAGCCAGTCAGCTGTTAGCTGCGGCGTTAGCCTGCTGGGATCACTGCGTGGCCTACAGAGGTTGGGCCTACTGTTAGCCAGTCAGCTGTTAGCTGCGGCGCTAGCCTGTTGTGATCACTAGGAAACGTTAGCTTGCTGCTATCGGCCAAGGCCCAGCGCGGGGTAGCTCCGGCTACTCGCGCGCCGCCGCGAGCTCCCCTCTGGTCGCGTGCGCCGTTCGCTCTGCGTCTCGCGAGCAGGGGCAGTAGCGACAGACGGTTGGAGCGGCCGTTAGCTTAATGCTACTCTGTTGAACATGCTTTGATTATAACATGTTTTACACTCTTGACTACGACGTCATCTTTGACAGGGGATGTTCGTCGACCCTGCCCTGAGCCAGGACGGCAAGGATTGCGTCAACAAAGGGGACCGTAGCGACGGGTGGAGCGGCGACGCTGCCCAGATCGAACAACACAGGATGGCTGTGTTTTCTACGGTGTCTTGAGACTGCACTTCGCTGATCTACGCTCCGGGTAGGACAAAGGTTTGGCCAGACCTTATACGCGTCTTCTGGCTTTACCTTCTACATGTTTTGTAAATAACGCTGTTTTCCAAAAACGTGTGTTGCTGCAATACATTTGGGATACGACGCGAGTTTTGTTTGAACTGTCTTGTCACTGGTAATTAGCTTCTCCGGGCAAATCGGGTTGTTGTTACAGATGTGAAAATGATCTGGTTGTTGTGTGAGAAACATCATGTGTGTTTTTATGTACCGTGTACTCACAACTAAGGTAACTAACCTATGAAGCTATGCTTAGTGACAAATGAGTGAAAGAATATTCTTTTCTCAGCCTGTGATGACAATGAACAGTGTGTTCACATATTAACAGGTTTCCTGTTTTAACTGGCCGTATTAAGGGTAAAGTAGGAGGATTGTGTTTTCCCCCGGTTCCCTGGGGACTTTTTCATCCTCCTATCAGACATGTTGTTGCACTACATTGTGTCTTTGTGTGGTAGGGATGCGATGTAACCCTTAGCTTGATTGCTGAGGTTGTGCTATGACTGCTGGAGAAACTTTATTTTCCTAAAAGAAAAGATTGTTTGGTCGCTGTCGTGTGTGCTTAGCAAGGCCTGTGGCCGATACTAATCGAGAATTATGTATTCTCTCATTATGAAAAACGGCGTTCCTCTGTAGAGTGTTTTTGCCATTTTTTGTAGGTGATGATGGGTTGTGTGTGTCATGTGACCTACAACTGGGTTGGACTGGCCACAGAAGCACATGTGTATGTTGGACCGGGGCTCTTAGAGTCCTCTCTATTCTGTTTTTTCCTTAGTAAAAATCAGATAGCAGGTTAGCTCATGCGCTGTGTGAAGCTGTCAAACGCTTCATAGAGCTGACTATGACTGTGTCATATTCTCTTTTTGTCATTACATCGTATCATGGGTGTGGGGTCGTAAAGGGGTGAACTGGTAACCTTTCCTCTCCCCCTTGTTTCTGTTGGTCAGCGGTACACCCCCTGTCCTTCAAGGTTCCTGTCACGTTGCGGTTCGGCACGTTACGGGGTGAGGGGGGGGGGAGTTTCCTGGTCCCACGGCCTGGAATATTGGGCGTGTGCACCGCAGAAATCCCCCCGCCATAGAGTACGTCACCGTGCGCGTCTCTGTTGGTAGGACTTCCGTGTGCTGTTCAGGTCCATGTGATGGATCTGTTTCGGGGGGGTGGTCAGGGCTCCTCCTCACCAAGCGCCCTATCGGGCCTTCTGTGAGTTCGGACTCCTCCCTCCATGTGAGGGAGCCTCCATCAGAGTACAGAGCCTTCCTCCTCAGATTGTCAAAGTGAGTGGACCCTCTAGAAGGTGTCCTATTCTATTGTGTATGTATTCGATTCAATTAGATTATTGAGTGTGTATGGGTTCAGTGCCTCTTCCCCGGAGAGCCCTAAAAACCAATTTTTTACATGGCTCAAGGTGCAATATATTCTTTTCAATCTGTACAGCTCCAGCCTTTGTCCGGATACGCTGGCGATGTGGGGGGCGGGGTCACTAAGTGCCCACCTGGTGGGGTCTTGATGCTGGCATCATGGACTTCTCCGGGCCCCCGTTCCAGGGGGTCCAGTCCCTTTGGTGGGTCTGGGTCTTCCTTCGCGCTCCGCTGCTGCGGCCTTGCCACGGGGTTGGGTTTGAGGAATGAGGAATGGAGACACGGAGGAGAAGACGATGCAGAGGGTCCAGACATTCAATACCAGCTGTCTGCAGCGCGTCTGAACCAGGGGTGAGATACCAACAGCAGCCCCTCAGACGTCCAGACCACCAGACGACCAGGTGACAGGCAGGAGGAGACGGGGGACAGACAGGCCAGGATGAAGAGAGGCAGACCGGAGGAGACGGAGCAGCAGAGGCCGGAGATGAACACTGCAGCCAGGCACCGCAAATCATCGACAGCAGCCAGGCAACGCAGATCATCGACGACAGGCAGATCATCCACGATGAGAACGGGGGAAGCGGCAGCTGGAGAGACACTGAGCTGAGCTGGAGAGACGGTGGGCCAGCTGGCGAGAGCCGGAGGGGACAGTCCAGAGACATTGAGGAGGCAGCAGACCAGAGGAGACACTTTTGCCTATAGGACCGCGCCCTGAGACGGGAACCTTTCTCTGAGAAGAGGAGACCCCGCCCTAGAAGACGGGACCAGGGGTGCACTGTAATAGAGGGGGGGATGTATCCTAAATAGAGGTTAGGTGTACCTGTAAGGGGGGTTCGGGGGTAGGTGTATTCTTCTGAAAAGTTGCAAATCTGTGTTTCTCTCTTTCTTCTCTCTCTCTCTCCCGCTCCCCCCCCTCCCTCTATCTCTCTCTCTCTCCTGGTGTTGTTATCCCGTCTGGTATTAGGTGTGATGCATGTAATGGTTGACAATCGACGGGTACAGATCCATCAATGAACTGTTGTGTTTGACATATTGATTTAATGTCAAAAAGGGGGATTGATGGGTTTAGTTCATTGATCTAGTAATATTTGATGTCAATATCTTATGCATCTGTGCACCTATTGTCTCCCCATGTGATGCAGGCTGTAGCCTGGGCGTCTCTCAGTCTGGGTCCCTCTCTAGCTTGAGTGACCTGCTGACCTCCTGGCTGTCTCCTTCCACACACACCCATTAACACACACAGGGCCCCCTGTACATCCTGATCACGCGCCTCACACACACACATCCTCCTCTTCCTACGCGCACACATCTCCTTGCCTACATCTGGAACCCATTAGCCCCCTTCTGAAACAAGCACACACACAGACAAGCACACACACACCACACACACACTACATACACACACAGATACATATACACACATACACCCCTCCCCTCCTCGTCTGTATAAATGACATGTAATGTGATGTATTCTTTCTTCTACTGGTGTGCGAGAGGATGAGCCAATGGGCTGCAGGAGGAGGGTGGCTGTTCTCTTCTCTGAACAAATAAAAGCTCTGTTTGAAATACTCTGTCGTTCCGTGAATCTTTGGTCGACTGGTCCATAACCATATCAATTCAAGAACTCACGAGGGACAGGTTATCCCTTTCATATCCCTCGCTTTACGCGGCAGGTTCGATAATTCACGCGCGGACGGTTCGAGAATTCAGAAAGAATCCCTCGCTTTACGCGGCACTAAACACAGATAGTTACATTCAGACGGCCCCCCACTCCTGCTTACCTAACTCGCCGTGACGCTGCGTGTAATGCCCGTGGAATGCCGGCCCGACCAGCCAATGCAGACAGACAATTCACCCTCAGTACTCCTTGACAAACTGAAAGTCCGTCTGTACGGGCGTACTGTATATATATATTTTCTTTTCCAATAAACCTGTATTCATTTAACGTGAGTATTCCGGCTGTCTTTTATCTCCTGTTTCTTTATTTCAGAATACCTGATTCACAGTGTGACACTGTTTTAGGCTGCTGGATGTCCGTGGAGAACCTGGTGGTTTGCACGTGACTTTCAGTCTGTCAGAGTGCATACTGTATCACAGGTCTGTCAGAGTGAAAGTGACAAAAAGCAAAAGTGTCATGTGTTTTAACACAGTGGAATAGAGACGCCTCCTTCGATGCATTCTTGGTAGGCTCCAAAAAGGGCTTCTAGCCGGCGCTGACCTTGACAAACTTATCAGGCCAGATGAATGGGTGCCCTGTCTTTAAACAGAAATCATGACTTCACAAAGAGAGAAGGGGGAGGAGGAGGAGGGGTGGAGGAGGAGGTGGAGGATGAGGAGGTGGAGGAGGAGGAGGGGAGGGAGGATGTGAAATTACCCTTCACAGTGTGTTTGTCTGTCATGTTAGTATACTGTTTGTCATGTTTGTACAATGTTCTGAAAAATGTCAAATAAAATATATTAAAAAAAATAGACATGCTAAAAAGTAAAGTAAATCAAATACAATACAATGCTACGCTTAACACATTCGGGGCCATTGGGATCCGTCTAATCCCACTCTATACGGCCAGCATATCAAAACAAACTTTCATTGTGCGTGAGGCGGTTTGTAGAGCTAAATCTATACTTTATATTATTGCTATCTGTCCATTCTCATTGTCAATTGACACTCTAAACCGTCCCTTCAAGATGCCTTAAATAAAAAAATAAATTCATCAATACGTTCCCATTTTATAGTGTCGTGAATATGAACGTTATAGCAGAATGTTCTGGGGTATTCCCTGGAACGCGAGATATAGGGTGCTAAGCTAATAACGTTAAATCGAAGGCGTTTCGGTTATACACAAGCTAGAGCTAAAACTCAAGATGCATATTGTCGGTATCATGGTCCACCATGAATGCATGAAAGGGGGGGCGGGAGACGTCGTTTCTGATTATTGATTACCAATAACGGCATTAGCCTCAGTAGCCTTATTCGCTGATCGGCTGGTTGAGTATGATAACAAGGCCTGATCAGCATGTAATTTACGTGAAAAAGCTCTTACCTGTGGTCGGTTGGATACCAAAAAGGATTTCCCAGTTATCGATCGCCATCTGGTAGATCCATATGTCCATTGGCTGATGATATATTCCTTTACTGCATACTGAATTCAGTGTCCCAAAAACTATTCCAGGCCATCGGCTACAAGCATAGCTTTAGGCTCACAGAAAATTCCATTCATACAAAAAAAAGAAGAAAAAAAAAGGTCTGTAACAGGGAACACTGCATTATCAAGACAGCACCCCTACGAGGATCTGGCCGGTAATGCACTTTTCTGAATTCCAAGAGTAGGGTAAATCTGCAGTGCAGCAGGGTGACATTGAGTAGGATATTACAATGGAATAAAAGCCAAAACAACCTGGTTGGCCGTCAAACACGTATATGTGTTAAGAATTAAGATAAAGTACTATATACAATAATATACTAATGTACAGTTATGTTAACACATTGGTGCCCGGCCACGGACATGTCCGTGTTTCGAATCCAACGGTAGAGGGCCATCCACGGGTTGTTTTGGCTTTTATTCCATTTTAATAACCTACTCAATGTCACCGAGCGGCACTGCAGATTTACCCCACTCTTGGAATTCTGAAAGTGCATTACCGGCCAGATCCTCGTAGGGGCGCTGTCTCGATAATGCAGTGTTCCCTGTGGCAGAACGGTGCTTTCTTTTTTCTGACTTTGAATGGAGTTTACTGTTAGCTAGAATCTATACGTGTAGCCTGTAGCTTGGAATACCTTTTGCGACGCCGAATTCACTATGCAGTAAAGGAATATATCATCAGCCAATGGACATATCGATCTACCAGATGGCGATCGATAACTGGGAAATCCTTTTGGCGATCCAACCGGCCCACGGTAAGATCTTTTTCACGTAAATTACATGCTGATCAGGCCTTGTTATCATAGCCAACCAGGCAATCAGCGAATGTGGCTACTGAGGCTAATGCTGTTATTGGTAATAATCAATAATTAGAAACGACATCCCCCGCCCCCCCCTTTCATGCATTCATGGTGGACCATGAATACAGACAATATGCATTCTGCGTTTTAGCTCTAGCTTCTGTAGTGCCGAAACGCTGTTCGATTTAATGTTATTAGCTTAGCGCTAGGGTTGCCACCCGTCCCGTAAATTACGGAATCGTCCCGTAATTGGAAACTAAAAGACGCGTTCCGTATTGAACTGATACGGGACGCACCTTGTCCCGTATTTTAAGGTTGGGAATGTGAGAGCTCCGCTGTCTGCAAGTCAGACAGTGTTGCCAGTATTGTGAGACAAATCAGCCAACCGACCTACAAAAACAAGCCAAAAACAAGCAAAATTGTGTCCAAAAGTTGCAGAAAATAAACAGACTTGGCAACTCTGCTATGATGGGTGTGCGCTCAGCAGCTCACGACAAATGAGAATTAGCGCTTTCACGTTGCTCCAGAAGTACAGATACCTGAGTGGGAAGAGGCAAATCCCTGGCTTGATAGCGTCAGTGGCGATGTTTATAAAGAAAACTGCAAAGTATGTAGGTGTGTTTGTTCTGTGGCACATGGTGGACTGACTGACATCAGACAGCATGCCTCAGGAGAACAACATTCCCGAAATATAAGAACGCAAAGGACCCAAGCACAGGTTTCACAGTTCTTCATGACTGAAACATCTCCTGAGATTGATTCGGTATGGGATATTACATCTTATTTATCTGGTTGTGTTTTTAACTAGATGTCAGTATTTCTATATTGGCTGCTGATGTGGGCATAGTCTAGGCTATTTCAGTTTACTAATATAGTTGATTGTTCATTAATGTTGAGTTTTTAAAGTCTAATAAATAAACATGTATTTATATTAATCAATATGTAAGGGATAATGTATAGCTACGAGGCCATTGTCGCAAAATAATAGACAGACACGGAGTTTAAAATACTGAGGCGCCTCGCCGAGGTGTTTTAAACGTCAGTGAAGGTCAATTATTTTGCGACAATGACCGAGTATAGGCTATACATTATCCCGCTTATTACCAGTGATGGGAATAACGGCACTATAAGTAACTTCGTTACTAACGGCGTTCGTTTTTTCAGTAACGAGTAATCTAACGGATTACTCTTCCATGCCAAGCATACATGCTGACGATTGGCTGAGGTTGAATACAATGTCATGGTAAGCCAATCAGAGGTGGAGGTGGGCGGGTGTCTAAAGCATCCAGAGTCTGACACACAGCGCGACAAGACAAGCGATCACTGATCAGTGATCAGTCAGCATGAGAGCGCGGTCCGTGTAGTGTACGTTTTGAGCTCAAAAACGAATCCAACGAACAACACAAGCGACTCAGTCAACATGAGACTGCGGGTCCATGAGCGTTTTGTGTTCACTCTTTGCAGCGCAGGGCACTGAGTGGCCCTACTGCAGTGCTGACAGCCTTATCAACAGTGCTGCACTTCCTGGTTTAATAGGCTTGAAGCCTTCAGGTGCTCAGAGATATAATATATCTGTATGTCATGCATGTCTTAAATGTAATGATTAGATTAGTTTAGATGATTCGATTAGATTCTTATATCTGTATGTTGTGTATGTCATTGATTGATTGATTGAAAAGTTTATTAACAGATTGCAGAATGGGTACAGTACAGTACAGCTCAATACATACAATTGTTAAGGGGATGCAGACCAGAGAAAGACTTTCGTCATAAATGTCATGAATTGAAAATGGGGGACCCTGATGTAAACAAGACGAAACTCTTTCTCTGGTCTGCATCCCCTTAACAATTGTGTGTATTGAGCCGTACTGTATTGAACCCATTCTGAAATCTGTTAATTAAAATGTTCAATCAATCAGTATATATTTGTTATTTATTTTTGGTATAGTGCTTAACAAGCATAATTTAATGTTGCCCAGTTGTGGCCTGTTGAGGGGCAATACATATCAAAAGTTCCAAAACATCTATTCCGTTTGTATTTGTATGATCCACTATATAAACATAGTAATTATAATATCTACATAGCCTACATGGCATTTGATTGGAGGCTAGTCTCACTTTGTCCCACAGCAACATTAAAATAGTTTAGATTTGTGTATGTTGTTTATGTAAAAAAAAAAATGAAAGTAACGCAATAGTTACTTTCTGAAGTAACTAGTTACTTTTATAATTTGCAACTGAGTAAGTAATTTAGTTACTTTTTGGAAGAAGTAACTAGTAACTGTAACTAGTTACTTTTTTAAAGTAACTTGCCCAACACTGCTTATTACATGGCTAACTTACTAACAATATACCTAATTCATTTTACACCATCGACAAGACGAGATCAAATGCAGACGCAGTTCTGTTCTGTCGCTCCCACTGTCATCGCCGGCAGCTTGCACTGATTAGTGCAGCTCTGCATATGCTGAGAGTGGGCTTGATTACTCCAGCTGCGAAAAACAATAATCACCGGTGGTTATCAGAGCATGTGAGCGGAGCGGTGCGGACGAGAAATCCGCTCTTTGCTCTAGACGGCTTGTTCCGCTCCGCTAATCGCTCATGTTGACCCCGCCGCCACGCCGCTCAGCACTCCGCTCCGCTCACCTTCATTTACGAATCAAGCGCTCCACAGCTCGCTCAGCAGATTTTTTTTGGAGCATGATGTAAATTAGCTTGATTTGACCAAACTACAACAGTCTACACCCCCTGGGCCCCTTAACAATTGTTTGTATTGAGCCGTATTGTAATTGTACCCATTCTGCAATGTTGAATAACGTTTATATCCATTCAACTAGCTCTACTAAGCCATGGTAGCTAGCCTAGCCACAATGGCCGCTGCCATTCACGTTAGCATGTAAGCTAACAACAACAACAATGGCGGATTCTACTTTGGTCTAGTGTGAGTGACGGTTCACCCTTCTCATTGGTTGAAAATGGCCTTCATGTTTGTACATCGCTACCTGTTGCTTTGGCATTGTACTACATGTATATTACATCAGTTTATGAGCGGACCGGAGCGGGTTGGAGCGGAGGAGAACTCTCGCTCCGGAAGTCGCGCCGACCCATTTTAAAACCCACTCCGTCGCTCACGTCAAAACTGCCCGCTCCGCTCCCCGTGCTGCTCTCACGCCGCGCCGCTCACATGTTCTGGTGGTTATCAAAAAAGTATTCACTGCTGTCAGGGGCTATTGACCAATCACAATCAAGCATTTCGGCGAATGTTAAAACGCCATGTAATAAAATTAAATAGTGTGCCCATTTAAACTCTTATGTTGTTATGCTCATCTGGAAAACGGAACTTAATAATGGATTAACAGTTAAAAAATACATAAATAATATAATTCATAAATACATAAATGCAAAAATACTTAAATAAATACTTAAACATGGGCGGCTAGGTGGTGCAGTGGGCAAGGCACTCACCACCAATGCTGGAGACGCTGGGTTCGAGCCCAGCTCTCCACATTGTTTTCAGTTTGGCTGGTCGTCCGTACTAATACAATTGGCAGTATTAGGGGGAGGGAAAACTGAGGGGTGGGGATCGGACGTTGTGGACAGCGACTCCTACAGGTCGGTTGGTGCGCCTGCACAGTAGAATCAAGAAGCGATGGGGGCGGCGCCCCTCCAAAAGTGTAGACCCCTGACGCTGAAAGATCGCGCCGCGCAGGTGAAAAGATGCGACGGCTGCTACCTCGAGTATCGGAGGGGACTCGTGCTATGTATGGCTTCGTCCACATTGCAGCCGGCTTGTGGGAGGCAAGAAACAGCGTTCGAGAAAGGGGAGGGTTGAATTGGACGATACGAAATTGGGATGGGAGAAAAATAGAAAATGGGAGAAAAAGTGGATAAAAAAAAATACTTTTGTTTGTTTGTTTGTTTTCTATGCATTTCAGGAGTTTGGGGGGCTGGCTCCCCAAAATAATTAAATAACATAACCCTAACCCTAAAACCAAAATAAAGTAAAAAAAGAAAATAGTTACAAAATCTGCCCATTTTCGCCCAAAAAAATCGCCCAAAAAATTCTCTCTCGCGTTCTATTAGTGAAAGGTGGCAACCCTACTTAGCGCCCTGTATCTCGCCTTCCAGGAAATATACTAGCCCAAATCCCATATAACGCTTATATTCACAAGGCTATAAAATGCAAATGTATTGATGAAGAAATTATTTCTTTAAAGGTGACATGTACTATAAATGTCATTTTTCAGTCTCTAGCATTGTATTATAGTAATAGGAGTTCATATCAATGTGTTTTAGTGTCTAAATACCATATTGGCGGATTGCTCTGATTCAGCTCAGCCCCTTTCCTCCTCCAGTAAATCAGGCCATTTTTATTTGAACGGCTGAGTCACGTCATTCGGACGCTGGGTAGCAGACAGTGATGTGATTGGCTCTGTGGTTGTAGCTAATGCCCGCCCACATTCTACCTAGACTGACTGTACAAACCACTTCCTCATACTCTGCATGGGGAGAGAGAGAGAGATAGAGAGCACTTGGGGGGGGGGGGGGACCTGCCGCGCGCCACACACCCTCAAACGGGAGATTGAAAGAAAGAGAAAAATAAAAACCACAAGCTGCCGCGCGGACTCTCATCACCGAGAGGGAGAGGAAGAGAGAGGGAGGGAGGGAGAGAGGGGGCCTTGTCAATAACGGCCTGTCTTTTTTTCTCTCTCTCTCTCTCTCTCCCACCCCCTCCCTCTCTCTCTCTCCCACCCCCTCTCTCTCTCTCTGTCTACCAGTGCAGACTGTGTGGACTGACTGTCACTCAAAGTGCTTATGGGCGGAGCCAGGCCATAACAGCCTGAAATCTTGAGGCTGAAAAATGATGGTTTTGAGTACTTGATTAGAAATATAAAACAATGCATTTATTTTTTTTAAACCTTACAAATGTCTTCAATAGACTAACAGGAATTGTGTAAAGTTGCCCAAATAGTGCTAGGAATAGCAGTACATAGCCCCTTTAAGCCATTTTGAAGGGACGGTTTATGGTCTCAATTGACAATGAGAATGGACAGATAGCAATACTATAAAGTATAGATTTAGCTCTACAAACAGCCTCACGCACAATGAAAGTCTGTTTTGAAATGCTGGCTTTATATAGTGAGATTATTTTTTGTAGTGTGTGTGAGAGAGTGCAAGTGAGGGTGTGTGGTGTGTGTGTTTGTGTGTGGAGAGATCAGTGTTCTGATGGCCTGGGGGAAGAAGCTAGCTATGTATAGTAGCCCTCATCAGCAATGTATCTGGTGACAAGCAATATACCTCTCATGGGTGATGTATCTTCAGGCTGCTCCCAAGTCTCTAGTCTTTGCTGCAGCTATAGGAAAATGAATGGACTATTAATGGATCGCTCCAAGCTCCGTCTGTGGTTCATGCAACTGTGGTCCTGTGACCCAAGCCTTCAAATATATATTTCTTTCTCTGATACAGTAGTATTCAGTTTGAAATGCACACATGATTGATGTCACAATACGTTAGCACCAAAAAACAACAACTGTAGTAAACATATAAAGAGGGCTAGCTTAGCAGTGCAGATCAGGTCACCCAATGTCACCATGCGTCAGTGCATTCTCTGCAACATCTGGTCATTTAGTGTTAGCAATTTGGCTTTTAAAAATGATCAAAACATGAAGATCCTTAGGTGAAACACAATTTTCCCATTAACCCCTGTAGTATCAAGGACAAAAACCCCACATGTAGTATCAAGGACAAAATTACTGCACAGGGTTTGTCATAATGACAGGAACGTGTAAGAGATCTGTAGAAGTTTACACATTTTGAATGCAGGTGTGGTTTAGGATATTCCTTCATTTTTAATGAGGCGTGGTATTGCAGAAGCCTCTGCCCTTTGGTAATAAACTAACCATGACTCACCCACTCCAATCTTCTGCTCTGGTCCAATCAAGAGGTATTTTCTAATTAACTTAGGGTTAATTATTCTGAATGTCGGCTAATACAGTGTGCTATTTGAGTCACATGACTGTTTCCTTTTTCCTTCTCCTGACAGGATCTCTCTCTGGCTGGTTAGAGAACAAACTGTGAGCTCTGAAAATAATTACAGCAATTAATTACAAACTAGTCAAGTCAGAAGATGATGGCAGATGCCTTTTAATTATGGGAAGGTTTTAATTAAGTGCTGAAGTTATTTCTCTCTCTTCATAGCTGTCTACGTGTGAGGCTGTTATGGCCCTTGCTGTACACAAACAGTCTTGCACTTCATGTCGTCTCTGGAACAGCTTGAGAACATGGCCTTACATGTAACCCAAATCCATATTGATAATGTCAGTGACAAAGGTTCATCAATGGGCTCCATTATGAGTGTTTAAAATGGGATTTTTCCTGAATGAATTGCGACACACAAATTGAAAACCGATTGTAGACATTTATTTTAACTCTTTCACTACCACACTACCAAAGGGTTAACCCTTTCACTGCAACAATAGAGAAACTCTTATTTTCAAAAAAAATTCATCTTGAAAAGATAGTTTCAGTTCAAATAAATTCCTTTCTTGAAGAAAACAACATCTTAGAAGAATTTCAGTCAGGATTCAGAAAATATCATAGCACTGAAACTGCCCTCACCAAAATAATCAGTGACCTCAGACTAAACTCTGACGAGAATAAGATCTCCATCCTTATCCTGTTAGATCTCAGTGCAGCATTTGATACAATCGATCACGATATTCTAATCGATCGTCTTGAAAACCATGTCGGTTTCTCAGACCATGTGCTGGGCTGGTTTAAAACATACATCAGAGGGAGGAAATTCTATATTAAACTAGGAGATCACATGTCTGATATATACGACAACAACTATGGAGTTGCACAAGGGAGTTGCTTAGGTCCTTTACTCTTCTCCCTTTACATGTTACCGCTGGGTGATATCATCAGAGAACATAATGTAGATTTCCATAGCTATGCGGATGATACACAGCTGTACATATCTGCTTAACCAAATGATACAGCGATTAGCTCCATTACAGACTGCTTACTGGCAATAAATAAATGGATGAGTAAGAACTTCCTGAAACTAAACGAGAACAAAACTGAAATTCTAATTATCGGCTCCAAAACTAAAAAAGAAACATTAATAAAGAACCTGGGGGGACTAACCCCTTGGATCAAATCTGAGGTCACTAGTCTTGGGGTTATCATAGATTCAGAACTGAACTTCAATTCTCATATTAGCAAAGTGACGAAAACATCGTTCTTCCATCTCAGAAATATAGCAAAAGTACGACCATTTATTAATCAGAACGATGCTGAGAAGCTAATTCATGCATTCATATCTAGCCGGTTAGACTACTGTAATGCACCTTTCACAGGTCTCCCTAAGAAAACCACAGAGAGGCTTCAGCTAATCCAAAACTCTGCAGCCCGACTGCTAACTAGAACCAAAAGGAGAGAGCACATTAGTCCAGTCCTAGCCGCTTTACACTGGCTTCCTGTAACATTTAGAATTGACTTTAAGGTCCTTCTCCTTACATACAAAGCTCTAAATGGACAGGGACCTAGCTACATCGCCAACACTCTAATAAATTACACACCAGCAAGAACACTGCGATCATCAGCTGCTGGACTACTAGAGGCTCCCAGAAGCAGTCAAAAGAGGATCGGTAATGCAGCCTTTATCAACTATGCCCCAAAACTATGGAACAAACTACCCCAAAACATCAGAGAAGCCAACTCGCTAGACATCTTTAAAAGACAGCTTAAAACCTCTTTGCTCAGGCATTTCACTGATAGATATCTGCTACCACCTAGTGGCAAGAGGAAACATCAGGGATATCCTGACACAACTTGTATTTATTCTTACCCTGCCTACTCTTTTACACTGCCTATCAAATTCATGTGTCGGTTATTGCACTTTTTACTTCTTACTGATGACTATTTTTAAACTGAATCATTTTAAACTATTCTTATTATTTGCTAGATCCAAATGTGAAACACTGATTATTTATGACTATTTTTAAACTGAATCATTTTATTCTTATTATTTGCTAGATCCAAATGTGAAACACTGTGATTATTTGTTCATGAATTACAGGAGTATTACTGAATAGAGAGCCTATTAGGATGCTAGATCCTAATGTGAAACACTGTGATTCTACCTGTCTATCTTTTTATGCTCGCTTATGCCTGTATTTTTTGCTGTTGTGAAGCACTTTGAACTGCAACCTCTGTATGAAAAGTGCTATACAAATAAAGTTATTATTATTATTATTATTATTATTATTATTATTATCTGTAAACAAATTAATGAAAATATACACTTTGACTGCTGTTTGGATAGGGTTAGGGTCTTTACTCTTGGCTACATTTGAAAAAGAAACACAACATTAATTAATACGGTCTGTGCGGCTGGGTGGCACAGTGGGCAAGGCGCTCGCCACCAACGCAGGATATACTGGTATCGAGCCCAGCTCTCTGCGTTGCTTCCGGCTTGGCCGGCCGTCATACTAACACAATTGGCAGTGTTAGAGGGTGGGAAAGCCGGTGGGTGGGTCCTGGTCGTTGTAAACAGCGACTCCTACAGTTCGGTCAGGGCGCCTGCTCAGCGAGGAAAGGATCTAAGGGGGGTAGTGTGATCCTTCCACACGTTACACCCTCTCAGTGAGAGTCCGCGCTGCCAGGTGAAAAGAAGCGGTTGATTGGCTACACATGTCGGAGGAAGCATGTGCTAGCCTCCACCCTCCCAGACCGACTGTAGGGGGTAGGTGCGCAGCGACCAGGAAGGGGATTGGGAATTGGCATAACGACTAACATTGGGATGGGAGAAAAACTGAGGAAAAAGGAGGGGGGAAAAGATTTTAAAAAAAATATATTATACGGTCTGTATTGATCCATTTATGATAAAACAACCAATTGGGGGACCCTAGAGCTTATTAAGTGAGAAATTCTCATTGGATTTCTGTTTTATAGAAATGCAGTATACTGAAGACATGTGTAACCGAGTCCAGGGTTTGTGCCTACATGTCTCCATTTTCATTTTCCAGATTTTTCCAGATTGTGAAAGTACAGAATGTAAGCTTTCAAATGATGTGTCATACTTTGAAATATGAGAATGTTTTGAATATCATATTCATTTAAATCTTGTAAAACAGTCTGTTGTCTAGAATACTTAAGGGGAGGAAATGCCTCTCAAAGATGTTCACGCTTCAGCTAGTTTGGGGGGGGGGGGGGGGGGCATGGACAACTACCCTCACCTGAATGCGTCCATCGTTACCGTTAATGACTCTCTCTGTGTGAATGCCTTTACCTGGTTCAGTGAATCTGAATAACACGCAGCTCTATTCAGATGCAAAAATAAACCCAGCCCCCACCTCTCCTCTGTGGAGAGCACAAACTGTGTTTCAAAACAGCCTTTTTTAAACACAGAATTCTTCGTTCCAATTTTAGTATATGTCTAGCCGGAGCTTCGACGTAAACACAGAATTCTTACAATTAGAGTTATTATATCTGTTCGCTGTTGTACTAAATATGTACTAAATATGTACTAAATATGTTCTTCAACTCTCGAACTGTAGTTATATATTAAAAAAAAAAAAACACACAAAAACACAAAAAAAATCTTTTTTTATTGTGTCTATCTGTCATTTCACCCTGGCGACTTGTAGGCATCATCACCAGACTGGGTCACATGTTGCTTGATACACACTGTTACGGTTGCGCTTTGGTGGCATGATGAAATGGAACCCAATTACAGATATAAACTCAGAGAACTTGGAGAGAGCAGGCAGGAAACGGCGGTGTGATAACAAAAAGCTTTACTTGCAAGAAGTGGCAACATAGGATAACGTGAAACACAAAACACGAACCAAAACAAGGGTGTAACTGAGGGGTACAATTCCCTGACTGTATTACTAGATATGATACTTACTACCACTACCTTTGTACTTAATATTCGGCCACCCAGTACTCGGCATAAATATATTATGATGAACACTGTCACGTAGATGAAACGGATCCAACACAAATGTACGAATTAGAAATAGGTCTTTATTTCTACACAGCGATGGTGTGTAGAGCAAGCACTTAATCAAATCAATCACATTTATGAATGGGAATTAGTATGCACTTTTATGGCAAGAGTATTCGTCGGTATATCAATAGAGAATGTCCAATCTCTGAAGGCGCAGGTGGTACATATACGACCTGGAATAGTTAAGGAATAAGAGCAATGATACTTTAATGATTATAGACTGGATACACTAGGGGGGGTTAATCCGGTCGCTTGTAAGCCGACAGGAGTAGGAAGGGGGGGGGGGTAGAATCCGGCTCCCTCATCCGGCCAAGGGTATCCCAGGTGAACTCACTGTAGTGCCGTTCAATGCGCCGGCGATCCTTGGACCACAGATGAAAGCAGATGGACTCTTTGTGGGCCGGCGTCCTCCGGTCCACGGAGGAGAGACGTGAAGCGACCTCGTCTTGCAGAGCGTCTCCTCACCTTGCGTCCTCTCCAGGGGGGGGGGTTCCAACACACGGCAGTGTCGGGGGTCTTTATCCATGGAATAATCAACGTATACAAAGCATAATCCGTGCCGGGGAAGGCGGGCTGTCGTCGGTAGAATAATCCGGTATACAGGTCCACTCGCTCGTCGACTCTGGGGCTCCTCGGGTGCAGCTTCACGTGGGGTCAACCACCCTGGATAAGCAGCCAGTTCTCTGCCCGAAACGATGGGGTACTGACTACGGTAGTATTCTCACCGCACGAAGCACTATATATTAACAGACTATTATTAGCTTAATAGACTACGTCCAACTCGACGATATAGTGCCAAATATGACTATTCAAATATTAATATACACGATGTCTCAATACCGATGGTAGGCGAACTTGGCCTTACTCCCACACGTGGCGTCGCGGGGAGGCTTTACGTCTGTGACTCTATTGGAGGGTAAGAAACTGGACTGAAAAGGAAGTCCTACTTTAGTAGCGCAGTATATATACGCACTATGAACAAATAGTCCCATTAGTGGTGCGGTAGCCAGATTCCTACGCGGAACTAGGACTTGTTCGTACATGTTGAGCGGTACGTTTGAACTGGGTCTGAGGGGTATGGCAGCCTGGCACCAAGGTCTCGACCAATAGTAGAATGGAGACTATTATGGGATGTTCAGTAGGCTAGAATGGATATTCAATGCATATTGTACAAGGAATATACAAGGGATATCAAGGAATATTAGAGAATATACAAATACAATTAAATATATATATATAAATAAATATATATATTCGGTTTAATCTGGCCCTTCACAACAAAGGGTAACATCAAACAATAAATGCAACGGCAGCATACTGTTCAGGAGAATTATCACCACAGCGTGCATCATCTGTAGGTGACCGCTAGATGGTGCCATGATACCACTGTTCACATCATTCATAATGTCTGTTCCTTGTCTGGGACACATTGTTCACACTGTCCGCTCTTATCCCTGTCTTGTGTCAGCCTCCTCCTGATTTTTTTTTATTTAAACCCTTTTGCTCTTTGGGGAGCATAGGTCATTCATGAAATCTCTCCAGCTGGTTCGGTGTTGGGCGATTTTCTCTGCTTCCTTCCATGATGTTCTTTCTTCCTTGAGATCCGCCTCGACAGACCTTCTCCAGCTGTTTCTGGGTCTTCCTGGCTTTCTTTTCCCCTGTGGGTTCCAGGTTAAGGCCTGCCTGGTTGTGTTGGAGGATGGTTTTCTCAGAGTGTGTCCAATCCAGCCCCATTTCCTGCGTTTGATTAGGGTTTCAAGTGGTTCTTGTTGAGTGGTTTGCCAGAGCTGTTCGTTTGTGATGGTGTTTGGCCAGTAGATTCCCAGGATCTGTCGTAAACATCTGTTTATGAAGGTTTGCAGTTTGTTTGAGGTTGCTTTTGTTGTTCTCCATGTTTCTGCTCCGTATAATAGAACTGATTTGACATTGGTGTTGAAGATGCAGAGTTTGGTCTTTGTGGAGATGTGGTTTGAATTCCATGTTTGCTTCAGTATTAAAAATGCTGTTCTTGCCTTCCCTATTCTTGCTTTGATGTCTTTGTCGCTACCTCCGTCCTTCCCCACGATGCTTCCCAGGTATGTGAAGCAGGGGTGTAAAAAGTACCCAGAAATTATACTTAAGTGAAAGTATGGGTACTGTCTCAAAATCTGACTCAAGTAAAAGTCATAAGTATCTGGCTAAAAACACACTTGAGTAAAAGTCAAAAAGTCCTACTTTTAAATGTACTTAAGTACTAAAAAGTAAAAGTAATATTTTATTTTTTTGTGAAAGGGATAGACCTGGGTCTCAAACTCATTCCATCGTGGGCCAAGTTTTCATTTTAACTACACATTACACCAGGTGAGTTAGTTGAAAAGGTGAGCCAATTAGTGAAATCATCAGCTGGAATGAAACCAAGCATACTCTCTGCCCACAATGGAATGTGTTCTGTGATAGACCATGCTGAAATGAAAGAACAGAGGAAACTTTTTTTGCATAAAATTTTTATGCACTTCTCCATTGAAGGTAAATAACATGGCCGGCATTCACATCACAGCATGAATAATATCACAATATTAAAGACCGATGTAGTACCCTGAATAATATTACAATATTAAAGACAGAAGACTGGGGTATACCCTGAATACTATCACAATATTAACCACAGAATACTAGAGTACCCTGAATAGTATCACAATATTAAAGACAGAATACTGGAGTACCCTGAATAATATCACAATATTAACCACAGCATAATGCGGATTTTGTACTCTAAGTGAATGTCGTTTAAGGCACTGGCCAAAACATTGAACGTATGGGAGCCCTTCAGTCTTCTGCAGGCAAGTGCAGCAGAACGCCTTTCCAAGCTTTCAGTGTCGATCCAGTGAGCGGTTACCCCAATGAAACTTCTTCGTCGGGCTGTCCAGCAATCTGTTGTTGTCGCAATCCATTCAACTTCACTCATAGCAGCAGTGACTTTCTCTTTCATGATTTGAGCAGCTTTGCTGATCCTCGAGCGGACAGTGGGCCTCGTAATGACGTTAGTGCTTGGTCGCAAACCATTTATCAGGTTTTTGAATGATGGCAACTCAACAACACTATACGGTTGGAGTCCTTGAACTATGTATCTTAACACAGCTTTGTCCACAGTGGCCTGAGTCACATGCTTGGGTGGTAAGCTGTCCAGCTTCAGTTGCTTGTATTGGAGGTGTGACTGGTCTCCAGCTTCCTTTTCTGTGAAGCAGAAGTCAGTTTGGAATAATTCTCCAGCTGATGTGGGTGTTTTCTCTGCAAAAATAAAATAAAATAGTTTTAAACACGAGTTATAAAATAAACATTACATTTTTTTTTCTTAGCTTTTTTTGTCTACCACAAGAGTGTCAAACTCATTCTATTTTGGTCCGAGTGTATGCTGGTTTGTGTTCAACCTATACCATACACCAGCTGATTTCACAAATTAGCTCACCTCCACAACCAAGAAGGTGCACTAATTAGTGAAATTAGCTGCTGCAATCTAACCACTCTGCCCAAAATTAAATAAGTTTGATACCCCTGGTCTACCATTTTTTTATCCAACAATGTAAGAGGGAGAGTGTGTTAACCCAACAGTATAGATTAGTGTACCTAGCTAGCTAACGTGTCATTATTTTAATAGACAACTCTGCTGGAAACCCCATATAAAATATTTGTGTTCATGCAGCTCGAGGCAGATACTGCCGCATATGGTCAGAATTAGGTCAATTTAGTCTAATCATCGTCACCATCATCGTATCCCCTATTAGCACGGTACGGTGGCATCTTAATTTTCACATCCCTAATTTCCGACGTGATGTCCAGAATGGCCTGTGACCGCGACAGTTCCTCTGTGTGGTTAGAAGCAAGTCTCTCAAGAATAGTCTTCAAGCACGATTGTTCGTCTACATGGTAGAGTTCGCCCCTTTCCAACATGGTCTTGGAGCTCAGTTGTTCATCACCGCGCAGGGTACTTAGGTCAGCGATCTTTTTAAACAGTTCCATTTGGTTTTCCTTGATCCCGGCCAAATCCCTGGCCAGGGGAATCAACTTCTTCCGAATTAGATTCAGACAGTACCAGATCCAACAGCTGACGGAGCCCAAGCCGAGCAGCATGACAATTAGAAGATATACGTCCTCAACGTCGTTTATCTCCAGCGGGAAAAAGCATATCGCGAGCCAGGTCCCGTATGAATTTATGGTGTATCCCGCCTGATAGCTCCCAAGAGGGCATAATGGGTCATCCGCATTCTGCCTCCTTGTAGAGAATATGCGATCAATCGCTGTAAAAGCCCAGCTTATTAGATCCATATTACGGTCAAAAGTCGAGTCGAGTTGAGGATTCTGTTGTAAAAAGAAAAGAAGAAAAAAAATAAAAAGTATTGGTATACTAGATGGGCAAGACTAGATATATCCTGAATCAGAAAACTCTATACATTATATTGCACACTCATTGTACCATATCTATCATATTGTGTTGAAACCTGGGGAAATACTTATAAAAGCAACTTACAAAAGATATGCACATTGCAAAAAAGAGCCATACGGATAGGATAGTACATCATGGTAGATATTTAGATCACACAAATAGTCTGTTTGTAAGGAGTCAAACAATAAAATGCATGGACTTAATCAAAATTAACTAGACTAGAGAGTGTTTATAATTTTAGAGGGACATTAGCAACCTACAGTACGTACAACTCTTAAAAGTATGTGCATTGCAGTTTGTGGGGTATCACTCTGGAATGGTCTGGATGAGTATAAAATTAAGCAAAAATATCTATAAACAAGCACTTATGGACACATATAAGAGAGAGGAGCTTGAGCAGTAATGTGACTGCCTATTATTTTTTCTCATTTGGATATATAAAAAAACTATTATTTTATTTTTCATTATGTTATATTATTTTTATTAAATTATAACGTCAAATATTGTAAGGAAGGGGCAGGGCTTGATACCTTGTTTCACTTCCCCCTGTTCCTTCTCAAACACTTATTGTATGGAAATAGTCTTTGAGTGACTATTTACCTTTGTTTTTTTAACTTGGGTTTATGTTTCAATGTTCGAGACAAATCAAATCAAATGATCATATTGGCGGCTAGTAGGGGCTAGACAACAGAGCTAACATTAGCAAGGACAAATCATGAAAATGTGTGTCATCCTGCTAAGTAAGCTAACGTTAGCTATAATTAGTTTAGCTGGTTAGCCAAGTTAATCTTGAGTTGACTAACATTACTGGAATCGATAACGTTGTCTACATTAGCAAAACGAACTTAGTGCTGTCCTAGATACATTAGTAAAGTAAAATAAAACGTTAAAACGGGAAAAAGTTAGGTAATAAGAAAACTTGCCTCGACATGTTTCTTCAAATTCGATGGGGAATTTTTGAAGGCAGAGATTTCATGGGATCGCGGGAGGCAGAGGAGACACTTCATTTTATATGACTCAGTGTCGACTTTGGCCAAAGAGAACAGTTTGTGTAGATAGGGCCATGGATGCTCGTCTTGTCCATCCACGCCGTCGCCGACCGTTTCGTCCTCTTCAGCAATCATTGTGGCCATCTTTGTAGCTCGTCACTCTGACTCTGTCTCTTCCTCTGATAGCAGGTGTTTAATCAAAGATCCCCGCTTCAAAGATCCCCGCTTCAAGGACCAATCAGCATGGGTATGGGCGGGTTCATTTTCCATTGATGAGGATTTGATTGGCTGTTTACCTGCGGTCGCAGGATTAACGTTAGTTTGACCAGATAAACAATAAAGAAATACCAATTAAAATGGTTGGACCTGCGAGATTTGTACTTTGTACTTTGTAGGTCTGCATTTTAAATGTAAGGAGTAAAAAGTATGTTTTTTTCCTCTGAAATGTAATGGAGTAAAAGTATAAAGTATACAAACCTAATAATACTTGAGTAAAGTACAAATCCCCCAAAACAGTACTTAAGTATTGTAACGAAGTACAATTACTCAAGTACTTTACACCCCTGATGTGAAGGTGTCCACCTCGTCCAGTGCTTCTCCGTCCAGTTGTACGGCCTCTTCTAAATTGTGGTTCATCTTCATCTCCTTTGTTTTTGCTTTATTGATGTGTTGTCCTGTGGTAGCTGCAATTGTGGCAAGTTTTGTGAGTTTGGTCTGCATTTGTGTTTGTGTGTGTGAGAGGAGGACTATGTCGTCGGCAAAGTCTAAATCCTCTAATTGAGACCACATTGTCCACTGAATGCCCAGATTTTGTTCGGCTGTGGTTTGTTTCATGATCCAGTCGACTGCCAGAAGAAAGAGGAAAGGGGACAGTAGGCAGCCCTGTCTGACTCCTGTCTCTACTGTAAAGCTGTCTGTGAGCTGGCCGTTGTGTATTACTCTGCAGGATGATTGTAGGTACAGGTGTTGGATGATGGTTATGAACTTCGTTGGGATACCGTAATGTGCCATGAGTTTCCATATAGTGTCTCTGTCTAGACTGTCGAATGCTTTGTGGAAGTCGATGAATGTGAGGTGGAGAGATGTGTTCCATTCCAGGGTCTGTTCTATGATAATGCGGAGGGTGGCAATGTGATCTGTACATGATCTGTCCTGTCGGAAACCTGCTCGTTCTTCTCGGAATTCTTTGGACAGTCTTTCCAGGATGATCCTGCTCAAAATCTTCCCTGGCACAGATGTGAGCCTGATGCCCCTGTAGTTGTTACAGTCCTTCAGGTTGCCTTTTTTGGGGAGCTTCACCAGGTATCCCTCTGCCCAGTCGCTTGGCACCTTTTCTTCATCCCAGATCTGTCCAAAGAGTTTGTGGAGTAGTGTTGTTGCCATTTCTGGGTCTGCTTTTATGGCCTCTGGGGGTATTCCGTCAGGTCCTGGTGCTTTATTGTTTTTCAGTTTTTGAATGGCCTTTTTTATTTCTTGTTTATTGGGCTTGTTGGTGTTGACCGGTAGGGAGTGTACCGCTGGATGGATGTTGGCTAGCGCTGTCGGTTTGGGTCTGTTCAGTATGTCTCTGAAATGTTCTGCCCATCTCTTCAGCTGAGCCTCTTGCTTTGTGAGTGTTTTTCCTTCTTTGTCTAATATTGGTCTGTCCGGAGTTTTGCGTTTATTAGCCAGTTTCCTTGTGATGTCGTAGAGTTCCTTCATGTTGTGTTGAGCTGCTGCTTCTTCTGCTTGAGTTGCCAGGTTGTTGATGAATTGTTTGTCGTTCTTGATGCTCCTTTTTACCCGCTTGTCTGCCGTGGTGTAGTCTTGTTGTGCTTTTACTTTTGCAGCTCTTGTGCGACTATTGTTGAGAGTGTCTTTGGCTTGTTTGCGAGTCTGAATTTTCTGTAGTGTTTCTCCTGTCATCCACTCCTTGTGGTGCCTTGTCTTCCTCCCACATGTGTCCTCACATGTCTCCGTCCATGCCCTCTTCATGTTCTGCCAACGTTCATCGATGGATTGATGTTCTTCCAGTTGGCTCAGGGGGTGGAACCGGTTTGAGAGACTGATTTTAAATGTCTCTCTGGTGTTCTGATCTTGGAGGAGGATGACATTGTACCTTGTATTGACTTTTTTTGCAGTGTTGGTGAATTTCTTGAGTTTTAACCGGAGAGTTCCTATCAGGAGGTGGTGATCTGTAGCTGCATCGGCTCCTCTTTTCACTCTGACGTCTTGGAGGGATCTCCTGAATTTCTGTCTGATGCATATATGGTCAATCTGGTTCTCTGTTTTGTGGTCCGGTGAAATCCATGTGGCTTTATGAACTCTTTTGTGCGGAAAGACGCTGCCTCCTATGACCAGGTTATGGAATGCGCAGAAGTCTGTGAATTGTTCACCATTGTTGTTCATTTCCCCTAGACCAGTGGTTCCCAAAGTCGGGGTCGCGACCCAAAGGTGGGCCGCGAGCAGCCACGGATGGGCCGCGAGATGATCTAAAAAAAAACAATTTTTTTTATTTTTTTTTTTATTTATTTAATTTTTTTTTGTCAGGCCACTGAACTTAGAAGCAGGCCAGGACAGTGTTTCTAGTTGTATTCTAAAATTATATTCTATTGTATTCTAAAATGTGACTATATGGTTTTATATTAACTTAATAAATAAACAAAAAATCTACTTATTTCAACGAACATTTCAAACTAAATAACAGATTATGCACATAAAACGCTGAAAACAACCGAAGCAACAATAGTATTTTAATGAGGCTATTATTATTATCATTATTATTTTGCAACAAGTTAGCCCTCTCATAAATAGCACATATAAATGAATAACTAACTTGAACTAACTTAATAGGATTGAAGTGATATTTGGCTTAAAAAATCGGTCGCATGTGTGCATTGGGCCGCGGCTCTCTGACGCCTTATTTTCTGGGCCCCGGCCTGAAAAGTTTGGGAACCCCTGCCCTAGACCATGTTTGCCCATTATTTGCTCTTTTCCTGTGTTGTCTTGTCCTATTTTTGCGTTGAAGTCTCCTGTCAGGATGATGATGTCTTTCTTTTTCTGCCGGTTGATGACTTGCTGTAGTATATCGTAGAAATTATCTTTTGCTTGCTGTTCTGCCTCGTTAGTGGGTGCATAGCATTGTATGATTGTGATTTGTTTTGCTTTTGGTGAAAAATCTAGCTGTGATGATGCGTGCATTTATTGCCTCCCACTCCATGAGGGACCTAGCTGCTTCTCTTGAGAGCATGAGTCCTACTCCCTCTGTGTGTGGGGCATTGTCTTGCTCATGACCTGAGTATATTATTGTTTCTCCACTTGAAAGTTGTCCTTTTCCTGATTGAGTCCATCTTGTTTCACTGAGTCCTATTAAAGAAAGGTTGTACTGTTTCATTTCCGACGCTATCTGGGCGGCTTTACCGGCTTGGTACATTGTTCGAATGTTCCAGGAGCCGATCTTTGTAATGTGTTTAGTTGTGAGAAGGGGGATCAGCTGGGCAACGTCCTTTCGGCTTGAGTTGTCCAGCACCATACTTGTCTGGGGAGAGACACCTTCCACGTCCAAACTTCGCTGTGTATTTTCCATGAATGTTTCTGTAATCATTTTGTTCCGCTAAGCGGGTGATTGGCCCACCTAGAGGTGCTTTTTTGTCAGGGTATGGAGAATGGACGTCCTTGCACCAACCTGGATGAGCTGAGATACACACTAGCATCTACCACAGATTCGTCAGCTGTAAATCTACCCCCCACAGAAAATGCCTTCCAGCTACATGTGTTGAGAGCCTTGTACCAAACAGCAGTGTGGCGTCACAGCCATCTGGCCAAGCCTCTTCTCTGGAACCCAGTTGGTAAAGGGTGCAGGCTCAGAGAAGATGGATCCATTGAACCTGTTATGTTCCAGAAAGCACCTAAGGAAGTTCGAGACATCACCCACCTGTACTGTAAAGATGGAAACTGCAATGATGCCAGCAAATGCCAATGTCTTTCAGTGGGCTTGACTTGCACTGAGTTTTGCTCTTGCTCTTTCCCTGACTGCCAAAATATGATACATTTTGTCACTGATGATAATGTGGATGAGTGACGGTGATGTGTTGCTAGAATCAAGAACCAAGAGGTTTATTTGTCACATACATACCAGGGCATACAGTGAAATGTGGGTGGTCATGCCCGCATCGATTGTGCAATAATACAATAATAAAACATAGAAAAAAAACAGGTAAGTCATAAGATGTGCATGATAAAAATAGACATGCTAAATTCCTGAGAAGGCACTGGTTCCTATGTACACTACTATACAATATACAATTTTAACTCCATCATTATCTTTTACTTACTATATCTAAACAATACTATACTAGAACCACATCTGTTCTTTCCTGTTGTGTGTGTGTGTGCTCATGTGTACTTGTGAGTGGGTGTTCTGATGGCCTGGGGGGAGAAGCTGAGCCGAAGTCTCTCTATGCTTGTAGCGTGTGTACGTAGGCGCTTGCCTGACCGCAGCAGCTTGAACAGGCTGTTGTTGGGGTGGTGGGGGTCTTTCATTATTCTGCAGGCTCTGGATTTGTACCTCCTGTTATATAAGTCCTGCAGGGGTGGTATAGTGCAATACCCGTAGTACGCTCTGCTGAGCGCACCACTCTCTGGAGGGCCTTCCTGTCCTGTGCCATGCTGTTTCCAAACCAGGCAGTGATGTTTCCAGTCAGAATGCTCTCTACAGCCCCGGAATAGAAGGAGTGGAGTATCTTCCCCGATACTCTGAACTTCCTTAACTGTCTCAGGTGATAGAGGCGCTTTTTCAGCACAGAATCTGTGTGTTGACCATGTCAGGTCCTCTGTGATGTGGACTCCCAGGTACATGAAACTGTTCACCCTGTCCACGATAGCCCCATTTATCCGCAGTGACATGTGTGTCCCCTGCTGTATTCTCCTAAAATCCATGATCAGCTCTTTGGTTTTACCAATGTTCAGGAGTAGGCTGTTATCCCGGCACCAGCGTGCCAGTTCATCAACCTCCTCCCAATAGGCCTTCTCGTCATTGTTAGAGATCAGCCCCACCACCATGTGTCGTCCGCAAACTTCACTATGGAGTTGGAGCTGAACCTGGCCACACAGTCATGTGTGTACAGTGAATACAGCAGGGGGCTCAGAACGCAGTAGATTGAAATAAAGGGGTGTTCTATTTCAATTTCAACCTGATTCAATTGGATCTTTGTTTCCATATGAAGTATCATAAAATGTATCGTATGAAATGTATAATTTATTAAATGTATCATAAATATATTAACATTATAGACCAGAACATTACCTCAAGTGACTTTACTTTGCAGTAACATTGAATTTGTCAACATGCTTCTCACCACTGATAATGGGCTTTGGACTGAAGACTTCATTATGTCAATGTTTCATTTTCTTTCATTTAGGACACCTCATACATTTACTGACCATGCATGTTATATTTACACATGTGGTATTGCTGGATTCAGCACAACCACACCTTTCCGAAAAAGCCCTCATCTGTGCTTATTTTAAGTATGTGTACATAGGTATATATTTCCTACATGCATAAAGATATTCACATCCAGATTCTTCTATTAGGTTAAGCAACTGTCTGACTTCTAGCATGTCAAGTTTGAAAGCTCTTGGAGCTTGTATTATTAATCTACATGAGTTTACATGTCTCAACTCCCATACGGCCAGGCTATATTTTAGTTGTTTTTTCCTTTGGGGGTGTATAACAATATCTATCAATTTAACAAGTTTAGCAGTAAAATATTTGTATACAAGAATCCATTTCATATATGGGAGACCTTAGAGATGAGGAAAAACATGCTTGTGTTTTGTTCTACCTCCGGTAGGGGTATCTCAAAAACTAAAGCCCTTTTTGACAGTTTGTCACAGCACTATGTAGCACGCCACTGCTTTCATACATAATCCTAACTCTGGGTGACAGGATAATGAGCCTGACGTTTATTGAGTTGCAACTGTCCAGCCTCCATGTCGAGCTGTCAATACTTTCATAATCATATGGAAATCAAGTGACAGTGATTGTCATCCATTATGCGATGAAATGCATTGCAGACACCTTTATGCTGTTAGAAAAAAAGTATAGCCTACACTTGCTGAAACCTGGCTGTTTGTGTTACATACACAGCTGTGGACCAACAAAGCCTACAGAGAGAACAACCAGTATTTTGCACAAGGACAAAATAATATTTTGCACCAAAATTGCAGTAGTTGAAGTCAGGGTTAAAAAAAAAAAAAAAAAAAAATGCAAGGGCTTTTTTTGCCCCCCTTAATTGATTTTCGGGGGCTTTTTATTTTTTATTTCGGGGGCACTGAATTTTTATGATAAACGGTAGGTGTGGGACGGTTCACAAAATGGACGGTTCGGTTCGTATCACGGTTTTGGGGGTCACGGTTTTCGGTTCGGTTCGATATACGTTAATTTTTATTAAAAAAAAATAACACTCAAATCTAAACATGCTTCTCATTTATATATATATTAGTGCTGTCAAACGATTAAAATATTTAACTCGATTAATCGCATGATTGTCCATAGTTAACTCGCGATTAATCGCAAATTAATCGTTTTTTTTTTTTTTTATACCTTAAACAGATCTTTTTCAAGTTCCAAGTTTTAATACTCTTATCAACATGCGAGTCAACAAATGCTTGCTTTGTGCAGCCATTTAACACAAAAGGATGACCCTCATGCATTGCAAATTTGCATCAAATTCAAAACAGAGTGATGCACAAAATAACTTAAAAGAAAATAATAATTTAAAACAATGAATAAAATGTGCATGAAATAATAGGGGAAAGAAAACGTTAGGAACTTGTTACATTCACACACACAAGGGCTGATTAATTACACACCCCCCTCTCTCCCTCACACACACACTCTCCCAACTCTTTTTCTCTTTTGCCCCTTCCTCATCTCTCTCACCCCCCTCTCTCTATATCTCACACACACACACACACACACACACACACACACACTTCAGAAACAAACATAGTATCAATGAGAGCATCAATAATACACCTGAGTGAAGTCTAGTAAAAAAAAAAAAAAAAAAAAAAAAAGGTTTTTAGTTAATCTTGAGTTAAAAAAATGTGTGGCATTAATAGAATCGGGAGTTAACGCGATATTAACGCGATATATTTGACAGCCTTAATATATATATATATATATATATTAAAAAAGGTTTACAGTGTTACAGTGTTTACAGCCTTAAATAATGTTTGGCACACAAAGACCGAACTGACTGAAAAATATAGGCTACATTTGTCAAAGTATTAACTTAGTGCAAACAAACAATATGCTCAGCCAGCACTAGACTTTCCTTTCTATAATATAAACACAAAAAAACAATGTCAACCATGTTTAAATTCCCTGATTGTCAGTTCTTAATGGAAAGATTCGTTTTCGGCTTGAAATTATTATGTATCTCTACATTTATTTAGACTAACATTATTTAAATATTGAGTGCAACTGTGGTGGATTACGTAATTCGTTGAGTTGGAACTATCTATGGGTTGGCGCCGGGTCCCCACGGACATTTTAGCGTGTGGCACCTTCAGCTCCGGTAACGTTAGGAGGAGATCATAACATCAACAAGCAGCACGAAAGCGGCAATAGTCCCGGTTGGAGTTAGTAAAACACAGTTGTATGTTAGCCTTCTTGGATGTTGAATAAACGCCTATCATTGTCTTTAAACACCCCGCCTCTCAGACTCTCATTCCCTCCTCTGCTAGCTTGTAGCTACGATAACATTTCATTGACTGTATTAGCTGGGGCTAGTGCTACCATAGTTAAAACGTGCGTTGTATTGTACAAACTGCTAACGCTATGGCAAGATGTGTGTATGCCTATGTAATGTTAATGGCTATGTTTTTAAAGTCGTAATGAAGATTTATTTAGATTGTGCTTGCCATTTGTACACAAACTGACTAGCACCTGGCTCCGCCAATTTTTTTTTTTTTATTTGCGCGTCATCTGAACCGTACGATACACAGACGCTCCATTACCGGATAAATATATATATATAATTAGTAAACTGTCGGGGGCATTTTGTGCCCCCCTTAACTGATTTTCGAGGGCATTTTGTCCATTTTCAAGGGCATTATGCCCCAAGCCCCCGTTCATTTCGAACCCTGGTTGAAGTTATCGTACAAACTACTATCTAACAGGGTATCCACAGGGTATTGCACTTTTTATCCACATACAAAGTACAATAGGCAAACATTTATATCGTACAGTACGGTATAATAATCCAATAGTAATTTACCACTACTCACTGTATCCAATTTAATGGGCTGTCTTCTTTTTATTATATTGTTTCATAGCTATTAACACTTTCCCGGCCACTTGGATGCATCTAATCTCACGCTAAACGGCCAGCATTTCTAAACAGACTTGCAGTCCGTGGGGCTGTTTGTAGAGCTAAATCTATACTTTATAGTATTGCTATCTGTACGTGAAAAAGATCTTACCGTGGGCCGGTTGGATCCCCCAGAGCATTTCCCAGTCATCGATCGCCATCTGGTAGATCGATATGTCCATTGGCTGATGATATATTCCTTTACTGCATAGTGAAATCTGCATCCCAAAACGTAATCCGTGTAACAGGCTATAGGCATCGCTTCAGGTTAGTAGAAAACTACATTGGAAATCCAGAAAAAACAAGACAACTTCTGCCACAGGGCTGCATTATTGAGATAGCGCCCCTAAGAGGATTTGGCCGGTAATGCACTTTTTCGAATTCAAAGAGTAGGGTACTTCTGCAGTGCCGCTCGGTGACATAGAGTAGGTAATTAAATTGGAATAAAAGCCAAAACAACCTTGCCACGGTCCTCAACCGGTGGATTCGAAACACGGATTTATCCGTGGCCCGGGAATGTGTTAAGCGGAATCATTTCATGAGGTTTAATCAATTGCTAAGCTCACACCGATCTCAGCTCCTGAACTTGGAGCAACAAACCTTGAATTCTTTTCAGAAGGGTTCAATTATGGAAACCAGATCAAGCGTTCATCCATGTCTAAGCCTTTTATATTCTCCAGCATATCAGTGGAGCTCTTCCAAAATGTTAACCATGGTTGGAATTCAGAGGTGGATTGATCCGAGGACGACCCTGCATTAATCCACAGTGGCCGGCTAATTAAATAGAGGGATCACTAGGTTTAAATGTAATGTATTAGTACTATCAAGAGAGCTTATGGATGTCATATTTCACACAGCATTAAGATGAAAATTCGAGAATGGAAAACTGGAAACCTGTGAAAGCCTGTGGGAGTGTATTCTCTTTTAGTCAGCTAGAGACTGGTGTATTAAAGGGATACAGGTTTTTGGAACACTAGCAAATCAAATCGAATGTATTTTTAAGGTGATAGTAGTGTTGCTATAAAACAGACGAAACAGTTGGTAAGCATGTACATATATGTGTAATGAAACACAAATAAGTACATGCAATAGCAACTGGGGTACATAAGAACATTTTGAAAGATTGAAAATAGAGCGGATAACGGATCCATTTGAGGTATGGGGGCGGCCTAGAGGATCGCATCCTTACGTAGCAATATTTCCTACGTACCAATGATGTCGTTGGTAGAATTGGTAGAATACTTTCAGCACTATCCTTGCTGTTCCTCATTACTACAGTAGCTCCACCTAGTTAGCCACAAGCTAAGACAGGTCCTGAGATCACAACCTCTTGTTAACATTCTCCAAAACCATTACTAATGCCAAAGCTTCTTTCTTTCACCATAGGATCGAGGCCTCTGCCAAGAACCTTCGCAAACTGCATGCTACCATGTCCTCCCTCCTCACCCCCCCCCCCCACCCCATCCTACCTCATCTTTCTCTGCCGAAGACTTTGCGATCTTCTTTGAGGAAAAAGTGGAGAACATCCGCAGCTCCCTCACCCAACCCCCACCCATTCCAAATACTGAATCAAGAACCTCATCTTTCTCTCCCATTACAGAAGCCGAGACCCTGACACTGGTAACGCTGAACCGTCCGACTACATGCCAGCTGGATCAGCTACCCTCCCCACTCCTCCAGACATAGCACCAGACATCCTCCCATTCCTAACTGCAACCATCAACTCCTCTCAACTCGGGGGTGGTCCCCACCTCCCTAAAACAAGCCAGAGTCACACCACTCATAAAAAAAAACTGAACCCCAGTCATAGGCAAACATCGTCCTGTCTCTCTTCTCTCCTTCCTTTCTAAAACACTTGAACGTGCTGTATCCAACCAACTTACTGATTATCTCTTACATAATGACCTCCTAGACCCTAAAAAGTCTGGCTTCCGGACTGGCCACTCCACAGAAACGGCTCTCATTGCGGTCACAGAGGCACTTCACTTAGCAAAAGCGAAAGGCCTCTCTGTCCTGATTCTCCTAGATCTATCTGCAGCCTTCGACACAGTCAACCATCAGATCCTCCTCGCGTCCCTCGCAGGAATGGGAGTGGCTGGCTCTGTGCTGACATGGGTGACATCATACCTCAATGACCGCTCCTACCAAGTGTCATGGAGAGGGACCCTGTCGGCCACCTGCCCCCTGCGGACGGGTGTCCCCCAGGGCTCGGTCCTAGGCCCCCTTCTCTTCTCCCTCTACACTAAATCACTGGGTAACATTATCATGTCTCATGCCTTCTCGTATCATTGTTATGCAGATGATACTCAACTCTTCCTCTCCTTCCCTCCCTCATATATCCACGTCTCTGAGCGGATCTTGGCCTGTCTGTCCGACATTTCCACCTGGATGACGACCAACCACCTCAAACTGAACCTAAGCAAAACAATTGCTCCACCTGCCGGCCAAATCCTCCCCCCTGACCGACCTTTCCATCAGCAAGGCCCTCGACCTGGCATACCGTGCGGCAAAGGGAACCGCTCCCGCCTACCTCCGGTCAATGGTCTCTAACTACACACCCTCAAGACCCCTACGCTCTGCATCTTCTGGCCGTCTCAGACACACTCCTATCCGAGCTCTGGGAGGGTCATCAAGGAGAACCTGCCTTTTCTCAGTCCTTGCCCCACAATGGTGGAATGAACTACCCACCCCAGTTAGGACAGCCGAAACCCGTCCAATCTTTCGCCGTCGACTAAAGACGCACTTCTTCAACCATTATCTGAACTTATTTTTTTATTATTAAATAATAATAATAATAAAAAAAAAATCTAACCCTAACTAACCTTACTGTCATGAACCTGTCCTATTAAACTAACCCACACTGTAGCACTCAACACTTTGATGAACATTGTTACTGCTGATAGAGTTGTGCCCTTCCTGATGACTTGTCATACAGAACTTGTAAGTTGCTTTGGATAAAAGCGTCAGCTAAATAACTAAATGTAAATGTAATGCAAAGTCAATGGGGTCAAGCTGTCCTGTCAGTACGTACGCTGACTGATCGACGCTCACCGCACAGTGCACACAAAGTGGATTTCAATGAGCTTCAGTCAGCTTGTATTCTATAGACAGGAGATTGACCCCATTGACTTTGCATTCGTTTGTGGCTGTCGTATTTATGCTTGATATAAATAATCATTCAGGACAGGCCGAGTAAGTTGAGATCTTTATTCAGCGTCGGCATAACGAATGTGGTTCTACTGTAGCCAACTGACCATCAGGACCCTGTGTGTGGGTAACCAAACAGAAAGGTGCGCCTAGCGTGCCTGTCATAAATTAACTATTCAAGTCATGTATATTACAGTGGCTAACAAGCCTGAGTTAAGATAAGATGGATCTTTATTTATCCCTGTTGGGAAATGTGGGTGTCAAAGCAGCAACAGGAGAGGGAGAGGAGGGGTACAGGCAGGATAATAAGAAAAAAAAAGAATAAAAGTATAGTCAAATACAGATAAAGGTCTGATCTGCACTGGATCTCTGGACAGGTGTGGCATATGTCACTCTATCAATAATATCACTGTGCACGTATCTAGAGCTATAGAACTATCGCTTTAAGTACAATAACAATATCAGGGGTATGAGTGTAAATTATGATTATGCTGCAATAAACAAAACATATCTGCTTTACTCTAGTCTTCCACAGGAGGCTTCTTTTTCATCTGGCAATGGGAGGGAAACGCAAAGAAGCGCTGGTCGTGGCTACGGTTGTTGCTTGGTGACTACTGAAAACCAAAGTTTAAATATTTAAAATTTCTAGCACTCTGTACTGAGCACTAAAAACATGCTGAACTCATTGTGGCAATTTGCACGTTTCTAACATGTAGCGGCAAACAACTTGCTGGGACGGACTGACAGACAGAAAGACGGAAGCGGATATGGACCACTAACCGACCTAACTGTTGGCCAAAAACACCTCTCCCGGAGTTTTGAGCTAGGCTAGTGGTCTGTATTGTTCCAGATCTAGGTTGATCGATGCCATCGGCAATCCTCTAGTGAGGCCTGTGATATTTATACCCGGGCTCGGGAACATGTTACCGCCAGATTATTATTACATGACTGAACTACACACCGCGTCCGTGTCATTATTATTGAATACTGTATACAGCATACAGAAACATGTATCAGCCTTCATACATGTGTGCTAAGCTAGGCTAGCTTGCAGTCGGATAGCTTTTACTGAACGCATAGAAAGGAAATTATTATCTATCTTCTTATCTGACTCCGGAGAAGACGGTAAGCGCATTTCCCATAATCTTAGCGTGTTCCTTTAAGTTGAATTCATAATCAAACGTTGAAAATGCCGTTGGAGCTCTGCCGGAGGTGTCCCCGGTCCCAGAGTAGGCCAAGGAGCTGACTGGTGGAGCCTACGTGCACCTTTTCCAAAATGTACTGTAACTGCACATAGAGTAACACCGCATGTGGAGGAGAGATTAGCAAAACTATAAACCCTGCAGATAAGGAACCTACGTGGAAATCTGAATCGGCCAACCAAGGCATTTGATTGGACAAAAGGCATTCCATGAGGCTGATATTCAATATAACAGCACTGGGGCTTTTAACCAGGACCGTTTCTTGCCATAAGAAGGGCATAGGGCCCCCGATCAATACACTGTATACTGTATATATACAGTATATATATCCTGTAGGGATATAACAAATCATCAGCTTAACAAATTTAACCGATAGGCTACTGCTTATGACCGCAAGTGGGCGTTTCTTTATAAAAAAAAATTAAAACATAAGTAGCTTACTGACAAAATGTTGGTGCATTTTCAAACTTTATTTAACTTTATCTTAAATAGTTCCATTTCAATATTGTAAGTCAGAAACGTAAGGGAAATGCAGTATCCGTCTCATTTATGTACATTTGGGAGATGTTATAATGGAAAAGGAAAATAGTTTCTTGATGTAGAGGAGAGAGTCACAGCACATTTCTCCAGTTATTTTTAAAGTATTTGGTAACTTGTAGAGGATGACAGAAAGGCAGCCTTTGGTCGAGAATAACTAATTCAGTCGTCCAGCGGTAACGTGTGTTGACCTCAGGGGCGGACTGGGACACAAATTCAGCCCGGGACATTCAGACGCACCAGCCCACGCACCGGCCCCGAAACCGGCCCACACACCGGCCGTTATGAAACACTCGTCCAGTATTAAACAACCCAAGGCTGTGGCTAAGGAGTCAACATCAGAGAGATCAAATCTACACCCCGCCCTAGATGTGCACTCGTGTACAGTGCACACTAGTGGTCTGCAAGGGCCTTGAAATAAAGCCCGAGCCCTGCCCGAGCCCGTGAACTTCAGGCCCTGCCCGAAAATAAGCCTGACTGTAAATAATATTTTAAGCCCTAGCCCGCGTGAAAACCCGAAAAAAAAGAATTATTATTATTATTAAAATATAATTTGTTTTAAATATTCTAAACACTTTATATATTAACTTAATAAATAAACAAAAACGAAAATGTCCAATAGGTCTGCCTAAATAACGCATATCACGATGAAAACTAAGAAGCATTACATAGCCTGTTTCGCTCTTAGAATGCCTCCCTCCCAGTGCTCGCTTATAGAGCAGCCTCGTAACGCGTATTGAAGGCTATAGAATCTTCTTTGACACACACACACACGACACACAATAGCCTACTCAGTCACTATACAAACAAACATAAAACAGAAACCAGATTTAGAGCAGAGCAACATAATGAAAAGCACAACAAAACAGGTAGCGACCCAGCAAATAATAAACATCACTCACCTCGACGTCAGCAATGCGTTGAACAACTTTAACAAAACTTCGCCAACCGGCTACATACATCCAAGAACAAATAAAACGTTCGCCAACTGGCTATATTCCAACACAACCAATCGAGTTGTCCCCGGCCTGAGTTCTCCCTGCGCGCTGCGGTAATTACATCCAAATGTTTCTCTGATGACAGCTTGGCGCAAAAGAGAAAACGAATCTTAAGGAAAACGAAGGTTATCCTATAACCCTAGTTATATAAAAAAAAAAAAAAAAAAACTGTGCCCGGGCCCGGCCGAGCCCGAATTATTTATTAAAAAAAAAGCCCTACCCAGCCCGAACCCGCCGGGCCTGGGCAAGGTTGCAGTGCACTAGTGCACACACACACATACCGTTACTTCCTGTCATTGGCATACGTTTTCTTTTTTTTACTAACATCTTAGTGCCTCATTAGCCTAGGGATTAAGGATACATGAAGTATTAACTACACCATAATAATATTGAGGTTTTGATCCATAGAAAGGTCTGTGCTACACAATTTCAGTTAGATTAGATTTATTGTCATTTAATTTTGCACTCATGACATTAGTTGCTTGCCATTTAATCAACATCGAAAGACCCCCCACTTCCTCCCAGACACCCATTCCAAGAGCCTGTTTGCTTTCCAGGTCTCTCTCTCTGTGTGTGTGTCTCTCTCTGTGTGTGTGTCTCTTTCTCTCTCTCTCTGTGTGTGTCTCTCTATCTCTTTGTGCGTGTGTGTCTCTCTCTCTGTGTCTCTCTCTCTCTCTGTGTGTGTGTCTCTCTCTCGCTGTGTCTCTCTGTGTGTGTCTCTCTCTCTCTCCGTGTGTGTGTCTCTCTCTCTGTGTCTCTCTATGTGTGTGTCTCTCTCTCTGTTTTTTGTCTCTCTCTCTGTGTGTGTGTCTCTCGCTCTGTGTTTCTCTCTCTCTGCGTGTCTCTCTCTGTGTATGTCTCTCTCTCTGTGTCTTTCTGTCTCTGTGTCTGTCTGTCTGTCACTCTCTCTGTCTCTCCCCCAATTAAACTGTCCTACTCTACATCACCAGCATGTTTTGCAGGAAGTCACTTGTTCCTTCCTCTACTAAACAGGTCTGTAATTTTCAAATATTGTTCTGCGTCTTTTACTAAAATCTGAAAGAAGGAAAGATAGCATTCTCACAGTTGTTACTGTAGATTACTACTTCCCTCTGCTGATCAGCTCTTCCACCTTAGAGCTATATCTCCAGGCAGCCTCACGTTGTTCACTAAGCACAACATTTGACGACACAGAAGCGAATCTTCATTCAAACAGCAATGGCAGGCAGCTCGCACAGTAGAAGCAATCGTCCGTGTTATCTGATTTGGAGAGTATTCCTTCATTAAAAGGACAACAAAAAACGTCTCTGAAGGCTTATATTGTCAGAGAATAGGCTACGGTGTCAGAGAATTAGGCTACACTACGGTATGCTCCAAATGGCATTGAGTTTCTCTCGTTCGATGTCACGGATAGACTAGGGGACACAAATTCAGCCTGAGACGTTCAGAGTCGCTCCGGCCCGCGCGCACACACTATTGTCACCTATGTGTGTCGTTGCTCTCTGGGTAGTGTATCTGTAGTAGAGCGCTGTGTAGGCTACATCATCTGGACTCTGTAGTAGAGCGCTGTGTAGGCTACATCATCTGGACGGACTGTTTCTGTGCGAGCGAGCATGCGTACTATGGAATTTAATCCTGCCGGCGCCACTGCCGGCCCACACACCAGCCCACACACTGGCCCACATACCGGCCCACACACTGGCCCACACACCGGCCCACATTAGTGGCCCACACACCGACTCACACTGGCCCACACCGGCCCGCCGTACAGACCATGTAGCCTGGGAGATGACTGAAATCACTGCAAGAGCTAGTAGGCTATTTCTAAGCATCTTTCTGTGGCAATTTAAATTTTTACATCTAACTTTTTCAGCCCTACGCTACCAAAGTGGGCCTATCGGAGTGGACTAAATGGGCCAGTCGAACCCCCCCATCCAAAAAATAATAATATATATATATATATTTTTTTGGACTAGCCACGGCCAGTCCGGGCCTGGTTGACCTAGGGCTGGGTGATAAAACGATAACGATAAATATCGCGATAAATTATTTCCTCGAAATAAACATGAAACGTGGTCGCAAAGTTTCGATATATCGATTTTCCAAGTTTGGCTCCGCTCGGCACACTCACTAACAACAACCAACGTTACGTGATGACGTGCTTACGCACCACAGCTCCAGATGTGCTACTGTTTTGGTTTCGATTTCAGAGCGAGGAGATTAGTTGAGGAGATTAGTTTAGCAACTTTAGGAGAAAATCAAAATGCATGAAAATTCCAGCGACAGCGAAGGAGATGACAACCCACCGCCTACGGCCACCGCAGACCTTAGCGCCTCAAATGTAGAGGAAATTATTAATAAGAAAGGTGTTACGACGTCGGCAGTATGGACACATTTTTTATTTTTTTAAGTCGGACAAAAATCAGAGCAGCGTTCGCTGCAAACTGTGTCGGCGACCGGTGCGAACAAACACGGGGAACACAACAAACATGTTCTACCATCTAAAAGTGTATCACGCATTAGAGTACACTGAATGCGTTTGGAAAGGAGTGGTGGCGTTAGCCGACAGCCACGAAGAACCATTGAAGTTTGTGCTGCGCCTGCAACTGATGCATCTGCAAGTACCTCGTCCTCGCAGCAACAAACGCTAGTGTCTGCTTTTACACTCTTTTACGACAATAAAAAACAAAAAGGCACAAAGACATTACTAATGCAATCGGTTATTTTATCGCAAAAGACATGATGCCAATTAGCACAGTAGAGAATATGGGATTCAAGAAGCTAATGAAAGTTATTGACCACAGATACAATCTCCCTGGCCGAAAACATTTTTCCCAGACTGTACTCCCACGGCTGTATGCAGACTGTAGAGACATTGTCGAGAAGGAGCTACAAACGGTGTCATATTTCGCTACAACGTCGGATATGTGGTCAAGTCGGACGTCTGAGCCTTATATCAGAGCCTTGAACAATGAACATTGAGAGACACAGAAACTGAACTATCCACACACAAGCACATACACGACACGCATGCTCACACACTAGCAGCCACTTTAACACTCATGCCGCACACACGCACACTTATGGCCAGAGGAAAGGCCACTTAAAGTAGTATAGCATCAGGAACAGTGTATTGCACTACTAAAGCTACCTAGCATGTCCTATATGCTCTGTAAATACTAATGTACAGATACCGAGATGGCACACCATGTACCTGTTTATTGCACTGTTTTATTGGATTCTATTAATATGTTGTACCACTGTATTTTATTGGATTCTATTATATGTTGTACCACTGTATTGCACATCGTCGCGGGCAAGACCAGCCGCATTTCATTGTATACCTGTATGCCGTGACAATTAAAACTCTTGACTCTTGACTTGACTCTTGACTATATGAGCCTGACCATCCACTTTATAGACAAAGAGTGGAATCTTCTAAGTAAATGCCTCCAAACGGCTTACTTTCCTGAAGACCATACTGGTGAAATGATTGCCATAGGACTGGTCGAAGCGCTCGACTCGTGGGGACTGAGCGAAGACCGACAAGTCTGCATCACAACAGACAGTGGGGCGAATATACTGAAGGCAACTGGACTCAACAACTGGACACGCCTCCAGTGCTTTGGACACCGACTACATTCAGCCATTGGTATTTATTTTTTTATTATTATTAACACTTTGATTGCCTAAGGCTAAATTCATGATATACCATCCCTTGCCAGCTCTATTTGTCTATGGAGAAGTTCCCCTTCTTTGCAGGGCTATAACTTTTTAAATTCTATTGCTAAATTGCCATTATTAGGGCCCATTCAATGTCCTATATGTATTGTTCAGGGTGTATGAACGTTACACTTTTTCATTCACATATTCATACTAAAATATGATCTAAAGTATAAGTATGTTTTCATCTCTTTCTGCAGCTTTCTCCAGAACGTGATTTATAGCCCCAAATGCATTATATTGATAATCAAATAGTTTGATAGCAATCGGCGCGATATAAAAAAATCCAACTGGACGGACTTCTGGAAGTTACTACACGTCATCTGATGTTGACCGGATGGGCGAGGGGGCGTTTATAATTCCGTGGGCAGCGTTATACCATTCATCTAATGTGGGTCAAATGTTCATCATAGCAGTTAGTGTCGAACACGGTAATATTACACGCTAAAACTCACCCCAGTCTCTGCGGGCCGTTGGGCGATCAGCGTGGGGTAGACAGTTTTCCATTATGGGATGTTGAAATACCCGGTCCATTTCCAGGTTGTATAATAATATATACGTCCAAATCATGTTGTTTTTTCGAGTTATTTGCAGCGATCGATGTTCACTGTGTGAAGACTGAGTCTCTCTAACATTAGCGAGTGCCCGGACCACATATGGAGTGAGTCCTGCCGGGTTAAAGGTAACATCCGTTTTTTCGATCTGCCGATCGGCCACCAGATGGCGGTCTTGAACCGCTAGAGCAGGGAGGGGCAACTGGCGGCCCGCGGGCCGCATGCGGCCCTCACTGACGTTCCATGCGGCCCCAGGCCAATATAAAAAAAAAAAATATATATATATATAATATTTTTTTTATTTTTTTATTTTTTTTATTGTATTCGACTAAGAAGAGTTGGCAGTCGACTATGGCTCCTTTCGATCGATTAGCTGTTGAAAGTGCCGTGCAGCAATATGGGGGTTTTGATAAACTGTCGGCTGTTGTTACCGATGGAGCACCGGCAATGAAAGGAAAACGCACAGGATTCGCCGGGCTTCTAAGGCAGAGTGGCGTTGAGTGTCCAATGCTGCACTGCATTATACATCAGGTAAGTTCGCTAACATAATTTCCATCTATTGTGGGTCACTAATAATGACCAATGCGAGTCGAGTGTAGTAAAATTATATGCAAGAGTCGTTAAATCGTTTTTCTTTTTTTTTATCTGATATAGGAGGCTCTCTGTGCCAAGAAGCTTGACTACTACAGCCATGTTATGGATTTGGTTACCAAGGTTACCAATCTAATTCGTGGAGGCAACAGGTCACTAAACCATAGAAAGTTTGTCTCCTTTTTGGAAGAGATGGACACTGATTATGGCGACTTGCAGCTACACACAGAAATCCGATGGCTGAGCCGTCGGAAAGTACAGGAGCGACATTGAAACACTGCAAATGCAATTCAATGATCGGTTTGAAGATTTCAACGGCATGCAGTCACTGATAGCGCTGTTTGCCGGCCCCCTCACCGCTACGGTGTCAGAGCAGCCCCCACCGTTGCAGCTTGAACTGTGCGAGCTACAGTCAGATCCTTTTTTTCAAGCAAAGAGAAATGAGAGGGGAATTTCGTTTTGGAAACTGCTACCTGAGCCCCGCTTCCCACTCCTCAGGGACTTTGCCCTCTCTATGGCCAGTATGTTTGGGAGCACATACATATGTGAGAGCAATTTCTCAAACATGAAGCACATCAAGTCAAAGGAGAGAAACAGGCTGTCGGATGAAACATTATTTCATCTGATGCAGATTGCATGCACAAACATTGAAGTTGACATTCCTGCCATTGTGCGCCAACAAGAGAGACCACAAGTGTCTCATTAAAGACAGGGGGGGAGGAGATGATGAAGAGGTGTAGAGGGGGGGGGGGGAGGAGATGATGAAGAGGTGTAGAGAGGGGGGAAGAGATGATGAAGAGGTGTAGAGAGGGGGGGGGGAGATGGAGAGGTGTAGAGAGGGGACCATTATTATTATTATTATTATTATTATTATTATTATTATTATTATTATAACCATTATTGACCCACTGTGGGGCGAGGGTGAATGTCATGCCAGTTTGATAAAGGGTCAATGGGAGGCATGTAGTATTGCACTTTACTTTACTTGCACTTTACTTGTTTACTTTTGTAGTGTTCAGATAACACTAATAACACAAACACAAAGCAGCATTCCTGCTGCATTTCACTACAACAGTAAATCAAAAGTGCAATAATAAATGATTTAGTTAAATGTATACACTTTTATCCTGCTACTAAACAAAACATTCCTGAGTGCGTCATATCCATAACATGCATTTCAGTGTTATAATGTTTTGTTTAGTAGCAGGATAAAAGTTTATACATTTAACAAAATCATTTATTATTGCACTTTTGATTTACTGTTGTAGTGAAATGCAGCAGGAATGCTGCTTTGTGTTTGTTGAGCAGTGGGCTTTAAGTTCATACATTTATTTTATTATTGTATATATTTGGGGTTACACAGCAATACTTTTAAATTCAGCTGTTTATAAATTCATAAAGTTGAAATTGCATTACTAAATGCATTTGAAATGGAATAAAAACAAAGTTACAACAAATTATAATTGTTTATAAACCTTGTGACTATTAGGGCTATTTGAGTGATGGGGTACTACTGGCGGGACTGCCGATAAACAATGCGGCCCCCCAGATTGATTGTGGACATTTTGTGGCCCTCACCATATACAAAGTTGCCCACCCCTGCGCTAGAGGATTGAGAGGAGATCACACTTGTGTCTCAGGGCCCCGGAAAGGAAATATGATTCCGATCACAGATTTTTGAAATATTGATATCAAAGACGAGTTACGGCGTCTTCGGCAACTTGAGCATGGCGGGGAAGGACGCCTAAACTCGTCCTTTGGCAACTAAAGTGTTAAGATCTGTCTGTCTGATATTGTGGTCACTGGTCACATATTTTGTTCCATTTCTAATTTAGTTGAATAATTCTGTATTAGCGTGATGAACATGAAGTCCCCCACCGTGTATTTTCAAATCTGTACTACTGTGTAGTAGCAATAATGATAATATAAAATGTTTAAAAAAGATTAGGCTAATAAAATAATTACAACATGTAAAATATTCAATATTGTAGAGGGAGAGACATGCTGTTACAATAGTACTTATGCTTAAAAGTTAAATAAAGTGATTACAAGAATAAAGCATTTTTTTATTACAATATTCAGTTGCAGGCAGCACTACAGTATTGATTTGACTGTGACTTGTGACGACTGTATATTTTCTGTTTATTCAGACTTTTGTTTAACATTTTGTCAGTTACTTTAGTAGACTGTCAGTGTCACAGTCAAAGAGTCAATGAATGGTATTTTATATCTGCTAGATTCTGCTCAGAAATGATCTGAAATTAAATAAAAATGTAACAACAACTGTGTCAACACCTATTTCCTTCTTCCCTTTTCCTCCTCAGAGACAGCAGCGAAAGACAAGAGGGTGGAACAAGCCGTCAGTGTGTGCAAGAAGATTGTTGCTGCATTTTCCTACTCCTGGAAAAAGAAGAGGGACATGGCAGTTGCTCAGGAAGAGCATAACTTACCCAAGCACAAGCTGGTGTCAGAGTCACCGACCAGGTGGGGCTCATGTCAGATGGTGCAAAGGGTGTTGGAGCAGCAGAAGGCCATCGCTCAGGTACTCACTGCTGACAGGAAGACCAGGCACTTGGTGCCCACCTGGCAAGATGTGGATGTGCTGGAAGCCATGAATGAGGCCTTGAGTCCACTCCTGAGTTCACCGATTCACTCTCTGGTGAATCATATGCGAGTGTATCCTACCTCAAGCCTGTGCTGCATCTCTTCAGAACAGGGATTCTGAAACCCACTGAAGATGAAGCGCAGCTCACAACGGATTTGAAGACACGGGTCATGGCATATCTTGACGAAAAATATGATGACAAAAAAACAGATGATCTGCTTGATGTTGCAACCTTGGTCGATCCACGTTTCAAACTGCAATATATCAAGCCAGAGAAGGTTGAGGCCATCAAAATGAGAGTGGTGTCGGAGATGCTGCTCGGCGAAGACCAAGGCCCATCCACTTCACAGGCTTCAGGAGCAGGAGCCGAGGGAGGAGGAGCTGAAGCTGCAGGAGGAGCAGAGGGAGGAGGGGCTGAAGCTGCAGGAGGAGCTGCTGCTCCACCTCAAAAGAAGCTGAAAAAGTCACTGGGAAGCTTCTTCAAAAAGCCATGCCCTGCGCTCCCACTCCCCACAGAACTCACCGGTATGCAGGCAATGGAGAAGGAACTGGACAATTACCTGCTGGCTCCAGATGCAGACTTCACTACCGAACCCTTGGAGTGGTGGAAAATGCATCAACACAACTTCCCAAAAGTGAGCCAACTGGCAAAGCGCTACTTGTGCATCCCTGCCACCAGCTCCCCCTCTGAGAGGGTTTTTAGTACATGAGGGAATATTGTGACCTGCACCAGGGCAGCTTTAAAACCAGAGACAGTGGACAGACTTATCTTTCTTGCCCGCAACCTGTAATGACTTTGCTTGCTATTACTTTATTAGTTTATTTTGTTTGTTAGTTTCTAATTTAAATTTAAAATACAGTTTGAAACCGTCTGCTAGCTATGTGACGTGTGCTAATCAGACTTGAGATTCAATTTATTTTTCATTATATTAATAATACCAGAATTTCTATTTAATTTATTTTCATTGTTAATGCCAGGCACTGCAGGCAGTTCCATATTGTGACCTGCACCAGGGCAGCTTTAAAACCAGAGACAGTGGACACTGGACAGACTTGTCTTTCTTGCCCGCAACCTAAAGTAATGGCTTTGCTTGTCCAAATGACAATACTATTACTACTTTATTTATTAGTTTATTATTTTGTTTGCTTGTTTGTTTCTAATTTAAATTTAAAATACAGTTTGAAACCATCTGCTAGCTAGGCTATGTGACGTGTGCTAATCAGACTTGAGATTAAATTTATTTTTCATTATATTAATACCAGAATTTAGATTTAATTTATTTTCATTGTTAATGCCAGGCACTGCAGGCAGTTCCATATTGTGACCTGTACCAGGGCAGCTTTAAAGGGGCTATGTACTGCTATTCCTAGCACGATTTGGGCAACTTTACACAATTCCTGTTAGTCTATTGAAGACATTTGTAAGGTTTTTTTTCCAAAAAATGCATTGTTTTATATTTCTAATCAAGTACTCAAAACCATCATTTTTCAGCCTCAAGAAATCAGGCTGTTATGGCCTGGCTCCGCCCATAAGCACTTTGAGTGACAGTGCCACACAGTCTGCACTGGTAGAGGGAGGGAGGGAGGGGGGGAAGAGAGAGAGAGAGAAAAAAAAAGACAGGCCGTTATTGACAAGGCCCCCTCTCTCCCTCTCTCTTCCTTTCTCTCCCTCGTGATGAGAGTCCGCGGCAGCTTGTGTTTTTTTTTCTTCTTTCTTTCAATCTCCCGTTTGCGGGTGTGTGGCGCGCGGCCGGCAGGTACCCCCCCCCCCCCCCCCCCAGTGCTCTCTATTTCTCTCTCTCTCTCTCTCCCCATGCAGAGTATGAGGAAATGGTTTCGCTGTGTACAGTCAGTCTAGGTAGAATGTGGGCGGGCATTAGCTACAACCACAGAGCCAATCACATCACTGTCTGCTACCCAGCGGCCGTATGATGTATATCGGCCGTTCAAATCAAAATGGCCTGATTTACTGGAGGAGGAAAGGGGCTGAGCTGAATCACAGCAATCCGCCAATATGGTATTTAGACTAAAACACATTGATACGAACTCCTATTACTATAATACAATGCTAGAGACTGAAAAATGACATTTATAGTACATGTCACCTTTAAAACCAGAGACAGTGGACACTGGAGTGGACACTGGACAGACTTGTCTTTCTTGCCCGCAACCTAAAGTAATGGCTTTGCTTGTCCAAATGACAATACTATTACTACTTTATTTATTAGTTTATTATTTTGTTTGCTTGTTTGTTTCTAATTTAAATTTAAAATACAGTTTGAAACCGTCTGCTAGCTAGGCTATGTGACGTGTGCTAATCAGACTTATTTATTTTTCATTATTAATAATGCCAGAATTTAGATTTTATTTATTTTCATTGTTAATGCCAGGCACTGCAGTTGTATTGTTATACAGTTTGTGTTCATGTTCTAACAACTTCTACCTCAGATTTGTGGTTTGGCAAGTTTACTTTATCATGTTCTCTGACAATAAAAAATATTCTGAACCACAATTAACCTTCTGGTTTCTTCAGGTTTCATTCAGCGGTAAAAATGCCTTTAACCTGTAAGCCCGGCCTACAAATCTAGGGACATCTATGGATCTCAATCTCATGGAATGTATTCCCATTTCCCAGTGTCAGAAATATTGTGTATGTTATTAGGTAAATTGTGATGAAACAAAGGAGAATATAATTTATAATTTTTCTTTGCATCTTTGACAGTGAATATGAATAACACCATGCTAAAAATGACCTGAGATGAAAATCTAAGCAAATTAATAAAGGGAAGAACGAAGAAGATGATTAAATTAATTAAACAATGTTTAGTTACAGTACTGAATTCTGCCATCCGGACACATGCTATTTGAAATAGTATTATAGAATATAGAATACCATAGGCATAAATGGCCTTATAGCCAACTAAATTTGGATGCAGCAAGAACCGTGCATGAAACTACACAGTTCCATTAATGCATAATTATGATCCAGTGGCGGTAGGTAGGCTGCCCCCTGGTGGAATATAATAATCTATGCACTGGGGTCTTTAGAAAAAGGTGCGCCGTGCGCGGACTGATGACCATGATGACGACATCAACTCGAGACAAGACATTCAGTTTTGGTGTTTTGAAATCACGCGGCATAATCACAAGAGAAAACATTCATTCAGACTGTGTTGGAACAGTTGGATATAACAAAATGGATTTATATGGATTATGGACTTGGACACATTCATGGAGAATTCAAGCCGGGACCACGACGCTTCTCAAAGGGTTGGCTCGACACGCGAGTCGCAACGGCTCTCCAACTCGTCTCGTAGTGACCGGCGCAGCAAACAAAGTGAGTCTATTAATAGCCCGTCCGTCGGCGCCAGGCATAAGAAGTTAATTACTGACAGAAATGTATATCGACGATAATTATCGATATCGAGGTATATGAAAATAATTTTATCGCGATAACGTTTTTGGCCATATTGCCCAGCCCTAGCGTTGACCTATACAAAGTAGCAAGCTGTGCAGGAAAATATCTGTGTTCAGTTTGCCTGGCAACAGTCCAAGTTCAAGAGCACAGTTGTGGAACTATTTGTTGGCAGAGCTAAATGATTAAATAAACAAACAAATCATAATCACTTATTACTGTTAATAAATGCAGATTTTAGAACTGTTAAAAGCAATATCACACTCGTGCTGTTAGACTGAATAGCTATGAGTGAATCTACTTGTCTCTTGTGTGATATTGCTTAACCCATTGCTCGCCAATGACTTGTTAACACGTCATTCTCCGCCATGCGTAATCTGCCAATGACGCCGTAAGGCGTCTTTGAGATCAATATTTCATATTTTCGTCATGGTATTCACATTTCACCCACAGAGTCTTGGCTGGTGCTGTAGGACTCCGCTCAACTCTGCAACGCTTCAATACCGCCACCTCGTGGCCGATCGACGAGTTGCCAAACCGGAAGTGGCTGGAAGTGCTTGGTCTGTCCCCTATTTTCATCCGGCCACTCGGTGATCGTCCGGGGGCTCAATCCAGACACCGTGGATATCGATCCGTTGCCATAACTCAATAAACAACATTATTTGGACGTGTATTAGTAATATACAACCCGGCAATGGATCGCATCGATCAACATCCCATAATAGCGATCGTTTTGCTCCACTTCATCACCCAACGCTACAAGGAGACTGGGGTGAGTTTCAGTGTTTTTCTTTACCATTTTCGATACAAACTGCTCTGATCAATATATCACCCATACTACATTAATCATTTAACGTCGGTCATTGAATTATAAATGACCCCTCCGCTCATCCGCGCATGATGAGTCATAACGTCTAGGACCGTGTACAGTTGACATTTTTTATCTGCCGTCGATCGGTATCAAACTGCATTTGATGGTCTAATATATGCATTTATGGCTATATCTCACGTTCTATGAAATACTGCAGAAAACGATAAAAACATATTTATACTCTAGACCGTATTTTTGTATGAATGTGTGAATGAAAAAGTAAAACGTTCCTACATCCTGAATGATAGATAATTGATGTTGAATGGGCCATAGTAATGTCAATTTAGCAATACAATTTAAAAAGTTATAGCCCTGCAAAGAAGGTGAACATCTCCATAGACAAATAGAGCTGGCAGAGGATGGTTTAGGATGGGTACAATGCCCGGCGGAGAATGGGTTAAGTCTTGCGAATATTTTTTTTATATCCACTTTTTCTCCTAATTTTTCTATTTTTCTCCCATCCCAATTTCGCCTCGCCAATCTCCCTTCAATTCTCCCCTCCCCTGTCTCGAACGTTGCTAGACCATGCCCCCACTGGTCGGCTGCAATGTGGTCGAAGCCTTGCATCACGTGTCCCCTCCGGTACACGAGGAGGCAGCCGTCGCATCTTTTCACCTGTACAGCGCGATCTCTCAGTAGCGAGGAGTAATGCGTGGGAGGCTCACGCTGCCCCAGATACTTCCTGATTCTGCTGTACAGGCGCACCAACCGACCTGTAGGAGTCGCTGTCCACAACGTCCGATCCCCACCCACCAGCTTCCCACCCCTAACTAACACTGCCAATTGTGTTAGTATGGACGACCAGCCAAGCTGGTAGCAACGCCGAGAGCTGGGCTCGAACCCAGCATCTCCTGCGTTAGTGGCGAGCGCCTTGCCCACTGCACCACTTAGCCGCCCTACAGTCTTGCCAATTCTGAAGTCTTACCTAGAACATAAGTCGATAACAATATCAGACAAAATTTGTATTGTAATATATGTAAAATATAAAATATGTAATTGTATGTTTAGGCAAAACTGTGTGAGAGGAGTCAACACTACCTCAGTCCCCTCTCGTCCTATCACGTTCATTCTCTGCTTTACGGGACGCTTTTACCACTTTTCAGTCTCAGAAAACCAACTCAAGTAAGATGTATTTTTTTTTCTTTTTCAGAATTTCATTGGCTACACAAACGGTCAATCATTTTCAGCGTCAGTGGTGATTTGTCCAGTCATTGAGAAGTTAGAAACTGACGCTCGTTGGCTGTTTGGTCTTATAACCAGAGATTGGAAGCACGTAATAGGTTAAGCGGTGTGTCAATAAAACAGCGTCCATTTTAGCTTTCAACCTGGTTACACTAACTAACGCTAACACAGCGTGACGCCGACAGATTGCAAAATGTGTTGCGACATGCGTTAAGTGGTTAATTATACTAGCTGCTTGGTCACAGCTAAAAAGGGAATAGCCTAAGGTGGCGTGTCTATAGGAAACCCATCTATTGTGCCTATCATTTGTTTCAATGGAAACATGTTCCCTGACAGTACTAAGAATTGAGCATGTTTTTAGCGATCAGAGTGCCAAGCACTAGAATTTTGTCAGAAGAGCACAGAGCTTCTGTTGGGTTTTCAATAGTCACCTAGCAACACCAGCAGCCACAACCAGTGCTCAGAAATGCTTCCCTCGAGTGCTCCCAGCAGAAAGAAAGGGGGGCAAACTGGGTTGACAACAAAGAGGATGGAATTAAAATTCAGTTTTTCTAAGCACCCCATAATGATTGATGCGAGTGCTACTGCTCTGTAGAAATTATTACTGACTCCATCATATAACATTCCCTTGTATGTCTATTCCCTTTATTTATTTAACTTTGAACATCCTACAGGTACGGGTTGCATATTGTTTTGAGCCTACTGAGGCTTATTGAGTTTTGCACATTTCTATTGTTATCCCTTTATCTTTTTATTGATATTAGAATAAACATTGCACTGCCATTATACTTATGTGATGTTTGCGTGACTAATAAAGACTTTGACTGTAGCGGTTTGTGTTATAATCACGGCCAGAGTCTCTCTCTCTCCCCCTGCTTCCATGCCCTTATATGGACAGCTTCTGGTCGATGTGTTCACACGCTGTCAGCCAAGCCCTGTCAGCACACCCGAGACTCGTCAGGTCATCACCAGCTCTGATATGAGCCCTGCGGTGCCTGCCACTCACTGTCCGAGTGTTGCTACACCTACCTAGGTACAGTACGAGGACGTAACCTACCTTGCTGCTCTACCCTGTTTCCCTGCCTTGCTCTAACCCCTGTCTCTCCCTGTGCCCAGGACCATCTGCCGCCGGCCTATGCTGTCTCACGAGACACCGCCCGCCAGGACGTTCCTGTGGAACACGAGGAGTGCTCCTGCTCGCACCTGTCGAACATTCCTGTTTGCTAACCCTGTCTGCATGCATGGTACCTATTGGAATATTAAACAACCTAAACCGCTCCATTCTCTCTCCCTTGTGTTCTGCTCTTGGGCTCCAGTTTAACGCTACCCTAACAGTTTGGCTCAGAATGGCAAGGTTTGTTGGTAACTAACTGGTATTATGGTGGATGATTTACAGAGAACAGATACAGCTGCAGTTTGGGGAGATTCACAGAATATGCTATAGAAGACCAGGGAAAGCTGACTAGCACACCTTAGGGCCCGCGTCCACCTAGCGCATATTTCTCTGTGAAACATGCTGGGAGTGCGCCGACAGAGCTGGCTTGAAGCGCATCTTGTAGATGACAGAAAGAAATCTACAGCCATGCCGCGGTTTTGCACATATTATAGCATATTTGAATAACTTTATTGTATATTAATTATATATATAGTTATTGCCTGACACCACAGTTCGCCCTTTGCTTTTTATTAGCTTTTTAGTAGTGTATTCGTGTAGTTATTATTATTAGTTTTGTCGCGAATCTCAATGGTCTGTGGGAGACAGCCAGACAGGCAGCTCCGGTGTCAGGTTACAAACAGAGTGGTAGATGAATGGCTGTGATTGGTTGTCTGAAAATGAGCTCCAGCGCATCGCTCTGAAAGTTCAGAAAGTTTCAACTTTCGGCCGCACAAAAAAGCTGAGAAAAGAAGCCGACGGCAGCGCACTTCCTAGAGGCGCATGCGCTCCCTCCCCATTGGAATACATTGAAAACAGATGCGTGCGGTCAGAAATATGCGCCAAGTGGACGCGGGCCCTTAAATGATCAATTGTGAGGGCTGCGGGTGTTTGGGTCACAAGCAGATAATAGGGTCTCTTTAACCTCTTCCACCCGTGCGGGTCCATCGGCGGACAGCAAATGACATCACGTCATAAATCAATCTATCCAGACTTTGACAAAAGTAGCATTTTATTTTTCAAACGTATTCAAGTATAAACATCATAACCATGTCACAACAGCAGTTATAATGTATATTATCATAAATACGTTAGTTTACCAATAGTGTAACTGAGGGGTACAATTCCCTGACTGTATTAAAGAGTATGATATATTAAACCACTACTAGTTATGTACTTTAATTACTGGCCATACAGTACATGAATATATATGGTGAACACCCACACAAGAATACGGCATTGACACATAAAGTACTATTAACGTTAGGTTACAGATTGAGAATTAGGCTCGCGCTTGTATGGCGAAGAACACACGTAAAGTAAGTCAAGAGCGTAAGTCAATGAGAATAGTATGAATACTAGGATGGGTCTAAACTGACGCCACCTGTGGTAGAGCAATTACATAGGGCACACTAGTACCAGCTGGAGACACTGGGGGGTTCCCTCCGGGTGTAAGGCCGGCAGGGGTAGAGGAATGTTCGGGTACAAAGTCTGGGTCAACGAGGAATAACGAGGCTCCAGATACAGGAGCCAGTGCATGTACTCCCTTGATCAGTAGACAAAGCAACAGCTATAATCCAGTATGCTCGACAGCATGGAAGACAGCTAGCCAGCCTCTTCCTAGAGGCGGGCTCGAGTGATGATCCTCACGGGGGGTAGATCCCAAACGACAGTGGGGTCGACGGTTCTCTGCTCCAGCAGTCACGGTCCCAAAGCAATATAATCCAACCAGAAATGGTTCTGCAGTCGCCGGTGTAGGTTCTCCGGTGTACATATCCAACGGTTCTCGTCTAGGACTCCTCGGGTGGGGGCACGAGTTTAGGCCGCCCAGCCTGGATAAGTGCACTAGCTATATACACGACGAACCGGTGGTAATGCTGGTCACTGAAGAACTGTAGCCGCACGATACACTATAAATTGTAGACTATTACTTCACATTAGAATAAGTCGAACTCAACGTTACTGCGTTAAACTCTGACACTTTAGCAATCTATTCGCACGCGGTTCTCAAGGCTCTATTTAGAGGCAAAGTTGCTCACTTCACTGCACGTTGTCTCGTGGTGAAGGCTTTACTAGTAATGAACGAAGTGCTGCTGTTTACACCTGCGCCGTATTTATACGTAAGGTGAATTATCTAGTGCCAACCTCAGTTCTGTCTCGTATTACTGCGCAGACTCTGGACATGTTGAGACATGCCCGGAGTTGCCTTTGAACTTGCCGTTGGGGGCTTGGCCGTTGGCGCCTAGGGGTCGCTGTCCAATAGGAGAGCGAATATTACTCTGGTTTGTACCCAGGTAAAGGGATATTCCGTGTATATATACAAATAATATACAAGGGATATCAAACGATATACAAATATTATACAAGGGATCTCAAGCAATAAATATATATATTCGGTTTAATCTGACCCTTTGTAACAAATAGGTTAAAGTGTTATTAGATCGATTTTCGTTTTTGTTTTGGTGTTGTATAGTTCGCGAAAGTCTACCATTTTGAGGACACCGAGAGCTTTCGATGAGCGTTGGAATGTTTCCGAACGACACTTCCCAAAAGCCTCTATGGGGTTTCAAGCAAATTACTTCTGTATGCATTTTCTTTATATCTCTTATTACTCTGGATAATAAACCACAAAACTTTACGTTATTGGTATATATTGAAGCACAGTTCGTTTCTCTTCCCTATTTTTAGCATGTAGCAACAATTAGATTTGATTTTTTTTTCAAAATGGTTGCACCCTGGCACAAATAAAAAAAGCTACTGTACATACAGTAGATTTCATTATCTGTTCTTATGCACGCCTGGTGATACTAAATCCAAATTGAACTCGGGCATTTGAAATATAAGATTTGGCACAATCCATAAATGTGCGAATTGGCTATAATAAGGTAATTTATAAGCCTGCTATTCTATATTCTATAATAATATTTCAAATTGCATTGGTCCGGATGGGAGAATTCAGTACTGTATCTACAAAACGTTCTGTTTAATCATCTTCCCTTTATTAATTTCCTTAGATTTTTTGTACACATGATCTCAAGAAGGTACTGAACGAGATCAGTGGCAGTTATTCATGTCTGGTAATTCTTAGCATGGTGTTATTCACTGTCAAAGATACAAAGAAAAATCATAATTCATATCCTCCTTTGTTTCATCACAATTTAAGCAAGCCTAGTTGTTGTGAAGGATCAGATTAAACCGAATATGTATATTTATTTATATATATATATTTGATTGTATTTGTATATCGTTTGATATCCCCTGTATATTCCTTGTACAATATGCATTGAATATCCCCGTTTCTACTAAACAGCCCATAATAGTTTCATTCTACCATTGGACTAGAACCTGGCGCCAGGTTGCCATACCCCTAGGTTCAAGTTCAATCGTGCCGCCTAACATGTCGAGGCAGCCCCCGGTCCCGCGCAGTAATATGCCGGGCGAAATACGTGTGGTACTATTTGTTCATAGCGCATATATATATGACGCTCGTAAAGTAGAACTTTCTTTTAGTCCAGTTCTTTACCCTCCAACAGAGTGACAGACGCAAAAGCCTCCCCACGAAGCACGTGCGGTGTAGTAAGGCCTACTTGGCCCAGAATAGGCATTGAGATATCGTGTAGATTAATAGTTGAATGGTCATAGTTTGGCACCATACCGTCGAGTTGGACGTATTCTATTAAGCTAATAATAGTCTATTTATGTATGGTGCATCGTTCGGTTCGAGTTCTACAGTTATCAGTACCCCCATCGTTCCTGACGTTATCTGGACGCTTATCCAGGCTGGTCAGACCCCTAGTGGTGATTGCATCCGAGGAGCTCCGGGTCAAGAGCGACTGGACCTGTATATTGGATTACTCTACCCGACGACGGCGAGCCTTCCACGGCTCTTGGATTATGCTTTATGTGCTTTGATTATTCCATGGATAAAGGCCAACACTGTCGAGTGTTGGAATTACCCCCCGGAGAGGACTACAGGTGAGGCGGCGCTCTACACGTGAGGTCGCACCACGTCTCTCCGTTGTGGACCGGCAGATACCGTTCCACAGAGGGTCCAGCTGTGTTCGTCTGCGGCCCCAGGTTCTGTGGGCACTGGGTCTAAGACTTTGGATTCTCCCAAGACACCGTCGGCCAGATGGGATACCGCCAGCGACTTCTCTAACCCCCCCCTCCTACTGTCTTACAACCAGCGGGACCCCCCCCCCCCTTAGTGTATCCAGCTATAATTATTTAAGTACTATCGCTATCGTTTCCTAAATATTCCAGGTTGTATACTTACTCCCTGCGCAACCAGAGATTGGACATTCAATGTTGATTTACCTACGAATACTCATTTGCCATAAAAGTGCATACTTAACATTTCAAATCATAAATGTAATTAAGTGAATATTGTGTACACCCTTTGCTGTATTAAATATTCGATTTGGTCCATTTGTGTTGGTTCGTTTCATCAGGTGGGAAAGTGTTCATCATACTTATATCTTGTACTGGGTGGCCAGAAGTTAAAGTACATAGGTAGTGGTATTAAATATCATATCTAACAATACAGTCAGGGAATTGTACCCCTCAGCTACACTAGTGATAGACACAATATTTCTGACACTGGGAATACATTCACTGAGGTCCATAGATATCCCTAGATACCAAGAATATGCAAATGTGGCCCATTCAACATCGATTAGCTATCGTTCAGGATGTAGGAACGTTTAACTTTTTCATTCACACATTCATACAAAAATACTGTCTAGAGTATAAATATGTTTTTATCGTTTTATGCTGTATTTCATAGAATGTGAGTTATAGCCATTTATGCACATATTAGATCATCAAATGCAGTTTGATAGTGATTGACGCCAGATTAAAAATGTCAATTGTACAAGGTCCTAAACGTCATGACTCATCATCTGCTGGTGACCGGAGGGGGGGGGGGGGGGGGGCGGGGGGGTCGTTTATAATGCAATGACCGACGTTAAATCATTCATGTAGTATGGGTGATATATAGATCAGAACAGTTTGTATGGATAATAATAATCAAAAACGCTGAAAATCACCCCAGTCTCCTCTTACCGTTGGGTGATGAGCGTGGAGCAAAAAGATCGCTATTATGGGATGCTTATCTATGCGATCCATTTCCAGGTTGTATAATACTATATACGTCCAAATAATGTTGTTTATTGAGTTATGGTAACGGATCGATTATCCAGTGTGTCAAGATGGAGTCCCGCAAGCGATAGCGAGTGGCCGGAGGGAATAGGGAGACACACCAGTCAAGGATCCGTGGGTGAAATATGAATACCATGACAGAAATTTGAAATATTGATCTCAAAGACACTGTAAAACGTCATTGGCAGATTACGCATGGCGAGGAATGACGTCTTAACACGTCATCGGCGGAGAAAGGGTTAATAGGCACCACTGATACTGCTCAGCATGGCTGTAATAACAGCTCAAAGACTCCTCCACAGATTCCGTCTGGGAGCCCCAAGGCACTGATCCACAATCAACTTGCCCTCAATACTAAACATACAGAAGAAAATTTTAAACTGCCCTCAAATCTGGAAGACTTCTGATGTCATACTGAAAAAGCACACTCTGGGCCAGACTGACAAAGCTTGATCTTTTGTGGTCCAGATGAGGCGTTTTGAGGTTGCATGGCATTTACTAAAGGGGTGCATGGGCAGTATGGGTCTAGACCAGTGGTCACCAACCCGTCATCGACTGGTCGATCTTTGAGACTTTCCCTGTAGATCTTTCCCTGAAAAAAAAAAATATTTAATTTGTTTATAGATATTTCCCTGAGAGTCCACATTACAGTTCTACTTTTGTTTTGATGTGAAAAGTGATGCTGCACTTAGCACTGACTGAGAAAGTACAGATTACAGTTCTACTTTATAAAATGCTAATTGTAAATATGTTTGTCAATGTTAATAATATGAGAGTCCACATTACAGTTCTACTTTTGTTTTGATGTGAAAAGTGATGCTGCACTTAGCTCTGACTGCACTTAGCACTGACTGAGAAAGTACATAATACAGTTCTACTTTGACGTTTTAATGTTGGACCAAAGCATTGCATGTAATTAGAATACAGGCAAATAAAAGTAATTTAGTTTAAAGTACAATCTTGGCTGTCTTTTTCTTTGTAATTTACGTGAAAAAGATCTTACCGTGGGCCGGTTGGATCCCCAAAAGGATTTCCCAGTTATCGATCGCCATCTGGTAGATCGATATGTCCATTGGCTGATGATATATTCCTTTACTGTGTGACGACCCCCACTCTACCTGCTAATGGAGAGTCTGTTGACACACCAGGAAGCATGGTGGAGTGGGTGGCTCGTTAACTGTATGAGACTCACCTGTGCAGAGCAGAGCTGCCTGCACCTGAATATATGTGTCTCTGTCTAATGGTGCGTTCACGTCAGGTGGGAAGAAGCGGACGAACCAGATGACATCTCGTTGCTACAACTAGGAAGCATTCACGCGTTGAACTCGAGGAAACGCCCACATCCAAGATGGCGATCTTAGCCTACTGTTAGCCTACTGCTAACCTATTGCTACAAGTCGTTAGCAAGTTACTTTAAAATCAACTGTAGACGAACAGCAGCAAGTATAGCTCGTTTTTCATATGAAGAGTACAGCAGTATGATTGTATTATTCTGATTATGTGATCAAAGTGATCATTTTGATTTGTATTTACCTTGTATTGCCGACATCGCCGTCAAGCTTGCTGCCATGATGGTTGATACTTCCGCATTTCGGGACGCGAAGTGGGAGATATCGGGGTATATAAAAAAACTCCCATATGACCTAGTAGGAATTACCACTAGGAGGCTGACGTGAATGGCTTTTCCCAGTCGGAAGCTGGTTCTTCCGCTTCTTCCCACCTGACGTGAACACACCATAATTCCCTCTCTGTCTGCTTTCTCCACTCCCAGGCACAGGTTGTACCAACACCCAAGCTGCATCCTTTGACTTATTATAGCACTGATACTTACACCAAACACACACCACAGCATACTTACTCACTCATCCACACACTGCTTCTCCCATCTGCTTACCCCACCAAACAGGACAGGTTGTATCAGCCACCAAGTGAACCAACTTTGGGATCCTTTGTCAGTTCTGATATATACCTTTGTTGTTTAATTCGATTATTATTTGTTTAGATAGGATTAAATAAACTTTGTTAACCTGATCTCTCGTGTAAATTCCCCATTTGTGACAAACCTTTGGTGGTTCGTCATAACTGCATAGTAAATTCGGCGTCGCAAAAGGTATTCCAAGCTACAGGCTACACGTATAGATTGCAGCTAATAGTAAACTCCATTCAATGTAAAAAAAAAAAAAAAAAAAAAGAGAGCACCGTTCTGCCACAGGGAACACTGCATTATCGAGACAGCGCCCCTACGAGGATCTGGCATGTAATGCACTTTTCAGAATTCCAAGAGTGGGGTAAATCTGCAGTGCCGCTCGGTGACATTGAGTAGGTTATTAAAATGGAATAAAAGCCAAAACAACCTTGCCCTCTACCGTTGGATTCGAAACACGGACATGTCCGTGGCCGGGCGGAAATGTGTTAAGGAGAAGGGGAAAAGTAAACAACAAAAAAACAACCTTTACAGGTGGAAGCCTCAACATGAGTATTTTAAGAAAATAAATCAAGTCCTAAAAACAACTCAATAAAAAGATATTATAGAAATAACTGAAACAAGCCACAAAGGCACCTCCTAATAACGGAGTTCATACAAATAACCTGAATAACAATAAACCTCCACTAAGGGAGTTTGTGTAGTAGTGGACTAATGACAATTCAAAAGGAAACCAAAAGAAAACTGTCATAAAAAGAAACAGACTCAGCTACTAGAAAATAAAGTGCTAAAATAAGCCAGTAGCCTAAAACCAGAATAGCTACAGAAAAAGGCAAAATGCTGAATAGGGCAGAGATCAGCACTACACTTTAATATAGCAAAGCCTGGCCGGAAGGATAGCCAACACGAAAGGAAATGAGAAAGCAGCTAACACTGCAAGATTCAAACTTAAATAGACTCAGCTTTACCATATAGGCACAGCTGCACTGAATCAGGTGCAATCAAGCCCACACACCTGCCCTACCATGAGGCAATTAACCACAGAGGCCAGTGATTGACAGCTGTCCCTCACAGGAAGACGAAATAGACAGCTGTCTCCTTCTTCTTCTTTTGATTTTTATTGGCGGTTGGCACAGCCTTCTTGGTGCATTACCGCCACCTCCTCTAGCTTGATGTGGTCTTAATGTTGCAATACCGCCATCTTCTGGAACCCTTTACCTCCTACAATGTCCATTCCAGTGATGCCACAGATTACTTGTAAAAGTAATCTGATTACTGATTACTCCTTTAAAAAGTAATCCAAGTTACTTTACTGATTACTTGATTATCAGAGTAACTTAGTTACTTTGAAAGTAACTAGGTTACGAAGTCGTCGTCCCTGCTGCTGCCACAACATAAGAATGACAAAAAAAAATTGAGTAAAATGTACTCAGTTTGAGTAAAATGTACTAATAGGGCAGGTAGGCCTATCTATAGATATAGATTTCACAAAAGATAAATGGTCAATAACACCACATGTAGGCTGATATGTACCCTACCTTTGAGGCCTGCCCTATTCAGATATGGTTCTAATGTTCCTAGTGAAACAGGGGAGAGGGGTGAGTAAACCAGTGATTATATCTCAGTAACAGAATCTTCTCAAACCTCTTGTCAGAAAGTCTGTTCCTTCTAGGCGTGAGCACCAACCCTCCCAGACTAAAAAGCCATTCCACAGGAGCACTTGATGGGTTGGAGTGTTATACTTCAAGAAAATGTTCTTTATGTTTGAATGAATACCTATCCAGTATCTGAAGCTCATGATCTTAAAAAACAGCCTATTAAACGGTACTGCTCCTCCTATGCTATTATTATTATTATTATTATTATTATTATTATTATTATTATTATTATTATTATTATTATTATTATTATTATGTATTATTGTGGGCTACTGACAACCTACATACTGTAGTATGGTGTTCCATGTTCATGAATAGTGCAATGCAAAAGATGTTTAACTCAAAGGTGGAACATACCTGCACTCTATCCGTTTGGTCGTGCTGTGATTACAGATGCGGTAGACATTATTTTGTTTCCTCCGCGCGCATAGTGAATGTTTTTTTTCACCCGGCTTAACATCGAGGGGCTCCTCTGTGCCGCGCGAGGGAAGGCTCCTCTGTGCCGCGCGAGGGAAGGCTCCTCTGTGCCGCGCGAGGGAAGGCTCCTCTGAGCCGCGCGTTAGCTGACACAAACGTGAAGTAGACCAGTGGCTCCTCTGTGCCGCGCGAGGGAAGGCTCCTCTGAGCCGCACGCAGAGTCTCCCTGCTAGCTCGCTATCCTGATAATAACAATAACAGCCACCGCCCACCAGCATGGAACAACACGTGAGGTTACGTGCTATGACGTCACTCCCCCAATACAAGGAAATACAGCTCCAAACGTATTTTTTTACTGTCGAAAACGAAAGAAAATACTGCATTCCGCCTGCATTATGATGAGATAGTAACGAAATAGTAACGCACAGCCACTTGGACAAGTAACTGCAATCAGATTACTGGCTTGTAAAGATTAACGTGTTAGATTACTATTTTTGGGGAAAAGTAATCAGATTACAATAACGCGTTACTTAGTAACGCGTTAGTGGCATCACTGGTCCATTCTGCGTTCACCATCCTGGAGTGCAGCTAATGCCCCCTCCGCGAGACACTCTTCGCCTCCTGTGGCCTGACTCTGGACTTCTCGATCACTCACACCCCCCTTCTCTAACTCTCTTACTTGATCACCCACAACCCCCTTCTCTAACTCTCTTACTACTTCCTGCCATATCAACAGCTTCATACCCATGTGTTGTACTGCTACTTTAACTATTAACTTTATCCTTTCTGTTTTACCGCTAACCATCGCTGTTGCATTCACTACTCCTGCCACAAAGGCCACTATATTCAACTTCTCCCCCCACACCCTGTCTTTCTCCTCCTGTACTTCCTCCACTGACAAATGCCCCTTTCTAAAACCCTGTTCCCTATCTTGCTTTCCCTGAGCCTCCTGCACTACCCTCACTGCCAAATTCCCTTCCCTAAACCCCTGTTCCTTACCTTGCTTTCCCTGTCCTACCTTCCTAGCTGCCTTTGCATATGACATCCTACCTTCCCTTCTCACCTGCTGGACCACTACCTCTCGTTTCATCGCCTCACAACCCCAATACGCTACACCAGTGGTTCTCAAACTGTGGTACACGTACCACTAGTGGTACTTGGTGGTACTGCTGGTGGTACTTGAAAACATTTACAAAAAAATATATATATTTAATTTTTTTACAGTCAGGCCACTGAACATAGAAGCAGGCCAGGCCAGTGTTTCTGGTTGCGGTGGCGCGATAGTTAGATAACCTAAGTGGGGAACAACACAGATCACTGTGACAGAGAGTAATGCAGTCTAAACAGTCATAAATCTTTAATTCAACTTCAGCCCTGATCATAACCATTTATTTTTTATTTTTGTAATGTCAGATAAAAAATGAAATACTCCCACTTTTCTGAAAAGAGTTGGTGTTAAATCTGACATTACAAAAAATCCATCAAAATCTGTGTTGTTGCTAATCATGCCTAGCCTGTAATAATCCCCCGCAGAAAAATGTACTTTGCATTTGATATATTGTAGGGTGACCAAATGTCCTCTTTTGCCCGGACATTCACGCGCTGTCCGGGGCGTCCGGGGGGGGTTTATTAATTCATCGAAATGTCCGGGGTTTCACTGTTTTTCAGTTTCAGTTTCACGGCCCTTTGCGAGCATCTGAAGGCTCGGGGCTGCATTTTTCGCCGAACATATAAATTACCGAATTAAAGCGCTATTAGTTGCCGTTCGAATGCCATCTGGATCGCCAAAATCCGTGCCTTGGTTCTCGAGTTACATGCCGATATGTCAGGCATGCGACTTTTTACATGGCATTATCCAACCGGACTCCCGGAGAAGCATGCAGCTGCAGAGCCGCAGAGCCAGCGGCGCTCTCTGGGCCGTGCGCTGACGCAGCGCAATAGGCAATAGTATCCAGCTGCAGGACGAGAGCACCAACACTCTCAGGACCGCAACACTTTAAGGACCCACACTTTAAGGACCCTCGCTTCCATTGGCTGATTTGGGTCACATGACCGTCCCACCCAATGGCTGAATTGGTGTATTGCACTGCGGGATTGATTGATTGATTGATTGAAAACTTTATTAACAGATTGCAGAATGGGTACAGTACAGCTCAATACAAACAATTGTTAAGGGGATGCAGACCAGAGAAAGACCTCAAAGCAGTACTGTTACATTTGTGACATACAGTAAATATATACAACGGGGAGGGAACTGTACATTTATGATGAATTGAAAATGGGGGACCCTGATGTAAACAAGACTTGCGCAATTTTGCACGCCGCGTGGGAGCAAATTCGAGACACATATTCGGTTGCAAAAAGGTGTCCCACGGTCTCCTCTATGGCCGTGAATATTTCCACGCGGATCGGAATCACGGCGTGCCCGTGGCACACTTTACCGTTTCGGCGAGTTTATTCCACGCTATGTCCTCTTTTTTGGAAATCAAAATATGGTCACCCTAATATATTGAAAATATTTTACTTTTTGTGTTTTTTTAACAATAATTTGTGATGCCATCACAAACACTGGCACCAGAATGCAGGAAATTAAGTTTTTGTAACAATATAATTGTGTGTGTGTGTGAGTGTGAGAGAGAGAGAGAATGAAGGACAATTGCTTGCTGTGTGAGAGAGAGAGAGAGAGAGAGAATTAACACTTTAATCGCCGAAAACGCTGGAACTCGTCTTTCCCCGCCATGCTCATTCTGCCGAAGACGCCGTAACTCGTCTTTGATATCAATATTTAAAAAATCTGTGATCTAAATATTTCTCCTCCGGGGACCTGAGATATACTGCTGATCTCCTCTCAACTCTCTCAAGAGCGCCATCTGGTGGCCGATCGGCAGATCGCCCAAACAGCAAACCGGAAACAGGAAACTGGTGCTCATCCAAATTCGGTCCGACCACTCGCTATAGCTCCCGGGACTCCATCTTGACACACTGGATAATCGATCGCTCACCCTAACTCAATAAACAACATGATTTGGACGTATATACTATTATACAACCTGGAAATGGATCCGGTATTTCTCCATCCCATAATAGAAAAAATTCTGTTCCACGCTCATCCCCCAACGGCGCGAGGAAGCCACGGTGAGTTTCAGCGTTATTTTCTAACGTGTTCCATATAAACTGCTCTGATGATCATATGACCCACACTAGGTGAATGATATAACGTTGCCCACAGAATTATAAACGACCCCCCGCCCATCCGGTCAACATCAGATGATACGTAGTAACTTCTAGAAGTACCTCCAGTTGAAATTTTTTATCTGGCACCGATCGCTACCAAACTGTATTTGATCATCAATATAATGCATTTGGGGCTATAAATCAAGTTCTGAAGAAAGCTGCAGAAAACGATAAAAACATACTTATACTTTAGACCATATTTTAGTATGAATATGTGAATGAAAAAGTATAACGTTGCTACACCCTGAACAATAGATATAGGACATTGAATGGGCCATAATAATGTCAATTTAGCAATACAATTTAAAAAGTTATAGCCCTGCAAAGAAGGGGAACTTCTCCATAGACAAATAGAGCTGGCTAGGGATGGTAAATTATGAATTTAACCATGGCGATCAAAGTGTTAAGTACATTTGCTAAAATACAGTTGTTCTTAATTTTCTCACTTGCTATGTGAGAATGTTAGTTATTATGTTCTCAATGCCCCTTGCATTGTATGAGTTGTGTGGAAGCGTTTGCTAGTTCTAGTGCTATCCCTTTGTACATTGTGGCTGTGTCTGACAAAAGTTAACAATAAATAATGGTATTAGGAATACATTTGCCTCCTGCGTGAACTGTGCATAGCTGAATAGACTGTATTTTAACACCGGTCATATGGTGGTACTTGGAGAGCCAGCTACGTTCTCAGGTGGTACTTGGTGTAAAAAGTTTGAGAACCACTGCGCTACACTATGCTTCCCACCACAACTACAACCTCTGCTCCACTCCCTGGTCACATTCCCCATACTCATGCTCCCCACTACATCTTGCACATCTCTGCCCCTTCCTACATGACTTAGCTACATGCCCAAACCCCTGGCACCTGTAACACCTCAACGGATTCGGCACAAACTCCCTAACCCTATATGCCATATACCCTAAAAATACCTCTTTCGGACTAACCTCATCTTCAAACTGAATTACTACTGTCTCCTCCTTCTCTGCACCTCTCTTCATCCTTTCTACACTCTTAACTTTCCCATTACGTTCCTCAAATCTCCTAACAGCTGCTCTACACTAACCTTGATTGGAATTCCACTAATTACCCCCTTGCAACCACCATCCCTTTTCTCCCCTACTCTTACTACTCTACAGACATTCACTTTGCCAATGCTCTTCATTTCCCTTGCCTTCTCTACCTGCACTACCAGGGTTCCCACGCTTGCCTTGAATTTTTTTTCCATACTACCTCCTGATTTTCCAGGTACCATATTAAGTGATGATCTATAGGCCCCTGAAGTTTTCCGCCCCCATCCGCGCCCCCCCTCCCCTCACACACACAACCCCCTAGGACACCTGACTACTTACTTGATTTAAAAGATGTACCAGTCAAGTCTACATTGTAAATGCTTAGAGATTATGTCTTATTGATAATATCAATGCATGAAATAATGCAACAAGCTGTAGATGAACAACAATTTATTGAACTGGAACACATGAGCACTGGGATTGATATATGTTCTCTCTTCCACTCCTCTCCTATCTCATCCTGTCCTCTCCACACCTCCCCTCGTGTCCGCTCCTGTCTTCTTTTCCTACTCTTCTCAACTCCTCGTAATCATAATCGAAAACTCAGTTAACCATAACGTAGTTATGGTTAGATTTATATATTGGGGGGGGGGGGTATATCATATTTTTCATATGATCAAAAAGTGGTGGAGCAAGAGCATACCTTTGCTCCCCCAAGTTCAATAGTGGGAGAGCAGAGATGCTCCGAATGCTCTTATGGCCAGGCGTCTATGATTCACTGATACAAAGTAAAATAGTGCAGTGCAATAAAATAGTTAGTAAAATAGAATAAAATAATGCAATAGTGCATTGCAATAAAATAGTTATCATCGTATTTTTTCGGGAGGCCGGTAAGGAGTGCATTACAGTAGTCGAGTTGGCTTGAAATAAAGGCATGGATCTGGTTTTCAGCGTCCTTTTGATTTATAAATGCTATGTTTCTAAGGTGGAAGAATTAAGATTTTGTCAACTTGTTGATTGGGATTTAAAGCTTAGGTCTGAGTCTACCATGACACCAAGACTTAACTCACTCAAATACAGTTAGCAGCTGGATAGACCACAGATGGAAATTAGCTTCTGCTAAATCTGGTGCAAACATATTTTCATGTAACAATGATGAATTGTCAGGAAAAAAAAAAATAATTTTTTTTTTTTTTTTAAATAGATTCGGGGCTTTTCAGAAAACATTCGGGGCTTGAGCCCAAGTAGCCACCCCCTAGCCCCGCCCCTGGAGCTAACGTTGGCTAGCTACTGTACCTGGTGCTGGCTAACTGGCTTGTTATGAGAGCTAACGTTGGCTAGCTACTGTACCTGGTGCTGGCTAACTGGCTCGTTATGAGAGCTAACGTTGGTAGCTACTGTACCTGGCGCTGGCTAACTGGCTCGTTATGAGAGCTAACGTTGGCTAGCTACTGTACCTGGCGCTGGCTAACTGGCTCGTTATGAGAGCTAACGTTGGCTAGCTACTGTACCTGGCGCTGGCTAACTGGCTTGTTATGAGAGCTAACGTTGGCTAGCTACTGTACCTGGTGCTGGCTAACTGGCTCGTTATGAGAGCTAACGTTGGCTAGCTACTGTACCTGGTGCTGGCTAACTGGCTCGTTATGAGAGCTAACGTTGGCTAGCTACTGTACCTGGCGCTGGCTAACTGGCTCGTTATGAGAGCTAACGTTGGCTAGCTACTGTACCTGGCGCTGGCTAACTGGCTCGTTATGAGAGCTAACGTTGGCTAGCTACTGTACCTGGCGCTGGCTAACTGGCTCGTTATGAGAGCTAACGTTGGCTAGCTAGTTAGCAAGATTGTACTGCTTACTAACTAACGTTGATAAACCCAGGTTTACCACACAGTTAAAACACAGCTACTTACATTTGAGGATAAACTTGCATAAGAAGTTTCACTCAAGTTTCACTGTAGATGCCAAGGCTCCCTTGGCTCACCAAGCTGCCTGCATCAAATTCCAACATCCAATATACCATATATGATGCCAAGAGCATGCTCTACAACATGGGATCATTTCTATCTACAGTAAAAGCTGTTCACGTGTAAAGGGTTTTTATAAACTCATGTTAATTCTGTGCTCAATAGTTAAATTTTATTACACATCATCCAATAACATTTTCCAGGACAACTGTTTCTATTTCCATGTAATTGGTCACTTTTGCTCAGTTTCCATGCCTTTCCATACCTGGAAAATGAATCCCATGAATCCCATGTTTTCCATGTTTTCCAGGTCCGTGGGAACCCTGACTACACTGAAAGGTCGCTTTCACACAGGGGCTGTTTGGACCAGAATCCGGTTTTTCGGGTTTGTGTTAATGCGGTCGAACTCGGTCCGCCGGACCAAACAGGCGAACTCTGGTCCGCCTGAAAACGTAGGTCTCGGTTCGCTTCATCGGACCAAACACGAACCAAATATAGGAAGCTCGCAGCATTCAATGCAAAACAAGCACACTGCATCTATCTCTCTATCTATCTATCTATCTATCTATCTATCTATCTATCTATCTATCTATCTATCTATCTATCTATCTATCTATATATCTATATATCTAACTGTGCATCTTGGGAAGAAGGAAGAAAAAACGCGGCTTATTATATTGTTATTATTATATATATATAACAACGTGGTGTACAAGTTGTTTAGCGAGAGGATGGTGGTAATCGGCTTCAATAGAACAACTCGCCTCCGCTGATCTGGAGTCAGACAGAGCTCGCAGTCCACACACAGACACACACACGCGCGCACACACGGGCTCGCAGCCACACACACATTTCCACTGTCCAATAGACGAGCGCCCTTTTCGACCGCGTGACATTGTTCAGATAGTTTGGTGCTCCTGACAGATTGCTATGTGAACGCAGGCGAACCAAATGAAGAATGCAACAATGTTGCAACTTCACCACCAGAACCGCACCGAGTCCACCAAAACTATATGTGAAAGCGACCTTACACACCCTATAAACAAGTTCCCATCCCCCAACACCTTTGCGTACCTTACCTCTCCTAACTGTGCTCTAATGAGTTTTGACAGCTGTCTCGGCTCTATATTCCTAACTCTGTCTTCTCCCTCAAATCGCACCACTACATTCAACCCTTCTGCAAAATCCTTCCCTCTACCCTCACCATCTGACCCACTTGAGCTACCTCCCCTCTCTTTCTTCCTCTTATGCCCCCCTTCCCCTCACTTTCCCTGTTATTCTTCTCCACCTTTCTCCACCCTTCACCCTCGCTCTCCTCTCCCTCACTACACTCCATAATGTTGTTGTCACTCTCCGTCTCATTACTTTTTGCATGGCCGTTCTCAACCCTGTCGGCGTCGCTCTCGCTCGATTGACACTCCCAATGTCGCCACACCATGACGTTCCAACCCTCTCTCCGACCGTGCCTGCTCTCTTCTTCCTACAAACCCTGCTTCGCACCGTGATCCTGTGCCGGAGCCGCGCGCAAACGTACGTAATGACGTCACGTTCCTCTCTCTCTCTCTCTCCCCAACCTCCCAGAGTTGTTGTCAATAGACAGCTGTCCCTCACAGAAAGGTGAGATAAAGCAAAAACCAGGACAGGTTTGCGCAAAAAGTAGCCGGTGAGAGGACACAGCACAGTGCTAGGTTCATCAATACTAAAGCACTCATTGAGAGGACGCAGCACAGTGCTAGGTGTATCAATACTAAAGCAGCCAGTGAAATGATGGCCTGTATTGGCCTGAAAGAAAGTGAACATGTCTTTTAAGTCCACACTGAGAGAACTTATCTGAAGTCTGAATTGGGCCCAATGTGCATTTCCTGTGGCCAAATATTGCTACAGATTTCACCATTTCTACTCTTAACTCAACCCTACACAGCGATGTATGACTTCTTGTCAGCGAAAAGCTAATTGAGTTGATGCATGCACATGTTGTACTACTACTAAATAATACATTTAAAATGACAGAATTACTGGTCTAAGGTTAATTGTAAGGGCTGTACAACATTGTGGCTGAATTTGATTACTGGTAATTAATAATAATAAAAATAAAAACATCCTTAACTTTCCATAATTCAATTGACGTAAGAGCATGATGGTTAAGAAACTTGATATTGGTTTCTATTTGCCACACTTTGGTAACTTGACCTGGTTGTTTCACTGGGTTGTTTGAGCAGTTACACTTTCTTATAGTTTCTTGTAGGACAATACTTGTAAAGCTCAGAATTTGGACAGCCAGACGGTGTGAATAATCGAATCTTAATAATAACAACTTAATAATCGAATAAGTCTGGGACATATAATGGAAATATTTCATTCTTCACACTCTCCAAATCTATAGGCTACGCAATTATCTATCTCAAATATGTTTGCACGCACCTGTACATGCACTCGCAGACACACACACACCCACACACATACTCACACTCACACACCACATGTTCACACACACACACACACTCACCACACACACACACACACCACATACTCACCCACTCACTCGTACTCACTACAGTGTGTTTCACATTTTCCAGAGACTTGTCACTTCAGGATGTTTGCATCATAGCCAATATGGCAGGTGGACACCAACCCAGATGTTCTGAAACAGATGGCTTCGGTGCTTCCCTCTGTGTTTGTGAGAGAGAGAGAGAGAAAGAAAGAAACAGACAGACAGAAAATGTGTGCGCTGCCTCAGTCCAGCGTTTATTTCTTTAGGGGGGAGGAGGGGTGGGATGCGGGCTAATGTGGGTCGTTTAACACTATGGCGTCCATTCACGAGTATATACGTGTTTCGATTCCATGCGTTGTGGTCCAGAGCCACGAGTATACTCGTGACGAGTTGTTATTGTTTTATTCCATATTTATAACTCTTATTAGGTACCCGATCCACTAGCAGGATCTTTCCACATATTTGAGTTTCGAAACATGCAGTACCGGCCAGATCCGCTTAGGGGCGCCATCGCTCCACTGCAGTATCATTGATGGGATTAAAAAAAAAAAATGCTTTTACAGTCCTGTGGGCGGATCATAGAGCCTTGATCCCAGCCTAACATCCTCCATCTTTGATCAGCTTGCCGAACGTTTTTTTCAGCGTGGAATAATGGGATTTATGATTAGCCAATGTGCATATCGATCTACCAGAATCCGATGACTGGTGAGGAAATGCTGCCGGCGATCACATGGCCTGACGGTAGGATAGTATTACCCCAAATTACAGCTGGATTGGACATTGTTTTATAACCTAACGTGATAGACTACTGACATTGGCTACCGGAACGCACACTCTATTGCTAATCAATAATACTGATCGGCGTTCCCCGCCGCCCCCATTTCATCCATAGATGCTCTGTAATAGTCCAGATGCTACGCAGTTTGTTTTATTTCATTCGTATATATACAGCAGAAATGGCGTTTGATATAACGGCGCCAACGTTTAGCCTTTTTTGCAGCCTCCTGCAGAAAAGCCTAGACGAAAAGCGCGATATACCTTATATTCACGACGCTATAAAATGACAACCAACCGATGGATTTTTATTTTCTTTAAGCCATTATGAAGGCACGGTTTATGCACTCAAGTGACAATGAGAATGGACAGATAGCAATACTATAAATGATATATAAAGCTCTTAGAAAGTACATCGGTTTGTTTACAATCCTCTGTCCTCTGAGGCCTAAATCGCCGCGGGGCTCCGGTCGTCATAGTGTTAATACAGACATTTGCCCCTTAACCTCGTAAAAATGTATCAAACCTTCACTCAAATACTGGTGATTAATCAGAATTTCAGACTCCTCTTCCCTGTCATCATGATGGTTTTGTTTTTGCCCACTATGTTAACCCTTTCACTATCACACTACCAAATGGTTAACCCTTTCACTGCGACAATACAGAAGGTTAACACTTTCACTGCCACACAACAAATGATTAACCCTTTCACAACCACACTACAGAAGTTTAACCCTTTCACTACCACACTACAGAAGGTTAACCGTCTGTAGTGTGGTAGTGAAAGGGTTGAAGCAGGCCCTGTGGTCTGTGATGTCACAGGTAATTCATAACTTATGAAGTCTCCTACACAGAGAGAAGTAGACTAACCGGTGCTATCTAAACTCGTATATTTTTCTTTAACATATTGAATAAATAATATTATATTATTGTTCCCCCCATATTTTTTTCTCTTTTATAAATAAAAACCGAAAATGAGTTGCAAAAAGTTCAATAATTAAATGTAACCACGTCTGCGCAGCCTTGTTCACTGTGTCCATGGAATTGATGAGAAATGCAACCATAAAGTTAACTTTTCTTATAACTACATCACCATACAGTATATATGTTCAGTAACCTCTTAACACATTGAGTGCCAACGACGAGATTAGTCGTGCTAACTCGCCATGCGTTGAGTGCCAATGACGAGTTTTCTCGTATTTTAATCGTTATTTCTTTTATTAGCGATATCCATAAATGTTTCATCCATCCAGCCTGACGTTATCATTGTGAATGGGTCTGAGCTCGAAAAGGGCAAATACCGCCGCCTATCGTCTCCCGGATGGTAATGCACATCATTGGATTGGATTGGGTGGGCATGTGCCTCAGAAAAAAAGTCCGGTCCGGGGTTTTCCCTTCTCTGGCAAGCAGTATCGTGTTATCACATTCACTGGTGAGGCTCGGAGCAGCGTCGATTATGTGTTTTGGTGCTATAACGTTGGATCAATAAATGCGATCAATATTTGGAATGGCAATCAGGAATTGGATTAATCTTTTTGCAGAACATCTGATAAGGACTATTTGACCAGTATTGGGTTAATCAGATGTTTTTTTCTCAGCCATCGCAGCAGCGTGTCTGTGTGTGTGTATGACGTTAGCACTGACCAGGTCATGGATAATAGATTTTTCAGCCCGCTTCTCTAGCGTGCACAAGTACACATATACTATCGATAATCTAGCGTTTATTTGAAAACTATTCATAAATCAGCTGAAAAATGACGTGTTTTGTGTATTCCACTAAAGATCTATTATCGCAGAATTTCTCTGGAATTATTAGAACTCTCCAAAACTATACTCGTATTCAAAACGGTATAAAACGGAAATGTACCAATGAAAAAACAATCCGTTTTGTACATGTTGACTGCAAGCAAGTCATTGATAAGCGAGGGGTGTTTTAGACCTATAGCCATAATTTAAGATATAGTTTAAGCCTTCGCAAATTTCCCCCGACCTCCCATTGACTTCAGCGCTGGCACTCTAGCCCATATATGGTCAAAGGGGCGTGGCACTCAATGTGTTAAGGATCAGGCAAAAACGGGGCAGTTTTTGTTTTTGATGACTGCATACCTTTTTTGCAAAGCTTAGCTTTATACTTTATACTTATAGCACATGCATGAGTCTTGTCACTTTTGAAAGGTAATATTCTGAAGTTGCTAAACTCAAAAATCACTTTGAGTGCTAAGGAAATAGAGTAACAGAGTTTGAACACACTAAAGTATTAGTTGTGTGTACTCACATTTCTGTTTAGTGGTTGCCAGAAGCATTTTTTTGTTGATACTCTGTTGATACTCTATACACCCACAAGTCAAACTAATTTGGTTGTGGATATCCGGATTTGGTACAGTTTTTGTCTCTCTTGGGCGGAGCTGTTTAGCAGGCTGTGGTCTACAGGCAGCTCTGTACAGGAGACAGCTCTGCGTAGAAGTGTGTAACTCATCTTGACACGACATTAACATGTAACCCATAATTACAGGCATGGCTATTATGGCATTTCAAGATGGGGCAGAGATGATCTTCACCTCACAACTGTGGTTCAAAACCATGTTCTCATGGAGACTAGGCTGATCCTGAGAGGGGCCTTCTAATCCCATGGGAGACTAAAGCCTAGTGAGACCTGTTGAGCTCCAACGTGTCATGATTTGATACAGCTACAAAACATGTTTAACCCGTTCACTACCACACTACAGAAGGTTAGCACACACACAACACACACACTCTATACGCTCACACACTAGCAGTCACTCTAGCATGAACACACACATGCTGCACACGCTCACACTCATGGTCACTTTACACAATGAAAGGTCACTTTAAAAACAAGAACGGGAGTGGTTCTTGTATAGTAAACAGATGGATAGCAAGCTAGCATAAGGACACATAGTATAACTGTAGATTGTATACTATAGCATTGTATAGTAGTGTACATAAGACCCAATGCCTCATCCGTAGCTAACAGTGTATTGCACTATTGCAGGACCTATCATGTCTTACCATGCTTTTTGTAAACTTCTTATTCTTATTACTTGTATTATTGCACAAATGTCTTATTCTCATCCTATTGGATTCTTATTATTGTATTATTGCATTATTGTATTATTGTACAATCGTTGCAGGCAAGACCCCCCGCATTTCACTGTATGCTTGTATGCCGTGACAAATAAAACTCTTGACTTGACTTGACTTAACCTTTATGAGGGGCCGTTTAGGCCGTATCCTATTGATACAAACCTACCACACTAACCGTCTGTAGTGTGGTAGTGAAAGGGTTAACCCTTTGGTAGTGTGGTAGTGAAAGGATTCATATATATTACCTGGGTTGAGTGAATAATCTGCCACTGAATCCATCAGGGCCCAATGACTTCACACTGTAGCAGGTTCCAGTATAGACGGTTTCACTGGAATGCTGTTGCTAGGGAACAGTTTGGACTCCATTCCTATCAATGATTGGGTTTAACCCTTTCACCACCACACTACAGAAGGTACCGTCACACTACAGAAGGTACCGTCTATAGTGTGGTAGTTAACCTTATGTATTGTTGCAGTGAAAGTGTTAACCCTTTGGTAGTGTGGCAGTGAAAGGGTTAAATAAACATGGGTCCTTTTAGAATGTTATTGTTGTCACTCTGAAACCGTCTATACAGTAAAATCTGGAGGTTTGGGATGATTACAGAGGTTAAAACCTCAGTTTAAAAAAAGGAAGATAACCATTGTAAAGTTAGAAGTTAATGTGAAAATATAGAGACAGAGCTCAATGAGTCATACTCTGAAAACCACTCTCTGGTGGACAGTGTTAATTTCGTCAGCTATTTAAAATTTTAGTTTTAGTCTTAGTCATGTGTCAAATGCTCTTTTTCGTTTTCATCACACTGTATTTAGTGCATGCTTTTTTTCCGTAGCCTTTGTTTGTGAAGATGCTCTCTGATTGGCTAGCCCGCGTACAGCGAAGACCCTCTCTGATTGGTTTAGCTCCGAAGGGCTCTGGGATAGAAATGTCCGAATTGTACATATATATTCTCTGCTTCGAAGTGGTTATGCTTTGGCCCTCTTTCGAAGTGGGTTATGCTTACCTAACTCTAAGCATAACCCACTTCGAAAGAGGGCCAAAGCATAACCACTTCGAAGCTGAGAATATTATGTACAAGGCGGAAGAGACCCTTCGGAGCTAAACCAATCAGAGAGGGTCTTCGCTGTACGCGGGCTAGCCAATCAGTGAGCGTCTTCGCAAACAAAGGCTATGGAAAAAAATCACGCATATTTAGTCAGTTTTAGTCAACTACAGTAGGCCTACAGGTCTGAGCATTTTAGTCTTCGTTTAGTCTCGATTTTGTCTTTTTTGTTTAGTCTCTCCACTTAGTTACAGCCTCATAAATTGGTGTGAGCTTTTTCTAAACAAAAACAAGCTAATGTTAGTGCTAGCTCGTTAGACTTATTTAATGTGTTCTATATTATTATTGATGCTGACGTTATTAGGTGGAGTTGCAGGGCGCACGCACACCTGTGACAGGTCTGTTGTTGTGTTGTGGAATGGAAAGAAGAGAAGAAAACCGTTATGTTGATGATCAGATATCAATTATCCCGTGATTTTATTTTACTATAGTTTGAAAGTATATTCCTCGGTTACATTGGTGGGCGGTGGGATTGTTTCCTCCATTACTGTCCAGCGTGAGCAGTAAAGGAAATGCGAGAATGAATTAGAGATGATTTGACAGCTAGCTAGTTGTGTTAAAGCGTTCTTTTAATTTACCTTGAAAGATGAGAGGGTGTTAGCAATCAAATATTTATTACAGTGAATATTCAATATACATTTACATTTAGTCATTTAGCTGACGCTTTTATCCAAAGCGACTTACAAGTTCTGTACGACAAGCCATCAGGAAGGGCACAACTCTATCAGCTGAGCAACAATGTTCATCAAAGTGTTGAGTGCTACAGTGTAGGTTAGTTTATTAGGACAAGTGCATGACAGTACGGTTAGTTAGGGTTAGATTTTTTTTTTTATTGTTTTTTTTTTTAATTCAGATAATGGTTGAAGAAGTGCGTCTTTAGTCGACGGCGAAAGATTGGACGTGATTCGGCTGTCCTAACTGGGGTGGGTAGTTCATTCCACCATTGTGGGGCAAGGACTGAGAATAGGCGACTTCTCTTTGATGACCCTCCCGGAGCTTGGATAGGAGTAGGTCTGAGGCGGCCAGAAGATGCAGAGCGTAGGGGTCTTGAGGGTGTGTAGTTAGAGACCATTGACCGGAGGTAGGCGGGAGCGGTTCCCTTTGCCGCACGGTATGCTAGGTCGAGTATTTACACAAACAGCTGAGAGTGGACACGGTTCCACTTAGCTTTTGGTGGCACAGCAGAAGTGTGTCCCGCTTCTTCCATCACATTGACATTTATACTTTTTCTGGTTGGTGCTCTGAGCGAATGAGGTGGCTCTCTTCCAAATTAGCAGCATGGTTCAGGGCTTAACAAATGACTATACAAGGTAAACAGTTGAAATAGCAAGGATCTAGAATTACGCCTGTCTCCTGGTGGTTCAGAAGGACAGCTGGGGTCATGGTGACACATAAGCCTTTGGTTGTTGTAATACAATATAATAACACATTTGAATGGTACACACATTTGTAGATATTTGTCTATACATTCTTACAATTGATAAATGGATTGACTCATAGATATTATACATTATTGTAGATCTTGACAATGCTGCCTCTGGTCAGCCAAAATCGTCACCTCATCAGTTCTTGGCCCTGTTGTTAGGATGGCGCAACCCAGGTCAGTCGCCGTCGGTTTTGCTCTGAAAAGATTGTGCATACTTTTAGTTATTATGTTTATTTTTACTACCCTTTTTATGGAAACTACACTGGCGGGGACGTCATACGACCGCCAGTCACTTATAGACCTAAACTCCGGACTTAAAGAGGAGTTTATAGACACTTTATGCCAAGATTGGCCATCGGAGATCAGGCGGGACAGAGACAAAGAGAAGGTGGACAAAGATGGCGGCGGCAGGAAGAAACACAGGGGAAAGAGGAGCGGAATCAGAATAAGGCTAAAAAGATCTGCTTACCATCCGGCGATCCCATCCATTTTTCTGGCAAATGCACGCTCGCTGGAGAACAAGATGGATGATTTACGGGCGATGGTTCGATTCCAGCGAGAAGTGAGAGACTGTAACATCATGTGCTTCACGGAGACATGGCTGAAACCAGCGACTCCGTATCACAGCGTCTCTCCTTCGGACTCCTTCACCGTATTCCGAGCGGACCGTACAGAAGCCTCCGGTAAGAGCATTGGCGGGGGAGTCTGTCTCCTCACAAACAATGGCTGGAATAGCCCGAAGGAGATTAAGATACTCTCCAGTTCATGCTCCCCGGATCTCGAACATCTTTCCATTCAATGTCGACCATTTCATCTCCCCCGAGAATTCACGCCATCATCATGACTGCGGTGTACATCCCTCCCCAAGCGAACACCGCCAGGGCCCTGGCAGAGCTACAGGGGCATCTAAACATCCACCAGATTAAACATCCGGACGCAGCAATGGTTATAGCAGGCGACTTCAACTAGGCAAATCTGAAGAAAGTGATGCCATCCTTTTTTCAGCACATCGCCTGCTCCACCAGGGGAGGAAACATGCTGGATCATTGCTACACCCCGTTCAGAGCCGGCTATAAAGCGGTACCGGCTCCGCCATTAGCGGGGGCTACAAGCATGTCGGATCATGACTCCATTTTCCTATTTCCGGCTTACAGGCAGAGATCACGTGACGCCGTCATGTCACGTGAGGTAAAGAAATGGTCAGACCAATCAGAGGCCACGCTTCAGGACGCTCTAGAGGACGTAGACTGGGGAATGTTCCAGGGAAGCGCCAGTGATGTCAGCGAGTTTGCAGATACTGTTAGCTTCATAGCAACTTTAGCTGATAGTATCGTTCCCACAAAAAAGGCGAGGGTGTTCCCGAACCAGAAACTGTGGGTGGACAGTACTATCAGTGTGAGGGCTGGTCCAGTACTGCGCGCTTCTCAGTGCCAATTACCATCACGCACCTGAGAGGAGTTTCCAATCAGCCCGGCGGGAGCACTCTTATACTGGGTTTGCTGATCATTTCTGTGTCGGGTCATTTTGCCACCGATCACCGATCGTCGTGAGCCATATCGACCGATACCGATCGTTTTTGATTAATTTTTTTTTTTATTATTTTATATAATTATTATTATTTTTTTATATAAAATATATATATTATATAATTAGACTTGTACTTGTATTATCTGCGAGACATCGCAACCACGCAACAAGCTCCACTGTCTGTGTGTACTCGAGTAGCCTCCAGCTACGGCCAGGATTCTCTGGAGCTGCAGCTGGACCCTATACTCGAGTAGCCTCGAGCTACGGCAAGGATTCTCCTGCGCTGCAGCTGGACCCTATTGATATAACGTTACTGTGCTTTGGTCATATCACATTCAACATGCCCTCAGCTCGAATACGCGTCGAATCAGTGTTATAAGACATTGATATCAGGAGCTATCTGTAGCTACTGCTAGCCGGATATATAACGTTAATATTTAGTATATTTTAGTTCAATGGGACATTTCGTTTTGAACAGTGAACTAACTTGCGCTAACGTGAGCTAACAGGTATCATACACGTCTCTACTAGACTATTGCTGGAGCATTTGTTGATATCAGTAGCTAGCCGGCTAGATACCGTTCGGTTAGACAATGCCTCATCATGTATTAAACTAAAAGTGAATAGTTGACTGGGTCATTTTGTAACGTTAGCTCAGGGAGACGCCGTCCTCCCGTCCCACTAGACTAGACCCGTGTTTACATGCGTGCGGGAGGGGCTGGAGGGATGAGCAGACGCCGCACCACCCGGTGTCTGAGACAGAACTCAGCGAATGAGATCGGTATTGACGATCGGCGAAAATAAAGCATTATCACCGATCACCGATCGCATATTTATACTGATTATTGGCCGATAACGATCGGTGGCCGATCGATCGGGGCATCCCTAACTCTACTGCTGTTCCCTCTCGTGTTCCTCCAGTGCGCCCTTGGAGGTTGTTGCTGTGTTCTCTCTCTGCCTCCGTGGACCCGTGCCTCGTTTTCCCACTTCGACCTTGCTTCTGGTGAGTCTTTTGGAAGACTATTTTTCTATGAATTGATATAATAATAATATGTTGATTGTTTTGTTACTGGACTCTGCCTGTTATTTTCTACGTTTTGGAACTAATGACATTCTCCGTTTCTATTTTCCCCGCGAGTGGGATAGCATAAAGCTGCAGCGCAGCAGAGTCAACTCTGCTAAGGGCAGTGCTGCAGAGCCGCAGAGCCCAACCTGGCTAAAGGACATTCCCCTCAAATGGATTGACATTGTGGTTGCACATTTCCGTTTTGTGAAAATAAATACGCCCTTCGGTTTTGGCTAACTCTGAACTACCTGTCTGTGTCATGCTGTTGGGGTTGTTTACAAACCATAACAATCAGAGCAGCTCTGAAAACTCGCACCACTGCTTACAACCTGGGCAGAGAGACAGAAAATATGGAGGAGTACAAGGCAACAGTCTATACTCTGCGCAAGGCTGTTAAACTTGCTAAGAGGACGTATGCTGACAAGATGGAGGCACAAATGGCACAGAATGACACAAGAGGCTTATGGCAGGGACTGCGGACGATAACTGACTACAAAGTCAGCGCCCCCTCAATGGGGAGCGACGACGCCTCTCGCGGATCAACTCAACTCCTTCTATGCATAGTTTGGTGCAGACAGTGGCGACGCTAGCTCACCGGCTAACGATGTCACTGATGCGCCGGCTGTCGTGGAGGGGGGGGGCATCCGCCGGGGGGCGGGGACGCTCTCTCATTGACGGAACACAGTGTGAGAAGAGTATTTATGCGGGTGAACACCAGGAAGGCTGCTGGCCCAGATGGGATAACAGGACGTATACTTAAGTCCTGTGCTAACCAGCTAGCCCCTGTGTTCACCACCATATTTAATCTATCCCTGGCTGAATCTGTGGTACCTGCTTGCTTCAAGGTGTCTACTATTATCCCGGTACCAAAGAAATCCTCCCCAACAGGTCTCAATGACTACAGACCGGTGGCACTCACCTCTGTGGCCATGAAATGTTTTGAGAGGCTGGTTAAGGATCACATTTGTACCTCCCTCCCCAGTGATATGGACCCTATGCAATTTGCATACAGGCCAAACAGGTCCACTGATGATGCGGTCTCCCAAGTACTGCACAGCACCCTCTCTCACCTAGACCGCCAGAAGGGAGGCTATGTGAGACTGTTGTTCATTGACTACAGCTCAGCGTTCACCATAGTCCCCACCAGACTGGTGGACAAGCTGATCGAGCTGGGTCTGAGCTCCGCTCTGAGCGCCTGGATACTGGACTTTCTGAGTGAAAGGCCCCAGGCGGTCAGGGTGGGGGGTCAGACCGCCAACACCATCACCCTGAGTATCGGGTCCCCCCAGGGCTGTGTTCTGAGCCCCCTGCTGTATTCACTATACACACATGACTGTGTGGCCAAGTTCAGCTCCAACTCCATAGTGAAGTTTGCGGACGACACAGTGGTGGTGGAGCTGATCTCAGACAGTTAAAGGGGAACTATTTTACTATTTCTTTCACTATTTGGGCACTTTTACACAATTCCTGTGAGTCTATGGAACACCTCTGTAATATATATATTTTTTTTATTCATTGTTTTGTATTTCTAATCAAGTCCTCAAAAACAGCATTTTTCTACCTCAAGATCTCGAGCTGTTTTGAGGCTGGTCTCCTAAACCACTGTGTGGCAGCGCCGCCTCTTGAACATTAACATGCAGCAGTGACTATATGACATCACATATAGGCACATTTTCAAACGACTCAGTTCGGTGAGGGTGAATATTGTGAGAGGAGAATTGGAAGAATGCGCCAATATGAGAATTTTGAGACATAGATCATATTAATATAAGTTCACATAGCTAGGAAACAATGCTAAACACTCAAAAAGGCCATTTATAAGATAGTTCCCCTTTAACACTTTGAGCGCCACGCCGGGTTTCCTTTTTACCCGCTGAATGCCACCATTGGCGCCAATGTTAACGTTAATATCGCCTAATCTATGTTTTAAATTATGGCTATGTGTCTAATCTGCCCATCGCATTATCAAAGACTATTTTCCAGTCAGTGCTGTCAAGGCAGATTGGTTTTTTATCGCGTCATTTCCGTTTCAGAGCATTTAGAAAAGCCCCCGTTTTGAAATAAAAAACAGCCCATTCTGGGGCATTCTATGAAAATCGTCTTTTACTGGAATATTCCATAACGTTGATATTCGTCGGCCTTTTTATGAATCGTTTTCAAATAAACGCTAGATGATCAATATTATACGTGCACGCAAGCACATTCGGGCCGCGCACGGATAATCGCCGCGTTGATTTCCTCTTGGACTTTTACAGTGAAACTGAAAGAGGACATTTCACAAAACAGCTTATAACTTCATCAAACTTACTCTGATTATCCTAACACTGATAACATAGAGTCCTTACCTGACATCAGATGGTATCCAACTGGTATATTCCAATTCCTGATCACCATTCGAAAAAATCGATAAGTGTATAGATCCAACGCGATACAGTAGAACTCCATGATCAGCGGGGCTCTGATGCTCCAGAATGAACTGTGGTAAGCCCGGCTGCATCAGTGGAATGGAAAATGTGGAGTACCGGATTTTTTTCCCCATTCATTTTCATTGAGTCTATTCTAAAATCCCTTATGTCATCTGGGAGACGACAGGGGGCGCTTTTTTCCACAATGATCGCCGGCGCCGCTCGGCTATACTCGGGTAGGCTCGGGTGATGCAATATGATTTCAGACCGCAAAAAAAAAAAATCTTGTGAGTGGCTTTCAACCACCTATTAATAAACCAGAGTATTCTCGTGTGTGGCACGGAAAGTGTTAAGGAAGTTCAGATTATCCGGGAAGATACTCCAGTCTTTCTACTCCGGAGCTGTAGAGAGCATCCTGACTGGAAACATCACTGCCTGGTATGGAAACAGCACGGCACAGGACAAGAAGGCCCTACAGAGAGTGGTACGCTCAGCCGAGCGTACTAAGGGTATTGCACTACTACCCCTGCAGGTCCTATATAACAAGAGGTGCAAATCCAGAGCCTGCAGAATAATGAAAGACCCTCACCACCCCAACAACAGCCTGTTCAAGCTGCTGCGGTCAGGCAAACGCCTGCGAACACCAGCAACTGGGACAGAGAGACTTCGGCTCAGCTTCTTCCCCCAGGCCATCAGAGTCTTGAACACTGAACTCTCCACACACAAGCACACATGAGCACACACACAACACACACACTGTACACGCTCACACACTAGCAGCCACTTTAACATGAACACACACACTCATGCTGCACACGCTCACACTTATGGTCACTTTAAAAAATAGTATAGTATAACTTGAGATTGTATAATATAGCATTGTATAGCAGTGTACATAAAGACCCAGTGTCTCATCCGTAGCTAACAGTGTATTGCACTATCACAGGACCTAGCATGTCTTACCATGTGTTACGACCCTGGCTCAAAGGCCCGCAACCTATGTGCAAACCAACACCAAAACCCTGTGCTCAAACTCAAAATGCTACTCTATTAAGGAATTACTGGTGTAAACTAAAGTACAAGGACAGAAGACCGTGATAGCTATCTGTTACCCAACACTTCTCTAACCACAGACCCTGCATGTGTGTTTCCAGGGCTGGTTTTAAAGCTCCCAGCAGGTAACCAATCAGCACTAATTAACTAATTGGCAGCCCTCACCTGCATGCCCCGTGACACAGGAGTGATCAGGCCTGCATGCACAGTGACACAGGAGTGATCAGGCTCCTAGTACATAACACCTCCCCCACCAAACTGGTTGCCCAAGAGGCAACCACTACACAACAACCCATAAACAAAACAAAAAAACAACTGTGACCCCTTAGTTGTCAGGGCCACTACCACAACAGCGATAATGGGTACCACAAACACCGGTACTATGACCGTGAGAGGGCGTCTGCTAGCACGTTGTCCCTCCCACGAATGTGGCGAATATCCAAGTTATACGCCTGGAGGAACAAACTCCATCGCATCAAACGATGGTTCGAGTTCACCATGCTGCGAAGAAAAAACAAAGGGTTATGGTCTGTATACACAACAATGGGTAAACTGGAAGATCCAACGTAAACATCAAAATGGTTCAAGGCAAGAACCAAAGCGAGCGCCTCCTTCTCTATAGTAGAGTAGTGCAGCTGATGCCTGTCAAACTTTTTAGAAAAGTAGCACACTGGGTGCTCCACCTCTAATGCATCCTCTTGCAGGAGGACGGCTCCAGCACCGAGGTCACTAGCATCCACTGCCAACTTGAATGGCAGTTGAAAATCGGGAGCTGACAGAACGGGAGCGCTAATCAGAATACCCTTAATGCTCTCAAAAGACTGTTGACAAGTCTCAGTCCACACGAAAGGTACCTTAGGACTGAGCAGATTGGTCAAAGGGGCAACAACAGAAGCAAAGTTCCTACAGAAACTCCTATAGTACCCTGCCATACCCAGGAAGCGCTTTAACTCCCGCCTGGTGATGGGAGCAGGGAAGCCCACTATAGCCTCCACCTTAGCTGCAATGGGGCACACATGCCCACGTCCAACCACCTTACCCAGGTAGGTAACCGTGGCCTGTCCAAATTCACATTTTGCAAGGTTAACTGTCAAGTTAGCATCACCCAACCGCTTGAACACTTCCGCAAGATGCTCCACATGTTGTGACCAAGAGGAACTGTGGATAACCAGGTCATCCAGATATGCCTCACAGAACGCTACCCCGGCCAGGACCTTGTTCACTAGCCGCTGAAACGTCGCTGGGGCATTTTGCATGCCAAAGGCCATCACTGTATACTGGCAGAAACTCTCTGGTGTGACAAAAGCGGATATCTCACGTGCTCGCGGAGTAAGCGGAACCTGCCAGTATCCCTTTAGCAAATCCAATTTACTTACAAAGGCTGCTGAACCCACCCGATCGATACAGTCGTCCATCCGAGGAAGAGGCTTGGTTACTGCATTAACTTTACGGAAGTCAGTACAGAACCGATGAGTGCAGTCTGGCTTATCAACAAGCAGGCAGGGGGAGCTCCACGCACTAGAACTGGGCTCCGCAATGCCATGTCTCACCATATAGTCTACTTCCTTACTCAAGATCCGTAGTTTTTCCGGATTCACCCTGTAGGCATGTTGCTTAATTGGCCCTGCACTACCAACATCAATGTCATGCTCGAGTACATTAGTACGACTAGGGACGTCAGAAAACAAACGTATATGCTGTCTAAGTAGGCGCACCACATCCGTACGCTCAGGAAGTGGCAAGTACGACAGGTGTGAGTCCAAGTCACCTAGTATCTGGGTGTTTGGCAACCTGCCCTGAGAAATCTCCTTCGACACAGAACAGTCGGCTACAATAGGAGATGCAGAAACTGTTAGAACAGCCACAGGCTTGACCCCTGACTGGTCAATCTGAGCCCTATCATTGTACGCCTTCAACATATTGACGTGACATAATCTACTCTTGCGCCTGCGGTCGGGAGTTTTAATCAAGTAGTCGACCTCACCAACTTTGCGCTCAACGGAGTATGGCCCACTGTATTTAGCCTGTAATGCAGACCCAAGAATAGGCGAGAGAACCAACACCTTGTCTCTCGGTGAGAACACCCTATGTCGGGCCCGCCTATCATACCACACCTTCATTTTTCCTTGGGCTACCTTTAGGTTCTCTTTCGCTAGTTCACATGCTCTACTAAGCTTAAGCCTGAAGTCACACACATAGTCCAACAAATTAGTAGAGGAAGGAGTCTGGTCAGCCAACCACTTTTCCTTCAGCAGTTTCAAAGGACCCCTCACTGTGTGAGCCGAACAGCAGCTCAGCCGGGCTGAATCCAAGAGACTCCTGGGTTACCTCCCTAGCAGCAAACAGAAGCAAAGCGATTCCATCATCCCAGTCTTTTTCGAAAGCCGTACAATATGCCCGCAGCATTGTTTTGATAGTCTGGTGAAATCTCTCCAGCGCCCCCTGGGACTCTGGATGATAGGCAGAGGAAGGGCAATGCTGGATAGACAACTGCTGGAGGACCTGAGCAAAGAGACGGGACATGAAGTTAGACCCTTGATCTGATTGAATAACCTTTGGTAAACCAAACGTCGAAAAAAACCTAACCAGAGCTTTGGATATAGCTGGGGCTGTGATCTTGCGTAAAGGAATGGCTTCAGGGAAACGGGTCGCTGCACACATAATAGTCAAAAGGTACTGGTTCCCTGTCTTAGTTCGAGGGAGGGGACCAACACAGTCAATGAGGATCCGCTCAAAAGGTTCCCCAACGGCAGGAATAGGCTGCAGAGGAGCCTGAGGGATCTTCTGGTTTGGTTTACCAACCACCTGACACACATGGCACGAGCGGCAATATTGTGCCACATCTGACTTCAAACCAGGCCAACAAAAATGTCTCAGCACACGGTCATAAGTCTTCCTGACTCCCATGTGACCAGCAAGATCATGTGCTAGATGCAGTATATCAGGACGATACACGGCTGGAACAACAATCTGAAACACACTGCCCCAGTCATCCAGACTGGACAGGTTAGGTGGTGTCCACTTTCTCATGAGCACGTCATTGCTAACAAAGTATCCTTGAGACGTATCTACCATTGCATCCTCTAAAACCGCCTCTTCAAAGAGGGACGACAAGGAGACATCCTTGTTTTGCTCTAGTACCAACTGCTCATGAGACGGTATCACCTTACCAAAACCCTCATCAGGGCCACTTTTCAACTCAACAAAGAACGTGTCACTAAGTGTCATATCACAATCTGAGTTAACAACATCATGGGTGTCACATTTGACCTTTGAGATTGCGCGTGTTACCGCACACACAGGAAACACTCCTGGATGCTTCTGTGCGAGCTCATCAGGAACCTCAGAAACTACAGGGACGGGAATTACAACTGGAGTAGTCAGCACTTTGCCACCGGCCAAATCGTTCCCTAGAATGAAGGACACCCCCTTTATGGGGATGTGAGAACACACTCCTACGACAGCATTGCCTGATACTAAGGGAGAGTTTAGCGAGACCTCATGCAAAGGAGTATTCACAAAGCCTCCTCCAAAGCCCTGAACAATGGCACCGGAATGCAATGAAGAATCTTCCGAAAATGGCAAAATCCCATCCAGAATGAGAGACTGGAAAGCTCCTGTATCTCTCCATATTGTAATAGCCTGCTTTGATCCTAATGCACCAACCAGTGAAACAAATCCATCCATCATAAATGTTGAGGAGCCCTCTAGCTCCCTGTCTGCACCTTTGATACTTCGCACCCCACCCTCTAATGTCCTGTCCATGATTTCTACCAGAGCCACTGTTTTTACATTTTTCTGCTTAAGCACAGGGCACCCAGCAACGATATGACCAGGCTCCTTACAGTAAAAACAGATAACCCCCTCTGGGAATGCACTAGCAGAGCCACCTTGCCTAGGAGTCGAAGTAAACCGACCAGCAGACACGGGTGCCGGGAACCGGCTCCCCTGAAAAGGACGCCTACTACTCCTGGACTCCACACGGCCCTCCTCTACAAAGACAGATTTATGTGTTAACACAAACTCATCAGCCAAGACAGCAGCGTCGCCTATCTTCGATACCTTATGCTCATTTAGATGTGTGGAAACGTTATCAGGAACACACCTTTTAAATTCCTCTAGGAGAACCAACTGTCTGAGCTGCTCCCTTGACTCTGCTTTTTGCGAGGTGCACCACCGGTCAAACAGGTTCTCCTTCTCTTTTCCGAATTCAACATACGACTGTCCCTCCGACCTGCGATAGCCTCTAAAACGCTGACGATAGGCCTCGGGGACCAACTCATAAGCCCTCAATATGGAAGCTTTAACAAGCTCATAATCAGCGCTTTGTTCAAGGGACAGGGCAGTATAGGCTTCCTGTGCCCTACCAACTAAAACACATTGTAGCAGCAGTGTCCAGGCGGTATCAGGCCACTTCAATGTGGTTGCCACCCGTTCAAAAAGGGGAAAATATCTCTCCACGTCTTTCTCAAAAAATGGAGGCACCATCCTAATATTCCTGCCTACATCAAACCCGGAACGTGACTCTGAATGCAGAGCACCCGCCTGTAAGGCAGCATGCTTAAACTCAAGCTCCTTCTGCGCACGCTCGTGCACCAGCAACATTTGTCTCTCCTCCAGCAACATTTGTCTCTCCTTAAGCTCCCGCTCCTCTTTCCTCTCTTTAAGCTCACGCTCCTCTCTCCGATCTCTCTCCTTAAGCTCACGCTCCTTTCTCCTCTCCTCATGCTCGTGCTCTAGCTGCCTTTCCTTAAACTCCAACTCCCTAATCCTCCACTCACCCTCTGCACCAGGTAATAGCGGAGACGCGTCAGACAAAGGCTCCTCCACCCTCTCCTCAAGCACCTGCTCTCTAATGAGTAACACCCTTAAAGCACTCAAGGCAGTTGGCTTCAAACGTTTCTCACTTGCAGTAAGCTCTATCCTGTAGTGTACAGCAAGCTCTAGAAGTTGTTCTTTGGAAAACTTCCCCAACATATCATGCGACGGGTGATCAACAAAGTCCTTGATGGAAGCCATCGTTACCGTACCAGTCACCACAAGCTACTCACTTTACTTCACAGTCACGAAGAACCACTAACGAACCACGAAGAACCACTAAAGAACCATGAAGAACCACTGAAGAACCACTGAAGAACGCTAATGCCAATAATAACAACCATAAAGGGACGCGGTGGAAATGTGTGCCCTACCGAGCGCACCTTTCTAATTTGCAAAAAAATTAAAAACAACCACCCTGAAATAAATAGACGTGTCATACACGCAGGGTGTCAGGTGCTAACCGGTATGCTAACCAAACACTCAAAACAAACAAAACAAATACAACAAACAAATTCAAACAGGTGGCCCTTCTAACCTGATATGACTACTTATGCTTCTACATCTAAACTGCAGTCACAACCGGCCCACCACATGTCTACCCTAAGAAACACTAAATCAGGCCCTACCACACTACCTGTGTTTTCTGGCCCCCTAATCTACCTACCCTTAAGCTAATGCCCTGTAGACCTAACCATCTTCAACCACACCTGCTACCAGCCAAAGATCATATATAACCATCCACCCGTCCAGTACATGGTATGGTACCAGACAAGTAGATGGTGCTAATCCCTTCCCTGACTGCCCCAGGAGTATGTGGTGCACAGGAAGCTAACCAACAACCAGAAAATAATGTCCCTATCTACATGTGGTGCCCACTAAACTATATATTTTAACAGCATAAGTAGTCACATCAAATTACAAACAAATAAGGCATACTCACCTGTTTGATGAAACGGCTCAAGCCCCCACGTTACATAATATGTAACGAACACCACCAAAACCATAACACCATGACACCCCGTGTAACACAAAAATAACCACCAAACAAATTGCTAGGGGTAAATATCCCGGACGAGCGCCCAACTGTTACGACCCTGGCTCAAAGGCCCGCAACCTATGTGCAAACCAACACCAAAACCCCGTGCTCAAACTCAAAATGCTACTCTATTAAGGAATTACTGGTGTAAACTAAAGTACAAGGACAGAAGACCGTGATAGCTATCTGTTACCCAACACTTCTCTAACCACAGACCCTGCATGTGTGTTTCCAGGGCTGGTTTTAAAGCTCCCAGCAGGTAACCAATCAGCACTAATTAACTAATTGGCAGCCCTCACCTGCATGCCCCGTGACACAGGAGTGATCAGGCCTGCATGCACAGTGACACAGGAGTGATCAGGCTCCTAGTACATAACACCATGCTCTTGTAAAAACTCATGTACATATACCGATATATTTGATTACTTGTATTATTGCACAAATGTCGTTCGCATCCTATTGGATTCTTACTATTGTATTATTGTATTATGCACAATCGTTGCGGGCAAGACCCCCCGCATTTCATTGTATACTTGTATGCCGTGACAAATAAAACTCTTGACTTGACTTGACCCTGTGGGCCTGTGGCTTTTAGCAACAGCTGCACTGACCCTTCCGGTCACAAATAGATTTTGACCACCTCAGTAGACACAGACATGCTGAGATGTATACATGATAATAAAATACATGGATAAATATATCTAGGGACGTAAATAAATGGATTTTAGCCCACAGTTACTAATGCTAACTGTAACATAGCAGTTAGTTTCAAACTAGTCTCCTCCTCGTCTTTCACTTTCAACAATACATTTGCACTCTGATTGGCCACTGATGTTTCTGGTCGCACCAATCGTGTGACGGCAAGTTCTTTCCCCGGTTAAGCTTAGGCACTCTTTCGAAGTTGGTTAAGGTTAGAGTTTGTCTTAGAGCATGGCGATAGAACGGTTAGGGTTAGGGTTTGCTGCTGGTCGAGGCGGAAATGGGCGCGTCACGCGATTGGGCGCACATGTCACATGACCAGAAACGTCAGTGGCCAATCAGATTCGCAAAACGCATGAACCGTTTGAGTTAAGAATAGACGCGTCCTGGTCATTGTAAACTGCGACTCCTACTGGTCGGTCCGGGCGCCTGTTCATCAGGGAGGGGATATCGGGGAAATAGCGTGAACCTCTGCATGCGTTATGTTCTCCCAGTGAAACTCCTCGCTGTCAGGTGAAAAGAAGCAGCTGGCGACTCCACATGTATCGGAGGAGGCATGTGGTAGTTCTACACCCTCCCCAGGCCGACAGTGGGGCAATGCGTGCAACGACCGGGAAGGAAATTGGCATAACGAATAAATTGGGATTGGTGAAAAATACAGAGAATCATTTTTTGTATTATTATCAAACCAATAATCACTAACTTTGCAGCCCTCTGTGAGAACTTATCATAGAACACCCAGCTAGAAACTGTGCCTAGCAACCAAGCTAGTGTCAGTCAGAGCCTGAGGTAAAGATTAATTCTGCTAGTTAAGATCTTTACTCTTGTAACTTTATGGGGAACTATGGGGTAGTGTAACTTTAACAATATGTGGTTGGAGAAAAGCACGTTTAGTGCTTGGTTGAACAGTGGATGGGAATGTTTTTGAAGCCTGCTGCATCTTATGCAAGAAAACAACTTAGGGGCGCCCCAAATGGCGAACCATGCAACACGCTGCGTCGCGAATCGGCCGACCCGGGTTTGATTCCCGGACCCGGCGTCCTTTGCAGAATGTCTTCCCCCCGCTCTGTCTCCCGTTCTTCCTCTCTCTCTCTACCGGACTGCCCGGTAGTAAAAACAATAAAAATCTACCAAAAACATAAAATAAAGATTTAAGAAAACAACTTAGAATATGTCAGGAGAGAAAGGCTGCGAAGGACCACGTGGAGGAACTGGGAAGAAAACCATCCTAGATGTGTCTAAAGGTCTGGCCAGAGATGCAGACAGGTTTACAAAAGAGGCTGAGGTCAATGCGAGCTTATCTTAAAGTGATATATTCTGAGGAGCTGCAAGGAGACGTTGGCTGAGCTTGAGATAATGGAAAAGGAGATTGTGGCCAAGGGAGTAGAGCTCAGAAGATAGTTCTTGTCACACACACACACACACACACACACACACACACACACACACACACACACACACACACATGCATACATAAATACATACATACACACCCTCACACATACAGAGATAATGGAATAGGAGATTGTGGCAGAGCTCAGAAGATAGTTCTTGTCACACACACACACACATACATACATACAAACACACACCCTCACACATACATACACACACACATACATACACACACACACACACACACACACACACACATACATACATACATACATACATACATACATACATACATACATACATACATACATACATACATACATACAAACACACCCTCACACATACATACATTCATACACACACACACACACACATACACACCCTCAACATACACACACACAGTTCTGTGTCCTGGTATGTAATTCTGGGACTTATATCTTCCTTCATACTATTTTGGTCATGAAATAGGTATTCAATTCTATTCAAAGTGGTCTTAAAAAAAAACTTTGTGTTGATGCTATTGCAGAATAAATAAAGCCAAATAGATTGAGCAATGTGATCTACTTACAACATTCAGGAAAGATGTTTAAAAAAAAAGTGCTCCATTGAAATGTGCCCCCCAACACAGTGCTGGTGAGGGAAGTAGCTTGAGAGTCCCATGTCTCGACTCCTCCCCGTCTCTACTTCTGTCACCAGCTCTGCGAGAATAAGCAGACCTGGGACTCTCTGAAATGAATGGAGTGAGACGTTAAATAGCTTATACCCAGGGGTGTAAGGTACTTGAGTAATTGTACTTCGTTACAATACCTAAGTACTGTTTTGGGGGATTTGTACTTTACTCAAGTATTATTAGGTTTGTATACTTGTACTTTTACTCAATTACATTCCAGAGAAAAAAAACATACTTTTTACTGCTTACATTTAAAATACAGACCTACAAAGTACAAATCTCGCAGGTCCAACAATTTTAATTAGTATATTTGTTTCTCTGGCTGAACTAACGTTAACGTTATTAATCCTGCGGCCGCACTTTATTTAACACTTTCAGTGCCCAGCAGGGGACGCACATTTAGTGCTTGAATGCCCACAATCCACTTCAATGTTAGCATTAATATCGCCTAATCTATGTTTTAAATTATGTGTCTAATCTGCCCGTCGCTTATCAATGACTCATATCCAGTCAACATTGTCGAAGCGGATTGTTTTTTTATCGGTTCATTTCCGTTTTATAGCATTTTGAAAAGCCATCTTTTTCAAGAAAAAAAAGATTCCACGATAATCGCCCTGTACTGTAATATTCTAGAACGTTGTCATTTTTCGGCCTATTTATGAATAGTTTTCAAATAAACGCTAGATTATCGATAGTATATGTGTAGTACGTGTGCACGCTGGTGCCGCGAGCTGAACATCGATTCTCTCAGTTCCTGATCGCTTACAGTCAAACAGCCATATCAACATATAGGGGAAAAGCTTATATCTCCGTGAAAACAGGTCTGATTATCCTAAGACTGGTAAAATAGATTCCTTACCTGAGATCAGATGGTATCCAAATGGATTATTCCAATTCCTGATCGCCATTCCAAAAATCGATCCTTTTATTGATCCAACGTGTATACTGTAAAACACATATTACACGCTGTGCTGAGGGTCCAGAATGAATCTGATCGGCTCCGGTTACATGCGTGAGAAGTAAAATGTGGATTCCGGAGTTTTTTTTTCTCATCCATTTTCATTGAGTCCAATCCAAAAGGGTGCATTACCATCTGGGAGACATAGGGGGCACTTTTTTCACATCTGAGCGCCTGGCGGGGCAGGGTTACCAACGGTAGACTCGGTTGATGAAATATGAATTCAGATCGCTAATTAAAAAAAAACTAGAATTCTCGTTAGGGATGTCCCGATCCGATCACGTGATCGGGATCGGCGCCGATCACGTGCTTTTCAGAGGATCGGGGATCGGGAAAAAATAATAATAAAAATCGGCAGTCAAAAAAAAAAATTTATTCAACAAACATGACCATGTCCATGTCTTAAACTCATACGGAGGCCTTAGTTTTGGTTTTAAATTACATATAATATATCATCATTAATGTATTTATTGTCACACAGAGCAGAATAATTGTCCACAACAAACACATTCCCTTTAATTTACACCGTTGCAACAAACACATTCCCTTTAATTTAGACCGGTGTTCTGCCACAACAACACGTCACTCCCGAAACACGGTTAATATCCACTGACTTGAGCAGCTAGACTTAATGTCAGAGGTTTGGAACTAAGCATTTTAAAATAGAAAGTCAAGCCAGTTGCAATGTTTGCAAGGAGGACAGGCTGGAGGCGAAGTATTCAGACTAACTTTTCACCCGGAGGATAACGTCAATTATTTGCTGTGACTGAGGATTATCGTCAGCGTTTCAGACCAGAATGGACCATTACGTAAGTCGAACACTGAATGTATACTAATGTGCAAACATATATTGAAACTTTTAATATTTCTCATATGAAGCAGAAGCACATTTCTCAGGCTGAATGTAATAACAAAAGCCTCCGCGCTCGCGCCCCGGACTATAGGCAACAGAGGGGCTTGTCTCGCTCCCAGTTTCTGACAAAAATGCGTCAAAATTGATTACTAATGTGAAAGATCGGATCGGAAACGATCGGATCGATAGATATTTAAAATCACATGATCGGGATCGGATCGGGAGCAAAAAAAGGTGATCGGGACATCCCTAATTCTCGTGATGGGCATTCAACCCGCGGGCTGATAACCCGAGATATCTCGTGATGAGCATTCAAAGTGTTAAAGACAGCCAATCAAATCCCCAACAATGGAAAATTAACCCGCCCATATCCATGCTGATTGGTCCTTGTGCAAGACTAGAAAGCGGGGATCTTTGATTAAACACCTGCTATCAGAAGAATAGACAGTCAGAAAAAAGTGTTTACTTTGACTTTTTAGTACTTAAGTACATTTAAAAGTAAAAAAACGTTTTTACTTTTACTCAAGTGTGTTTTTAGCCAGATACTCTGACTTTTACTTGAGTACGATTTTGAGAGGGTACCCATACTTTCACTTAACTCATTCAGCGCCATCGCTTAATCCACGAGATGGCGCTAGTACGCAACCGTTGTAAGTCAATGGGGGGACTGTGAGATTTGCGAGTCCTTAAAATATATCTTAAATTATAGCTATGGGTCTAATACACCCGTAGATCATCAGTGAGTTGCTTCCAGTCAACATGTACAAAACGGATTGTTTTTTCATCGGTACATTTCCGTTTTATAGCCTTTTGAATATGAGTATAACTTTGGGTGCTTCTGAGTAATTCCAGAGAAAGACGCGATAATAGCGTTTTAGTGGAATACACTAAACACGTTGTCATTTTTCGCCTGATTATCGAATCTTCCTGAAATCAACGCTAGATCATCATTATTATCCTTCCTCATGCAAAAATTAAAAGAGCCCTGGATCGCGGGGCTCCGCCGCCGCCTCCTCCCACTCAACGGCACACAGCCACACACACACAGCCGCGATCGTGGTAGAAAGACATATCAGATCAACGATCAAATTTATATATAGTGTTCTTACCTTGTATCTGATCTAATGTATCTAATGCAAAAGAAATAATCAAATTATCTGATCGCCATTTGAAGTACTGGACGCGGAGGTCCGTGCCACGTTCAACAGCATTGCATATTGAAGGGGGGGGGGGGGGGCAGCCTCGCAGATGTATCGTTGAAACAGGTTACCTCGCCTGAGTATTTAAACCACGCCAGCACGGCTTGGATCGTCCCAGAAAAGAAACTACACCATTCCCAGTGGAGTGCAATACCAGCTGGAAGGCGTAGGCGGCGGTATTTGCCCTTTTGCGAGCTCAGACCCATTCCCAACCATAACATCAGGCTGGATGGATGCAAATGAATGGATATCGCTAATAAAAGAAATAACGATTAACCAGACTATACTCATGATTGGCGCTCAAGCGATGGCGAGTTAACCTGTCGGGTCTGGAACCTTTTGAGAACCCGATCGGTAATAAGATTTAAAAAGAAGTGAAGAATGAAACACTTTTGAGGTAGTTTTATTATATAAAAATGAATGAACAAGGTATAAAAGTAGATAAGATATAAAAAGTGGAATAAACAATAATACTAGTAGTTTGAACACAAAGTATTGACCGGCCGGTCACAGTGTGTTCCTCTCAAGAAAAAAGCAGAAGTGTGTCCTGGCTTCCTCCCCCGATCCCTTTTTCACTCCTCCCCATGGCACGTCATATAATTGGTGTGTGTGTGTCTGCGTGTGTGTTGGTGTGTGTGTGTGTGTGCATGCTGGTGTGTGTGTGTCTGCGTGTGTGTGTGTGTTGGTGTGTGTGTGCATGCTGGTTGGTGTGTGTGTGTGTGTATGCTGTGTTGGTGTGTGTGTGTGTGTGCATGCTGGTTGGTGTGTGTGTGTGTGTGCATGCTGTGTTGGTGTGTGTGTGTGTGTGCATGCTGGTTGGTGTGTGTGTGTGTGTATGCTGTGTTGGTGTGTGTGTGTGTGTGTGCATGCTGGTTGGTGTGTGTGTGTGTATGCTGTGTGTGTTGGTGTGTGTGTGTGTGTGCATGCTGGTTGGTGTGTGTGTGTGTGTATGCTGTGTGTGTTGGTGTGTGTGTGCATGCTGGTTGGTGTGTGTCTGCGTGTGTGTGTGTGTGTGTGTTGGTGTGTGTGTGTGTGCATGCTGGTGGCTGTGTGTGTGTGTGTGTATGCTGTGTGTGTTGGAAAGGGAGGGAAAAGATTTATTGATATGTGTCTTATCGTTTAGTACTTAAACTCTACTTGGCCCTGTCCCCTAATCTGGGGTAATCTTAGTCAAGTCATAATTTAGTTACTTGTGGCATTTCGTGTCAAATTAATTGAGTTAAAGCTATTGCTCCAACTCTGCGTCTTGGGAATGAATGTGCCTTTTGTATTTAGGCCATCGTGTGTGTGTGAGTATTTATGGTCTTTGATTAAGATCTTGGTGCTCTTGTTGTGCCACAGTGAGAGAGGGGGAGAGAGCCAAGAAACCAGGACCTACTTACATGATTTATACATGTACCCATAGAATGTTTCTGCTATTATTTCCATGATTATACATGTCATAATCTGACAAACCCGACTATCATCGTGACTGGCGCTGAATGAGTTAAGTATAATTTCTGGGTACTTTTTTACACCCCTGCTTATACCAGTAAAAGTAGAGGAGGCTTATTTGACCGTAGGTGTGTATTCACTGTGTGTATTATTAACCTGCCGCTCAAGAATACATTCAGTACACATGCTCCTAATGTTCTTCTGTAGACAATAAAGATTTCCTCACAATACATATTTCTGCCACCTGCTGGTCTGGCATGCTTATGTGAGCGTTTTAAATCGCTTTTGCGTTCTCGTGTGGACAGAGAGGTTTTCTAAAACACTGTTGGTGTGGATAGGAATTTTTGGGGGAAATGGAAGGACAAAATGTGTTTTCAGAAATTCATATATTATGTTATTGTACATATTGTGGCAGATATCATCCCCCGTCCCATGGCTACGTGAAGGATGGGAGATACTACTGCCACGGGAGGAGGAGAAGCAATTAGGCAGCTGATTAGGACTGATAGAACACACCTGTGCACCACAAGATCACCCACAGCCCACACATAACATAAAACACTAGGACATTGTTTTTTTTTTATTAATTTTTTGGCATTTTTATTGCTTTATTGGATAGACAGAGAGGACGGATGGGAGAAGATATGGGGAGGAGACATTGGGCAAATGTCGCCGGGTCCGGGAGTCGAACCTGGGATGGCCGCATTGCACTGAAGTGCGTTACGTGGTGCGCCACCCTGGCCCCCCCAGAGACAGAGTATTGTTGAGTGGAGGTGAGGAAGGAGCAGGAGTACAGAGAGAGATATTTATATGGAGTTTTGTGAGGTGAGAGGTAGTTGAGAGGAGAGGTGAAGGTGAGAAGGTGTTTGTTGTGTACTGGACCCTAGACTGGCTGAGAAACCCCCTTGTGTACTGACCCTGGACCGGAAGACGAACTCTGAGTATTGAACAATCCCTTTTTTGTACGAGAGCCTGTTTTGAATTTGTTTGTTTTTGACCCGTGGCTGAACACCACCAGGCTCGTCACAGTATGAAAATACAATAACATGAACATATTACGAATCCTTGGATAAATCATAGAGATGCCTGTCTTCTGACAATTTCAAAAAAAAATTATCCATTTTGTAAAATATCACGGAAACTACAAATCTCTTCAGACAGAGGCACATCTACATATGGACAGAGGCACATCTACATAACTGCGTCACTCTCCGTGTTATTTAAAACTTCAGGGTGCACGGCCTTGTGTGTGACTCACCAATGAGCCCAGTTAACAGTTTAACGGTTCAGTGAAAAGAAAAAACGGCATGGGACAAGATAACAGGTGAGGTTAATGTGGTGTCAGGAGAGGGGCACACATCGGCTGAAGTGAAAAAGAAATGGGCAGATGTGAAATCAGAGTCCAAAAAAAGAATAGCAAAACACAGGAGAGATGCTGGCTGGAGGAATAATACTGTTGGACTATGTAACAATAATTCACATATTTACAAGTCATATTAAGTTTTACAAATACGGAGACATTTCAAAGTTATCAAAATTACCAATATCTCCATTTCGACCTATTTCTGAATTGGGATTTTCTGACGAATCGTGAGCTCCTTAACACTTTGAGTGACAACGACGAGAATTCTCGTTAGTTCATGCCAACCCAGATAGCAAAAAATTTGTGAATCAACGTTGAAATAGGGTTAGGCAGAAATATTGAATCTATGTTGAAGCCTGACATCGAAATTATACAAATCGTTGTCTATGACTTACATGTTGAATCAACGTTAGGTGTCAACCATAACTGATACTATATCAATGTTGATTCAACCATCATCTAAATGGTAATCTACATGCACATTTCAGTTGATTTTATATTGAATCAATGTTTATTCAACCATAATCTAAATGGTAATCTACTTGTACATTTGTAACTTGTACATCTACTTGTAACTTGTAAAGTTAAGGAATCAATACTGATTAATGTACATTTTACATTAAAATATTGCTGCTGATATGTATACATCATAACATTACATGTTTTTTCCTGCTGTTAAACACACTATTGTTGTTCAAAATTCTTATATGACCATATTTCCAAAAATGTGTGAACAAAAATGACAACATGGCTTTAATATAAAAATTAATTTTTTTCTTTCAAGAGGGTCTCATCATACTTCCACAGTGACCAGTTAACCTTTTACACAAACATTAAATAACAGACTTTATAACAGACCTTTCATTAACAATACTATATATAGCCACTGCCAGAATAGTGACACACGTATTGTGTGTGGTGAGCACACGCATTCATGCACAACGAAGACAAGATTGCGTTGTCTCAATCATTTTAACTATAAATGTATGAGCTCAAAGTATGAGCTCACTGACTGAAATGTCCAACAAAAAGCATCAATTGTCAAATAATATTGATCACATTAACTACGACTAGATGTTTTTGAGGAAATTAGAAAGGGAACAACAACTTAACCCCTGTGTCTGATCAGATTCTTATTTGTTTGATAACTTTGCAGTGATTATGTTTGTAGCCAATATAATATGTGGCATAATCTTTTAATTATCTTGTATTTTCTTTTTACTCTCTTTCATAAATTGTTTATTCAACTTCAGCCTGATCAAAACCACCACATATTGTTTTTTTTGTCATATTTAACAACTCTTTTCAGAAAAGTGGGAGTATTTCATTACAAAAAAAATATAAAAAATGGTTATGATCAGGGCTGAACAACATAATCTTTTTATGGAGTTTTTCAATTTAGTCCCCTAATAAGAGTATAATACTTTAGTTTTCAGACACAAGGGTTAAATAACAATGGCAGAGGATTTGAATTTAAACACAGTGGAGCTCAGATGATCTACAGTTGTCCACGACTTATCCTCCAAGGCATCTGCTATATAATAATCTTCAGATTTACTTAAGTGTTATTAGTAGGTTACAGCAGTAAGCATTAGTTTGCTCAGTCAATTATGGCCAATTCGTTTTATATTGTTTAATACAGTTAAATAAATAGAGAAATGAAAAGCAATTTTTTTTGTACCGAAAATAATACCGAACCGTGACTTCAAAACCGAGGTACGTACCGAACCGTGGATTTTGTGTACCGTTACACCCCTAATGTTTCTATAACTCTCTCCCATATAACTCTCTCCCATACCCTTAACACCAACCGCTGAAGTGCCCTTGAGCAAGGCACTAAACCCCCAACTGCTCCAGTGGAGTTGCTCAGTGGCCAACAGTGTCAGACTGGTTGTACTGGGCAGCTCCCAGGTGTGAATGGAACTCTGTGAATGTGAAGCAGGGCGTAGCTGAAAAAGAGCATCCGTGCTCAGCGAACCTACCCTGGGTAAATAAAGGTTAAAATAAAAAATAAAAACACTGCAAGAACAGGCTGAAGCAGCAAGTCATTCAAGTAGATGCCGTCCATGGAAGAACAGTGTCCATGAGGGTAATTCCTTGTACTGTATGAACCAGGGAAACAGTGTGTGCTGGGGTACCCTAAGTTTGACTCTGGTTCGCTTGACTTAAGTTTGGGTCACTTCGGTTCCAAGAACAGGCTGAAGCAGCAAGTCATTCAAGTAGATGCTGTCCATGGAAGAACAGTGTCCATGAGGGTAATTCCTTGTACTGTATGAACCAGGGAAACAGTGTGTGCTGGGGTACCCTAAGTTTGACTCTGGTTCGCTTGACTTAAGTTTGGGTCACTTCGGTTCCTTGAGATGCCTCCCTCCCGGTCTGGCGCATAACGAAGCCACTTCTTGACAGTTTCGCTGTAGTCCTGGTCGGTCAGCTTGGGGTCAAACTGTCGAGCAGCAGCTGATAGACACAAAAATAAAAAAGTTAGGAAGAGAGGTGAGATGATGTACCAGGGTCTAGCACACCCTCTAAACACTGATAGACCCTCTAAACACTGTGACAGACCCTCTAAACACTGTGACAGACCCTCTAAACACTGTGACAGACCCGACAAACACTGTGACACCTCTAAACACTGATAGATCCTCTAAACACTGATAGACCCTATAAACACTGTGACAGACCCTCTAAACACTGTGACAGACCCGACAAACACTGTGACAGACCCGACAAACACTGTGACACCTCTAAACACTGATAGATCTATCAGTGTTTAGAGGGTGTGATAGACCCTCTAAACACTGTAATAGACCCTCTAAACACTGTGATAGACCCTACAAACACTGTGATAGACCCTACAAACACTGTGATAGACCCTCTAAACACTGTGATAGACCCTCTAAACACTGATAGACCCTCTAAACACTGTGATAGACCCTCTAAACACTGTGATAGACCGTCTAAACACTGTGATAGATCTATCACAGTGTTTAGAGGGTCTATCACAGTGTTTGTCGGGTCTGTCACAGTGTTTAGAGGTTCTGTCACAGTGTTTATAGGGTCTATCAGTGTTTAGAGGATCTATCAGTGTTTAGAGGGTCTATCAGTGTTTAGAGGGTCTGTCACAGTGTTTAGAGGGTCTATCAGTGTTTAGAGGGTCTATCACAGTCTTTAGAGGGTCTATCAGTGTTTAGAGGGTCTATCACAGTGTTTAGAGGGTCTATCAGTGTTTAGAGGGTCTGTCACAGTGTTTAGAGGGTCTGTCACAGTGTTTAGAGGGTCTATCAGTGTTTAGAGGGTGTGATAGACCCTCTAAACACTGTAATAGACCCTACAAACACTGTGATAGACCCTACAAACACTGTGATAGACCCTCTAAACACTGATAGACCCTCTAAACACTGTGATAGACCCTCTAAACACTGTGATAGACCCTCTAAACACTGTGATCACAGTGTTTGTCGGGTCTATCACAGTGTTTAGAGGGTCTGTCACAGTGTTTAGAGGGTCTGTCACAGTGTTTAGAGGGTCTATCAGTGTTTAGAGGGTCTATCACAGTGTTTAGAGGGTCTGTCACAGTGTTTAGAGGGTCGGGTCTGTCACAGTGTTTAGAGGGTCTATCAGTGTTTAGAGGGTGTGATAGACCCTCTAAACACTGTGAACACTGTGATAGACCCTCTAAACACTGTGATAGACCCGACAAACACTGTGATAGACCCTCTAAACACTGCGATAGATCTATCACAGTGTTTACAGTGTTTGTCGGGTCTATCACAGTGTTTAGAGGGTCTATCAGTGTTTAGAGGGTCTATCACAGTGTTTGTAGGGTTTGTAATCACTCGTTTAGCATTTCAAATATTTAAATATTTAAATAAATAAAACTTACATCAACTCCGAGCAGCAGTTTCTCCGTAGGCTCCTTGAAGTACACCATAAGGAGTCTTCTCCGAAGCCTCTGGATCATATCTGGCCAGAACTTCCCTGATCTCCGGGTTGTCCAGTTTCTGGCAGAACTGAAGGATGGTCCGTCCTCTCTGACCCAGGGCATCTTGGATCTTTTGAAGGGCATCAGTGTCTGTCAGGAGGCCAAAGTGGGAGAAAAGCCCCGTCTGAGCGAACAGAAAAGGCCATTCCTCTTTGAGCTCCACCATCATTGGTGCAGGCATTTTGTTCAAGTACCGCTGCAGGATGACGTAGGTCCTCCATCAGAAGTTCTGCTCTCTGCCCCACCCATCCCTTCCTCTGTGTACATACAAATACATGTAATGAGTACCCAAGTAACAACAATTAAATTTGATGTTGCCACCTCTGGAAAATTGAGTGGCAAACCTTTAATTTCATGCTATCTCATCATTACTCATTCTGAATATTAAGGTGGCCTTTTTGCTTAATGTGGGATGTTTATTCATGTGTCAATTCACCAAAAGTAAAGTAAATTGCATGCCTGAGTAGATGTTCCGCAGATCCCTTTTCAAAGCCCCCAAGGCTTCCTCTGTCTACGCGTCCGGTATGTCTGCTGGGCCCCACCTCACACACCTAGGGATAGGAAGGAATCATAGGTTAACTCAATACTATTGGGGGAAATTATATTTGACAAAATCTATACATAATTTAAACATTCAATCCAAATAACCTAAGTTAGTCTAGCATGGCAGTGCCCCTGTAACCCCTAATTGCTCCCAATGGAGTGTGAATGGAGAGGACACTGGCGCTGTTTTGCCACCCGTACACATAGGGACCTCTCATCAGCCTGGACTCTCCTGCCACTCCAGTGTGTCGTCTTGCCTCTCTGCGGCGTCTAGCCTTCTTTAAATACAAGGAGACTAACACTAAACAGCAAAAAAAATTATGATGCTGTTAAACATCACAATTTGACTGTAGACCCCTCTACCATGAACCTGAAACACAGAACCAATAATTTCACTCATCACTGCAGTGTTGAGCTTACTTCTGTTCATCACATATGGGACATAAGATCTCTCCCTGTGCAAGCTGTGTAAGGATGATGAACTAAAGAAAATAATATTTTTTTTAGAATCAGTGAAGCAAATGTGACCACTGTGTTTCTGTCCTGTGTGAATAACGGACACAGGAGTCGAGATGGATGGAGCACTTCTCTTTTACTGAGCTGTGAATGGGACACACAACCAGCAGGTTAACTTGTTCCACCCGAGTGTTGCATAAAATTTGCGTTTTTAATATCAAACGTATTCTAGTATTAACATCACTAACATGTCACAAAAGCATGTAGAATGTATATTATCATCAATACGTTAGTTTAGCAATAGGTTAAAAGTGCCATTAGATAGATTAAACTTTTCGATTTGCTGAAGTATATTCCGAGAGGGCGACCATTTTGGAAATTTTTAACTGTGGGAATTTTTCTGAACTACACTTCCTGGAAGATTATAATGGGATTCAAGGTTCAGAGTTCTGTATGAATTATTTCAATAACTGTTATTATTCGGGACAAATTTTAAAACGCAGTTAATTTCTCTTCCCTATTGTTAACATGTAGGAACAATTAGATCTGAAATTAGTTTCAAAACGGTTGCACTGTGGGGAAAATGTGCGAATTGGCTATAATAAGGTCATTTATAAGCATCATATTCTATAATAATATTTCAAATTGCATTGGTCCGGATGGGAGAATTCAGTACTGTATCTACAGAACCTTTGGTTTAATCATCTTCCCTTTATTAATTTCCTTCGATTTCTTTCTACACATGATCTCAAGAGGGGACTGAACGAGATCAGTGGCAGTTTTTAATGTTTGGTCATTATTAGCATGGTGTTATTCACTGTCAAAGATGCAAAGAAAAATCATAATTCATATTCTCCTTTGTTTCATCACAATTTAAGCAAGCCTAGTAATAGACACAATATTTCTGACACTGTGAATACATTCCCTGAGGTCCATAGATGTCCCTAGATACCAATAATATGCAAATGGGCCTTTTGATTTTGATTACTATTATTGTGAAATAATAATTAAATGTGAAATATTGCTATGTTATTGTGAGATTACAAAATCTGATGTGATATTACAGAGGATTTTGATTACAGTATTTTATTGTGAAATAATAATTAAATTATGTGAAATCAAAGGATACTGTATGAATGTCACTGTAATATGACACTCATAACAGAATTAGTTATCAATAACCTACCTGTATAAAGGTTAAAAGTTGTTGCAAATATTTTTTTCCCCTCATAAATATACCACTATATACATTAATTTCTTATATTAGTTTTAAAATGACCATTTAACAGTTTAACAGTGCTCTGAAAATGCTCTGAGAACATGCGGTCATCATTCACTGTTTTAAGCACAAACACATAAGGGAGGGAGGGAGAGAGACAGGCCCGGCCTGTATGCCTGCACCCTGCCATGTTGTTGGTTTACCATGACTTTTTAGCAAGCAAGCATAATGGTAGCAGCAATGCTAAGCTAACTGATTGTGCCAGTGTATCCTGTTAAAGAATACAGCATAAGCCACATTTTGAAACGTTACTGACGTTAGCCTACATAAAATGTATAACAATATATGCAACAGGTGGATATCACTAAACACCAAAATCAAGAAACATTCATTATAGCTAACTGCTAACGCTACTAGCTAAATTAGCTTCAGCTAGCAGGCATGCATAACGGTTAATATAATATTCTCTACCATGTAAAAACGAACACGGCACTACTCCACTGGCGTTTGCAATCGAAAGCATACATACAACATACAACATACATCATAATCGACATTATTGCCATGCAGTACTCACCAGTCTTAACGATGCAGAGAGACATGAGGTAGCTGCCAGGAAGCTGCCGCACAGGTGCATTCTGGGAGGCGGGGCACAAGTGCAGTGCAGTCTGGGTGATGAGACAAAGTGACGTCAAACAGCATACGTTGAACAGCATACGTTGGTTCAACATTTATTAGATCTTGGCATTTCAATCATTAAAATTCAACCACAAAACAATATTGATTCAATGACATGTTTTCAACATTGGTCACTTGGTTCATCGGTTAATGGTTGATCCACCATCAATCGTCGACCTTAACCAAAAATCAAGCATTTTGACCATAACTCAACATTGAATTAACATCTTTTGCTATCTGGGAACCGACGAGAAATCTCGTTTTTAATCGTTATTTTTTTTATTATCGATTTCCATTCATTTTTCATCAATCTATCCTCACGTTACCAGTGGGGATCTGTCTGAGCTCGAACAGGGAAAATATCGCCCCCTATCGTCTCTCCGGATGGTATTGCACCCCATTGGATTGGACTGAATGAAATGGATGGGGAAAAAAAGTCCGGATTCCACATTTTACTTGTCAGGCATGTAATCCGAGCCTACTGCAGTCATCGCCCACCATCAGAACAGCGTGGAATATGTCTTTCGACCACCCAGCGTTGGATCAATAAACACGATCGATATTTGGAATGGCGATCAGGAATTGGAATAATCTTTTTGGAGAACATCTGATCTGAGGTAAGGAATCTATTTTACCAGTCTTGGGATAATCAGAGCTGTTTTCACCTATATATCAACGTGTCCCATATGTGTGTGTGTGGCTGAGTGTGTGTGTGCTGATCAGGAAATAAGATAATAGATTTTTCAGCCCACTTCTATAGCGTGCATAAGTACACATATACTATTGATAATCTAGCGTTCATTTGAAAACGATTCATAAATAGGCCGAAAAATGACAACGTGTTTTGTGTATTACAGTAGTGTTTTGTGTATTACAGTAAAGCGCGATTCCTGCCGATTTCTTTTTTGAAAGTTTAAAAAAACTAGCGTTTTTCAAAATGGTATAAAACGGAAATGAACCGATTAAAAAAACAATCTGTTTCAACAATGTTGACTGCAAACAAGTCATTGATAAGCGACGGGCGTATTAGACACATAGCCATAATTTAAGATATAGTTTATGCAAGTGGTCAGGTGGCGTAGCGGAGATTGCGTTCGTCACCAACGCCGGAGACGCTGGATTCGCCTGTTCGAATCCAGCTCCCGGTGTTGTCACCAGCTTGGCTAGCCGTTCACACTAATATAATTGGCAGTATTAGAGGGTGGGAAAGCTGGCGGGGTGGGTCCGGGTCGTTGTAAACAGCGACTCCTACAGTTCGGTCGGGGCGCCTGCTCAGCGCGGATAGGATCTAAGGGGGGTAGTGTGATCCTTCCACACGTTACACCCTCTCAGTGAGAGTCCGTGCTGCCAGGTGAAAAGAAGCGGTTGATTGGCTAGACGTGTGTCGGATGAAGCACGTGATAGCCTCCACTCTCCCAGACCGACTGTGGGGGGTAAGTGCGCAGTGACCAGGAAGGGGATTGGGAATTGGCATAACGACTAACATTGGGATGGGAGAAAATCTGAGGAAAAAGGAGGGGGAAAAAGATTTAAAAAAAATCTATATATATAGTTTATGCGTTCGCAAATATGATCGCCCTCCATTGACTACAGCGTTGGCACTCAAACGCCTATTTCTGGCACCCCCTGCTGGCACGGAAAGGGTTAACAACCCGACCTAGACCATGCCGCGTCACATTTAATCTACATGTATTTTGTACTATGTGTGTCACTATTCAACCTATATTGATCATGAAGATCCGTCTACAGCCATACTTATTGAGTTTGGTACCACCACAAAAAACGTTGGACTTCAGAACTTGCTACTTTCCATCATGTTGTTGCAGAAAAGGGGGGAGGATGGTTGATACATATTCAAAGGTAAGGAAACCGTATCCTTATACCCCAAATCTTTCTGCAATAACATCATAATAATTATTCGTAATTGGAATGGTGGGCACAGAGCTTGGCTGAGAGGGAATCTGTATACACTGATTAACACTAGCACACAGCCATGGAGAAAATGTCTCTAATTCCCGCCGGGAACGGGTCAGATGACCCGACAGTTTATATGAGAAATATGAGAAAAATAAACAGTGTAAACTATATAATTACCTCTGAATATAAAAATATGAGTCAAAAATATGAGAAATGTAGGTTTGAGTGACATAAAAAAAATTAAAAATTAAAAAAATCATTAAAAAAAATATATGATAATTGATTTAAAAAAAAAAATTGGATGGAAGAGCCACACATTGACGGGCAAAGAGCCACAGAGAGAAAGGGAGGGAGAGAGTGAAAGGGAGGGAGGGTCAAGGAGGGAGGGAGGTGGCCGCTCAGCAGAAATAGCTGAAAAATTGCTGAAAAATAGCTGAAATAACGTTCTAAATTCCATTTTCCTGAAGTCATTTTGATATTTCAGAAACCGATAAACAGATAAAACGGGTAAAGTTAGGAAAAGTCATTGAGTGACAGAGCTGGAGCTCGACCGAGTGACGAGGATACATTTATTGAAAATGCCTAAATGAAAATGCCTTGTCGGCTGTGCTAGTGTTAGCCATTAGGGCCCATTTTGAGGAAAGCACGTTGTGCGCACATTAATCTTGGATCTACACAGCGTGGGTGGTTGATTTAGTTGAAGGGTGGCTTATGCCAGACCTGTGTCGTGAGGACAAAACTGGAGTATGGTTTATGTTAAACTTGAGGAATTGTGTTTCGTGCCAATGGGCGACAATGTTAACTGATTCTCTGCCAACAACGATTATATACGTGTTTGTCCGCCAATCATTGAACGCCAACCACGTATATATACAATATTTGATAGTTTTTCCATTATTCATCCAGGGACCTTGGTGTTACCATAGGGAATGAGTCTGAGATCTTAAAAGTCCAATACCGCCGTCTGGTAGGATGCGGCCGGTATTGCACATCCTTTGAAACGCTGTGTATTAGGCTGCGCGTCGATTATATTGGTCCGGGCGAACTTTTCTAGTAACCTGAATCTAGGGCTTCACCCGATCACATTGAATCGTTTTCGGGACCCTCGATTCATTATGCTGTGGTGGGTTATGTTACTGATTCTCTGCCAACAACGATTATATACGTGTTTGTCCGCCAATCATTGAACGCCAACCACGTATATACAATATTTGATAGTTTTTCCATTATTCATCCAGGGACCTTGGTGTTACCATAGGGAATGAGTCTGAGATCGCAAAAGTCCAATACCGCCGTCTGGTAGGATGCGGCCGGTATTGCACATCCTTTGAAACGCTGTGTATTAGGCTGTGCGTCGATTATATTGGTCCGGGCGAACTTTTCTAGTAACCTGAATCTAGGGCTTCACCCGATCACATTGAATCGTTTTCGGGACCCCCGATTCATTATGCTGTGGTGGGTTATGTCAAGGGCCAAATGGACATACGATCTACCAGATGGCAATCAAATAATTGGAATATTCTTTTTGGAATCTCACTGGCCACATGTAAGAGCAATTTAACCTCAATTTCATGACGTCCAACCACCTCAAACTGAACCTAAGCAAAACAGAATTGCTCCACCTGCCGGCCAAATCCTCCCCCCTAACCGACCTTTCAATCACAGTCGAGAATGCAGCTGTGACTGCGTCCCCGACCGCCAAGAACCTTGGTGTTGTCCTCGACGACCAGTTGAACTTCTCTGCTCACATCGCAGCGACGACCAGAACCTGCCGATTCCTCCTGAGCAACGTCAGAAGGATCCGCCCCTTCCTGACAAAAGAAGCCACCCAACTCCTCGTCCAATCAACAGTCATCTCCCGCCTCGACTACTGCAATGCACTGCTCGCTGGCCTCCCGGCCACTGCCACTAAGCCTCTTCAACTCATTCAGAACGCAGCGGCCCGCCTGATCTCAAACCTACCGAAGTCGGCCCATGTCACCCCACTTCTTAGGGACCTGCACTGGCTCCCCATTGCTGCACGAATCCGCTTCAAGGCCCTCGACCTAGCATACCGTGCGGCAAAGGGAACCGCTCCCGCCTACCTCCGGTCAATGGTCTCTAACTACACACCCTCAAGACCCCTACGCTCTGCATCTTCTGGCCGCCTCAGACCTACTCCTATCCAAGCTCCGGGAGGGTCATCAAAGAGAAGTCGCCTATTCTCAGTCCTTGCCCCACAATGGTGGAATGAACTACCCACCCCAGTTAGGACAGCCGAATCACGTCCAATCTTTCGCCGTCGACTAAAGACGCACTTCTTCAACCATTATCTGAATTAAAAAAACCGTACTGTCATGCACTTGTCCTAATAAACTAACCTACAGTTACAGCATTGCAAATTGAGGTCCCTCCTACCGCCGTTTCAACGCCCTCTGCCGCCCGTTAACGGCTCTCGACAAATGGTTTTATTAGGGTGGGTGCGGTTTCTGTTTTGTGCCGCCAGGAGGCGCAAAGTCAAGTTGGAATTATATCCATCCAGCTCCCGCCCCTACTCTGCCTCATGTTTACAAAATCAGCTGTTTAGCCATTAGTCATTAGCTATTAAACTAGCGTTAGAGTCGAGGAAAAGCAATTGATGCTTTGGATCTAATGAACGAGGGCATATTGGACTTTGTTACAGCTGTACTTAAATGTAACTGGCCCGTCGATTATTGTGACCAGGGTTTCCTGTGGATTTCAGCTGTCGCTGTACTGAATTTACTGGTAAGCTAACTTCGGTTTAACGTTAGTTTGTTTACTACAGTTATGTAGTCAACTAAGGTAACGTTACAGTAGCAACTGCTCAAATAAAGCTGTATCCAGATTGCTGTCAAGTTAACGTTATGGTCTCTCGAAAATTTAATGCGACCTCAAGGCTTTTCAACACTGGCCGCGTAATATTAGTTAACGTTAACGAAAATGGGGGACCCTGATGTAAACAAGACTAAAGTCTTTCTCTGGTCTGTGCATCCCCTTAACAATTGTGTGTATTGAGCTGTACTGTATTGTACTCATTCTGCAATCTGTTAATGACATTTACATATCTGTAGATACTATATCTATATCTGTACATCCCTTACCTACTCTTACTAGTTACGCTGCTGGCCAGTATGACTTACTACAGTACCATAGTGTCTTCTTTATATCTATATCATTTTCCATACCCAGTTCTCTTCTTTAATGGCTATTTTCTTTTTATGTTGCAGATACCTGTCAAACTGGAGACTATTTTCCACTCCATCGCCATCAGCTACAGAGTGGGGTTTTGAGCTACTACTTAAAGGCACTGGGTCCTATGTACAATATATAGTTTTACTGCTATGCCCCTATGCTATAATTGCTATTACTAACTATATTATGCATTAATCACAACAAGTTATTTTCTTAAAGTGTCCTTTGTGTTTAAAGTGACCTATGGTGTGAGCGAGTGCACTGTGTGTTCATGTGTTTTTAAGTTACTGTAGACCCACATTAAAGTCAAGATTACTATTTGGATGGTATCTGTGTCAATGATTCCATTCAACCAAAGTGAGTATCACTGTATTATACTACAACTCTATACATACATCTGAGTAGTGATTAGCACTATTACTCAGTAGTACTAATTTATATATTTTACACAGTTTAATCACCTGTTCATTGTATATCACTATTGCACTTTACTGTTACATTTGCACTCTCAAAATTAGATTAGATTCAAATGTACAGCACACCATATACTGCTATAGTGGAATATACTATTCATAAATCATATACCATAATGTATACCATCTTGTTGCGCGCTCCTGGCCACCGCAGTGTCATGATTAATTGAAAATGGGGGACCCTGATGTAAACAAGACGAAAGTCTTTCTCTGGTCTGCATCCCCTTAACAATTGTGTGTATTGAGCTGTACTGTATTGTACCCACTGTATTGAAACACAACATAGCAAGACGTAGCAGACTTTTTTTTATTACATTGGATCTCACAGCTAGGCTACAGATGTAAACTCCTAGTTTTTATCTTTGGCAGCCTAGGGCATGTGCACAAGTTGGTTGTGAGGGGCCTTCAATAATTTTACTATATTTCCAGACAGTGGGACCCTGATGTAAACAAGAACAAGTTACAGGTTGAAAAAGCCCTCAGCTCGGAACTAGGCAAAATCTGCATATGGCTCGCAGACAACAAACTATCATTACACATGGGCAAAACAGAGTCCATTCTCTCTTTAACAGGGGCATCAAAGACCTGCACCGGCTCATCACTGAACCTACAGTAGTCAGAGTAAAATAGAATAGTGCAGTGCAGTGCAATAAAATAGTAGAATAGAATAGATAAAAAAAAAATTACAGTGAAAGAGATACAGACAAATAGCTAGCTAGTCTATTGATAGTTATGTACAGTACATTCATCACAAAACACTCTATATTTTTTTATAGTTTTATTCACATTGCAGAATGGGTACACTAGTCAATACACACAATTGTTAAGGGGATGCAGACCAGAGAAAATACGTTTGTCTTGTGTTGTGTCCTACTGTTACACAGTGTCTGAAGCATGCAGTTACAGATACCTGTATCACTGTACATATTAATACTATATCTATATCTGTACATATCTCTTACCTACTCTTACTAGTTACGCTGCTGGCCAGTATGACTTACTACCATAGTGTCTTTATACCTGTATCACTGTACATATTAATACTATATTTATATCTGTACATATCTCTTACCTACTCTTACTAGTTACGCTGCTGGCCAGTATGACTTACTACCATATAGTGTCTTTATACCTGTATCACTGTACATATTAATACTATCTATATCTGTACACACAAGAAGCATGAATACAGGAAGGGATGCCATGATGCCATGATGTGTGAAAATGCTATGAACAACCTAAACAAAGAATAGTCAATTGAAATGGATCCACTCAAAATGTGAGAATAATTAAATCACAACAGAGTTCTTCCTGGGATCCTCTGTCCGTGGCGTTCGTAAACGCTCATTGATCCGATCACGAACTGCTCCATACTCAAAAACACTATAGCGGCGTTTAACCATAGCGAGCAACGACTGTCGTAGGTTGCGAGGTAAGGCAGACTTTCCCTGTAGGCCGCTCCAATTAACCTTCTGAGCCCACAGTTGGTATGTTGGAAAGTCAATTAGCAACATGAACATTCGAGCTGCATAGTCATCGGCTCGATTGCCGGCTTTGCTAGACATTTCGTACGACCTTTGCTCGTCTTCTGCTGAAATGGTTTGCAGTTGTATGTCAGGCAAAAGTTCACCATTTGTTGGCCTCTTTCGTTTAGCCACTGGCTGGGGGTTTTTGAACGGTTCTGGGGTTTTGAACGGTTCTGGGGTTTTGAACGGGGACACCGACAAGCTTATGGTAACCCCTTCAACCGCTGCAGGCGTGGCGGCTTTGAGTGGCGACGGCGACAGCGTCAAGCTTATGGTAACCCCTTCATCAGCTGCTGCAGGCGTGGCGGCTTCGAACGGAGACGGAGAACCTTCATCTCTTTCAGATGTGAATAGCTGGCGGTGAAAAGCCCGAGCAGTGACAGAGGGTTCGACTAGCCTTGGTCTGTTTAGTTGGTTGCGTAGCTGTCTAAGCTGTGTGGCGTGCAGCTGTTCTGTAGCCTCATGTCGTCTCTCCAGCGTAGCACGACCTTGCTCTGTGGCCTGAAGTTGTGTACGCAGTATGGCCAAGTCTTTCTCTGTCGCCTCATGCCGTTTCTCCAGCGTAGCACGACCTTGCTCTGTGGCCTGATGTTGTGTACGCAGTATGGCCAAGTCTTTCTCTGTCGCCTCATGCCGTTTCTCCAGCGTAGCACGACCTTGCTCTGTGGCCTGATGTTGTGTACGCAGTATGGCCAAGTCTTTCTCCGTCGCCTCACGGCGTTCCTCCAGCTTGGCAAAGTATGTTTTGACTATCGTCATGACGATTTCATTACACCACTCCGTCATGGTTTTTTCTGCATCTGCTGGTGTTGGTCCAACGACATTGGACTGTGGTGTCAACACGATTGAAACTGCAGCCTGCACAGGGGAAAAAAAGGGATGCAAAATAAATTATTATTATTATATATAGTAGTAGTGGAATGGCGAGGATTGCA